>NC_090333.1:31187530-31813872 GCF_035084215.1 Heptranchias perlo | reverse complement strand
GAGGGATTTTGACAGAGTAAATAAGGAGAAATTGTTTCCACTGGCAGGTGGGTCGGTAACAAGAGGACACTGATTTAATTTAATTGGCAAAAGAACCAGAGGCGAGATGAGGAGAAATCTTTTTATGCAACGAGTTGTTATGATCTAGAATGCACTACCTGAAAGGGTAGTGGAAGCAGATTCAATAGTAACTTTCAAAAGAGAACTGGATATATACATGAAAAGGAAAAATTTGAAGGGCTATGGGGAAAGAGAGGAGAAGTGGGACTAATTAGGCAGCAGTTTCAAAGAGCCTGCACAGGCACAATGGGCCGAATCGCTTCCTTCTGTGCTGTAAGATGCTATGAAAAGGACAAAACAGATTTACTCTCAAACATTTCCAGGACTGTTTTTTTCCCTTGTTCAATCTACATCTAATTTTCACTGCAGCAATTCCACTAATTACCATAGCTAGACAAGGTGGCTAAAAGCAATATTTAAGTCAGCTCAGTGAAGGGCCTCATGACTTCTACTAGTCCTCTAGCAAATCATGGAGGATTCAATAGCTGTCATCAAAATACAGGATGATCTTTACAGTTTGAACAGGTCCTTATCGGAAGAGCTTCACTTGTTAAACTGTGTACCTTTTATTTTGACTCTCCACTTATCCCCATTATGAACCTCTTAACTAACCTTCTTTAAAATAAATCTGTTATGGCTATAGGACAGAAGGATGATTAAAGCAGCAGGCAATAACAGAGTCCTTTAAATCAGCTTGAAGTCAACCCACTCCAGCATGTAACCTTGTGCATCTTCACTGCAGCTATTTATGGAGAATTTTTTTAAATGGCTCAGATGATTCATCTTTAAGACTTCAATTCTTAGAATGTAGAACTTTATCATGGGTAAGGCCACTTGACTGCTTAAACCTCTTTTTTAAGTTTTCTTTTCTCTTTACATTTTTTTGTTATTTGCAGCATACATCTTTTAGATATATTGGTTCCGAAACAACACTTCTCTAAATCTTAAATAACAATTCATATCAACCATACCACTGGGCAATCATGATAAGTAGATTGCTTTGACAGACAAAACCTTTTATTTTAAAATGAGAAAAAGCTGATTGACCTTAATTTTCTAGTACAGTATGGGTGCAAACCAGAACTATTTAATCACAGTTCAGCTGCCAAGTGTACTTAATTTTCCAGATCCTTTGCACATTCAAAAATTTTTGCTGTAGTTCAAATGCTAAGCTGGTCAGTGGCAGAAACACTCTTTTACTGCTGATAACACATTGTTGGGAGAGACTGATCGACCAGTCTGTTACATGTTAAGAGTGATTTGAGATATCCTCAAAATGAGCCTCATTATCCTCAAAAGAGTTTGAAAGTATAACATTTGGCCACTTAGAACACTGTATATTGAAATACTGGTGAGCAAATTAAAATTAAAAGATGTAAAATATACAGAAGATACAATGCTGTATCATGACATTATTATGAAAGTTTTTCAAGCAGTCTGTGTGGTGAAGTGTGTTTGTAGAATTCTTTCACCACTGGGACCTGATTTCAAATCCACACTGATGAAATCGATGCATCCTTTCTCTGGCTATAACTGTCCTTAATTAAAATTATTTTGCAGTTTCATGGGCCAATAACACAAAACTGTTCATAATTTCCAATCACAGTTGTGGGGAGAATGGATGATGTGGGAAATACAAATGTTACAATGGTGCAGTAGAGTGTGTTTTTATTTAAGGTTGGAATTAAGGCATATTATTGGAGCAATGCACCATCGGTGGCAGAGCCTCCAACTGTCTCGATGCTACTTTCTGGAACTTCCTCCCTAAATTCCTCCACCTTGCTACTTCCCTCTGCTCTTTTAAAAGCCCCATCAACACCCATCTTTTTGAACATGCTTTCGGTCATCTCTCCTAACTCTTCTGTTACTATGCGGTGTCCACTTCTTAGTGTCCACTTCTCCTCTGTGAAGCACCATGGAACATTTATTACATCAAAGGCATTGCATAAATACAAGCTGTTGTTGATGTTACATGACTAGAAAATATTTGCTGAAGGCGCTGAGTGCTAAATGTGAAAAATGTTCCATTCCCCGGCACCTACATCCTTCCCCTTGATGAATACAAAATTCACTAAATATACAAAAAGTCTTTTTACACTTGATTGCAATGCTATTTTGTCCCAGATCAAATAAAACAAGCATATCAATAGCTGTCAGTCAAAATACAGAAGAAAAATATATCTAGTTAATTTTTACTGTCAAGTAGTTAACAATGACTTCCAGTGAGTGAAATAAATAATAATGCATTGTTTTGAATTGTGTAAATTTTAAGTTTAAGGTGTGAATTTAACCTTATCTGCAATGGGATAAGGTTAAACTCAGGAGGGCAGTTAAAATCAACCAGGTTACTTTCCTGCCGGAAAGCCACCAGAATCTCACGTTTCAAGATATTAAATTGATCTACTGAGCAATCGGCAAGGACACGTGCCCAAAGCCAGTGGGGTCCTTCTTTACATATGCATGTTGAAACCTGCAATTTTAACTGAGGCCTGAGCGGGGAAGCTGCCGGGGCCATTCTGGGTGGTGGGATTTAAATGAGGTCTGGGAGTTAAAATAGCCTGTGCCTCATTTCTAGAGGAGTGGGTGAGTTTCCTACTCACCTTGCTACCCACCGCCCAGAGTTATGATCAGGGCCAGTTACTTTTCCTTTTTTTAAAAAAAATGTATTTACTTATTAAATTCCTTTCAAATATCATACTACTCATATTTTATTACAACTGATTGGCATTAATGGACAATAAACTGTATATTGTTAGAATACATACTCTTAACATTGACTTATGTTTTGTGCGAAACATACTGGATTATTCGTCAACACAATCAATAGAAGGGACAGAAGCAGGCTTTGGTCAATAGTGATAATATAAGAACACGTGCATTACTGATTTGATCTGCTAAACTTATTGTAAGAGTACAAACCTAAAAATTATTCTTGATGTTAACAGCAGATAAATGCTTAACATGCTCTTCACACAATCTTTGGTCTGCTATTTTGGGAGAGGCATCATCCCATTGAAACTTAAAACAGTCTAATTCTATGTTAAAATAACAGACAAAAGAATATCATATGAAAGTGTTAAGAAGTTATGCCAATGATCTCCTGGTTGGTTTCCCATCCTCCACCATCCATAAACTTCAGTTCATCCAAAACTCTGCTGCCCGTATATTGTCCCACACCAAGTTTCACCCTCCTCCAGCCCTACAACTACCTCCCCCCACCCCGCCAATCCCGAACTCTCCATTCTTCTGACTCCAGCTTCTTGATTATGTCCTCTTCCCTTTGACCCATCACTGGTAATCATGCCTTCACCCACCTAGGCTCCAAGCTCTAGAATCCCCTGTCCAACCCCCTCTGCCTCTCCATCTTCTTCTCCATTAAGACGTACTTTAAAACACACCTCAAAAGAGATATGTGAGTAAACATTAAAGTTTTCATCATGTTAAATATATTTAGGCCTAAATGCGCGCACACACACACACACACACACACACACTAAAAAAAATACATTTCTGCCCGACTACCATGTGGTTTATTAATACTAAGTCATTTTGAAAACAAACACGATGCACAACCTTTTGATCACTATCATGCAAGAAAACAAGTTGTAGCTGATTAACTTGGGATTTGCACTGTGTTCTTTCAGGCTAGCTGACTGTGTGCGCAAGGAACGTGCAGACTATTGACAAATCCTACTCTTTGCCTAAGCAATGCTTGGATTGCACTGTTATAAATTTGTAGTCAAAACAGCTGCTTGCCATCTGCAAAGTGACACATAAGCTCTTCCCTCTTATCTCTCTTGGCTGTATGTTAATCAGGACTCTGCTTAGTGCCTTCTTCATCTCAGCGTTATTATGCAGCTGCTGACCCTTTCTGACAGAGTCAACCTCCAGTCAATATTCAGGAAAGGTTGACGAGAAAGGACGAACGTTGAAGGGTTAAGGAGGGGGCACTTACTAATACAAAACTCAGATATTTAGTCACTAGCTGAGCTGAATACAAGCGAACACTTTTACAATTTAAAAAACTATAATAAGATGGGAGTCACCATCTTCTGCAATTGTAAAGTATACCAGTCAATGAATACCTCAGCACTGAGACAAGATGAGATAATAATGTAAAATATAAAATTTTATTCATCTCTTCATGGACAATCCTACTATTTTGTTACTATAGGAGTTAACTCTTGGTAATTTTCGATAGCACTTGTACACTGTTTAAAAAAAAATCTTTTAAGAAATACATTTATAATTTAAAGCAACTTCCTTCATTTACAGTACCACACTGGATGGCTTTGCAGGACTGAAATCCACCCTGGAATGTGTGGCAGCTCCAGAGATATCTGCCCCCAAGACAGGGGCCCAACGCCAGTTTTTTCTTCCTTCATGGCGCCTAGTCTGCTGCCACAGAGGCTTGGGGTCCCAGTTTGGAGAATAATGCTTCCAAACAATTGGGGCTGGGTTGAAGACAAACATCTCACAGGACTTTATCAATCTCTTTAGTATGATTAGTTCTGCTTTCCTGCAGATCAGCTGTCATGAGGAGCTAGTTCGCAGTATTAGAAATGAGCACCAATGATGCTGGTCTGTCTCAAGATGACAGAATATTCGGGTCATCCTGCCAGCCCCTTCCTAGTCCTGCACACATGGTTGAAAGGATGTAGGGCCAGGCTTCCCATGTAGATGCACAAGAGGTACAGCCTGCAACAGGTCCATTTTAGCACTTAATTGGTTCATTCTTGTTTTCTTTAAACTTTTGAAGCATATTGTTTCACTTTTGCGCAAAAATATCCAAAGTAGAAAAAATAGGGGAAATCAGCAAATCATTGTTGGATCAGATTGTAACCCTTCTGTAACCATCGTTGGCTGCTAGTTTATGCACAATGAAGCCTACATTTTTTAAATCATTACCCAAACTCAGGGATTGAGATTTTAAAAAATCAGTTATTCCTATGGAATAGCAGGTGATCTGATTCATAGACACACTTGTATACACAGAATAGTGAACTTAGGCAACATAACTTTATAGAATGTCAGTCAATATATTATTAAATCTTTAACAAGCACGTCTGAAGAGAATTTTAAAAAACTAAATAAAAAGATTACAATCAGATTACAATATTGATCATTCAGTCTAAGAACTATTCTGTGTATTTATTATATCAATAACACTTCACATTGTTTGCTTTTCAAAATGTATAAAAATAATATAAAAACTATAGAATTGAAAACAGAAGCATGGTTATAAAGTTGCACAAGGAAACAAAAGGTCAAAATGGTTAATGACATCAGCATTATAATGTGAAAGCCCACTCATGTCTTTAAATGCAAAACCTGAAAATATGTGGATATAATGGGACAAGATGGAAAAGGAAGTGTTCCAGTTCTGCAGAAAAAAAACAAAAAGGCTGCAATAATATGCAGTTTAAGGGTTAATGGAAGACTTGTGCCTTTGTCCTATTACTTTCAAGCTTTTTTTTATTCTTCCCTGATTTAAGACTTCTCCTCTGTACACTGACAGTAAGGTATTTCGCGCCAGCAGATTATAAGTCACTCTGGGCTATTATTCAAGTACAAAGTCCTGGCCTCTCTGCATTTAGACCAAATATAATATCCTTCATGCATACATTATCTGTCTTCCTATTATCTGGTATGATTTCTGAATTAAATTTCAGCAATGTAATATTGGCTTGAAGAGAGAATTTCTTTATAGGCTAGTCAAAGGTTAAAATACCAATCAAAATAACACTGCATATGCACCAAGACATTTTAATATTCCTAAACCCTGTGATTGTAAGGACATAATATTTTTCCCTGATTACCCCAAAGGCAACACATGCTTACAAGACAGCTACGGCGGAGAGAAACTTCAGAGTTCAGATGGTACATAATATCCTATTTAGCAGTGACACAAAAAGAAGATCCCAGTACCAGAATCAAACCAGGCTTAGAGCCATCAACTCCTCATTTCAATGCAAATGGGATTGGCTATTAAGCATCTCTAAGACCTCATCCTTGAAAACGATGTCTGCTACTCAAGGTACCTTTTTGAGATTAATCCACTTCTTGAAGTAATCAGGAACTGGCAGACCTAAGTACTGGCATTGTCCTGGCAGCCTAAGAAAAAGAGAAAAAGAGTTTGATTCTATTACATTACAGGCCTTTTTATTAAGCTCTTATGGTAGTTGTAAGATTATGGAGATAAGTTCATGTCTAGCTGCCATCTGAACAGCTAAAGAGCTACTGAATGGAAAATCTGTAATGCTGTTTTCTATCTTGTAAACCTCACAGAAATAACCCTCATTATTTTAATATAACAAACAAAATAAGACCATTTACATACTATAATACTGACATAAGCATTGGATAAGAATACAATTGTTTGTATTGGTACCTTTCTCCTTATGAGAGCTGCCTCAGAAATTGTCATGTAACTGTTTTTTCTAACTATACAGACCTAGTGATGGCACTCTTACACTGTGAAGAAATGCACCTGGTAGTTTTAGCAGTTCCAAAAGCCTTGTGGCCCACAACACAATAATGACATACTGAAAAACTATAAAAATATACAACAATTGCAATACAGTTTTATGAACTTTAGATATCTGAGATGAGCACTGTTACCATATTATATTGTTTGTTGCAGGACTTCTATAAAATGTGCATTAAACATCATATTACAGCTGAATCCTGATGGATTTGAATTTGATACATTTTTGACAGGAGTTAAAGTGAATTTCCGAGGTTCCAAAGCTTGGAGCTACAGCCAGAACTTAGACCAGGAATAACACCTTGAATGGGTAACACCTGAATATTTTGCAGTCGGACTGAACCTGCATTATATCTAGGAAATCGATACCTCCCAGGGAAATTCAGGGCAGTAATCAAATCAAGTGGTTCAAATGTTATCCTAAAATGTAAAACCAGCTAATGTTCATCATCTGGATTCAGGTATTAGATTACTGTCTTAAATTCTGTTTGTGTATAATATATACACATGATAGTGAATGTACTTTACAATTGTTTTTTTTAACCACATCAGTGCAGTATTTTTGTTGCCAAGTCTTATAGAACCAAAAGGTATTTTGAATGAGCAGCAATACAGAATGACTAGATTATTTGTTTTTAATGGAAAATTATAAAGAACAGCTTGTACATATTATAAATATTTTTATGGCACAAATTTCCCCATAAAATTCTAAAAGAAGGTTGAAATGAAAGCTATGGCTTCTGAGATGATAGCTATTAGCTCGCACTCTCCTTACTTTTGAGCCATTCCAACAAAAAATTATATTTAGATCAAGGTTTCTACAGACGGTTTATAAAACGTGATCAATCTGTAATATTTGTAGTACCTCAGCCCATTTGGTCATTCATGCTGCAACTGAACCTAAATTAAAACACTTCATTATACAAAATATGATGTTTTACAAGAAGCTGTAACTGTACAAAAGATGACAGACATCTACTGGACTGACAAAATTCAGTGCGCTGAAAAATGAGAAACATGAATAATTAGGCAATATTTTATGCTTGGACATCCAAATGTTGTGTATGTAATGGGTTGAATGAGAGGTGATCTGGCCCATTGCAATTCTATGCTTGGATCAGGTATGGATTTATCTTGAGAGTCAACTGTGGATAGTGAATTCATTTAGAAGAAAACAGGATCTCCCTAAAATCAGTTGCATGGACAGACTTGCTTTGAGCAGTGCAAATGATAACATTCAAATTAAAGTAGGACATAAAGAAGTCTGCTGATCAAATAAACTCAAACATCTTTTCTAAAAAATACATTTCTCCACTTTCAAATTGCTTAACATTGAATCAGCAATACCTTGGACTTTTTGGTGAAGGAAGGGACAAACTATGGATTAAAATCTATGAATTCTATATTTGCTTTACAAAATCAGCCAAATTCTAGATTATCTGCAATAACATTGACCTTTGTTTATATATTTTGCAGTGAAAACAATGCAGTAATTATCACTGGGTCATTCAATGGAGATTCTGCAGCTGGTCACCAAAGCAAGAATGAATATTCAAAATACAACAAACCTTTTAATTTTATTCTCCAAAAGAAATCGGAATTTAGGTGCATCTAAAAGTGCAGTTTGATTGGAGCATTAAAGCCTTTGGGCCAGCATGGCTCTATGTAAAACACAGAGAAGAGACTCCTGCTTTTGATGAGGCAAGAGTCCATTTGTTTTTTTTTCTGAGCAAGTTACACAAGATGGAATACTCTTGGGAAGGCAGAGAAAATGGTGCCCAGACTCATTACCAAACCTTGACATGCAAACCATGAAGTTTGCAGAGCGTAGGAGAAACTACATTATGCAATTATTGCAAACCAAGGATATGCAAGATCATGTAGAATACAAAGAAATTCTGAGGTGCAGAAGTACGTAATACAAAGAAATCCCCTGCAGTATAGAAATTTAATAACATTAAGTACCAAGAATAAATAACAAATAAAGAATCAGGTGCTCTGCATGCAGCCTATACATAATGATTCCTACCTAACCCTCTTTTGGGTAACAAATGACGTACCAAAATTAACTTCAAGAATGTAACTCATTACTAGAATAATCCTGAAAGATTTGATGTCCTACATCGATTGATGCAAGTTAAATTCAAATTAACACCATTTTTCATGGGGTACATCACAATTGAGTTATATTCACTATTTGTGAGCATTCTGATAGTTTCTAAAGAGAATGGGAAATTACTGCACAGGTAACATTCTTGTAGTACTGTGACCTTTTTTCAAGAATGAGGATTTAAAATATGTCCATTACACTACAGACAATTACAACATGGAAGCAGATCGTTCAGCCCAATCAGTAGTTGGTATTCATCTGCCAAACAAGCAGTAGTCCTAATCTCATGTCTCCTACTTGTTCCCATATCTCTTCATCTTCCTTTCCTTCAACCACCTATCTAACCTATCCTTGAAAGTTGAAATAGTCTCTGCTTCACTGACTAACTTCAGTAGTAAGGAGTTGCACAACACCAGGTTATAGTCCAACAGCTTTATTTGAAATCACAAGCTTTCGGAGCTTTGCTCCTTCGTCAGGTGAAGTGAAGAGATGCATATAGGCACAGCATATATAGTCAGAGAACAATGCCTGGTGATTACAGATAATCTTTCTAACTGCCCTTTATCACACCTCAGCAGAGAGTTAGAAAGATTATCTGTAATCACCAGGCATTGTTCTCTGACTATATATGCTGTGCCTATATGCATCTCTTCACTTCACCTGACGAAGGAGCAAAGCTCCGAAAGTTTGTGATTTCAAATAAAGCTGTTGGACTATAACCTGGTGTTGTGCGACTCCTTACATTTGTCCACCCCAGTCCATCACCGGCATCTCCACATCATAACTTCAGTAGTGTATTCCACTGCCTCACAACCCTCTGAGTAAAAGGTTTCTCTTGTTCTCTGTCCTAAATCTCTTTCAATTAATCTTATATCTATGTCCCCATAACCACTGGAAACAGTCCATTCCTATCTACTCTGTCCTACCCCTTCATAATTTTAAACATCTGTCAAATCACCCCATAATCATCATAATACGTCAATGTTATTTCTCAGTCAATTATGGCCTATTCCTGCTCCTATTGCTTAAGTTCTTATTTTGGACTCTAAAGGAATCAAGGGAGAGGGGATCTGACAGGAAAGTGGAGTTGAGGTCGAAGATCAGCCATGATCTTACTGAATGGCGGTGCAGGCTCGAGGGGCCCTATGGCCTATTCCTGCTCCTATTTCTTATGTTATTGTTATACAATAAACTTGTAACAATTACATCAAAATTGTTAATTCTTCGGTATGGAATTCGCAACACATGAACCACATGGAGCATCCTACCAATCAGTATCCACCATTGGCAAAAACAAAGGACAATACTGCCCCAGAACTCCATGGTATACAGCACAGTATATAATATAACCTGAGTTTACAGAAGGCATAAATCAACCGGATGCCTCAGTTAAATTACTGTCTGGTAATCATTCCTACAGATTGATTATCTCTTGCAAAAATTTGTAAGCCGTCTGTCTTTGTTACAATTCTTGTTGTACTTTGTTATGCCACCAAATATATATTCCAATCTAAAATTACTCCTGGGTAACCATTACTCTTTATAACCATTTCTAGGCATCCATTGCTGAAAATGCATTAGTTTCCTTATAATCACTCGAGAGTGTTTTATTCTCTGTAAATTTTATAAACACACTCCTCCCGTCTGTCCCGTTCAATACTTTAGAATCATAGAATGTAACAACACAGAAAATGGCCATTTGATCCATCGATTCTGCACCAGTGTTTTTCTCCACAAGACTAATTCCATTCTTCTGCTCACTCCCCATACACTTTAATATTCCTCTTCGTCAAGCAACTACCTAATTCCCTTAAGAAAGAATACATGGGCCCTGAATTTCCTTGGACTTTATGCCACTGCACTGCTGTAACATTGCCAGTGAAGTTACAGCAGCACAGCGGCATAAAATCCAAGGAAATTCACTGCCAAGGTCTCTGCTTTAACCAGGGTTTATGGTAGAAAATTCCACATTCTAACTACCCTCCATCTAATATTTTTTCCTAGCCTCCTTTAATTCTTTGTGATTATTTATCATTTGTGCACTAGTATTACTACCTCACTGACCAATGAAAACAATCTATCGTTATATACCTTATCGTTGCCCTTCATAATCAAGTCACCGCTTAACCTTCCCAGCTCTAGTGAAAAAAACCTCTAACTTTTCAAGTCTTTCTTCATGACTGTAACCGCTCATCCTTGGTCCTAATCTAGTGAACTGGCTGCATCTTTTCCATTGCTTTTATATACTTCCCGTATTGGGGGTAAAAAGATATACAGTTGGGGTAAAAAGATATACAAAATGCTAACTGTGGCCTAACAAAAGTCTTGTACAAGTTCAACATTCCCTCCCTGCATTCTGTCCCTCTAGATACAAAACCAAGGATTCTGAGGCCTTTTCGGCTTGTGCTACCATTTTTAATTACCTGTATATCTGCACACCAAGGTCCCTCTGCTCCTCTATTCAATTAAAAATTTTAAGCTGTATTTTCATTCCCTATTTTTTCTTCCAAAATTTTATTTGATTCATTCATATTTTTCTGCACTGAACTACATCGGTCAATCGTGCTAGTCTATCGATGTCCTCCTGCAGTCTTTCACAAATTGTCATCACAATTTGCCATATCCCCAATTTGGTGTGACCACTACTCACCAAACCTTTCCATTATGAGAAGTTACCTTTACTTTCTGCCATCCAACCATTTCCCTATCCAAATGGCCACATTCCCTTTAACTGCATGTGGCATTATCTTTTCCATGAGACTTTCACGTATGTACCGCTTTTTGAAAATCCACATAAACCATATCTACTGCATTTCTTTATTGATCGTCTCTGTTATTTCTTCAAAGAATTCTATAAGATAGTCAAACATAATCTGTTTTAGAAATCCATGCTGACTGGTTCTGATTAGACCATAAGACCATATGAGATAGGAGCAGGAGTAGGCCATTCGGCCCCTCGAGCCTGCTCCGCCATTTAATGAAATCATGGCTGATCTGATTTTTACCTCAACTCCACTTTCCCAACCTTTCCCCACATCCTTTGACTCCCTTGCTGATCAAAAATTTGTCTAACTCATCCTTGAATGTATTCGATGACTCAGCCTCCACAGCTTTTTGGGGTAAAGAATTCCAAAGATTCACAACCCTCTGAGAGAAGAAATTCCTCCTCGTTTCTGAGACTATGCCCCCAAGTATTAGATTCCCCCATGAGGGGTAACATCCTCTCAGCATCTACCCTATCGAGTCCCCTTAGAATCTTGTATGTTTCAATAAGATCTCCTCTCATTCCTCTAAACTCCAATGAGTATAGACCCAACCTGTTCAATCTGTCCTCATAAGACAACCCTTCCATACCCGGAATCAACTTAGTGAACCTTCTCTGAACTGCCTCCAATGCAAGTATGTTCTTCCTTAAATAAGGGCACCAGAATTGTATGCTGTACTCCAGGTGTGGTCTCACCAGCACCCTGTACAGTTGTAGCATGACTTCCCTGCTTTTATACTCCATCCCCCAAGAAATAAAGGCCAATATTCCGTTTGCCTTCTGGATTACCTGCTGCACCTGTATGTTGACTTTTTGTGTTTCATGTACGAGGACACCCTGATCCCTCTGTACCACAGCACTGTACAGTATTTCTCCATTCAAATAATATTTTGCTTTTTCATTTTTCCTCCCAAAGTGGATGACTTCACATTTTCCCACATTATATTCCATCTGCCAAATTTTTGCCCATTCGCTTAACCTGTCAATATCCCTTTGCAGACACTTTGGGCCCGATATTAGGAGGGAGGTGGGTTGCCAGCGGGGGTTGACTGGGCAAGTGGGTAACCCGCCCAGTAAAATCGGTGGGTTCCCCCGCGATCATAAGTAAATTGAAGCCACTTACCTTGGCTTCCGGGTTACGCGCTGGAAAGCTGCGCAGCGGGCGGACTGCGCACCCACATCATGGGCTGTCAGCTGGAGGAGCCCTATTTAAAGGGGCAGTCCTCCACTGACTGACGCTGCAGAAAGGAGCCACAATTACAGCATGGAGCAGCCCAGGGGGAAGGCTGCTCCCAGGTTTAATGATGCCTCACTCCAGGTCTTACTGGATGGGGTGAGGAGGAGGGGAGGACAGAGATCTTCTCCCCGGCGGACAGGAGGAACTGGCCTGCCTCTGCCACCATGAAGGCCTGGCTTGAGGTGGCAGAGGATGTCACCAGCGCCACCAACATATCACGCACCTGCATACAGTGCAGGAGGCGCTTCAATGACCTAAGCAGGTCAGCCGAAGTGAGTACACTTACTCATTCCCCTACACTCCGTCTGCCACATCACCGCCCCCACCCCACATCTCCTTCTGCACTGCCAACACTACTCTGTCACATCACCCCTTACACCCACTCAAAGCTCATCCTCATCTTACCTGCACTTACTCACCTTGCCAGGACTCATCCCACCACTAACACTCAACCCAATCCTCATACAATCTCATGGCTCTATCTCATACTCACCATCTGATGCATCTCTTTCACAGTCAGCCTCACCCAACCTGCCCCTACCTGTGCTGCAGCCACAGGGCATGCATCACATACGTGTAGTAGGAAGCATAAGGCAAACGTGTCATGAACATGAAGGGGATGCACAAGGGTGTTTGAGGGTTTGTCATGGTTTTTACTTATATTTGATTTCTGATCAACTCTCATTACACATTATATTGTCACCACTACTGCCACGTCTTGGCCATCCTTGACTGGCTTGTGCAATAATGCCCTTTCATGAGGTTGGCCATGAACACCCTTGATGCCACCCATTGGGTCACCCTACAGTGGGTGCATGTGTAGCTGCACAACCACTTTGTTGCGCAGCACTGTGTTGTGTAGCTCAATGTGGCGGAGGTGGAAAGCGTGCCTGGCGAGGCTGGTGATGTTGGTCGTCCTCCAATGGAGTGATGAATGCAGCAATGGAACCCTACCCCCCCATCCTGACGGTGTGAGTGTCAGGAGGTCCACAAAGTAGGTAAATGTGTTTGGACAGCAGAGTTTAGGATATGATTTAATAATTTTGAGTGTGGAGACAACGCTGTGGCAGGCAAAACTTTGTCTGAGGTGACAGAGTGCCCTGCTGCAATGAATGAGGGTTTACCCCACACCTGTTAAATGGACCTTTGCAGCTGCCATTGGCTGCTGGCTGCAACATGTCTGTTTAAACAAGGAGTGTTTCCCTAGCATGGGAAACACGCTCTGGGTAGTCCAAAATCCGAATCCTCCTAAAATCTCCAACTAATGAGGTCTTTAAATGACCTCAACTACCCAGATAATGATCTTAAGTGGGATCCTGCCGGCATTGATTGCCAGTGGGAGTCCTGCATGCGGGGGCTGCGCGCGCACCGATTCGCGTCATTGGGGAACCCAGAAGTGGGCGGGTTGTGGGCAGGTTGGAGCCGGGCTCTGGACCCGCTCCGGGCATCCCCAATTTTAGGAGCCCTCCCGCCATGAACGCACCCACTCGGCCATCCGAAAATTGACTCCTTTGTGTCCTCATCGCAACTTGCTTTTCCACCTATCTTTGTATCATTAGCAAATTTGGCCACAAGACACTCTGTTCCTTCATCCAAGTCATTGATATATATTGTAAATAGTTGAGGCCCCAGCACTGATCCCTGTGGCACCCCACTAGTTACAGATTGCCATTTTGAAAATGACCCTTTTATTCTGACTCTTTGTTTTCTTTTAGTTAGCCATCCTCTATCCATGCCAGTATATTATCCCCAACACCATGAGCTCTTGTGCAGTAATCTTTTATGTGGCACCTTATCAAATGCCTTTTGGAAATCCAAATATACTGCATCCACTGGTTCCCCTTTATCCACCCTGCTCATTATTTCCTCAAAGAACTCGAATAAATTTGTCAGAAATCATTTCCCCTTCATAAAACCATGTTGACTCTCCTTGATCGTATTGTGAGTTTCGAAATGTCCTGCTACGACTTCCTTAATAATGGATTCTAGCATTTTCCCAATGACAGATGTTAGGCTAACTGGTCTATAGTTACCTGCTTTCTGTCTCACTCCCTTCTTGAATAGGGTTGTTACCTTTGCGGTTTTCCAATCCGCTGGGACCTTTCCAGAATCTAGTGAATTCTGGAAGATTACAACCAATGCATCCACTATCTCTGTAGCCACTTCCTGTAAGACCCTCGGATGCAAGCCATTAGGTCCAGAGGACTTGTCAGCCTTTAGACCCATTAGTTTACCTAGTACTTTTTCTCTAGTGATAGTGATTGTTTTTAGTTCTTCCCTCCCCTTTGCCGCTTGATTTTCTACTATTATTGGTATGTTATTAGTGTCTTCTACTGTGAAGACAGATACAAAATATCTGTTCAATTCCTCTGCCATTTCCTTGTTTTCCATTACTATTTCCACAGTCTCATCCTCTAAGGGATGAATGTTTACTTTAGCTACCCTCTTCCTTTTTATATACTTGTAGAAGCTTTTACTGTCAGTTTTTATATTTGTTGCTAGTTTACTCTCTCAATTTATTTTCTCCCTCTTTATTATTCTTTTAGTCATCCTTTGCTGGTTTTTAAAGTTTTCCATCCTTGACTTCCTTAGTTAGCCATGGTTGGTTCACCCTTTTTGTGGACTCTTTCCTCCTCACAGGATTACATCATGTTTCTCCAAATTCTTAGCAATTTCATCTCATGTTAAAGATTCTGAACAGTTTATCAACCAGCCTACAGTTTCCTGTTTTATCCCAGTGTCTGTTTTTCAAGAGGGGAATTACATTTGTCACCCACCAGTCTTCTAGCATAAATCTTCTAGCAAGAATGACTGCTCTTGACATCAAGGCAGCATTTGACAGAGTGTGGCACCAAGGAGCCCTAGTAAAATTGAAGTCAATGGGAATCAGGGGGAGATCTCTCCAGTGGCTGGAGTCATACCTAGCACAAAGGAAGATGGTAGTGGTTGTTACAGGCCAATCATCTCAGCCTCAGGACACTGCTGCAGGAATTCCTCAGGGCAGTGTCCTAGGCCCAACCATTTTCAGCTGCTTCATCAATGACCTTCCCTCCATCATAAGGCCAGAAATGGGGATGTTCGTTGATGATTGCACAGTGTTCAGTTCCATTCGCAACCCCTCAGATAATGAAGCAGTCCGAGCCCGCATGCTGCAAGACCCGGACAACATCCAGGCTTGGGCTGATAAGTGGCAAGTAACATTCGCGCCAGACAAGTGCCAGGCAATGACCATCTCCAACAAGAGAGTGTCTAACCACCTCCCCTTGACATTCAGCGGCATTACTATCACCGAATCTCCCACCATCAACATCCTGAGGGTCACCATTGACCAGAAACTTAACTGGACCAGCCACATAAATACTGTGGCTACAAGAGCAGGTCAGAGACTGGGTATTCTGCGGTGAGTGACTCACCTCCTGACTCCCCAGAGCCTTTCCACCATCTACAAGGCACAGGTCAGGAGTGTGATGGAATACTCTCCACTTGCCTGGATGAGTGCAGCTCCAACAACACTCAAAAAGCTCGACACCATCCAGAACAAAGCAGCCCGCTTGATTGGCACACCATCTACCACCCTAAACATTCACTCCCTTCACCACCGGCGCACTGTGGCTGCAGTGTGTACCATCCACAGGATGCACTGCAGCAACTCACCAAGGGCTTCTTTGACAGCACCTCCCAAACCCGCGACCTCTACCACCTAGAAGGACAAGGGCAGTAGGCACTTGGGAACACCACCATCTGCATGTTCCCCTCCAAGTCATACACCATCCCAACTTGGAAATATAATCGCTGTTCGTTCATCGTCGCTGGGTCAAAATCCTGGAACTCCCTACCTAACAGCACTGTGGGAGAACCTTCACCACACGGACTGCAGCGGTTCAAGAAGGTGGCTCACCACCACCTTCTCAAGGGCAATTAGGGATGGGCAATAAATACTTGCCAGCGACGCCCACATCCCATGAACGAATAAAAAAAAATTCTTTTCCATTGAATTTTGGAACATTATAGTCAGAACCTCAGTTACTTCTTCCCCAGCTTCTCTCAGGATCCCCAGATATGAACAATCAGGTCCTGGTGATTTGTCTACCTTAAGTTTGAGTAACTACTTTAGTACATCTTTCTTTGACTAATAACCTCCAATAGTTTTCTACACCTCTCTCTGCTGGTTCTACAATCCCAATTCCCACCTCCTCTCTGAAAACCCGAGGCAGAGTACTATTTGAGTATCTCAAACATTGTCTCATTGCCCACCACTAGCTTGCCTCCTCATCTCTTAATGGCCCAATCCTTGCAGTGACCATCATCTTACAACTAATGTGAGAATAAAAAACATTTTCATTGGCCTTTATGTTTTTTGCTAATTTTCTCTCATACCCCCTCGTAGCTTCTGTAACCTCACTTTTTGTAGCTTTCCTGTTTTTTTTAAATTTGTTCTGGCTTTCTTTATCTGTCCTGTAAACACTAAATGCTTCCTTTTTAAATTTCAAATTTAATCTAATCTTTCTATTCATCCATGGAACCCCAGCCTTTCATAGATTTTATTTTCTTATTGGAATATACTTAATTTGTATTTTTACAATCTCATATAATTATTATTCCATTGCTGATCAACTATTCTATTTACCAATTTTTCCTTCCATTTAATCTAGATAAGGTTACTTTTTATTTCACTATAACTTTCTTTTTTTCTCCAGTTCAACTATCTTTGTCCTCAGCTTTTCCTTTTCTGTTCTTATATGTGACCTGAATTATATCGTGGTCACTGCTTCCCAATGATTAGGTGACCTATTTACTCCATTTCATTACACAGAGCTAGAACAAGTAGTACTTCTTTGTTTGTTGGAACAGCAACACGTTGATTGAGAAATAGTCACATATGCATAATAGTCACACATTGCATAAACACCCTTTCTCATCTTGATGCAATAAAAGAAGTTACAGTAAGTTTGTTGTAAGAAGATACCATATACTGGTTAAGAAATTTATAAATGCTGTACTTTCACAATTGTAAACAATTTTACAACACCAAGTTATAGTCCAACAAATTTATTTTAAATTCCACAAGCTTTCGGAGGCTTCCTCCTTCCTCAGGTGAACGGTGTGGAAATGAAATTTTTGAATCCTTCGCATTTGAAAATCACAGAACAATGCCTGGTGATTACTGCCCGTTGCCAAGGCAATCACAGTGAGCAGACAGAAAGGTGTCACCTAAAAGGCCACCGAATATACAAACCCCCAAGAAAAAGAGAGAAGGAAGACAGTCAATGACCCGTTATATTAAAAACAGATAATATTATGGGTACTTTCACAAAGTTGACAATTTTTGTTCCTTATTCAACTCCAATAAATTTAGTCAAATTAGCATTGTTACTTTGACCTCTACACATGACTGATATTTTGTTGACTATTTTTGTCAACGTGAGAGACAATGTGGCCAGCTTTTCACTGATGGTATCAAAATTCCAACCCAGACATAAAGGGGAAGTGCGAGGGAAAGGGTGGGAACATAAGGAGGCACTTATCCGCTGGTTTCAGAACACGCGTGGGATAGATGCACTTATCAGCGGCCTCTTTCTAATCCAAAAAGCCAAGCAGTTTGTTGAAGCACTTGGCAGGTCACTCTGAGGCTTTAGCGATGGAAGTCTCGCCACCACATAGGATTCCACCATGCACATGGAGAAAAACTTAGCTCAGATGCCTGAAACTGACACCGATGACGAGAGGTAGTTGGCGCAATGTGAGCTGACATCACGGACAATGATGACGAGGGGGAACAGGACCCGGAAGTAAAGAGATTATGGTAATGCCGGCAATGTTCACCCTGAGGTTTTGACATTGCTGCGTGCTATGGAGCAGCATCCAGGTATAGAATCAGGCAGGCAAGCACAAATAAAGATGGACAAGTTTGGCAACCATCTTGCCAGAAAAAGACAATGCAGACGCGGATTAGAGATCTTTGCCGGAGACAAGTAGGACTGCTGCTGTATAAAGTGTAAAGTTCAGTAACAATTACATGCTCTATAAAGTATAAGTTACTCTATTTTTGATATTTTTAAGCAAATTTGTCTTATACAAATCCAAGTTGTTGTTGTAACGCCTTTAACATAGTAAAACGTCCCAAGGCACTTCACATGAGCATAATCAAACAAAATTTCACACGAGCCACATAAGGAGGTCTTAAGACAGGTGACCAAAAGCTTGGTCAAAGAGGTAGGTTTTAAGGAGCGTCTTAAAAGAGGAGCGAGAGGTAGGGAGGCGGAGAGGTTTAGGGAGGGAATTCCACAGCTTGGGGTCCAGGCAGCTGAATCGCCAATGGTGGAGTGATTAAAATCGAGGATGCGCAAGAGGCAAGAATTGGTGAAATGCAGAGATCTCGGAGGGTTGTCGAGCTGGAGGAGGTTACAGAGATAGAGAGGGGTGAGGCCATGGAGGGATTTGAAAACAAGGATGAGATTTTCAAAATCGAGGCGTTCCCGGACTGGGAACCAGTGTGGGTCAGAGAGTACAGGGGTGATGGAAGAATGGGACTTGGTGCAAATTAGGATATGGGCAGCAGAGTTTCGGATGAGCTCAAGTTCATGGAGGGTGGAAGATGGGAGACCGGCCAGGAGAGCATTGGAATAGTCCAGCCTGGAGGTAACAAAGGCATGGATGAGGGTTTCAGCAGATGAGCTGAGGCAGGGCAGAGTCGGGCAATGTTACGGACGTGGAAGCAGGCGGTCTTGGTGATGGAGCGGATATGTGTTCGGAAGCTCATCTCAAGGTCAAATAGGATGCCAAGGTTGCGAATGGTCTGGTTCAGCCTCAGACCGTGGCCAGGGAGAGGGATGGAATTGGTGACTAGGGAATAGAGTTTGCAGCAGGGACTAAAGACAATGGCTTCGGTCTTCCCAATATTTAGTTGGAGGAAATTTTTGTTCATCCAATGTCGGACAAGCAATGTGACAAATGAGAGACAGTGGAGGGGTCGAGGGAGGTGGCTGTGAGGTAGAGCTGGGTGTCGTCAGCGTTAATGTGGAATCTGATGTTGTGTTTTCAGATGATGGGGCAGCATGTCGATGAGAAAAGGAGGGGGCCAAAGATAGATCCCCTTGGGGGATTCCAGAGGTAACTGTGTGGGAGCGGGAAGAGAAGCCATTTGCAGGTGATTCTCTAGTTACAACTGGATAGATAAGAATGGAACCAGGCGAGCACAGTCCCACCCAGCTGGATTACTGAGGCGAGGCACTGGAGGAAGATGGTGCGGTCAACCGTGTCAAAGGCTGCATACAGGTCAAGAAGGATGAGGAGGGATAGTTTACCATCGTCATGGTCACACAGGATGTCATTTGTGGCTTTGATAAAGGCCGTTTCAGTACCGTGACTAAACTATTGACCTAAGTAAATAAATTTGATGAAACCGCATACACACTGGTAATTTGGGTGCATTTTAAATGTCAGTTTAATTTTTGGGAAGAGCTACTTAACGTCCTCCTCCTATAGCTGGCAAAATGCGATAACACAAACGTGCCCTATAAGCGGTGGGGACTATATAAGGTTAGTATAAATTAATTTTATTAAGACAAGAAAAGTGTAACAACTTTCAACTTTGAACAATGACATATACAAATAGCTGTGGGCGCATATATATATATATATATATATATATATATATACACACACACACACACACACACACACACAAAACTTATCCAACTCTGAACACTGTAGAAGCTGAATTGGGGTTGTAACACATTTGTAGGGAACTACCTTGGCGATAAACACTTGTTCAGCTTCTTTTCCCCCCAAGTTAATATTGCAGATTTCTCAGTGATAAAAGTGTACATGTGGATTCAAGGACAGGAGATTACAATCATTAAAAATTACCATAAGCAATATATCAAATGGATGAAGAGAAATTAATAATGAAGCAGATACTTTTACATGGTTGTATTATTGCAGTAATTTTTTTTCTATCAGATCTTTTTCATTCAATGTGAAATATACAGTAGACACAGCCCATTATTGTATCCACATATATAAATACAATTCTGAGAAAATATGTTATTCACAGGATAGCCTATGACTAGTTTGAATTACATTCTAGGATCACTTCTGAATTATTACTAACAAAACCAAATACACAGAACCTTCTACTTTGCAGTTGCTTCAACCCTAAACTCAAAAGCTTCAGATGAACAATGGTAAAACTGGTATGTCAAATTAGATCTATATCACCTGCAGTTATTGTTTTTTTCAAATGCTTTATGCACATTTTATTAAAAAGACCAAACTATTGACCTAAGTATTTCAGAGGTGACTGAGTGTTGATTATAAATCGCTGAACACTAAGATCATTGTTGTAGACTGGAGGTCACTTCTGTAACCTGAGGGGAAATGTTTTACACTTCAGAACCAAAAATTGCAGCCAATGTTTGTTTTACTAAACTCAGTTTATTTTTTTTTTTACAACTTCTAACCTAGTTTCCCCAGGAAAACCCTTCACTAGTGTGTGGCCTCTTCAGCAGTAAGGAAGGATTATCTAAACTGTAGATTTTTCCATAATCTCCATCAAAGCCAGACCATGATCAACCAGCAAAAAGTGCACATGTAGTCCAGCTTCTCAAGTAGGACTTTACATCTATCGGCTCAGTTGAGAACTTGAAAAACTCACTCTCATCAGTGGCAAAATGGTTCAAGTGACAGTGAAGTAATGCATACTGGTTCTGCAGCATTCGCTTACCCCAATCTTTACCAGGTCTCTTTCAACAATGCCCTTTATTTTGTCAGAAGGCGGCACGCCAGAGTAGCCCAAAATTATTTAGCTTCCAATTTTCCCTTATTATGGTGGGTAAAGCATTGTGACAAAAATTAGGCATTTTTGTCCACAACTCAGTATGTTAGTGTACTAGCTTCTCTAATACTGTCAATGTACATAATGTGTTAAGGACCAGGTTCAATCACAGAAATAACGTCCTAGTTTAACTTAATACAATTCCTACAGAATTAGTCATTTATTGGAGACTGCTGTTCGAGGGAGGGGCCAAACCATTCAATTCAAATACAAACATTTTGTTGGATTAGTTCAAATATGTGTTTGATTGTTAACTTCAAAACAGCTGCCAAACAGTTATTTAAACCTGCTTGGTCTTCTGATCACTTTTTTAAAAAAAAACTATTCATCGACTTGTCTTGTTCAAATCAGACAGTCTGCCTGAAGCCTTTGAAGAGAGATGGTCAAGCCAGATAGCTTCCATATATGGTGAGCTAAAGAAAGGAACCACAATGTAAGTATATCACATAACATCATTTAGTGCAGCAGCCATAAATTATTGTGTTTTACTACTTGAGGAGCTAACCAAACTTAATAACTATTGTAAAATTAAATGTTGTGTTACTGCAACCACTTGTTCTTTTACTGTTTAATAAATTTGTTCCGCAGTTAAAGTCGAAGTCAAAGTCTAGTGTAGTGTTATTCTGCTGCCTTCTGAAGAGAAGGAGGATCACGTGAGAAAATTAGTAGCTGAAATAAACTGAATAGGGTTCTCTATTTGTTCCCTGGACTTGCTATAAATTTATTTAGATATCTGGGCAAGTGAAAACACTTTTTCTGAGACATACGGAGCTACAGCTCACTTATGAGAGTAATCTGAAATGCTGAAGCCAAAAATATCTAGAATGAAAAATAGTAAAGAAACCCCAAAATGTAAAACGCATCTCCATGACAGCTTTACTGAGAAAAAGGTGCGTATCACATATACAGCTGCATCCTGCCTTTCCACGTTGTAGCGTGTTAGTCTACCAAGCACTACATCACTGTGTATGCCCTGCAGCTCTTTATTTAAATGTTATGCACATATGCAATTTTGATAATTTTGGCGACATTTTATGTGCCAGCCATTGGCAATTATGAGGGTGATTTTATGCTATTCAGTCATTGCTCCTGGGAACTGGACAAAGGCTGCCAAACACATTTTCATCAGGGCTCTCAACAGCCAACAGAGGAGGAAGGTCTCTGTCTAAGACTGTATCACGGCAAACATGCCTCATATAGTCCCCTGATTTGAAATGAAAGCTGTACCCTTTTTTGTTCTATCTGCAGGAATTAATATTTCTAAACCTAGGTCAAGAAATTACTGGTGGCCTTATTTATTTCGAAGTCAACTTTTTTTTGTTTTTACCGACGCACTCCAGCTACAGCAATGATTTCCTCAACTTGTGGTCTGTTGATGTGCAACTGACAAGGTAAAATATTTTCATTATCTTTTTGAGCTGTTAGTCCCTGAAATAATCATGGGGAACTTCAGCTCCCATATTCACGCCTTCCAATGACAGTGGAAAACGAAGTAAAATTTGTAAACTTCTACTCTCCCAATTTTTTCCTCCATCCTATTTATTGACTCCTTTCCAGGATATATTACAATGAGAACGAGTTATCTTAATAGCTCACCGAAGTGACCAATCTTCATGTGAAAGCCTAGAAACTTATCAGCTAGTTATTCAACTGCAGGGGCATCATATCTGAATTCAATTCTGCCCTCACCCATCGGAGACATTAGAGCAGCTCTAGCCCATAATTTAAAGAAATCCATAAATAAAATATTTTGCACCTAAAGGAGTACTTATATCCAATTAATTGTTTACAAGACACTTTATCTGGTTTCTAAACAGATCAGTATTCAAGGTGATCGGTAACGCAATGAAACACAAGGGTTAACTTTCCGACTTGGTGCTTGAGGGTTGGTGCTCTTGGTGTAGAGCCTCGCCTGCCGAGGGAGCATACTGGAAATTTGGGTGAATGCCGAACACGATTTCTCAGCCGTTAAATTACTCAGTCAGAAAATAATTTGTAATGCATGCCCAAATTTCCAATATGTGCTCCCATTGGGCAAGGTTCCTTGCCAGGAGTACAAACTTGGAAAATTATTTCTATCGTGTGTAGCATTAGGAATTTAAGAAAAAAGATAAAATTACGACAAATCAGGTGCTCCACAATCATTCAGCTGGTTACGGTAGTTATGCCTCCTAACCCAATGTAGCCACCACCTCTCCTGCAATGGCTTCTCCATCACCCACACATAGCCACCTCAGGACTGCAACTAAAGTTCAATCCTTGACCCCCTCCTATTCCTGATCTGCATGCTGTCCCCTCATCAACATCATCCATAGTCACAGGGTAGGTACCCATATATATGCTCACTCAGGCTCAACGCAATAGTGCAGAATTTTAATGTCCAGATTGGCTGTGAGCTGAGCTTCATGGCTCTGTGAACAGCTTTAAGCCCCATATCTATCCATCACTATAACTGTCTACTTCCAGCTCTGCATCACTGCTCACCTCTGCCATGACCTCACAGCATATCCTTACCTCATCCCTGCCTAAGTCAGCTTCAGGCTCTTCTTCTCCAAAGCTCGCCTCACTGGCCTCCTATGCTTCATAAATTCCAATGTATCCAAAAGTCTACCAACTGAATCCTATTCTGCACTGAGAGACAGCCCTCTTAACTCACTGTTGCCCTCCCGACTTTCATTTTCTCCCACTTCCTCAACACAATGATATTCAAAAAACTCATCCCTCCAGGTCTTCACCCCACTCTGGCTCTGCAATATCCTCCAGCTCTACATGCCAGTGCACGTCCTCCACTGTTCAGGCTCTGGGCAAACCCTCTCCCTGCATTCTACCATCAGTGGCAGAGCCTTAGCTCATGTGGGCTTAACACTCTAGAGCACTCTTCCTACTACCTCTCACCCATCTTCAAAAACTTGTTCAAAACCATTCAACTATGTCTTTGGTTGCCTCTCCAAATTTTTCTCCTCCTTTTGATTTTTGTCCATCTGCCAACAAAGCACTTTAGGATGTTTATTACATGAAAGGCACCATATAAATATAAATTCTTACTGTTCTAGTAGCTGACCATTAGAGATGATAAAGTTTTCCATTTCTGTCCTTGGTGTGTGCTGAGTTAGCTGATCTCTACGGGGGCAAGGGTAGGGGTGTTCAGTGTCCATGCAAGGATTCCCACTCCAGGACATTACACAGCTGGATGTATGTGTCTGGGCAGGTTTAGCTGTGATGCATCAAACATTTGAATAGCCTGATGCTCAATTCTAATTTCACACATGAAGTGTCACTTGGACCATTGACACCTATCTATCCTTACCTCAGCAGCAGTCAAAATCTTCAGTGTTGGAATTGAGATGGTGCCAAAAAGAATAAGCTGGGGATTATCAACGTACACGTGGAACCTGAGAGGCAGCATATCGACAATGAAAAATACAATCTTGGTGCTTACTAGAAGCTACAAGATTTGATGCTTATTCTGTACTGAGTTAGTTGATCTCAGAAGAGTGACAGTTGGCGTACTACAATTGATCTCTGTGCTCTGGGCAAAGGAGATGAAAACCAACGAAGGTGCCCAAAAAAATGATAAATCAATTCTATTTATCTTACCAAAGGAGGAATGCTTTATGACAAAAGTGAAGCACTTGTATCTAATTGAATGGTAGAGCAGGCTCAAGGGGCTGAATGGCCTACTCCTGTTCCTATGCTCCTATGATGTATTATGGTATGCACACTTTTCTTTTTATCACAGTACATATGAGGCTAAAAAATAGGTGTATCAAAACAAGCTCTGAGTAAACAACAGTCCCAAAATATAGACATTACATCTGGTCAGGTATCTGAGAGAGGGACCAAGCCATTCAGTTCAAATACCAGCATTGTGTAAGTGTTGGTTGTACATATGTTTGATTGGAAGTTCTTTTTACTTTAAGAAACACATTTTAAAATCTCCTTTCACTCAGTCAAATTTTGAAAAGTATTTCTCAGTCTGTCTTGTTCCAAATGAGTAGTCTGGTGAAGCAGAGATATCTAGATAAGCCAGAGAGATTCCATAGAAGGTTAGCAGTGAGCCATCAAATAAGGTTAAAATTCAAAGGCCTTGTGCCATGTTCCAGTTCATATTGAAGTCTGACGCAGAAGACATGACTGTGTTATTTTCTATCTTCCAAGGAGGGATGGTAAGTATCTAACTACTGTAAATTTACAGCTACCATTCACTTACCCATTTACTGGCAAATTATAGCCTAAGCGATAGTCTAGTGGAATGTTTATTCTATCACTATCTGAGGTCAAGGAAGATTATATAAGGACACATAATATAGCCACTTTGTTAAAATACAGTGATAAAACTTTTCTGTTTAACCCCTGGACCCGCTCCAAATTACCTAGCTGCTGGGAGTGCAAAGACATACTCCAGTTCGTATGGAGCAAGGGGGCATGCCTACAAGAGCGGTCCCAAAATGCTGAACCCAAGAAAAATATCTGGAATAAATCTCCAAAAATATAACATACCCACCCAGCCACCCAAACTCTGCCATACTGTAAACATTTCCAATTCATCTATCCGTCACTTCCATCTAAGAAGTGGATTTTTGAAATGTTTTTGTATGGATGTGTTCCCTAAGGTCATTCTCTGGGTGATGACTGAGCACAGGTTTTGCTGTGAAGCACTTATACATTTATAACCAGTGGAGCATTTTTTGCCATTTCCTTCTGCACTGTAACAAGTCTGTAAGCAGCACATCAGTGCTAAATGTCAGTGCCCATGAAATAGAATTTTGGCATTAAGGAATCTGAAAATAGAAAATTTGACTCCATGGCAGCTGTCAACATGTGCTAATGAAATCTGGCATCAGGCTTTTTATTTTGAAAGGAGACAGCGTTTTGAGCATTTAATGTGTTTTTTAAGGCACGTTCTCAACAGTATGTTACGCTGGTTACTAAAGGGGGAACTTGGTTGGACTCTGTTAGCTAGTGGTGACAAAGTTGAAATCTCCAGTGTAGTGGACAACTGATCGCATTAAAATGCAAGTGTGTGACAGTTAACTGAATGACCCAGAGGTCCCACAGACAACATCCAGGCCTCAATAAATATTGTATGATGCTGTCAACGCTGCTGTCACCTCAGTGCTTCTGGACACAGCTAGACATATGGGGCTCAATTTTAAAACAGAACTGCAGGTGCATTGGGTGTGGTGTGAAGAAAATCCTGATTTCCAGGAGCGGGCAGAAATCCCGGCTCCAATAAGTACTTGAAATGTACATGAATCTAATTAAGAGTGAAGGCAAGCGATTTCAACGCTGCCTCAGCGTCTTTCCTATGCTGTGTGAAACACGCCATGGGAAACAAGTCGTGTTTCAGCCGGCAGCCATTTGGACATTTAAATGCCTGTTTGACAGATGGGGGTAAATGGTGAGTTATTGCAGCAGGGTACTCAGTTCTCTCAGACAAACTTTTGGCTGGGAGATCTTTGTGTTTAGACTGAAAATTCTTGGTTTCCACTCAGAATTGTTCTGTTTACACATATTTACCAACTTTTTGGACCCCCTCAGACTGACACCATCAGGATGGCTGCATTCTCCAGTACATCCGAGGACAAGCAACTTCACCATCCTTGCCAATCACAGAGTGCGCTTCCGCCACTTGGAGCTTCACAACACAGTGCTGCGCCACAGGAACCTGCACAAGAGCACTGAGGGCAAAAACAGAGGGAGCAACGTCGTAGGAGGCACTACCCTCATCAGAGGGTCTACAGACCAAGGCACAGTTTCCCAGACCTCTCTGAGGAGCAGTGCATACGGAGGCTGAGAGTGAGTCGCCAGGTAGTCGTAGACATCTGCAGCTTCCTTCATGCTGAGCTGCTCCTACCTGGGCCTGGCGGCATCTCATTACCTGTAGCCAGTTAAAGTCATCACTGCCCTCAACTTCTTTGTCTCCGGATCATTCCAGGGTGCCACCGTTAGGGTCTCTCAGTCGTCTGCACACAAGTGCATAAGGCAGGTCAGCGACGACTTGTTTCATAGGGCCTCACAATACATCAACTTCCGCATGGATGACCTCAGCCAGATGGAGAGGGCAGTGGGATTCCACTCTGAGGCTGGCTTCTCGTGTACAGGGTGCAATCGACTACAATGCATATAGCAATCCAAGCACCTCTACACGAGCCAGGACTGTTCATTAATAGAAAGGGTGATCACTCCATCAAGGTTCAGCTCGTTTGTGACCACAGCAAAAGGTTGCTTCACGTGTGCGCCAGATTCCCGGGCCTCTTCCACACACCGAACACCCTTGAGGGCTGGCTCCTCGGGGACAAGGGATACCTTCCTGCACACGTGGCTCATGACACCTCTGAGGAACCCCATCAGCGAGCAAAAGCATCGATACAACAACAGCCACATCATCACCAGGTCTACAACTGAACATGTGATAGGGCTGCTGAAGAGGGAATTTTGGTGTCTCGATCGTTCTGGGGGAGCGCTTCAATATGCACCAGCGATAGTGGGTCGCATTACAGTAGTGTGTTGTATCCTGCACAACATGGCGCAACAGAGAGGTACTGGTTGAGGAGGCCTCATGCCCTCATCCACCAGCCACATTGAGGAGGAGGAGAAGCAGGAGGAAGAGGAGGAAGAACCCATGGGCAGAGCAGTGACTCAGCTGGCTGCTCGTGAGGCCAGGGAGTCACTCAGATGTGAACGGTTCTCGTAAGATCAGAAAGTGAGAAGAGTCCAGTCCTCACACCACCTGGAAAGACCAGCACCAACACCAGCACCCCCCACCTCCCTGCACAAAACAGTCCTGCAACTACACATACACCCATTGTAAAGTGACCCACTGAGTGGCATCAAGTGTCACCGTTCATGGTGAAGCACATGAAAGGGCGCTATCACAAAAGCCAGTCAAGAAAGGGCAGTAGTGGTGAAAATGATAACATTTAATGTGACTAACAGAAACCAAATATAAATGAAAAACATGACAGTCCGTCAGACACCCTTGTGCATCCCCTTCGTGATCACAAATCCTTAGCCTTTCTCTTCCTACCGCTTCTACGTGGTGCATCCCCTGTGGCTGCAGCAGAGGTAGTGGCAGGTTGCTCATGTCCATGGCTGGATGCTTAGATGCTTTCAGCCCACGCCTCCTAGGTTTTGGTGCCCATAAGGGCCCCTACAAAGACTGCTTCACCTGCACCTGTGCAGGGGCAGACTCGGCAACCTGGAGAGGAGGCAGCATTGCGGGTTGAGAGGGGAGCAACGGGTGAGACGTGGGAGCGCTTTGAGTGGCATCCCCACTTCCACGTCCCCTCTCACCATCATCCAGGGTTAGGCCCACATCACTCCTACCACCCTGCTGGACAACAGTTTGGAGGACATGTCTGATGACTTGGAAGCCCAGTTATAAATTTTCTGTCTGCCTGTTTAAGGCAGCAGAATGTTGTTCACAGTGAGCCCAAATGGCCAGTGTCAGGGCCTGAATGAACTCATTTGTGAGCAGTGCTTGAAGCTCAATGGAGGCTAGCTTGCTCTCCATCGCAGACGTGCCCGCTGACACGGACCCTCCACAGCTGCCCCTGCCACCAGTATCTGCTCGTGCTCACTTGTGTGTAGTGACTCACCAGGTGCCAACCCGGCAGGTCCTGTGAGGAATCGCCCTCTGCCGTCACTGAGGTCGTTGAAGGGCCTGTAAGAGAACAGAAGGCAATATTAAGCATCATCACAGATGTTTCATGTTGCGATGAGCGTACTGAGGTGTTCAACATGCCAAGCACTGTTAACATCAATTCACGTTGTGTGTGATGAATGTTGAAGTTGTGTCACCAGACCTTTGAGGGGTGTCAGTCTCGGCATCCTTGATGGACAGGCACTCGAGGGTGCTGCTGGTCTGCAGGGCCTCCTCTTCCGCCTCTGTGAGGACTATTTGTTGTGGCCGCCCCCCTCCAGTGTTTACCCTCTCGCGTGAATTTTGTGCTCTCTTCTCCTAGAATGGGAGAAAGTACAGACATCTGAGTGAGTGAGGGTGAAGTGGCCAACCGATGAATGCATTGTTTTGGGTGAGGCTGACCGTGAAAGAGGTGCATCAGAGGGGGAGTATGAGACAGAGGCATCACATTGGATCAGGATTGGGGTGATTGGCAATGGTGGGGTCACAAATGGGGAGGTGAGGAAGTGCTCAGAAAATGCAGGTAAGTTGAGGATGAGCCTTAAGTGGGTGAGGAGTGGTCTTGGCAGTGCAGAATGAGTTTGGGGGTGGTGGTGGTTGATGTGCACCACGGAATACAGGAGAATCAGTAAGTGTACTCACTTTTGCTGACCTAGTTAGGTCATTGAAACGCTTCCTGCACTGGATCCAGGTGCGGGATATGTTGCTGCTGATGGTGACTTTCTTTTCCACCTCGAGCAAGGCCTTCTTGGTGCAGAGGCAGGGCGCTTCCTGCTGTCGGCCGGGTAAAATACCTCCTCCTCCTCCTCCTGGCCAGCAGCAGAAGTGAGGCATCGCTGAATCTTGGAGCAGCCTTGCCCCTGTGCTGCTCCATTGGGTCTTCTTGCTCTTTGCTCCAGCAAAATCCATTGGAGCAATGGCCCTTTAAATCCAGACGCTCCAGCTGACAGCCTGTCGTGCGGGTGCGAAGTCTGCCCACTGTGCAGTTTTCGGACAGCAAGCCCGGAAACAAGGTTAAGCGGCACCAATTAAGTTGCAATCACGTGGGGAACGGTAAGTTTTTTTTAAGTTGGGTTTGCCGTGCACCCATTGACCCTCCACCCACCCACCTGCTGCCAACCTGCCGCCCTTTTAAAATCAAGCCCATGGTAACTATTATTTATAGAAATGAAAAGGAGGAAATTATTTGTGTGAAAATGAAAAGAAATCTGCTCACATTTATTTACAGATATAGTGCAAGTTGGTGGATAGGTTAAGACCGAAGCAAAACAGAAAAGTACTGATTTTATTTTCACTCAGTTATCTACAGGAATGCAAGAAAGGGATGTTTAACTACGACAAAATGAAGTGCCACTACCAATAATGTTGGGTCAGAGAGGGAGTCAGTGTGGAGGAAAACAAGGGTTGATGCTAAATGGAACACAGCTGACTTGAGACAACACATGGAAGGTCCCCTGCCAACAACAGTATTTACCCCATCTGCGTCTGGGAGTGAAACACAAACTTAATTACATTTTCACTGCAGAGTGTTACAGCCCAATCAACTCATAACAAAAGACCTGAAGCAGCCTGGGGGAATATTGGGAGGGTATTATGTTAGAAATGACTGTCAGTAGCCTGATATTTAAAGTTTTTGAAAAAAAGTAACCTAAGAAAGTGAATTACTAGTTCTGGCTGGATTCTAATCCATGACAGAAAATCGTTGATCCTCATATATTCATCCTCACATGCTTTAGCTCCCTATTGGTTTGAAATTGTCACATGCTGACAGTTTAGTCACCTGCTTGTGACTGAAGATAAATGCTCCATCATCATTTCTCTTCTCTCCCTCTCCATTACACAAATGGTGTCAATTCAGTTTGGTCCACAATTAAGTAGTGAAATTATCTTTTTCTCTTTCCTCAGTACTAAGCTCCCCCCCACCCCCCATCCAACCATTAAAAGTTTGGTCTTCTCAGGCATTGTGAAGCAGCTGAGAACATGTAAACAAAGTTCTATTTCACAAATTCCAATCCATGTGTGTGGCTTCACTAAAGGAAGTCTATTTACTGTGGGTGGGGCAGTTTTTTTGTGATATCAGATTTATTGAATTCAATTCCACAACTTGCCATGGTGGGATTTAAACTCAATCTCTGGGTTGCTAGCCTAGTACCATAATGAGGTGACGTGTGAGTTACTGCCCTTGACATCAAGGCAGCATTTGACCGAGTGTGGCACCAAGAAGCCCTTGTAAAATTGAAGTCAATGGGAATCAGGGGGAAAACTCTCCAGTGGCTGGAGTCATACCTAGCACAAAGGAAGATGGTAGTGGCTGTTGGAGGCCAATCATCTCAGCCCCAGAACATTGCTGTAGGAGTTCCTCAGGGCAGTGTCCTTGGCCCAATCATCTTCATCTGCTTCATCAATACCTTCCCTCCATCATAAGGTCAGAAATGGGGATGTTTGCTGATGATTGTACAGTGTTCAGTTCCATTCGCAACCCTTCAGATAATGAAGCAGTCTGTGCCCAAATGCAGCAAGACGTGGACAACATCCAGACTTGAGCTGATAAATGGCAAGTAACAGTCACGACAGACAAGTGCCAGGCAATGAGCATTTCCAACAAGAGAGAATCCAACCACCTCCCCTTGACATTCAATGGCAGTACCATTGCCGAAACCCCCACCATCAACATCCTGGGGGTCACCACTGACCAGAAACTTAACTGGACCAGCCACATAAATACTGTGGCTACAAGAGCAGGTCAGAGGCTGGGTATTCTGTGGCGAGTGACTCACCTCCTGACTCCCCAAAGCCTTTCCACCATCTACAAAGCACAAGTCAGGAGTGTGATGGAATACTCTCCACTTGTCTGGATGAGTGCAGCTCCAACAACACTCAAGAAGCTCGACACCATCCAGGACAAAGCAGCCTGCTTGATTGGCACCCCATCCACCACCCTAAATATTCACTCCCTTCACCACCGGCGCACTGTGGTTGCAGTGTGTACCGTCTACAGGATGCACTGCAGCAACTCGCCAAGGCTTCTTCAACAGCACCTCCTAAACCCACGACCTCTACCAACTAGAAGGACAAGGGCAGTAGGCACTTGGGAACACCACCATCTGCATGTTCCCCTCCAAGCCACACACCATCCTGACTTGGAAATATATCGCCTTTCCTTCATCGTCGCTGGGTCAAAATCCTGGAACTCCCTACCTAACAGCACTATGGGAGAACCTTCACCATATGGACTGCAGTGGTTCAAGAAAACGGCTCACCGCCACCTTCTCAAGGGCAATTAGGGATGGGCAATAAATGCTGGCTTTGCCAGCGATGCCCACATCCAGTGAACGAATAAAAAAAAAAAAATCACTACATTAGACCAGCGCGCCTATTTACATTCACTTTTTTGATAAATTTACAATCTAAATTCAAAGGCACCACCATTGACATCCTGGCAATCACCACTGATCAGAAGCTTAACTGGACCAGCCATATCAACAAGAGCAGGACAGGTGTTGGGTACTCTGCAATGAGTGATTCACCTCCTGAGCCCTCAAAGCCTCTTCACCATTTACAAGGATCAAGTCAGGTGGGTGATGGAATACCCAGCGCTCGCCTGGGTGGTGCAGCCACAACGCTCAGGAAACTCAACACAATCAAGGATAAAGCGTTCCTGCCACTGGACTAAATATCCACCCCCTACTCAACTGGTGCACTGTGGATGATGTGTGTACTATCTACAGAATGCACTGCAGCAATTCACCAAGCTAACTCCAACAGTACCTCCCAGCTCTGTGACCACTACCACCAAGGACAAGAGCAACAATCTCACCTCCAAGTCACACACCATCCTGCCTTGGACAGATAATACTGTTCTTTCATCACAGAGGTCAAATTCCTGGAATTCCTTACCTAACACCATTGTGGGAGAACCATCACCACAAGAATAAGGCCCACAACCAACAAGGAACAGGCAATAAATGCAACTTTGCAAGCATTGCTCACATCTTGAGAATTAAAAACATTTCCCCAAGAAGTTACCAAATAGAGTAAAATCTCAAGCATCAGCACATCTTGCATTGCCAAATTTTTGGATTTGACAGGAAATAAAAACTGTATATTGCCTTTCAAATGATCACTATCATTTTTAAAATTGATGTTGATATTTTTCTTTTTACCCTTGTTATACATAGCTACGTGCAGGCATGATCAGGCTACTGTCACAGATGAGACTACTCATTTAGTGGTAGTGTTTCTCTATTTGATGTAAATAATTGCATCAGAGATTGACCTGGTCACATCACTGACATGACTATGTCAACCTTCAGAGTTCCATACCTCAATTAGCTGAAAGAGTGGCTTTTGGAGCTAGTTTTCAGTCAATCAGGTGGTACTTTTCATTTCAATATCATTCATACTCAGAAGGCACTAGATAACACATAAGGAAAGTATTTAAAATAAAAAAATTCAAAGGAAAAAGTACAGAATAGATATCAGAAAAAATAAAGCAAAAGTATAAAGGAAAAAAAATCAGCCTATGCTCCTGTTCCTGATTGCTGTGTACTCACCCTTCCTGGAAAGTGCATGTCTGTGAACATCAGGTGAAGTCAGGATGCTCCTACAGTTGAATATCCTGTTAACACTCTCTGTCTAGGCTCACACATGAATAGCTACTTGGATAAGATAATGGACAGTGACTATTGCTGTTGGGACTGTAGTGAATGCATTCAGGAGAGGAGAGATGCATTTAAGGGAAAGCTAGATACACACGAGGGAGAAAGGAATAGAAGGGCATGCAGATAGGATTAGATGCAGTAGGGAGCGAGGAGGCTCGTGTGGAGCATAAATGCCGACATAGACCATTTGGGCTGAATGGCCTGTTTCTGTGCTGTACTTTCGATGTAACTCGATAACCAACTTATTGATGAGACTAATTCTAGTTCTGCTTGTTTAGCCCCTTCATTAATATCAACTAACAATATATTTGTTCTTAAAAGTCAATTAATCTTGAGTTGGTGTTTAATTCTGCAATCACCTGGAGTACTGCGTACAGTTCTGGTGTCCTTATTTAAGGAAGCATATACTTGCATTGGAGGCAGTTCAAAGAAGGTTCACTAGGTTGATTCCAGGTATGGGAGGGTTGTTTTATGAGGAAAGATTGAACAGGTTGGGTCTATACTCATTGGAGTTTAGAAGAATGAGAGGAGATCTTATTGAAACATACAAGATTCTAAGGGGACTTGATAGGGTAGATGCTGAGAGGATGTTACCCCTCATGGGGGAATCTAAAACTAGGGGGCATAGTCTCAGAATAAGGGGTCGCCTGTTAAATGAGGAGGAATTTCTTTTCCCAGAGGGTTGTGAATCTTTGGAATTCTTTACCCCAAAAAGCTGTGAAGGCTGAGTCACTGAATATATCCAAGGCTGAGTTAGACAAATTTTTGATCAGCAAGGGAGTCAAAGGATATGGGAAAAAGGCAGGAAAGTGGAGTTGAGGAAAAATCAGATCAGCCATGATCTCATTAAATGGCGGAGCAGGCTCGAAGGGCCAAGTGGCCTTCTCCTGCTCCTGCGGTCTTATAGTCAAGTGTATAAAGAAACCATGGGTTAGTAGCGAATGCTTAACAAAATAAGGTAATTTGATGTTGTCACTATATCAAGCTTCAAGTGAGAACTTATTGTCATTTCCATGTATGTGTGTAATATGAACATAGAAAGGTAAATGTTTTTGACAAATCTGGTTACGAACTAATCTGCTCCTCCATGTGTGTTAAGTTATGACAAGTTGCCACATTAAAATATTTGGCCATTTAAATCTATTTGGGAAAGAAAATCAGGTAGGGTGTAAAATGAGCTGTCGATTCGCTATTGCCTGTTTTGTGCTACCACCGAAGGCCAATTTTACCCCCAATTTAGAATAGACTGAGCTTTATTCTGTCTCTAACCCATACAGGGAGTGATCAATTCTGATATTGGGTGCAAAATATGAAACAGAAATATCCTATTTTTCAGCAGATATAGCTCACCTAAATAAACATAACATTCACCAAAAGATTAACTCAGTATTTTAGATATAAAAAATGGTAGTAGGACATAATTATGTCTTACATTTTTTCGAAAAAGACAAAAACAGTGTGGTTGCTAATTTTATTCTAAAATAGATGAAAAATTTCAAAACAGGACTGAGGATTTACCATGGCTCAATTAGAGAGAGACAATTATGCTAACCACATGTCTGTTTTGTTTCCGAAGGGGGATTGAAAACTAATTACATGTCTAACAGAGAAACTTAACTTTGCAGCATCTTTGGCCTTTAATAAGTCTATATTATATAATAAAGCGAATCTATGTTAATTCCCCATTTGAATTTCTGTAATTATTTCATCTTTGTAATTTTTCTTCAATTTATTTATATTTTATTGTAGCAATTTATTTACTAACATCTTAACTTCTAAATGAGTCCAGATATCCATGTTCTCTTTTACACACCAGCTGCTAATTCAGTTTTCTCACCCATGCTGCAGCTGCTTTGCATTGAAATGTTGTGTGTGAATGCTGTAGATCGATTTCTCTTCTCTTGCTGGAAAATGAAAGAAAAACTCACCTTATGATTGCAAAGCAGCTGTGAATTAGAGTGATTCAAGTGAAGGCTAACACTTTGTTTATAATTGTGCCTGGAGCCACTTGGTTCTCCTAGTTGCCCTATTTATACTGCAGAACACCTGAATGACCTAAAAGGCTCCAAAAAAATACAAATCAATGTGCATACCTTCATCACCTCCATTGGTTTGCTCTCCCATACTGCAATTTTTAAGACCTTTCCATGTCCTTTCTGTTACCAGTGCATGAAAAGGAGAAGAAAAATACTGCATAAAAATGATCTATTTTTAAATATTTATAGATGTACACATAAAAGGAAATTATTTTTAATTGCGCTTGATTTTTATTTTCAAGTTTAGTACCAAAAGCAGAGGGTAAAGAGATACCGAAGGAAAACTTACGGCTTGGACAGTGAACTGCCAACTGGAAGGCAAGAGCAGCAATGAATCAAGAGGGAGTCTGCCTTGTCAGTTTATACAGCCGGACTCTGTTTGCAAAGGAATGAGCCTCCAGAATAATGGGGTAGATTTTAACTTTCAGGCGATTGACCGCCCGATCCTGCTAGTGGGAAGCCCGAACCAGTTAGGGGGTCGGGCTTCATTTCCATGCCGCTGGTGAACTGCTTGTCCCGTACAGGCATCCCGCTGCAGCTTGCTGGCTCTGGGCCACATCAATATCAAACAATTCGGACCCACGCCAGCCCGCAGGTAGGTTCTGGTGGGAGGAGGGGGCAAACGCAGAGTGGGGTGACCCTCAGTATTTTTGTGGAGTCAAGAGGAGCACTCCTGCTCCTCCCAGCTTCACAAAAATATAGCCCAAAACCTTTTCTCGGCCGTTTTTGGAGCAGCCGGCAGCGGTCCCTTTAAGGACTGCTGGTTTGGCCACTCAACGTCAAGACACAGGATGGAGTGTGCGCCACATATGCTCCACCTGTGTCCCTGAAAATTGCAATCGCATTCCTAACCACATTATAGGACCTGATTTGCATAATCAAAAGGCCTACAGCCCGCTGCCTAAGGGAAGGCCCTTTGAAGAATGGCAGCAGTTGAAGCATTGGTGTTAATGGGACAGGAAGCGTACTGACCATTGAGGTTGTTACTGTCCATTAACATCAATTTGGTCAAGCTAAAATGTCTCTTATACTATGATTTTCACACTAAATGTATATTTATAGCAGTGCAAATTCAACACAAAAATCCAGCATACAGTTGCTGAATCTAAATCTATTGCGACTCCTCCATCTTAGTTGACACCCATACATAGTAGCAATCTGATGAGTGAAGAGTGTTGTGTAGGCTTCAGTATAACAGCTGAATCTGGCACAACACCTAGATTTCAACGTCTGTTGTGACGTCAAAATGCGCCTTGAAATGTCATATTTTTTGCGCCAGTAGACACTCTGCCATAAGATATGTGTACCAAGTTATATTGAAACTGAGAGCCCCTACATTCGTGCAGACATGTATGTAATTTCTGACACAGCATGCACTTGTTTTGTGACATTGCATTTATATGCTTGTACAAATACAATGCTAATCAATGTGCAGCAAGTATAACCTGGCTGCTGCAAGTGAAATTGCATAACTTAATGTTCCTCACTCATGCTAGCCAGATCTATCTGGTTCAGATTCAGAAATGGGCAGCACAGGATATGTACTTTAGGAAAAGGAGTCTAGATTAGTAAACTTGTTTTGCAGTATAAATTCAACAAAAAACAGTCCAACTCAATTTTCTGCTGGGTAATGCTCCTACCCCAACCCAAAAAACAAGTTGGACTGTAATCAGATACATTCTAAGATAATCCTCTTTGGCTTCTGATAGCAGATACATTCCTGTGGTCTTGAGTCCATAAGTACCCAGTCAGCTAACTCGGTCTCAATCAGGACGCGAAAAACCTCAGTTCAACCCCACATCCACTCTGTTACCAAGACCACTTTCATCAACTTTACAACACTGCCCACCTCTTCTCCACCACTGCTGAAATCCTAATGATGGATTTTTCATCTCAAGGCTTAATTTTTCCAACACTCTCTTAACCAACCTCCTGCCTCAACTTACAAAAGTAAGCATCACAGTTCGTGTCCTCACTTGCACAAAGTCCCACACTCTCATTTTCCTCATCCTCTAAGCACCACAAGCTCCTTATACACAATTAACAGATTTCAAAATTCCCATCCTCAGTTTCAAATTACTCCAAGGCTCCCTCCACTCTACCTCAGCAATCTTCTCTTACCTGCTTGCACACATCTTCAGTTCTCCTGACACCAGGAAGGTAATTTTAACCCCTAAGAATGGGTGGGTTGGGGGCGGGTGGGAGGTTAAAGTAGCAGCTTTTTGGAGTGGGCCTGCATCCCGACTCCAACACCTCCGGGTTTAACCCAGGTGCGTCAGGATGCGAACGCACAACAGAAACCCGGAAGTCCCATCCCCACTTCAAGCCGACAGGTCGATATTTAAAGGCCCAATTCAGGTAGTTGAAACACTTTAGGTACTTAACTTTCTGTGGATTTTGCAACAGAAACGGATTTAACTACTCCTGAACATGTCTCTGTGGCTTCTGTGACATGCCATTGAAATGGAGGAGAGTTGCAGCCGAACCACATTTGGCCCTTTAAACCAGTGATTGCCACATCTCAATAAAAAGTGAGGAATTGCAGCGGGGCACTCAGCTCTCAGACAAACGTGTGGCTGGGAGTTCTTTGTGGTTAGACTGAGATTTCTTTGTTGAGACTGAGAATTCTTGTGTTGAGACAAATTAACCAACATTTTGGAGCTCCTCAAACTGACAAGATCAGGGTGGGGGATGCAATGGATCTATTCCACAGTACATCGGAGGAGGAGGAAAATGAAGACGGGGAATCCATCGCCAGAGCAGCCGCGCAAATTGCTGCCAGGAATGCTCTCGTCTCTAACAGGTTCTTATAATGAGATATGCAAATTGGAGACTTTGAAATGCTCAGGCCGACTGGAACAACCACCATCAACCCCCACTTCCCCCTCTCCCTCCCTTTGCACAAAACAGTCCTCCAATGGGTGGCATCGTGTCTTGGCATTCATGATGAAGCACATGAAACGGCGAATTCACAAAAGGGACTTAATAATGGCCAAGACGTGGCAGTGGTGGTGATAATGATTAAATTTAACGTGCCATAACAAAACAATAAAAAAATTAACATGACAGCTCATCAAACATCCTTGTGCATACCCTTGGTTAATTATAATATAATTGCTTAGCCTTTCTCTTTTTACCACTTCTACGTGGTGCATTCCCTGTGGCTTGAGCAGAGGTATTGGCAGGTTGCTCAGATCACTACCTTGACTGCTGAGATGCTCTCGGCCTACCACCTCTGGATTTTGGAGCCCATGAGGGCCCTGCCAAAGACTATTCCACCTGCACCTGTGCAGTGGCAGACTCGGCCATCGGGAGAGGAGGCAACATTTTGGGTACTGGTTGAGGAGGAGACAATGGGTGAGACGTGGGAGCACTTTGAGTGGAGTCTCGACTTCCATGTTCCCTTTTGCCATCATCCTTTTCCTGGGCCAACACAATATCACTCCCACCATTCTGTTGGCCAGCAGGTTGGTGAGCAGAAGCGTTGCGTTGTAAGGCCACAGATAAAGTATCTGTCTGCCTATTTAAGGTGGCAGACATGTTGGCAACCAGAGTCCGCACGGCTGTTGTCATGGCCTGCATGGACTCATTTGAGCAGTCACTGATGCTGAATGGAGACTGCCGTTGTCTCCATCGTAGACATTCTCGCACTTATCTGCGCTACCAATCCACCAGTGATGCAGTTGGACTCCTCCATCCTCTTCACTATTGAGTGTGGGCGTAGCACTTTTTCCATTATCTTGTAAAGTTGCTGCTGCACCTCTATCATTCTCCTTCTCAACGATGGCCCCTGGGGTTCAGCATCTGTGTCCAGCTGAGCAGAGCTTGGAGAGGAGTGTGTCCCCCTGACACGGACTCTCCACAGCTGCCTCTGCCACCAGTGTCTGCCCGTGCTCACTTGTGAGTGGTGAATCACCAGGTGACAACCCAACTAATTGTCTAACAGGACCCACCGAAGTGCGAGTATCTGCACTGGTGCATGGCTGTAAGCCCTGTGACGGTGCACCCTCAGAAGGAATGAGCTCCTCTGAGGAATCGCTTTCTTCCATTTCTGCTGATTCCTCATGAAGGCCATGGTAAACAGAAAGCGATATGAATGATTCATCGCAAAAGTGACAATCTTTCCAATGACCTTACTGAGGTCTGGCAAAGTTCCATCATTGATAAAATCAATTCATTGTGTGTGTGAAAGATGTTAAAGTTCTGTCACCAGCCATCTGTGGATTGCCAGTCTCTCCATCTCTGATGGATTGGCATGCAATGGTCTGACTTATTTCCATGGCCTCCCCCACATCTGTCACCTCCACTATATGGTGGGCCACCTCCAGTTCTACTCCTCTCCCTGGTCTTTTGTGCTCTCTTCTCCTACAAGGGAAGAACGAACAGACCTGTGAGTGATTGAAGGTGACGTATTCACTATGAACACATTGCTTTGGGTGAGGCTGACAATGAAAGAGATGCATCAGAGGGTGACTATCAGACAGATACAGCATATTGCATCAGGACTGGGATGAGTGGCAGTGGTGGGTGAATAAATGGGCAGTTGTGGAAGTGCATAGAAAGTGAAGGATGGTTGCTGCTGCTGACAACACTTAAGTGGGTGTGAAGCATCATGTGACGGGGTAGACATGCCAACATAGAGTGATAGAGGGGGTGGGGGGGGCTGTTCAACAACACAGGATGTGGGTGAATCAGCAACTGTACTCATTTTTCCTGACTTGGTGAGGTGATTAAAACACTTCCTGCACTGAACCCAAGACCTGGGCACTGTGCTCCTGCTGCTCACCTCTTCTGCCACCTTCAGCATTTTTGGTTACAGAGCCAGGTTTCTTCCTGCCATCCACTGAAAACATTACCTCCCTCCTGGCTCTCACTGCAGCCAGCAGCACATCCAGGAAGGCATCATTAAATCTAGGGCCAGCCTTTGGTTTCCTGGACTCCATTTCTCCTTTCACCTTCAAAAGCCATTCTTGGACTGGCCCTTTAAATAGTGGGCTTTAAATCGCATCATTTGGGTGTGCAGTAGGTCCACTGTGCAGCTTGGAGATGCTAAACCTGGAAGCAAAGATATTTGCCTGCGATCCAGTTGCGATTGCAGATTTAAATGCGCTCATTTGACTTCCGGATTCCCCACGCGCAAATCCACCTACCCGCTGAGTTCCTGGCTCCAAGTTAAAATTCAGGCCCAGGTTACTCTCTGTCCCTCACTTCTCCCCATCACCACCGTTAGTAGCTTATTCAGCCTCTCCTCCGGAGCTTCCTCTCTAGCTGATGCCACCTTTCACCCTGCTTTAAGAAACTTCTTCAATAGCCTTCACTTTGATCATGTTTTCATCCACCAACCCACATGCTCTTATTCCCTTTTTCCCTCCTGCTCGGCATCTGGTGTTGTTTCTCCTGAAGTAAAGCACTTGAAGACATCTCTTGTATGAGAAAAGCACCACCGAAATAAAAGTTGTTGTTGTTGTTGGAAACAAGATGCCAAATAGATGGATTAGAAGAATAAATTCAGTTAGGACCAGTAGGCCTGTTGAATTAATGGAGGTAATAATAATACTAACTGGTCATTTTAAATGTAAGAAATAGACCCAAAATTCCCTTAACAACCCAATATTATAAATTCTAGTTCCTTACATTGTTTTTAAATCCCAATCTCCACATGTTACAAAGATGGAATTAACATTAGGATCCAGCAAACCTTCTTTTTTCATCCAGTCATCAACCATCTGTAAAGAACAAAAAAGATTGATCAATGAATAAATAAAACTAAACCAAGTTTACTCCCAGGCCAACAAGTGGTTACTAAACTTTATTCAGTACTCTAATGCAATACCTTGTCTGTGCTTCTGTCCATCAACAACAACTTTTACATACTACAGTGAAACCTGTAAATTAGGGACACCTAAGGGACTTGCATCAGATGTCCTTTATTTGCACATGTCCCGATTTTCAAAATGGTCATTGTACATACAGTAAATTATTTGGGACTGTCGATGAGTGTCCCTTTTTTGGAGGTTTCACTTACATAGAAGCTACAGCACAGAAATAGGTCATTTGGCCCAACTGGTCAATGCTGGTGTTATACTCCACACTAGCCTCCTCTCACTAACTACTTCTTCCCACCCTGCCCTCAAGTATGCATCAAGCCTCCCCTTAAATGTGTCAATGCTATCGTCTTCAACCATTCCACGTGGCAACGAGTTCCACGTTCACACCACTCTGTGTAAAGAAATTCTTCCTAAATTCTTCATATTTTGCATTTTTCGAGCACCTTTAGCGTAGAAAAACATTCCAAGGCACTTCACAGAGTGTATTCAGACAAAAATCGATGCCAAGCCAAAGAACAAGATATTAGGAGGGTGATTAAAAGTTCGGTTAAGGGGTGAGTATTAAGGCGGGTCTTAAAGGAGGAGAGGGGTTTAAGGAGGGAATTTCAGACAGTGGGGCCTAGATGACTGAAGACATGGCCGCCAATGGGGGAGTAAGAGAGCGAGGGATGCTTAAAAGGCTGGAGATGGAGGAACACAGAATTTTGAGTTTGCGGATGGCTGTAGGGATGGAGAAGGTTAACAGATATACGGAGGGGTGAGGCCATGAAGGGATTTAAACAAAAGGATGAGAATTTTAAATTTGAAGCGTTTGTGGACCGGGAGCCACTGTAAGTCAGTGAGTACAGAAATGATGGGTGAGAGGCATTTGGTGCTGGATAGGATATGGGCAGCAGAGCTTTGGATGAGCTGAAGTTTATGGAGGCTGAAAGATGGAAGGATGGCCAGGAGAACTTTGGAATAGCCAGCTCTGGAGGTGACAAATGCATGGATGAGTATTTCAGTAGCAGGTGGGCTGAGGCAGGCGATGTTATGGAAATGGAAGTAGGTAATCTTTGTGATGGAGAATATGGGATCGGAAGCTCAGTTTGATGTCAAATAGGATGCCTAGGTTGCAACCTGAGACAGTGGCCAGGGAGGTGGATATAATTAATGGTGAGGGTATGGATTTGTAGTGGGGACTGAAGATGATAGCTTCGGTCTTCCCAATAATTAACTGCAGGAGACTGTGCCTCATCCAGGACCAGATGCCTGACAACACACAGGCAGTGGAGGGGTCAAGAGAGGTGGTAAAGAGATAATTGCTGGATGTCATCATCGTATTTGTGGAAGCTGAGCCAATGTCTTCAATAATGTCACCGAGGGGCAGCATGCAGATCAGGAAGAGGAAGGGCCAAAGGATAGGTCCTTTTGAGACTCCAGATGCTGGGGTGGGAAGAGAAGCCATTGCTTGAGATGCTCTGGCTACAATTGGACAGTTAAGAATGGAACCAAACGAGGGCAGTCCCACTAGAGAGGAATTGAAGGAGGATAGTGTGATTGACCTTGTCAAAGGCTGCATAGAGGTCGAGAAGGACGAGGAGGGATAGTGCACTGTGGTCACAGTCATAGAGAATGTCATTTGTGACTTTGATTAGGGCTGTTTCAGTGCTGTGAGAGGGGTGGAAACCTGATTGGAGAGATTCAAACATGGAGTTGCGTGGAAGTTGGGCACAGGTTTGTTCAAGGACTTGAGAGGAAAGTGAGGTTGGAGTTGAGGCAATAGATTGCAAGAACATAGAGGTTGAGAATGGGTTTTTAGAAGGGCGGTGATAATGGCAGTTTTGATAAGGAGGGGTATAGTAGCTGAGGAGATGGAACCATTTACAATATCAGCTAGCATGGAGGCCAGGAAGGGATTCGGATGGTCAGTACTTAAGTGGGAATGCAGTCAAATGAGCAGGTGGGTCTCATGGACAAGGTCAGCTTGGAGAGAGCATTAGGGAAGATAGGACAGAAACTAGGCAAAGATGTGGGTTCAGGGCTAGGGCAGGGGAGAACTTTGCGGGGAGGTTTGGCTTGGTGCGCAAGAGGAAGGGAGATGCAACAAAGGCAGTTGAATGGATGGCCTCAATCGTAGTGAAAAAGAAGTCTGAGGTCCTTGCACTTGTTGGAAGTGAGGGTGGAGGGGGCAAGAGACAGGGGTTTAAGGAGATGGTAGGAAGTAGAAAAAAGCCAGGGGTTATCGTTGCTTTCCAAGGTGATCTTGGAGTAGAGAGCGTTTTTTCCACAAGAGAGCAAGACCCAATAGTGCTTGATGTGGTCCAGCCAGATATAGCGATGGATGGCTAAACCAGTTGTGCGCGAGATATGCTCAAGTCTGCCCCCCTTGGACTTGATGGAGCAAAGATGGGTGCCAAACTGAAGGAATGGCCCCCATCTATCCCATAGAAGAGACTGAACAGCCCATAATATCCAGCTTTTATAGATGAAAGCTGGCAACAGGTAAAATTAGCACAAAATTTACCTTGGTATTGATTGTCGTATACGACAGTGTTTCAATATTGCACATTAAGCATGACTTAAACGTGATGGTGTAACTGTATAAGTGTATCCAGACAGGCTCGGCTCCTGGAACAGCCAGAAATAGCCTGTTTTGATAACTGCAAATGTCGGATGCCACAACAGATTTGTGTTGCAGCACATGCCATACCCTACTGGACTGCTAAGATTTCTCAGTCTGGCTTTTCATCAGTTTAATAAAAAAGAAAACTATGATTTAAGAAACAAGTAATTGTATATGGACAAACTAAAAACTTAAGACTATAAAATTAAATCAATACTTAATGTGATTTACAATCTTACCAAAACACAAGGGCTAGTCTACACATTCTAACCTACCTCAATATTATCAGGGAAGCACTGAACTTTCTCTTTTCTAATGAGCATTCCAAGTCAATTGGTGACTGTATGGAAACGAGCAGTAATAGCAGGGCCACATGAAAAGATCATTGGTTCAATATATTATCCAACGTGTTAGTTTTGATTTAAAAAAATCTCACTCTGATGAAGTCAAAATTATTGAGGTCAAAAGAGAGAGTTCAAAAAAAGGTCTAGGGCTCGAGGTCATCTTATTCACCTGAAGGACTTGCTGTAATGTTGGTTTTCCATCCATCATCGACTGCACAATCCCTGTGAGCTACAGATGGAAAATAAGAAAATCCGGTTACAAACAGCTTAAGTTACAATTATATAGCTGATGATAGTGAGTACTTTGAGCACTAGTAACGATACTACAATAGCAATAGGTTTGACAAAGGAGAAAACAAAAACTTTAAAAAGGCAACCTCCTTCCTGAAATGTCAAAGGATATTTAAATCAAAACTATTATCTACAGCAGAGTGTCCAACCCACAGGCCTCATGCTGAACCTGGTTGTTAAAAGTTTCAATTCTGCCTCAGGTAATCTCTCTGGCATAGCAGTGTTGCGCACTCCCATAAACTCCTGTAAGCAGTCCGAACACCTTATACTCAGGAGTGTGCACATATTATCTAACATCTAATTATATAATATCATAACTTGTGGGTGTAATTACAAAAGATCCCCCTGGATTTTGGATCTTTCATACATGCTCTCGCATCGCTTACCCAATCCTATCGAACACCGACTGAAACACTTTAGTGAGGCAAGGCTTGATGTGAATTGTTAAGCTGCTTTATTTAAAGATAGCAAGTGAACGTACAAAGTAACAGGTGTAATGAAATCTCACTTTGAGTCAACTAACTACAGAGAACAAGAAAACATAATAAAAGTACACCACACTGTACCCATTAGCAAGCTTGCTTAACTTTTCCTGATCAGCCTCTGGGCTTCAGATGAGGGAATTTCCCCTCACTAGGCCAGGCTTCTTCCCCAGACCTAGCTGACTGACTGATTGACTGCCTGCCCCGGAGTCCCTTTGTTCTTTTTTCTCTCCACGCTCCCAACCAGTGGGAGGGCTATCTCTACGACTACTTCCGCGTTCAGTGATCCGCCACTAGGCCTGACAATAAAACCAGCTACCTCCCCCCCCCCCCCCACTGCCGTTTAGGTATGGGTTTAAAGAAATCGTCTTTTGCTATTCTAAAAATTAATAGGGGCTGTCCTGGCTTACCGGGCTTGGGATGAGGCAATTGAATCTTATTATCTCAGTTTGAAATAGATTATGAACCACAACATTTTTCAAACTGGCTCATCTGACTTTAATACACATCCTCAATGCCAGGTTCATTAACAAATTAGCCTTTGTCTCATTAAGGACAACCCTTTAGCCTATGGCTTTTTAAACCTGTGTGAAAACACTTTGTTTTAAAACATAAGTATGAAACATAACTCACTCTCAAGTCCTATCTATGAAGACAAAAAAGAAGTGATAAAACATTGCGAAATGTGACAACTTCTTGTTTGTCAGATGTCTTGCATTAATGGAAGCACAGCTCCAATGCTTTTTACCTTTCTCATTTATGTTATTAACATTTTAACTTTGTTTAGCTCCCAATATTGGAATTAGACTTCTTAAACTTTGATTTGTGATTTGACTGGTACACCTTAAGGTTTGTTCCAATCGGTGCGGGTGCTCTCTTACACCTACCGCAACCACTCTCACATCTAGTTCAAACACTCCCCCACCATTCTGTCTATCCTGCCTGCCAACATTCTACCCTCTTTTGTTTAGGTGAAACCAGTGTATAGGCTCCCACTATTCCAAAAGGTGTCCCATTGTTTAAGGAACCAAAACCCTGACAGTGTCTAGTGCAGTGCTCCTGCAAGGAATAAAAGCCTTCAGGAGAGAAGGGGATAAAAAAAATTGGTGCAAAAAGGAAAAAACATTGCAAAAAAAAAAATCTACTGGTAGGAGACCAAAAATAAAATTTAATTTGCTTAGGGAGTTACTGTGATATAGTAACAAAGAAATCAACAAAAGATTAAATTTGGCAACATAAGTTTGATTCTATGCAAAATTCTAAGTAAACGAAGCTCAGAAATAACGGTCTAGAAATTGGGCCGTGTGGCGCCCATTGTATTGGCGCGACGCGGCCTCTCGAAGTTCCAAAATGGGGTCCAGGATGCGCATGCACGCTTCTAGCGTTATGTGCGCTGGACGCCATCTTAGTAATGGGTTTTACATACGCGCAGGTAACGAACGTCGGCAGGATGTAAAGTAGGGAGGATATGCATTAGATCAGTGAATGTTGATTTAAAGTGATAGACACCATTTTGGCACTTAATGCTCCACTCAATGCATTGTCTTAACCACGAACACCTGAACATGTCTTAGAGTGCCTGGAGGACCATGCAGGATTTACAGGTTGGTTGATGAATTATTGCTTTTGGCAGCTGATACAGTTGTATTTTTTTCAGAGGTCTCCTATACTTGAATATTAGAATGAGGGGACATAGCCTAACGTTTAGAGCCAGGACTTGCAGGAGTGAAGTTAGGAAACGCTTCCACACGCAAAGAGTGGCAGAAGTTTGGAACGTTCTTCTGCAAACGGCAGTTGATGCTAGCTCAATTGGTAATTTTAAATCTGAGATTGATAGATTTCTTTGAACCAAGGGGATTAAGGGATATGGGGCTAAGGCGGGTATATGGAGTTAGGTCACAGATCAACCATGATCTCATTGAATGGCGGAACAGGCTCAAGGGGCTAAATGTCAGTGACACTTGCTGCCTCCTGTTATGCGCCACCTTCTCCTGCAAGAAAGCCAGAAGTGTGTCAGTGAGTGTCCTGCAGGATGTCTGGATAATGTGCCTGCCAGAGTTGAATAGCTGCCAGTGCGTGAGACCTGCGAGTTGTGGGTGTGCAGCTTGCAACCGTGGTAATGTGTGAGGGTGAGCGGAAGCATCTGATTTGAGTACTGATTGAAAGAGCTTGTTGGTAGGTGGGTGATGGGGGGTGTAGTGCGTGGAGCAGTGGATGCAGCTAGTGATGCAATTGGTAGGAGGTGCCACTTGATAGTTGACCTCACTCCCCTTGACCACTCGTGTCAAAGCATTGAACTTCTTTCTGCACTGCGTCCATGCTTATGATGCCATACCTGGCATTGACTCTGTCCCCTACTGCCTCTTGGGCATATGTCTGGAGGGCCTCTTGCCCCCACTGTGGATATAGGATGCCCCTCCTTCTGTCCACCTCTTGCAGCAAGGCCATGCATCATCAGAGAACCTCGGTGCATGCACTCTCGCAGGCCTGGTACAAACTCAGCTCGGCAGATTGGTGAGGTCTGGCATGCAGATTGGAGGATATGGGATTTAGTAGTGCGCAACCCTAATTCAACGTTTTAACATAACTCAACAGTTTGCAAACATAGGGATGGGACCTGCATCTGTGTTTTACGTGCGCAATGTCTGATCTCCGTTCAGACTCCGTGCGGACCCATCTCTCGTTTTTTTGCAAATAAGAGGTACAGCCTGCTTTTAAGAGGTGCGAGCAAATCACGCGATATTTGGACCCCCGATGCTGGTGAGACGTGCAAACCTGGTGTAAACATCGTGGCAAGGCCTCCATACTGCACTCCGATGAGGTGAATGACCAGGCAGCACGAGACATTTGTGCTGCCTGCATCGGAATCACCAGGCACGGGTTAATCGCACACCCATGACCGGATTTGGGCCTTATCCAATTTAGCCCCTTTTTAAGGCAGTACTTGCTGATATTTGTGATACTTCGAGCGATTTCACCAACTGGACTAGTAGTTGTGACTCCTTGAGCCAAAAGAATGCCTCATCTTTTAGTGGCATGAGGGAAACAGAACTGATTAATCAGAAGCAAATGTGCCTTCTGTCTACCAACTACAGAAAGATGTCAACATCAAAGTAAATTTACATTTCCCTTTTCTATTAGGCAAAGGAAACCTGTATGGAGACAAGAGTTCACAAAGACAGAAAGATAGGATTCAATGGCCCAGAAATTGCTGGGATAATAATGGCGAGTACACGTGCCCGCCATTATTAGTGTGTAAAAAAACTCAGCTATTTGTGGTGAGGAAGAGGTATGCCATGAGTTGCGAATCACCAAAAATTGCTGGACAATTTGCGCCGTCCTGCAGTTAGTCTCACAAAAACGGGAGCTCACCGTCAACCTCCCCATGGGTGTCAAGAAATTGCTGGATTTGTGCCGTAAATACGAAGGAATCTTGCTGCAGCCGTTTAGGGCTGGTATTTCGTGCTGTAATGACCCTGATAATGACGTGATTTATGTTCCTGCAATGCCACTCAACGTTGGAAGCCCAGAAAGGGAACAATTAAAACTGTGGAGTCTCAATCCTGCAGGTAGTAAATTGTTCCTAGGAGGTTTTTAAAAGTTAATTTTTTTTTCTTACATTTCCTTTCGGTCTCATTTTTCTTCTCCTCTTAATCCAATCTTTCTTTCCCTCTCCTTATTTCTCTTTCTGTATCTGATTTGACTCTAATTCACCCTATTTCCTTCTCCATCGTTCACTCTCTATCCTTAAATTTCACTGGTTAAGGTGATAGACCATTGGACTCGATGTTCACGAGGTCCCAGATGCCCCGCTGACATCGCCACACCGTTATCAAATTGCATTTCCAGCAATTCGCGGTGCAAAAATAATACGGGGGTGGTAAAAAATCCAATTCACGCCGCTAACTGCGAGATGTGCCGTTCCAGCAATTTCTGGGCCAATGTTTCTAGCTGGCCATCCATTACATCAATTAAGGCTGCATCTTAATTGTTCTATTCAAATCACCTCTCCTTTTAATTATAGAATTAGCAGCATCTGGAAGGAAAACTGAAGCCTAAGTACCCTCTATTCTGGCTGGGGGAACACACCAGGGGATTGGTGTGTAATAGGAGAGAGGAGGAAAAGAAAGTGTGAGAAATACAATTTTAGAAAGTTATTATTTATTTAATCTCTCAGTCAGATTTTAGCCTATTCTAGGCAGCAGAATGCTTAGATCAAAGAAGGCCATCAAGATGCTTTGGTAGCAGAGTCTTCTTTTGTAAGATTAGTGTAAAGCTAATCTTTATACAAAATAATGACTTGAAGAAAAGATAAAACATTTGAAACAGAAAAACAGTTTCCTACTAAAATGAAGCACAAATCCCTGGTGAGCAGCTCAATCTTCTTTGGTAACAAAATGTCTCAACAAATATTGCTCCTTAAAACAAATCGCAAGCTGCTCAAGGGCATAGTTTAACTAAATGATCTACTGGCCCTGCAGGGTTAATAACTGCTAACTGAGAAAAAACATTTCAAGAAACAGTTTCTGTTTGCTAACCACTATGCCGTTCTAAAGAAAAGGAACATTATGCACTAATTAGAAGTAATTCGACAGATATCCATACACTGCTAGAAGAATCGGCACTATCTAGTTTGCAAAAAAAGACTCACTTTATTTCACCTTAAATTCATCAAAATAATTCAGACATATGAGTGGATTTGAATACAGTCCTTGACCCTAGAAGCTGGGTTCAAATCCAGCCAAAGTGTTTAGGATGCCAGTTTCCTCTCTCTACTACCTGTTAAGAGCCTTCAAGTTACTTTGTGCAATATCAACCTAGTACATGGTGGGCATAAGACTACATTAGAAAACCATTCCTAATTCATCACCAATTGGCAATATCACCCAGACACCCCACAAAGATGGCTGCTCTATAAAATGGAAGTTTGGTGCATCAATGTTTTTGATTTTAATTTTAATGTAAGGGTGCCTTGTTGAGGTCACGGTACATGGAATCTGTGTTAGATATCCCAATATAAGCGTGCTTTATAGCACTGCCTCGAAGTTAGAAAGTTATCTCCAGAACATAAGTTAGGTTGACACTTCAGCACACTACTCAGAGGTGTCACCTTTTGAATGAGACATTAAACCAAGTCCCCATCTGCCTGTTCAGGTGGATGTAAAAGATCCCATAGTACTATTTGAAGAGCAGAGAACTATACTGGTGTCTTGGCCAACATCCCTCTCTCAACCAACACCACCAAAAAATAAAGACATATGAACTGGTTAGCTCTCTCATTTGTTGCTTGTGCGGCCTTGCTATACGTAATGGGCTGCCACATCTGCCTAAATGACAACTGCACTTCAAAAATAATTCATTGGTTGTGAAGTGCTTTGAGATATCCTGAAGACGGCCCCGATATTACCAGGGAGGCAGGTAGGCAGCAGGGGGGGGGGGGGGGGGCAACTGGGCGAGTAGGTAACCCGCCCAGTAAAATCCGTCCGTTCCCCACGCCATCGCGGGTAAATTGAAGCCACTTAACGTGGCTTCCAGGTTTCCAGTTGGAAACTTGCGCAGCGGGCGGACTGCGCACCCGCATCACAGGCTGTCAGCTGGAGGAGCCCTATTTAAAGGGGCACTCCTCCAATGACTGATCATGCAGCAAACAACGACACAGGACCATGGAGCAGCCCAGGGGAAAGGCTGCCCCCAGGTTTAGTGATGCCTCACTCCAGGTCTTACTGGATGGGGTGAGGAGGAGGAGGAGGAGGGATATATTCTATCCGGCGGACGGGAGGAAGTGGCCTGTCTCTGCCACCAAGGCGGCGTGGCTCGAGGTGGCAAAGGAGGTCAGCAGCAGCAGCGACGTCTCCTGCACCTGGATGCAGTGCACGAGGCGCTTCAATGACCTAAGTAGGTCAGCCAAAGTGAGTACACTTACTTATTCTCCTATACTCAGTCTTTCACATCACCGCCCCCACCCCATAACTCCTTCTGCACTGCCAACACTACTCTATCACATCACTCCTCACACCCACTCAAACCTCATCCTCAACTTACCTGCATTTACTCACCTCCCTACTACCACTCAACCCAATCCTCATACAATGTCATGGCTCTGTCTCATACTCACCCTCTGTTGCATCTCTTTCACAGTCAGCCTCACCCAAACCAATGCATTCAACGGTTAGCCACATCACCATCACTCACACCTCTCTACTTTCTCCCCTTATAGAAGAGAGCCCAGAATGCACGGGAGAGGGCGAAGACTGGAGTGGGGCCGCAACATTAGGTCGTCCTCACGGATGCGGAGCAGGAGGCTCTTGAATTGAGCCGCACCCTCGAGTGCCTGTCCGTCGGGGACGCCGAGACTGCCACCCGACAAACGGCTGGTGACAGAACTTTAACATTCAGCACTCACAATAGCAAATGATGTTAACATGCCTTGTCATCTTCAGCACCTCAACATCTGTCACCATGCTTAATATTGCCTTTTGTTCCCTTACAGGGCCTTCAGTGACTGCTGTGACGGTGGAGGGCAATTCCTCAGAGGACGTGCCGGCCTCTGAGGGGTCACCTTCACATCTGAGCGAGCCATCCACCAGTGCAGATACACACACTTCGGTGGGTTCCCGTCCTCAGTTAGTTGGGGTTGCACATGGTGAGTTACCACACACGTGAGCACGAGCAGACACAGGGCAGCTGTGGAGAATCCGCCTCGGTGGGAGCATTCTTCTCCAGGCTCTGCTCAGCTGGACACAGATGCTGAACCCTGGGGGCCAACCATGAAAAGGAGAATGATCGAGGGGCAGCAGCACATTTGCGAGGTGCTGGAACAGGTGCCACGCACATTCTCCACAATCGTGCAGAGGATGGAGGAGTCCAACTCCTGCATGAGTGGAATGGTGGCACAGGTACAGGTACAGGAGGGGACCTCCGAGATACTGTCACAGGGACGAGAGGGCATCTCTGAGATAGTGTCGCAGGTAAGTGTGGGAATGTCTGCAATGGAGGGAAGGCTAGCCTCCATTGAGCTTCAAGCACAGCTCAACAATGAGTCCATTGAGGCCCTGACAATGGCCCTTCGGACTCAGGGTGAGCAACTTTCTGCCGCCTTAAACAGGCAGGCAGATACTCTAGCACTGGCCTTACAAGGCTTCACACATGTCCTCCAAACTGTTGTCCAGCAGCGTGGTAGGAGTGATGTGGGCCTGGCCCAGGAGAGGGATGATGGCGAAAGGGGACAAGGAAGTGGGGACACTACTCAAAGCGCTCCCACCTCTCACCCGTTGCCCCCCTCTCAACCAGTACCGGCCATGCTGCCTCCTCTCCAGGTGGTCGAGTCTGCCCCTGCACAGGTGCAGGTGGAGCAGTCTTTGGAGGGGCCCTCGTGGGCATCGAAACCCAGAGGGCGTCGGCCCAAAGCATCTAATCGGTCATGGCATGAACAAGAGCAACCTGCCACTACCTCGGCTGCAGCCACAGGAGTAGTCGGAAGCGTAAGGCAAAGGTTTTGTGAGCACAAAGGGGATGCACAAGGGTGTTTGACGCTTAGTCATGTTTTTTTTTAAATTTATATTTCATTTTTGTTCAACTCACATTAAATATTATATTGTCACCACTACTGCTACGTCTTGGCCATTCTCGACTGGCTTGTGTAATAATTCCCTTTCATGAGGTTCACCATGAACACCCACACTTGATGCCACCCATTGGGTCACCCTACAGTGGGTGTATGTGTCGTTGCACGACTATTTTGTGCAGGTGCCTGTGGCGCAGCACTGTGTTGTGGAGCTCCACATGGCGGAGGTGGACGGCATGCCTGGCAAGGCTGGTGATGATGCTCGTCCTTGGATGAAGTGATGAATGCAGCCATGGCAACTCCATCCTAACGGTGTGAGTTTGAGGGGGTCCACAAAGTAGGTAAATGTGTTTGCACAACAGAGTTTAGGGTATAAAGTAATAATTTTGAGTGGAAAGACAAAGGTGTTGCAGCCAAAACTTTGTCTGAAGTGACAGAGTGCCCTGCTGCAATAAATGAGGTATTCCCTCCACTGTCAAATAATCCTTTGCATCTCCCACTGGCTGCTGGCTGAAACACATCTGCTCCAACAGGGAGCGTTTCCCACATCACGGGAAACATGCTGAGGATCCTTCAAAATTGCACCCCTACCAAAATCTCCAGTCAATGAGGTCTGTCAAGTACCTCAACTACCTAAATAACAATGTAAATTATCATCCCGCCGGCTTTAATTGCCGGTGGGAGTCCCACGTGGGAGCTGCGCGCGCACCCGAATGAGTCATTGGGGAACCCGGAAGTGACCAGGTTGGAGCCGGGCTCCGAACCTGCTCCGGGATTCCGCCATTTTCGGAGCCCCCCCGCCCCACAACGCACCTGTTCGGCCATCCAAAAATCGGCCCCAATAAGTCACTCTATAAATGCAAGTTTTTTCTTTCTTTGATGAAAGTGGACAAAGCAAAAAGATATTCCACTCCCCATTATAGAAATATCTCAACTTGATGAACATAAAAGCTACAAAACACACACCAGGGTAGATGAATAGCACAAATAGAAGACTTATCTGCAGTGTCCCCAGATAGTTTATCATCTTAGTTCATTTACCATTGTTGGGAGCACATTTAGTTTTCCAAGCCAGTTCAATAATAATAATAAAATGCACTGCTTTAGAGTGCTGACATGCTAGCAACTGACTATTTCTCACAACATGCTCGCATTGTTAATGGTGCTAAAGCATCATGTGACAGGTGGACTAACACATACTCTTTGTGTTTGTGAAATAAGCACTGAAGGATTATACCAGTTAAAACAGCATTACAAGTTATATTTCTCAGTAGGGTTACAAAACAAAATTGTGCGTTAACAAAACGTTCTACTGTGCTGAGCACAAATAGGTCTGTCTTTTTTTTTCGCCTAAATACATTTCTACACTAGCTTTAATTAGTTGAGAACAAGTATCTTTTGGGAAACTAAATTTGATTTTATTTTTAAAAATTCATTATGTCTTTCAGGATTCAATATTAATCAATTTTGTGCATCACAATATAGCAGAATGATAGAAATGCTTCATTTCAGTGGGACATTCAAAATTGTTCACAATATTTGTGCACGTTTTGGGTAGATTTTTTTTTAAATTGATAAAATACTTGAGATATTTAGGTATTGAAAACACCATTCGGCAAGACAGCATAATTGAAAAGAAGAATATAACTAGAAAAATGGGACTCCAAGACTGCTTTGTCTCAACCTATGAGCCTAACAATGATATTGTAATTTGATTGATGGGTGCTGAGATACATCCAGTGTTGCGAACACTCTTCAGAATGGGGTGGAAGGTCAGTCAGGCAGTAAAGTGGACTTCTATCAAAGCGTGGAGGTTCCTCAATGTGAAGTGTAAATGCAGTTAAATTCTGCCAGATTTCCCCCCTCAGAACAGTGCAGAAATTCATCACTTTGAAGCCAATTAGGAATGCCATGACAGGATTTCATGATAATCATCTTGAAAGAGAAAAAGTAGTAGGATCTATTGAGAATTATAATATTTTAAAACACAATTAATTCTGCCCTTATGTTGGGAAATGTAATCTTTGCCCAAATAAAGGTTTTGTCATGGTCTTTTTAGCATACCAAGCACTTATGATTATCACAACAGAGAAAAACGTTTTACATATCAGGATAGATTGCTGCATCATGTATTGACACATTTATAGTGACTTGCTCATCTACAAAACTATTATTTAGGCACCAATCTCACTTTTGTAACTGTTAAATATACATTGAGAGGTTATCTCAAAGTGCATTGAGAGAACTTTCTCCCAATCTCAGCACAACATTCCTTGCCACAAACAGACAGGCTTTGTAGGTAGAAACTAGGGAGTTGTGCAGCAAAAGCTGGGGTACTCACCATTAGATCTACAACACCCATTCTGATGTAGAAACAATAACTTGCCTTTATGTAGCACCTTTGGTGTAGAAAGACATCCCATTGCACGTCACAGAAGAATAATTAGACAAAAATGGACGCTGAGCCAAAGGAGATATTAAAAGGGACGACGAAAAGCTTGGTCAAAGAGGTGGGTTTTAAGGGGCTCTTAAAGGAGTAGAGTAAGGTGGAGATGATTAGGGATGGAATTCCAGTGCATGGGTCCTCGATGGTTTAAGGCACAGCCATCAATTGTGGAGCGATGGGAGGGGAGATGCACAAGAGGCTAGTCAGAGGAATGCAGAGTTCTGGAAGTTTGTAGGGCTGGAGGAGGTTACAGAGGTAGGGAAGGGCAAGGCTACATAGGGATTTAAACACGAGGATGAGAAGCATTGGGAAACCGGGAACCAATGTAGGTCAGCAAGGATAGGAGTGATGGGTGAGTGGGATATCCAGCCATCCATCCAAAGATCCTTCATATAGTTTATATTGCTTGCTGAAATCAATAAGGGGAACTAGAAAAGTCAACATAGCAATTTTTTCTTAGATTTCCTTAAACAGGTCTTTGACAATTAATGGAAAATGAGTTGAAATAGTTATAATCCTGCATTCTGATGAGATAGGGGGTGGAGTAAATTTAGAAACACAGTACCCGGACATTTATATTCAAATTTAGTCAGCAGCAAGAAGTATCATCTGGAGACAAAATTGCTACTGATCTCTCAAAAGTAATTAATGGCTGATTTCAGGTGAATGTATATTTTGAAGCTTGTTTTTATTGTGTAGCTGAAATGATAACTGTGAATTAATACTAGGAACTAGATATTGAAGGAGGGTGCTTAGAGGTTAAAGTTTTAATTTAATTCATTTTTAAAATAAAATGTAAATCATCTGTTCACAAAGCTAAAATTCTGAAACCAACATCTTGTTTATTATGCTAAATGTGAATTAAGTCAATGCATAATTCAGCTGCTAACAAAAGAGCCTGCTCTCTCTACCTTGTCTGGCCCACATATGACTCCAATATAAGACATTGACTCTTAATGCCAACCGAAGTGCCTAGCAAGCCTCTCAGTTGTAAGCAATCAGAGCGAACTATTGACAACGATCTAGGCATCATATTCGGCCAAGGCTTTACCAATCTCAGCCCAGATGACTCTGCAAAGTTGTCCTCAATAACATCTGATACTGGTTCCCGAGTTGGGATTGCTGTTCCACATACGAGTCAAAAAACAGACTTGTATAGTTGCACTCACAGAATCATATCCATCAGCTAACATCCCAGACTCCTCCATCACTATCTCCAGGTATGTCCTGTCCCTTGCCAGGTTGGACCCCGCAGAGGTGGGGGCACAGTGATACACAGTTAAATGGGAGTGGACCTGGGAATCCTCAATATTGACACTGGATCCCACAAAGTCTCATGGCTTCAGGTCAAACACATCAAGGTATCCTCCTTGTGATCAACACACAAGGCACCCCGCCATTGACAAACCAGTACTCTTCCACACTGAAGATTGCATGGAGCAAGCATTGAGGGAAGGAAGCCCGCAGAATTCCACCTAGGTGAGGAACTTCCATGTCTGCCATCAAGAGTGACTCTGTTGCATCACTTGTTACCGAACTGGCCAAGTCCTGAAGGCCACAGCTGCCAGACTGGGCCTGCATCAAGTGGTGAGGGAACCCAACACAAGGGAGTAATCATCCTCACCATCGTATCGGTCACAGACATATATCCACATCAGAGGTGACCACTACACTGTCTATGTGAAGGCAAAGTTTTGTTTCCACAGTGAGTATATTCTTCATTGTATAGGGTGGCACCACCACTGTGCTAAATGGGACAGACTAAGGACAGATCTAGCAGCCCAAAACTGGGCATCCATGAGGCAGTGTAGACCATTAACCAGCACCAGCACCTCATGGCATGACATATTTCGCACTCCTCAACTACCATCATAACTCCTCCGATAATGAAGCAGCCCATGCTAGCCTAATGCAGGACCCAGACAACCGCCATGTGGGCTGACAGGTGACAGGTAACTTTTATCAAAGGCCAGGCAATGATCATATCGAACAAGAAAGGGCCTAGCTACTTCCCCAACTTTTAACGGCACCACTATCACCAAGCCCTCCACCATCAATATCTTGAGAGTTACCATTGATCAGAAGCTAAACTGGGCTAGTGATATCAACACTATCAAGAGCAGGGCAGAAGCCAGGGTACAAAGCTCACCTCCTGTCTCTAAACTCGCAAAGGCTCTTCACCATCTACAAGACTTGCTTCTCTTTCAGAAGGTCGTAAAAAGCTTGTTTTGACAAAGATAGACAGCCCTTCTCTGTTCACAGCTAAACTAACATGTATTTTACTTTAACATAAGGTTTATAATGATGAAGAAAGCTTGTATAGTGCCAAGGATTATAATAATGAAGAAAGCTTGTATATTGCTTTTCTTGCAAAGGCTCGTCAGGAGTGTGATGGAATACTCACCACTCTCCTGGATAGCTGTAGCTGCAACAACACTCAAAAAGCTCAACAACATCCAGGAGAGAGCAGTTTGCTTGATTGGCGCTGGACTCAAGATCCACTCCTTCCATTTTTGGGAAATTATGGCTGCAACATGTACTGTTTACAGGATGCAGCCACTCGCCAATGTTACTTCGACAGCCCCTCCCTCCGCTGTTACCTCTACTACTGAGAAGGATAAGAACGACAAGTCACACACCATCGCGACTTGGCCATAAATTGTAATTTCTTCATCATTTCTGGGTCAATATCTTAGAATTCCCGACCTAATACTATTGTGGGAACACAATCACAACAAGGGCTGCAGCAGTTCAACAAGGGGGTGCAACCACCATCTTCTCAGGGCAACTAACAATGTGCAATTAATGCCAAACAATTACCAGCCCCACCCGCATCCTGAGAACAAATTTTTTTTTTAAATGGCTACATTTAACAATAACCATGTCATTCATTTATTTGGCATTTAATGCCCAGTAACTATTTTAAACTATTAATTCAGCGCTTTCCCTTTGTTTAAATTTCCTACAGTGACTTTCAATTTGTTAGCTTCCTTCAGTTGAGACGAGCCAATCCAAGCAGCAGATAGCTCTGCATTGATCACTGCAGCTTCGCAATTTGCTTCAGACTGGATGCAGGGAGGATGTTTCCCCTGGTGGGGGGGGGGGGGGTCTAGAACGAGGGGTCACAGTCTCAGGATACAGGGTAAGATATTTAGGACTGAGATGAGGAGAAATTTCTTCACTCAGAGGGTGGTGAACCTGTGGACTTCTCTACCACAGAAGGCTGTGGAGGCCAAGTCACTGAACATATTTAAGAAGGAGATAGATAGATTTTAGATACAAAAGGCATCAAGGAGTATGGGGAAAGAGCGGGAATATGGTATTGAGATAGAGGATCAGCCATGATCATATTGAATGGCGGAGCAGGCTCGAAGGGCCGAATGGCCTACTCCTGCTCCTGTTTTCAATATTTCTTTTTTTTAATTCGTTCATGGGATGTGGGCGTTCCCAAACTAAGAATGGCAGGTTCTAGCATCAGGCATCTCTGGAACCAGTAATTAAAGTGGGCTAGAATAGCTGGCTCTTAAACAATGTACAGTGCAGAGTTTTCTTCCCATCAGACTGCAATTCCGACAGAGTCAATGTAGGCTGGATGCAGCCCACTACAGTTTCAATAAATTCAAATGAAGCTGCCAAATGATTTGGGGTTTGTAGGACTTGCACCACTACTCCCCTCCTAAAACTGACCGTTGGCAGTCATCAGGGAATTCAGGTAGGTTTCAGGTTTTGAAGGTCAAAGAAAGCGTGCAATTGATTGAGTGATAGCTTGCAACATTTAAGAATAAGAACATAAGAAATAGGAGCAAGAGTAGGCCAATCGGCCCTTCGAGCCTGCTCCGCCATTTAATAAGATCATGGCTGATCTGATCCGATCCTAACCTCAAATCTAAATTCATGTCCAATTTCCTGCCCGCTCCCCGATTTGGTGAGTGAGACAATAGAATGAATGATTTGGAGAGGGAAGGGGACAAAGGAAGAGAGACAGAAAGTTATTCTGAAGGCGATAAATCTGAAAATGAGTTAGGGAAGGATCACAAACAAGCAAGACCATCTTCAGCCAGAAGTGCCAAGTGGATGGTCCATCTCGGCCTCCTCCCGATATCCCCACCATCACAGAAGCCAGTCTTCGGCCAATTCGATTCACTCCACGTGATATCAAGAAACGGCTGAGTGCACTGCATACAGCAAAGGCTATGGGCCCCGACAACATCCCAGCTGTAGTGCTGAAGACTTGTGCTCCAGAACTAGCTGCGCCTCTAGCCAAGCTGTTCCAGCACAGCTACAACACTGGCATCTACCTGACAATGTGGAAAATTGCCCAGGTATGTCCTGTCCACAAAAAGCAGGACAAGTCCAATCCGGCCAATTACCGCCCCATCAGTCTACTTTCAATCATCAGCAAAGTGATGGAAGGTGTTGTCGACAGTGCTATCAAGCAGCACTTACTCACCAATAACCTGCTCACCAATGCTCAGTTTGGGTTCCGCCAGGACCACTCGGCTCCAGACCTCATTACAGCCTTGGTCCAAACATGGACAAAAGAGCTGAATTCCAGAGGTGAGGAGAGAGTGACTGCCCTTGACATCAAAGCAGCATTTGATCGAGTGTGGCACCAAGGAGCCCTAGTAAAATTGATGTCAATGGGAATCAGGGGGAAAACTCTCCAGTGGCTGGAGTCATACCTAGCACAAAGGAAGATGGTAGTGGTTGTTGGAGGCCAATCATCTCAGCCCCAGGACATTGCTGCAGGAGTTCCTATGGGCAGTGTCCTAGGCCCAACCATCTTCAGCTGCTTCATCAATGACCTTCCCTCCATCATAAGGTCAGAAATAGGGATGTTCGCTGATGACTGCACAGTGTTCAGTTCCTTTGCAACCCCTCAAATAATGAAGCAGTCCGAGCCCGCATGCAGCAAGACCTGGACAACATCCAGGCTTGGGCTCATAAGTAGCAAGTGACATTCGCGCCAGACAAGTGCCAGGCAATGACCATCTCCAACAAGAGAGAGTCTAATCACCTCCCCTTGACATTCAACGGCATTACCATCGCCGAATCCCCCACCATCAACATCCTGGGGGTCACCATTGACCAGAAACTTAACTGGACCAGCCATATAAATACTGTGGCTACGAGAGCAGGTCAGTGGCTGGGTATTCTGTGGCGAGTGGCTCACCTCCTGACTCCACAAAGCCTTTCCACCATCTACAAGCCACAAGTCAGGAGTGTGATGGAATAATCTCCACTTGCTTGGATGAGTGCAGCTCCAACAACACTCAAAAAGCTCGACACCATCCAAGATAAAGCAGCCCGCTTGATTGGCACCCCATCCACCACCCTAAACATTCACTCCCTTCACCACTGGCGCACTGTGGCTGCAGTGTGTACCATCCACAGGATGCACCGCAGCAACTCGCCAAGGCTTCTTCGACAGCACCTCCCAAACCCGCGACCTCTACCACCTAGAAGGACAAGAGCAGCAGGCACATGGGAACAACACCACCTGCACGTTCCCCTCCAAGTCACACACCATCCCGACTTGGAAATATATCGCCGTTCCTTCATTGTCGCTGGGTCCAAATCCTGGAACTCCCTTCCTAACAGCACTGTGGGAGAACCGTCACCACACGGACTGCAGCGGTTTAAGAAGGCGGCTCACCACCACCTTCTTGAGGGCAATTAGGGATGGGCAATAAATGCTGGCCTCGCCAGCGACGCCCACATACCATGAACGAATAAAAAAAAGACAGTTTAAAATAGTGATAAAGGAGAGATATGGGCATCAGTGAGAGGAGCTTAAAGGGAAGAGATAAAAAGAAAATGAAGAGATCGGGAAAAAGTTGGGAAAGAGAGATAGTGGAGAAAACACAATGGAGGAACAGGAAATGAAAAGGATATGATGAAGATAGAAGAACTATGTGGGATAAAGGTGTGGAAGAGAGAGATGAGGCAAGGTGTAGTTGAGAAAAATGGGGATGCAAACAGAGATAGATTTGGGAATAGCATGAAAGATGTGGAACGTGAAAGAAGACAGAGTGATCGGGAAGAGATTGTTTATGTATGTGTGTGCTTGTACAAGAGAGAAAGAAGGCATGACTGTAAGGTACAGGTTGGGTGAAAGGTGATGCAAACTTAACAAATTCCATTCTAACCACCACCTGGAACTGAAACCTGTAACTGTTGCCTGTTCTACCGAATGAAAAATGTTTTTACAAAAAATACTTTCAATTGTTTTATTAAGTCTCAACTAGAATTAAAATATCATTGTAGAATGACTTTTCAACTGGTTCTTCCTGAAGCACAATTATAGTCAAAGATAATAAATTCTATTGTCAAAAGAAACGTACGTTGGCGGTCACTCATAAGTACATTTGGGAGAAGTTTCCGCTTGTTTCTGCCAGTTTTGCACCCAGATTACAGCACAAAAGATCGGGGAATTTAAAACGCGAGTTACGCTCAAAACCACTTATGCTCCTGTTTTCTGCGATCTCTCTCACTGGTTCAAGATTTAATTTGTCCGAATCAGGTCCCACCTACAAAACTGGCCACGCCCCAGGTCAAATCTGCGAGGTTCCACCCCTTCCGCTGGTTCAGGAAGGCTTTTCAAATTGCATTCATTTTCTTAGGTGCACAGGCAGATGTAGGCATGCTTTAAACATTTTTTCATATCAAAAAATATTTAATTTTGCTAAGAAACTGACTAGTGTACACCAGTGAAATTATAGTAGAGTTTTATAAGGTCATTCTCAGTGATTTTAAATCAGGTTACTCACAGGCAGAAGATGGCATGCTTATTAAAAATAGTTATTTTTGGTGATAAACCCATTTTTAGCTGTATTAATAAAACTGCACCAAGCTACCATTCTTAAATACTTTGAGGAATATTTTTTAAATGGAAAGGGAAAAAAAAGAATCAATTACATTCTATTACGCTGCCCAATTAATTGTACTGGTTCATGGATGATTTTACATTTGTAATTACGTAAATGAATTTTTGTGGAAACTTTAAGTGTAATCTAACCAGCACAATTTCAAGCGCATTTCGGACACAATTTCCCGTTTGCGCCCAAAGCGGAAACTCTACCCCAAATTGTTTGCACGTAACCTTCTAAAATCTAGCTACCTCTGTATGGTGTTCAACAGGGGAGGGTCTGCATTCTGGTTTAAAAAAGGGACATCAAACTTAAAAAAGTGATAAATCCCAAAGATTGCAGGATACAGCAATTTGCTGTATCTCTATTGAACCCCTTTAGAGGTTGCTGTATCAATTCTCAGACCAACCTTCATAATTATTTATTAACTAATCAACAGCCTTCAGAAGGGTGAAGTTCAATTGATTCACACAAATCACAAAGTGGTCAAACAGCTAAAGCAAAAGCCCTGCAAGGTGAACCAAACTTATTTTATCCCAAAACTGAGGGTCATTGCAGCAATTAACACATCGTGACCAGAGATCACTAAACCATCATCTAAGATCGTTTAGATTATCTCAGCAAACACCACAAACATACGTGGACTCCCAGGCAGTTTCTCAGCAATAAACTTGCATTTCGACCGTATCACTTAAACGCAATATGAAATACTGCCTTTCTCCCCACCCTTCCCAATTTAAATCGGAAAAGGTCAACATCCATTATCTACTGAATATTAGTCAATGTTTGACAAATGCAATTATATATTTTAAAAAATCATTCGTTTAAATATAACATCTTTTTCAGATGACATTTTTACACTAATATAGGTAGATTACATGCAAGGTAAAAGTACAGGGATCCTAGTTAGTTAATTAAATCCTTACCTCTGTGCAAAAAGGTGACAGCTGTGAATGTGCAACTGGTTGAACGTACGTATGAAACACAGATTCAATCTCCAGTGTCTTGCCATGTAATTTTAGGATTGGGAATTCTATAATTTCCTGGGGGAGAAAGAAATGACAAATAAAAGTAAAGAACAAATTAATTTCTTCTCCCTTGGACATCTGCATAAAGCACAGGATTTTTGTTCGGTACAAGTACCTAGGTCCTGTTTTGCAATGATAAATATATGATTATTACAACGATTTTTCAGAAGTAAATCCTGCTTTTAAAATACTTCTGCCTGGTTAAATTTAGTTTCTAGCATGGGTCCATAACATTTCAAAGTGTCACACATACAAAGCGTTTGCTTTAAAAAAAATTGTTCTCGGGATGTGGGGACTCTGGCAAGGCTGGGTTTATTGCTGATCTCGAGTTACCCTGAGAAGGTGGTGTTGGGCCTTTTCCTTGAGTGGGTAGGTTTCCAACAGTACAAGGGGACCTAAAAATATTCAAGAGGAGGAACTTAGTGGATTTAATGTAAGCAAAACAAATGTTAATGGAGGAAATAATGGACCGAAGATAGACAAGTCTCCAGGGCATAGTTTCCACTCTAGGGTATTAAAAGAAATAGGTGAGGAAATTGCAGATGCGTTAGTCATAATTTTTCAAAGCTCTCCAGATTCTGGAATTGTTCTCTTGGATTGGAAAATTGCAAATGTCACTCCATTATTTAAGAAGCGAGGGAGGGAGAAATTGGGAAACTACAGCGCTGTCAGTTTAACATCAGTTGTGTGGAAGTTACTGGAATCCATCAACAGGGACAGAGTGACTGTGCACTTAAACAAGTATCAATTGATCAAAGAGAGTTAGCATGGATTTGTGAAGTGTATGTGACGTCTGACTAATCTAGTTGAATTTTTTGAGGTCACTAGCATGGTGCGAAAGGGAGTCTCTGTGGATGTTGACTATATGGACTTCCAAAAGGCATCTGATAACGTTCCACATGAGATTAACAAAAATGAAAGAGGATGGAATTGGAGGAAATCTTGTGACATAGGTTGGTAATTGGTTGGGAGGTTGGAGACAGAAAATAGGGATAAAGAAAATGTACTATGGTTGGTGGAATGTGACAAACGGTGTTTCCCAGGGACCTGCACTGGGGCCAGAGCTCTCACCATATATATCAATGACTTGGATGAAGGAATAGAGAGTTCTATGTGCAAGTTTGCAGATGACACTAGACAGGAGACACAGTAAATTGTGTAAATGGGAGCAGGAAGTTAGAAATGCAATACAATATTGGAAAATGTGAGGTTATGCACTTTGGCAGGAAAAAAATCAGAGAGCAAGTTATTATCTTAATGGCGAGAAACTGGAAAGTACTGCAGTACAAAGGGATCTGGGGGTCCTAGTGCAAGAAAATCAAAAAGTTAGTATGCGGGTGCAGCAGGTGATCAAGAAGGCCAACGGAATGTTGGCTATTATTGCTAGGGGGATAGAATATAAAAACAGGGAGGTATTGCTGCAGTTATATAAGGTATTGGTGAGACCGCACCTGGAATACTGCATACAGTTTTGGTGTCCATACTTAAGAAAAGACATACTTGCTCTCGAGGCAGTACAAAGGAGGTTCAATCGGTTAATCCCGGGGATGAGGGGGTGGACATATGAGGAGAGGTTGAGTAGATTGGGACTCTACTCACTGGAGTTCAGAAGAATGAGAGGCGATCTTATTGAAACATATAAGATTGTGAAGGGGCTTGATCGGGTGGATGCGGTAAGGATGTTCCCAAGGATGGGTGAAACTAGAACTAGGGGGCATAATCTTAGAATAAGGGGCTGCTCTTTCAAAACTGAGATGAGGAGAAACTTCTTCACTCAGAGGGTAGTAGATCTGTGGAATTTGCTGCCCCAGGAAGCTGTGGAAGCTACATCATTAAATAAATTTGAAACAGAAATCGACAGTTTCCTAGAAGTAAAGGGAATTAGGGGTTACGGGGAGTGGTGAGGATCAGATCAGCCATGATCTTATTGAATGGCGGAGCAGGCTCGAGGGGCTGATTGGCCTACTCCTGCTCCTATTTCTTATGTTCTTATGTTCTTATTAAAGGGTCATAGACAGATTAAGCGAGTGGGCAAAACTGTGGGAAATAGAATTCAATGTGGGGTAGAGTGAGGTCATCCACTTTGGATTCATGAATGACAAATCGGAATATTTTCTTGATGGTGAGAGACTAGGAACTGTGGAGGAACAAAGGGATATGGGTGTCCAGTTACACAAGTCACTAAAGGTTAGCACACAGGTACAAGAAGTAATCAAAAAGGCTAGTGAAATGTTGGCCTTTATCTCAAGGGGGCTGAAATACAAAAGAAAGTTATGCTTCAGTTGCACAGAGCCTTGGTCAGACTTCATCTGGAGTGCTGCTTTTAGTTTTGGGTCTTGGGGGAGGTACAGCACAGATTCACCAAAATGATAGAGAGGCTTAAAGGGTTAAATTATGAGCACAGGTTACACAAACTTGGCTTGTGATCCCTTGAGTTTAAAAGGTTGAGGGGTGAACTAATTGAGGTGTTCAAAATGATAAAAAAAAAGATTCAACAGAGTAGATTCGGAGAAGTTATTTCGTCTGGTAGGGGTACCCAGAACAAGTGGGTGCAATCTTAAAATTAGAGCTAGATTTTTCAGGAGTGAAGTCATGAAGCACTTTTTCCACACAAAGGGTAGTGGAATTCTGGAATTTTGTCCCCCAAAAGGTTGTGGATGCTGGGTCAATTGATTTTTTTCAAGACTAAGATTAATAGATTTTTGTTAGGCAAGGGTATCAAGGGATATGGCAGGAAAATGGAGTTGAGGTACAGATCAGGCATGTTCTGATTGAATGGTGGAACAGACTCGATGGGCTGAATGACCTACTCCTGTTCCAATGTTCCTATGTATTACTGCAGTTCTTGTGGTGATGGTGCTCTCACAATGATGTTAGAAATGGAATTCCAATATATTGACCCAGCTGTGATGTAGGAATGGCAAGAGATGTCCAAATCAGTATTGAGTGCGACTTGGAGGTGATGATGTTCCCATAACATTGATGCTCTCGGCTCAAATATATTTACTAACAACAGTTAGCTGGACGATGCTGATTGCCTGAAATATTAGGGACCAGATGGGCAATCTACCAATGAACAAGCAGATAAGAAAACTAGGAATGCAGAATCAACAAACAACTTGCTTTATGCATATTCATTCAACTGCCATCAATTTTGTTGAGGTTTTGGTACTAAAAACAAAACACATAAAAACTTACATAAAAGATTACCCATAAATGTCTGCATACCCTGTTGGAAATATGCCAAATAAGTTTTGCTCCAGAAGCTTACCCCCTCTCCAGATCCACTCCTTTCTTATAGCTTTTTGTGCAACTGGGGCTTCGGACACCCTTTTTTTTATTTCTCTAAACACGTATGACCTTTCAGGCTCCGTGCATATGTGACTTCAATACCCAATGAAGTGCCATTCCTACAGCAGGTCATACCAGCTTGTTATTAAAATGTGACATGTTTCTTAGAAGCTCGTCCAAGTGCTCTGACTCTGCTTCAGCAGCAGACAGACTATCCCGAGTCTCCCTATTTGCTCCTCACCCAGACACCTACTCCAAGACCCCACGGCACTCCCAATACAGGTCCCAAGTTCTGTGGCTGCGTTCCTGAGCAATACCACAGGAAATATCGTAGAATTTGAAACAAAAATCTAAAGCTGGACATTATCAGTTGGACATAGTGAAGCGTGTAGAACACACAAGGAAAACCTTTGTACAATTGATACAGCACTACATTCTATAGAATTCCAATTAATTGTATATCTGTTAAGTATATGATTTTTTTCCCACATGTTCCTCTCTCTTGCTTGAAATGGGAATTTCTTTGGTAGCATCTTTCCATTAAATGTATAGTAATGATAACTTTGATGTTTTTGATTTTTGTTTCCCATTTCTATCATTGCAAATGTTAACCCAAGTTAATGGTTTAGTCAGCAATCTGTTTGAGTCTAGCTTGCACGTACCAATGGTAGGCAGCAAAACAAATTCTGGCCTAGGGAATAAAATGCTACTGATCAGTTTATGATGAGTGGGGAATAAAAGGCCAACTCACAATGTGCAGCCCTTTATTAAGAAGGCAGCAAGTTCCTCATCTGACAACTGTTGCATGCAAGGATCTACACAAAGGAGAGGAGAACTTTGAAAGTAAAGGTAAACTGATGTGAAAGTAATTTCAAAAATAAATTTTAGAATGATTTATAAAAATGCAATTTTGTTCCCTAAAGACAATCATCTCCGCACGAAGACTGTATCCTCCAAACTCATTCCCGAAGCACAGAAGTGCTGAGCTAATGTATATCAGTTCTGGTATATGGGAGGAATTTTCAAGAATACAGTTTCAGTAACGATGTTTTATCTGCCAGTTAAAGTATGAAACTATGCAGATAACAATGGAAAAAATAGGAGTGATTACAAGGTTGTAATCAAATGATTTTTAAAAAATCACAAAAATCATTGTTGAGATAAAGATAGAGCCATTATTATTTACAAATAAAGCAAATTTCAATTTCTTTTTAAATCAGGGTTTTAATTTTGATCCGTTTGGCACCAGAGTCGGCATAATCCACATCCTTCACACATGATTACTGATTGGGGTGTCACTATTTCAAATTTATCAAGAAATAATCTGCAATTTACTTTCATTACAGTTTATACCAGAACTGAATATTTTGTGAGTGACATGATGCAAGAGAATTACAGACTGTCCTTTCAACTCCAGGACCTATGTTCAAATTCAAGTCAGACTGATGAAACAAAAGTATTCTTTCCGAATTTAAGCAATACCCAATGGATACAAAATCATAGTATAAAACTGCCCACTAATTTGACAATCCCACTCACATCACACTGGTACAGTATGGGTGACCTTCTGTGGTTAGAGTTAAGACACATTACTGAGGCAGGTTAGGTGGAGCTGTGGTCAGTATCTAATGACCCATTATATTGAGAATGAAATCATTGATCAAGAACCTTTCATATTGGATTCTGGATCAGCTTCACCCAGCTTGAATAACTCGTGGCCGTTTAACTGATGACACATTGCAGACTCAATGGGACACCACTACCATGCATGCTTGAGTCAATGACATATGTAATGACAGCTTTACATTTAAGGCCAGCCATTTCAAGTGACTGGCAAACCAGACTAAGAAACTGCCCACCAGTGTTACTGAAACCATTTTCTCCAGAATTCAAGAGCAGACCCACTGACCAAGATTGAGGCAGGGGGAAAGGGGAAGGGGGGGGGGGGGGGGAAGGGGGTAAGGAAATGTTAAGTCATGATGCTCCGGCCATCATGGTGTGGGACAGGCTTGATGGACCAACTGGTCTTTTCCCACCCATCAATTTTGTATGTTCATAAGTCTGTTTAAATCTGAACTAGCCCACAATGGGCCATTAGTAATCTCTTTACAACCATAAATACAGCATGGAGAAGTTTAGAATGCTTTGATTTTGAATTACCAATATAACTAGGGTTATAAGTGTATAAATTCTGACCTGGGAGTGCTTTAACCATGATTTATCTTCCATTTCTGCTGAAGTAATTTGATGAAGGGAATACAATAATTTCTATAAAAGCAAATAACAGAGATTTACTCTGGTACTTAAAAAAGAGTTGCCAGGCTTTTCATTACACTGTTTTCAAATGCGATAGAACAATTTTGGAGGGTGGTACAAGACTGCAGCATATGGAGAGGTTGAGATAAAATGTAAACCATAACAATGAAACTCAAGTGGTTTATTAATAATGTTTCAACCCTGAAATGTTACTGCCTTGAAACACACCAGTGGACATTTTTGTGTGTAAAATATTACAATATCTACCTTTCCTTTTGTGTTGACAGTTTATCATTTTTGTGGAATTTTTGGCTTCCACTTGTGTACCATGCGATTAGGCCAGATATCTCATCCGAATTTATCGTACTGGCAGACACAATATACCTTACAAGTCATCTGGGACCATCAAAGATTACCTGCGATGGCCCGACTCCCAGTACTGGGGGAGAAAAAATGCCTTCCAAAATTCTCCAGATGATCTGGCTCAGATTTGGTAGTAACATTTAAAAGTTACAGTAAAATCTATTTTAAGAAACAATACAAGATACTCCTTGCCACCCTCTAGATAACAAATTACAACATATGTAAAATGGGTGTACAGGAACTTGTTTTTAAATATACACTTCTGTTTTAATTTACACCATAGCCTTTTCTAAATAATTTATGGCATGATAAATTTATTGCACAGCGCAAGCTAACTGCAAATAAGAATTGCCAAATAATTAGATTTTAGTGCAACGCTTATAAATTATCCACTGATTTGTCCAGACTTGTTTGTCAGCCCTGTTGTGCTCTAGGTCATCTTTGACATTTTGGTGTTTGTGTTTTAATTGCTGATTTACACTTTGACAGATGAGTCTTGATGCCTGATGTCCAGGGCTGTGATGTCTAAAGGGATTCAAGGCAATTAGAAAAGAAGTGCTCACCTTAGAAATAATGTTATACTTTATTCTTTTCCTTTAGATTTCAGTTAAGAGAAAAGCAGTACAGAATGAATTGGCCTACATTTTCAGAACAAGTGCAGGATTAAATTTACTGGGGATTTCACAATATACAATGATATGTAATATTGGAAGAAAAGCATATTTGCATAGCATAGGACTGCCCATATCATTACTAATGGCATTATGAATAAAATTTGCTTCGATGAAGAATTTGATTCTACAAATCAGTAACTGATAAGTTTACAGTGATTATTAAAAATTGGTTTAAGTGATTTTCCTTTCAAATGCCATTTTTATCCCCAACCGTTTGGAGTAAAAGAAAAGCACATCATTGCTTTTGGTCATTGTTTCATTCCACCTTGAGGTGATCCAGTCAAATTTTCCCTGTAACCAAGGTAAACAAATATAATCCACATATATGCATTCCTTATACAATAAAAACTTGATCAAAGAAGGATTCCAGGGATGAGGGACTTTAGTTACGAGGATAGACGGGAGAAGATGGGGTTGTTCTCCTTGGAACGGAGACGGTTGCGAGGAGATTTGATAGAGGTATTCAAAATCAAGAAGGATTTAGACAGAGTAGATAGAGAGAAACTGTTGCCATTGGTAGACAGGTCAAGAACCAGAGGACATAGATTTAAGATGATTGGCAAAAGAACCAAAGACGACATGAGGAAAATCTTTTTTACGCAGTGAGTGGTTAGGATCTGGAATGCATTGCCGGAGGGAATGGTGGAGGCAGATTCAATCACGGCCTTCAAAAGGGAACTAGATAAATACTTGAAAGAAAAAAGAACTGCAGGGCTATGGGGAAAGGGTGGGGCTAACTGGATTGCTTTGCATACAGTCAGCATGGACTCAATGGGCCGAATGGCCTCCTTCTGTGCTGTAACCTTTTATGATTCTATGAAATCGCATCTGGGACGTGATTAAAAAGATTTTGGAAACTACAATGCAAATCCACTACTACATTGAGCTGTGTACTTATTGGTCTGAAAATAGTGCTATAATTGTACTTAATAAGCCATTAAAGGTTGATCCTTTAGGTGCTACTTAAACAGGAGAAACCACAACATTCAAAAATATCTGGACAAATTAACTGAAGAACTTAGGAAAGGCCGATGGATTTTAATGTGGTTTGAATTTTGGTGAGAAAGAATTGGCGAACATGGTGAGTTGGCATGATGGCAGTGCACATTCAAGCACATTTGTTTGATTTCCCTCACCCCTCACACTATGAAATTCCTAATCTTAGCTGCACTGCTGTGGGAATATATGAATCAGAGGCTATGCACTTCTTTGTGCAGGAAAGGGAAAAAAAATTAAAGGCAGAGTTGTCAAAGAATTCCTTCTGACCCGCTCTGAGACATAAGCAGAGGTCTGGGGGTAAATCACCCACTCTCACTTTCATCCACAGGAGTTGTCTTGCGAAACCAAAGGAAATTGGGGGTGGGGGGAATTGATGATTTCATATACTCCCTAATAAAGTTAGTGAGAATAGATTTTTTCAAATCAAAGAGAGAAAGAAACCTTGATGGTGAAATAATTTGCTCATTAAAAAGGATACTTCAAGCTAGATGAAGAAGTTTAACCTAATGATTTACTAATAACTTTAACAAAATACCCACATCCCTTGTTTTCCCTCTATTGGAAAAAAAATGTTAAAGTTATCTTTCATCTACAGTGGAAACCACCATTAAATCAGCTTTGCAGGTGATTCTGCACTCAAAATGACCAATGAATATCAGGACCCTGCAATTGCTACCTTAGTAATGGTAAAGGTTGTCAACTACAAGGTGCTGGCATGCCATCTGACTGCCACTTGTGATATTTCAGGTGAGATAAAAATTTTAGTACAGAGTAGACACAAACTACACATGATGTACCTTTAAGTTTTTTTTAAAAGCAGCAAAGTGGAAACTAAGCCCATGCCAGATTAATTGATATTGTTCGTACGTCCTGTTTGCTAAAATTTCTAGATTCCCCTTGAAAGAAAGAAATATTTTCATTTATATAGCACCTTGCACGACCTCCAGACGTCCCAAAGCGCTTTACAACCAATTAAATACTTTTAAAATGTAGTCACTGTTGTAATGTAGGAAACGTGGCAGCCAATTTGCGTACAGCAAGGTCCCTCAAACAGCAATGAGATAATGATCAGATAATCTGCTTTTAGTTATGGCGGTTGAGGGATAAATATTGAGTAGGACACCAGAGATAACTTCCCTGCTCTTCTTCGAAATAGTGCTACGAGATCTTTTACGTCCACCTCAGAGGGCAGACAGGGCCGCGGTTTAATGTCTCATCCGAAAGACGGCAGCTCCGACAGTGCAGCACTCCCTCAGTATTGCGCTAAGGTGTCAGCCTAGATTTTGTGCTCAAGTCACTGGAGTGGGACTTGAACCCACAACCTTCTAACTCAGAGGCGAGAGTGCTACCAACTGAGTCACAGCTGACAGTGTATACTTCTTTCAGACTTAAACCTTGTATATACTTCTTTCAGACTTAAACCTTGTATATACTTTTTTCAGACTTAAACCTTAAATGGTATCCAGGTTCAATTCCCAATCTGTGCTGAGTTAGCTGGTCTCAGCTAGGGCAGTAGCATAGGCACTATTATTAGCTTCAGCACCTATGGACCAGGAACGTTGATTTGATTATGTAAATTGGGCATGTTCTCACTGGAAAACAGAAGTCTGAGAGGCGATAAGATTGCTGTTTCTAGGATTCTAAAAGGGACTAGATAACGTGGACAATGACAAGCTATTTCAGCTTGTCCAGAACAGTAGAACCAGAGGACACAGCCGGTGCTGTAATTTCAAAACAAATCTGCAGAAACAATGGTTGAAGAGATTGTACATGGGCCGGGGGAAGGTTGAAGAGATCGTGGGTCGGGAGGGGGAGGTTGAAGAGATCGCTGGGGATATGGGGTGCTGGGGGTGGCGGCGGCAGATCACGGGGGATGGTTGGGGGGGGGGGGGGGGCGGGGCGGGGGGGGGGGGGGGGGGGAGGCCGATCCTGGCAGGTCTGCTTGGGGGCCGAGAGAAAGAACCCCTGCTTCCCCTGACCCACAAGCAGTGCTGGAATGGCACTTAACTGCTGGATCTGGCTGTTCGCGACTCCCTTCAACTGCCAGGCTTCCCGAGCCCTGGGAAACCCAGCCCGCAGCCGTTAAATGTAAAAGTTTGTTACAATTTGAAGCACGCAGCCTCATTAATTTATTTAAATAACTGTCGCGTCTCTCGAGCAGGTTAGTCGCCCACCCCGCAGCATTAAAACCGGAAGTTGAAGGCAGGTTGGGGTCAGGTTTCAGATTTTAAAAATTTTAACCTCCACCCCCGTCGTGGGGTGTTAATATTTTAGTGAGCGAGTGGTCAATCTATGGAAGATTCCTCAGGGAGATGGTGGAAGCAGTTAGTATTGATTCATTCAAATGAAAATTAGATAGATTTCTTTCAGAAAATAACATTTTGCTACATACATTATATGAGTAATTTGAGGCATGATATATGGTAGGTGTAGTATGCTTGGGAGAAAAAAGGTGATTTTGGACCTGTGGTTCCCAAAGTTTCCACCACTGGGTTTTCCTCATGTCATTTCTGGGTCTGTTGTAGACTAATTGATAGAGATTTATTACTATGATGAGTCAACAACTCCATTGTCATTATATCATCCTACTACCAGGATGGTAGAAGGCAAACTATCTTGGTCTTCTTTCATCTAGCAATTCCTATGTTCCTACGAAGGTGAAAAATCAGTGAGAGTTTTCATTCATGCTCACTATCCAGTGACCTCTGATGTAAATGCAAGTGGATGCTTGTCAGCTAGGAGTAGGATCAAGCTCAGTAATGGCACACTCTACAGCTGAACAGCCTGCCAACATTCATTGTCTAGGCTCACACATAAAGAATTGGCCTTTTTGAGACGGGACCAGAGATTCCAGCACTTGTGTACCAGCTGTCTGAAAAGGGAGAAAAAAGGTTGGGGGGGGGGGGTGAAAAAAGGTTTTGCACCATTAGGGACTTTCTCCAGCAGCATTACACAATCTGTAAGTTCCATGTTTTTAACATTTCTTGTTTGTATTTCTTTATTAGTGCTGTTTCTCAAGTGCAGTATGCACTCACTGCAACTCTCGGCTATTTCACAATATTGGCAAGAACACTTTTTTTTAAAAAGAGCTCTCCATTAGTCAGATTACACAAGACATCCTTTCTCTAACACATCCTTTGTCAGTATTAGACCTAACCATATATTACAGAAATTATCTAAGGTAGCAAAACTCTCCAATGAATAAAATTAAATGCAATTGCAATGTTGATTATTTGCCACTAGATGTCACTATTGCAATTAGTAAATATTAAAATATATTTACAAAGTATGCTAAAGACATCTAGAAGCAGAACATCATTACTGCACCATGTTCTTCTCCACTTTGACTCCCAGAACATAATATTGTACTCCTACAAATTGGACATGGCCGTCTGAATGGACTACTGAGTTCAGAATCCTGGATCAACATCGCATATTGAGAGAAGATAATTATTATATGGCTCATAAAGACACTGTTATAAATATCTGTTCTCTAGCGTTGCTAAGGCATTTCCAGGAGAAAAACATGAGAAGATTTATTCTACAAAAATACCTGTGGCTTTATCAATTGTGTATCGCACGTTGCTTCAAAGTCCAAAACCAAAAAATTATGGTAAATTTGTGGAGGGAAAGGTGATTTGGATGAAGGCTGCCGTCCTGAAGCCATTTTATTATCAACCGACAGAGGAAATGACTGAATATCTGAGAATCGCCTGTTAAAAACCGATTCTACACTTGCTCTCTCAGAAGAGAACAAAAATACCGAAGATCTTCCCAATCCAGAACTTGTGTGTAAAATACGAAGAAAGTTGGCACTTCTGATCCAACAGGTAAACAGCACCATTGGGTTTCTGTAACGAATCAATAGAAATTCAGAGCATTAGGAAAGCATAAAGTAGCATAACGATTTATACAACTAATAGTAATTTGAAAGCTGCATGTCAGAACACAGCAAATATTCAAAAAATCACCTATTCAGTTGACTGGTGTTAAAAGAACATAAGATGAGATGAGATGAGATAGGAACAAGTGTAGGCCATTTGGCCCTTCGAGCCTGCTCTGCCATTCAATGAAATCATGGCTGATCAGATTCTGGCCTCAACTCCACTTTCCTGCCTCTTCCCCCATATCCTTTGATTCCCTTGCTGATCAAAAATTTGTCTAATTCAGCCTTGAATATATTCAATGACTCAGCCTCCACCACTCTTTGCAGCAAAGAATGCCAAAAGGTTCACAACCCTCAGAAGAAATTTCTCCTCATCTGCATCTTAAATGGGCGATCCCTTATTCTGGGTCTATGCCCCCTAGTTCTAGATTCCCCTATGAGGGGAAACATCCTCTCAGCATTTACCCTGTCAAGCACCCTCAGAATCTTACATGTTTCAATAAGATCTCCTCTCATTCTTCTAAACTCCAGTGAGTATAGGCCCAACCTGCTCAATCTTTCCTCATAAGACAACCCTTCCATATGCAGAATCAACCTAGTGAACCTTCTCTGAACCACCTCCAATTCAAGTATATCCTTCCTTAAATAAGGGGACCAAAACTGTACGCAGTACTCCAGTTGTGGTATCACCAGCATCCTGTACAGTTGTAGCAAGACTTCCCTGCTTTTATACTGCATCCCCCTTGAAATAAAGGCCAATATTCCATTTGCCTTCCCAATTACCTGCTGCACCTGTATGCTAACATTTTGTGTTTCATGTATGAGGACACCCAAATCCCTCTGTACCGCAGCATTCTGTGGTCTTTCTCCATTTATGTAATATTTTGCTTTTTTATTCTTCCTACCAAAGTGGATGACTTCACATTTTCCCACATTATACTCCATATGCCAAATTCTTGCCCACTCGCTTCACCTATCTATATCTCTTTGCAGACACTTTGTCCTGCTCACAACTTATTTTCCACCTATCTTTGTATCAGCAGCAAATTTGGCCACAGTACATTGGCTTCCTTCATCCAAGTCATTGATATAGATTGTAAATAGTTGAGGCCCCAGCACTGATCCATGCGGTACCCCACTAGTTACGGATTGCCATCCTGAAAATGACCCCTTTATGCTGACTCTCTGTTTTCTATTAGTTAGCCAATCCTCTATCCATGCTAATATATTTCCCCCAACATCATGAGCTCTTACCTTGTGCAGTAACCTTTCATGTGGCACCTTATCAAACATCTTTTGGAAATCCAACTACACTAAATCTACTGGTTCCCCTTTATCCACCTTGCTTGTTACTTCCTCAAAGAACTCAAATAAATTTGTCAAACTCGATTTCCCTTTCATAAAACCATGTCGACTCTCCTTGATTTTATTTTGAGTCTCTAAATGTCCTGCTACTACTTCCTTAATAATTGATTCTAGCATTTTCCCAATGACAGATGTTAGGCTAATTGGCCTATAGTTACCTGCTTTCTCCCTTCTTTCTTGAGTAGGGGAGTTATATTTGCGGTTTTCCAATCCACTGGGACCTTTCCAGAATCTAATGAATTTTGGAAGATTACAACCAGTGCATCCACTATCTCTGTAGCCACTTCTTTTAAGACCCTCAGATGCAAGCCATCGGGTCCAGGGGACTGGTCAGCCTACAGACCCATTAGTTTGCCTAGTACTTTTTCTCTTGTGATAGTGATTGTTTTTTAGATCCTTCCTCCTCTTTGCCCCTTGATTATCTACTATTATTGGTATGCTTTTAGTGTCTTCTACTGTGAAGACAGATACAAAATATCTGTTAAATGCCTCTGCCATTTCTTTGTTTTTCATTATTTGTTTTCCATTATTATTTCCCCAGTCTCATCCTCTAAGGGATTTATACTGACTTTAGCTACTCTCTTCCTTTTTATATACTTGTAAAACTTTTGTTAGTTTTTATATTTCTTGCTTGTTTACTCTCAATCCATTTTCTCCCTCTATTATTTTTTTAGTCCTCCTTTGTTGGTTTCTAAAGTTTTCCTAATCTTCGGGCTTACCACTAATCTTTGTCATGTTGTATGCCTTTTCTTTTAACTTGTTCCATTCTTAACTTCCTTAGTTAGCCATGGTTGGTCCACCCTTCTCGTGGAGTCTTTCGTCCTTACTGGGATATATTTTTGTTGAGAGTCATAAAATATCTTTTTAAATGTCTGCCACTGCTTATCCACCTTCTAATCTGTTTTCCCAGTCCACTTTAGCCAACTCTGTCCTCATGTCATTTTAATTGCCCTGGTTTAGGTTTAATACAGTAGTTTCAGATCCAAGATCCTCACTCTCAAACTGGATGTGAAATTCTATCATATTACGATCACTGTTTCATAAGGGATCCAGAGCGACGGGAAACAGCGAGCGCGGAGCGGGGATAAAAACAGCGCAGAGCGAGAGCGGACCAACCCGTTCTTGTCTATGGACATGTAGAAATCTGGTTTATTGTGTGCCAGAATGCCTCACAGAAGGTTCCATGCACACATAGATAACTGATTTTTTTCAAACCACTCATCCCCACACTTCTTCCTTTTTGATCCCAAGCCAGGAGGATGGCACAGAAGTAGCCACGTGAACCCCTAAATCCTTTTCAACCAACCATTCTCCTGGACGTACCACCAAGACACTGGCAAAGTGAAAAAGCAGTGGAAATACACGTGAACTGTTAATCATTAGTTTAGTAGCACAAATATCCACTTTGTGGAATAAAATTAACAGCAACATGTGCTTTCTGAACCATGCTCAACAAATACACTAGCAGTAGTGCACGGTGCAAAAAAAATCAAATCTAGGCCATTTTAGTTGCAACACCGCAGTCCAGAGGGAGTTTTGGACTTCCTTTATACACTACCAGACCTAGGAATGTTTGGTAATCACACAAAAGGCAAAAAGAGGGAAGGAAAAATATTCATTTCCCGAACATCATCTTCTACCACGTCGCTCAGTGAAAAGCTGACTGCCAAAAATAATAAATGATGCCAGGAACAGCAAGGACTTTCAGTAACTCAATGTTTTAGAAAAGAATTAGACGGTGTAGCTCCAGGTGCAGCTTTTACACAGTTCCTTTGGTTTTTTTTTAAATCACAGTTTTCCGCCCCAAGGGCAAGGGAAACACGAGCACTAACGTACAGTAGCCATCTGTTAAAGAATTTTCTTTTGATTCAATGCTTTTATTATGTTCATCAGGCAAAGTTCTAGATCCATCCCTTGTATTAGTCAAACACTAAAGTAACATCCAACAAGGTATGGGAGTCCAATCAACGCCTCCAATGCACAGTAATAACGGCACTGATTGGTTTTAAAAAAAGGTTATGGGGTGGGGAGGGGGGGGTGACAAAGGCAGGATTGAAGGGAAGGGTTTTTGGGAAGCTTTTGAAGATAGATTTGGGGGGGCAGGGGCGTGGGTGGGGGGGGGGTGGAGATAAGAAGGCATATATCCCAAAAGGAGCAAGTTCCAGAAGTTCCTTCAGCTATGCTTCTGAACAATATTGCCAGGGGCAGTATTAAATGGTGAAGGGAACAGGGCCACTTCTGAAACTTTGGGGTACACTAGAAGTGATTGGGCAGACAAGTGAAGAAAAGCCATTGGTGCCAATTTAATGTCTACAATTCAACAGATAGGAGTGAAACCATGGGAAAGCAGTGTCATGAGTTTATGGTGCAGTCTATCTGAAATGCTACTTCAGCTCTGATTACACACCAAAATAAAACAGCAGTATAAATGAGCAGTTTTGCGATATAAAATTAATACTGTGTAGCTTTTTCAGCTCAAACAGGTTAATGTAAGGTAACAAATTTCTAAGCAGTAAAGTTTGGGATAGATTATGTTTTGCCTTATTTAAATTTTCAGTCAGAAGGTACTTAGATTTTTTTTTGGATAGCCAGGCCACTGTAAATTTTAATCTCCTGACATTTGAACTGCATTCGAGGTCTCTCAGGGAACTATTTTACTGAAAAATATAACATGGTCAAATGCTGAAGAAACGGCTGAGTGCACTGGATACAGCAAAGGTTATGGGCCCCGACAACATCCCGGCTGTCGTGCTAAAGATTTGTGCTCCAGAACTAGCCGCATCTCTAGCCAAGCTGTTCCAGTACAGCTACAACACTGGCATCTACCCAACAATGTGGAAAATTGCCCAGGTATGTCCTGTCCACAAAAAGCAGGACAAATCCAATCCGGCCAATTACCGCCCCATCAGTCTACTCTCGATCATCAGCAAAGTGATGGAAGGTGTCGTTGACAGTGCTATCAAGCGGCACTTACTCACCGATGCTCAGTTTGGGTTCCGCCAGGACCACTCGGCTCCAGACCTCATTGCAACCTTGGTCCAAACATGGACAAAAGAGCTGAATTCCAGAGGTGAGGTGAGAGTGACTGCCCTTGACATTAAGGCAGCATTTGACCGAGTGTGGCATCAAGGAGCCCTAGTAAAATTGAAATCTATGGGAATCAGGGGGAAAACTCTCCAGTGGCTGGAATCATACCTAGCACAAAGGAAGATGGTAATAATTGTTGGAGGCCAATCATCTCAGGCCCAGGACATCTCTGCAGGAGTTCCTCAGGGTAGAGTCCTAGGCGCAAACATCTTCAGCTGCTTCACCAATGACCTTCCCTCCATCATAAAAGGTCAGAAGTGGGGATGTTCGCTGATGATTGCACAGTGTTCAATTCCATTCGCAACCCCTCAGATAACGAAGCAGTCTGTGCTCGCATGCAGCAAGACTTGGACAACATCCAGGCTTGGGCTGATAAGTGGCAAGTAACATTCGCGCCAGACAAGTGCCAGGCAATGACCATCTCCAACAAGAGAGGGTCTAACCACCTCCCCTTGACATTCAACGGCATTACCATTGACATCCTGGGGGTTACCTCTGACCAGAAACTTAACTGGACCAGCCACATAATTTAATGTGGCTACAAGATCAGGTCAGAGGCTGGATATTCTGTGGCAAGTGACTCACCTTCCTACTCCCCAAAGCCTTTCCACCATCTACAAGGCACAAGTCAAGAATGTAATGGAATATTCTCCACTTGCCTGGATGAGTGCAGCTCCAACAACACTCAAGAAGCTCGACACCATCCAGGACAAAGCAGCCTGCTTGATTGGCATCTCATCCACCACCTTAAACATTCACTCCCTCCACCACCGGCACACTATGGCTGCAGTGTGTACCATCTACAAGATGCACTGCAGCAACTCGCCAAGGCTTCTTCAACTGCACCTCCCAAACCCGTGACTTCTACCAACTAGAGGGGCAAGGACAGCAGGCACATGGGAACACCAGCACCTGCACATTCCCCTCCAAGCCACACACCATCCCGACTTGGAAATATATCACAGTTCCTTCATCGTCGCTGGGTCAAAATCCTGGAACTCCCTATCTAACAGCACTGTTGAAGTACCTTCAGCACACGGACTGCAGTGGTTCAAGGCAGCGGCTCATCACCACCTTCTCAAGGGCAATTCGGGATGGGCAATAAATGCTGGCCTCGCCAGCGACGCCCACATCCCATAAATGAATTTTAAAAAATGCTGGTTCATTCGGCATTCAAATGGCAAGATCACGGAATTGGTGAACAAATTCTGAAAACTAGTTGATGACAGAAACTGGCTACTTACATGCTACTAACAATCATGATGTCACTAAACTAACAGACAGACTTTGTGGCACACATTAGTCTTAATGTTTATTTAATGTAAACAGCAGAAATTGATAAATTACAGAAATTATTTATTGATTTGTTGAAACAAAATATCAGATAGATGTGAATGCGCTACCATAAACTATTTATTGTATTTTGCTGACAAAATTCAAATTAGCTGGCAAAAAAAATCATTATCGACTGAACATAAATAAATCCAATGTGAACATCACTCTTTTGTGCCAATGCATTCTTCCCAAACAGAAATTTTAAAAGGGATTCTTGACTTATCATCCCAAAAACACATACACACAATTCCTATCTAAATATGGGTATAATAGCTTAAAATTAAATATAAAAAGGTGCCCTGGTGTTGCATGTAAGCCTACAGCTCAGATGAGAAACTTCTATAAATTGTGAGATAAAAAAGCAAGATGTAGGGTTCCCTGTGAAGAGGAAATCTCAATGTTGTACCAAACGCTCAATACAATGCAGGTATTAAATTGATGACTTGAAGCAGCACATAGAACAAAAGCAAAAGGAAATGGAGCAGGGAAAAGGAAGAGGTAGAAAAAAAAAGGAAAAACTCTATCACCAGTGTCTAGTCATTCTTGTAATACTAATAAATGCAGAACAGCTGGCTGGGATTATTTACAAGGTTATAACACAATTAATGGGTTTTGATAAAGTCACACAGTTTTTTTAAAAAGTCATCAGAAAACATTTTCATATCCTGGACCTCAGAATGAATGCTAAATCAGTTGTGGCAAAGAAAATGAAGTTCAAATTTAGTCTTCTTGGTAGAGTGTGATACAGGGAAGAAAAGATTTGAGCCATCTTTCCATCGAACCAAGCCCAGCTTACTACTCGCTGAGATTCCCTATAATAACCCTGTTAAATCCCAAAAGAAGAAAAATTCTGGCCTTCATCCTCACTGCAGCTTTGTGATCCTACCAAAGCGTAAAGGGATGGAATCACCGCACAGCATTAAGTGAACGGGGACAAGAGTCTCAACATGAAACTGGGAGGAAAAGTGCTAGCTTGAACTGAGGGTGGGGGTAAAGAATACCAGCTTGAACTGGGTTATGGGGACAGGCGAGAAAGAGAGGAGTGCCAAATTGAATTGAGGGCAGAGAGGGAGAAGTGAGTCAGCTTGAATGGGACAGTGGAGGAAGAGCACCAAGTTGAACTGAGGAGGAAGGAGAAGAGTAGTGTCATGTTGTACTGAGGGAGGGGGACAAGAGGGAGAAGAATGCCAGTATGAACTGGAGTGGTTGAGAAAGGAGACAATTTTCAACTGTGGATGCATTGGTTGTAATCTTCCCAAATTCACTAGATTCTGGAAATGTCCCAACGGAAAACCACAAATGTAACGCCCCTATTCAAGAAAGGAGGGAGACAGAAAGCAGGTAACTATAGGCCAATTAACCTAACATCTGTAATTGGGAAAATGCTAGAATCGATTATTAAGGAAGTAGCAGCAGGACATTTAGAGACATAGGAAAATGAGTAGGCCATTCAGCCCCTCGTGCCTGCTCAGCCATTTGATAAGATCATGGCTGATCTGTGATCTAACTCCATATACCTGCCTTTGGCCCATATCCCTTAATACCTTTGGTTGCCAAAAAGCTATCTGTCTCAGATTTAAATTTAGCAATTGAGCTAGTATCAATTGCCGTTTGCGGAAGAGAGTTCCAAACTTCTACCACCCTTTGTGTGTAGAAATGTTTTCCAATCTTGCTCCTGAAAGGTCTGGCTCTAATTTTTAGACTGTGCCCCCTACTCCTAGAATCCCCAACCAGCGGAAATAGCTTCTCTCTATCCACCCTATCTGTTCCCCTTAATATCTTATAAACTTCGATCAGATCACTCCTTAACCTTCGAAACTCCAGAGAATACAACCCCAATTTGTGTAATCTCTCCTCGTAACTTAACCTTTGAAGTCCGGGTATCATTCTAGTAAACCTACGCTGCACTCCCTCCAAGGCCAATATGTCCTTCCGAAGGTGCGGTGCCCAGAACTGCTCACAGTACTTCTACCCCCTTGTACTCTAGTCCTCTAGATATAAAGGCCAGCATTCCATTAGCCTTATTGACTATTGACTCAAAATAATATCGAGAGTCAAGATGGTTTTATGAAAGGGAAATAGTGTTTGACAAATTTATTCGAGTTCTTTGAGGAAGTAACGAGCAGGGTGGATAAAGGGGAACCAGTAGATGTAGTGTATTTAGGTTTCCAAAAGGCATTCGATAAGGTGCCACATAAAAGGATACTGCACAAGGTAAGAGTTCATGGTGTTGGGCATAATATATTAGCACGGATAGAGGATTGGCTAACTAATAGAAAACAGAGAGTTAGGATGAAGAGGTCATTTTCAGGATGGCAATCTGTAACTAGTGGGGTGCCGCAGGGACCAGTGCTGGGGCCTCAACTATTTACAAATCTATATCAATGACTTGGATGAAGGAAGCCAATGTACTGTGGCCAAATTTACTGATGATAGGTGGAAAAGTAAATTGTGAGGAGGACAAAGTGTCTGCAAAGGGATATAGATATGTTAAGCGAGTGGGCAAAAATTTGGCTGATGGAGTATAATGTGGGAAAATGTGAAGTTATCCACTTTAGTAGGAAGAATAAAAAAGCAAAATATTACATAAATGGAGAAAGACAACAGAATACTGCGGTACAGAGGGATTTGGGTGTCCTCGTACGTGAAACACAAAATGTTAGCATACAGGTGCAGCAGGTAATTGGGAAGGCAAATGGAATATTGGCCTTTATTTCAAGGGGGATGGAGTATGAAAGCAAGGAATTCTTGCTACAACTGTACAGGATGCTGGTGATACCACAACTAGAGTACTGCGTACAGTTTTGGTCCCCTTATTTAAGGAAGGATATACTTGAATTGGAGGCCGTTCAGAGAAGGTTCAATAGGTTGATTCCGCGTATGGAAGGGTTGTCTTTTGAGGAAAGATTGAGCAGGTTGGGCCTATACTCACTGGAGTTTAGAAGAATGAGAGGAGATCTTATTGAAACATGTAAGATTCTGAGGGGACTTGACAGGGTAAATGCTGAGAGGATGTTTCCCCTCATAGGGGAATCAAGAACTAGGGGGCATAGACCCAAAATAAGGGGTCGCCCATTTAAAATGGAGATGAGGAGAAATTTCTCCTCTCAGAGGGTTGTGAACCTTTGGAATTCTTTGCCCCAAAGAGCAGTGGAGGCTGAGTCATTAAATACATTCAAGGTTGAGTTAGACAAATTTTTGATCAGCAAGGGAGTCAAAAGATATGGGGAGCAGGCAGGAAAGTGGAGTTGAGGCCAGAATCTGATCAGCCATGATCTCATTGAGTGGCGGAGCAGGCTCGAAGGGCCAAATGGCCTACTCCTATCTGTTACGTTCTTATGCCTGCTCTGTTTATGCTGGAAAATTTGGGAGTCGGCAGTTGAAAATGAAAAAGAAACACCCGCCCCTTGACCACACTATGCGATTTTCAGGTGAACTTGCAAAAGGACGGGCAATACTCCCACCCAAAATATGCGGGAGCCTATTTGACAATGCAGATTTTAAAAGGGACTGCTGGAGGCCATTCAAAACAGCCACTAAAACTTTTTCTGCGTATTTTTGTGGGGCCAGGAGGAGCAGAATGATCGAGGAATTCCATGCCTGGATCAGTAAGCTGCCCATCAGCTCACCAACCCAATGCAAAGGAGGTCAAAGCTTGAAAATGGTTTGGGGTTCGCACTACTGTTATTGGCCAAGTGGTGGAATCGCTTCACCCACTGCCAGCCCATTACGGGCAAATGTTGAAAATCATCCCAATGCTTTTGTGAAAGACTGGGGTGTTGAACGGATTACTATGTTTCTATGACCGGGGTATAGTATCGCGGTGAACTGCATTCTGAGGCAGATGACTACATGTGTGAACTAGGGCAGTGTGAGGGTAATGTGGGAATGTGACTTTTGAGGTAAATTTGGGAGAAGTGAAGGTCAATTGGTCTGCTGAAAATCAAAATGTCAATTAGATTTTTACTTTTAAAAAGAAAAATAACTAACTGTGAAGTATAAAAGTGCTTAAAACGAACCATAATCTTTACTGCTGTCCCTAAATGTAAACAATTTTACAACACCAAGTTATAGTCCAACGATTTTATTTGAAATCTACAAGCTTTCGGAGGCTTCCTCCTTCCTCAGGTAAATTTACCTGAGGAAGGAGGAAGCCTCCGAAAGCTTGTAGATTTCAAATAAAATCGTTGGACTATAACTTGGTGTTGTAAAATTGTTTACAATTGTCAACCCCAGTCCATCACCGGCATCTCCACATCGTCCCTAAATGTGTCATTAGTGAATTTGACCATCTTGCAGTAGATATTATTTATGAAAATTAGAAACAATAGGGATCCAAACACTGATCCTTATTAAACTCCAATCAACACTTTTCCCCCAGCTCATATGACATTGCAGCTTTTGTATTCTTATTTTTTTTAAAAACAGTTTCATATCCAGTTCCATGTTCTGTCTTGGATTCCTGTGGATTTTAGTTTAATTCAAAGTCTTTTGTGTGTAACTTTGTCAAAATCCTTCTGAAAGTCTAAATAACTATATTATAGGGAGTGTCACTATTTAGTTAATCTGTAACAACCATGGAGAAATCAAGGAAGTTTCTTACGTAGAATCTTTCCCTTCTAATTCCATTCTGACTGTTTTGTACTGTTATTGCTATACAAGCACTCCGCCATACTGTCCCTTGGAATTGATTCCATTAATTTATATGTTTTATAAGTGCGAAAGATCCATAACTCACAAGTAAATGTGTTGGGATGGTCGAGTGCACAAAATAAAGAATGCCTGGAACTCATTCCATCTGGTAATAAACTTAGAAAGAAGGGACATTCCAAATGATTAGTACTATACATTTTTTTGCTTTGGAGCAAATTTCTGAAGAGCTAGTCACAAGACTCTTCTTATAAACCATATATCCCTGCAATGACAATGAGGTGAACAAGCTGGTTAATCTTCCATTCCATTTATATTTTTTGTTGAATTTTGTGATCATGTGAGGGATTTTAGTTCTTGGTAATGGAAATCCTTTCAATTTCTGGTACTGATGAAACTAGCAGCTCCTACAGGTGTTACAAGTATGCCAGACCACCTTCAGTGTCACAGAATTTCTAGACTTTTTTTCTTTCAAATTATTTGATTGTGTTACTTTTTTTGAGGTGGGAAATTACAAGAGGGTAGTTACTTTCCACTTCTTGCATCCAGTACAAGTATTAAGTACTCCCACCTCACATATACAACAGATTAGATGCTGCTTCTAATGTTTTCCAAAATTATTCCATAGCACTGATATGATTTTTTCCCCTTGTTTCCAATACCATCAGCTATCCTTATGGCCTTTCTGAATGTGTTGAATTAGGAACAGCTTTGTACCCACCCAGAACTGTCAAACCAGTTCTGAATGGGTTAAAACTGAATTTTATCTCGTCATTCTGGGTTGGATTCAAAACAGGCCTCAAAGGAAAACACAATACACTAGCCCACTGCACCATAGGTTTACCAGCGACTCCACTTTATTTATGTAAAACAGAATTAAACAAATCTTCCATTCCCCAGTTCTCACATTTATCCCCTCCAACCCCACCCCTTCCAAGCAGAATTGAAAACTATTACAATTTCAAACCACTAGATCTTAAACTTTTTTTTAAAGTATAGCGAAGTACTGATGAAAATAGCAGCTCCTGCAGTGGTTAGAAGTATTCCAGATCACCATTTCAAGACTTTTCTTTCAAATGATTTTAAGTATTTGGTTGTGTTATGTTTTGGGGATGGGAGGAAATGAAAGCAAGTTGTAACTTATTCCTTCACCGCTGGGACTTGGGCTTGAATCCACTCCAAATTTTTGGAATTTAATACCATGTTTAAGTTTATCCACATTCAGAGACTAAATCCTGCTGGTGAAACCACCTAGTTCATATTGCAAATTCTGCCTCATGCCTATCCTTAAAGTAGTTTTAATTGAATATATCCTCAATCGACTCCTGTTTGCACTATTACAAAATGTACTAAAAGTTGTGCATCTATGTAGTTTTAAAAATATTTCTTCCATCTCCAGTTTACAATGATATACAGTAAAACCAGATGAAAGGTGAACCCTATTAAAGCCAAGTAGGAGATAGACTGCTTGCATCCATGTTAATTCATTACTAGAAATTCGATATCTTAAACTGGTGGGAGCTTCCATAAAAATTCAGAACAATATCATCGTTTAAATTTGCAGTTGCATATGAGATGCAAATCAGCTTCAATTTGCCAGTATAACCAAGGTGCAAGTCTCTACTCTCAGACACCTGTAAACATCTACAGTGAAATCAGTTTGACAGTCGCAACCTAGGTCCTGAGGACTGAGAACACAGAACAATCCTCCTATAATTGAGCACCAGTTGGAATTAAATTGACAATGTCACTCAGAAAGGCCACAATAATGGCTGCTGTGGGAAATGGAAACAATAACTACTTGCAATAATATAGTGCCTTTAATATAAGAAATGTCCCAAGACACTTCATAAGTAAGGAAAACATACACCAACCCAGGAAGGGAGAAATTAGGAGAGGTGCCCAAAAGCTTGGACAGAGATGGGTCTTAAGGAGGTTTTAAAGGTGGACAGGCAGAGACATTTAGATAGAGAGTTCAAATCATTGGCTGAGCGCTCTGCCACCAATGATGGGTCAAGGGGATGGGGGGGGGGGGGGGGGGGGAGTGCACAGAAAGCCAGAGTAGAGGAGCAGAGTGTTCAGAAGGGTATACAGGACTAGATGAGATTGCAGAGCTAGGGAAAGGCAACCAGGCCCAATACCAGAATTTCTGATAAGTATGAAGTTTATAGGATGGTAAAGAATGGGAGGTCACAGAGCTGAGCATTGTAGTGGAGTCTAGAGGTGATGAAGACATTGATAAGGGATTCAGTTGTTGAGATGTGTGGGATGAGATAGGGGTAGTGGCACACAAAGTTACCTAGAATTACATAGAAATTACTACAATGGAAACAGGCCATTTGGCTCAACCAGTCCATGATGGTGTTTATCCTCCAACAAGCACCAGTCCAAATGCCATGAGCCGGTCCTGTTCCCAAATTCATTTATCCTGCTTTCCTTCAACCACCTTTCTAATCTATTCATGATCTCGGTTTCAATCATTAATTCCGGTAGTACATTTCACAGCCTCACAACAAAAAGTTTCTTCTGCTCTCTCTCCTAAATCTCTAACATTTAATCAAATCTATACTACCTCATTTTAGACCCCTCAACCACTAGAAACACTCTGTTTCTATCTACTCTGTCCCATCCTATCATAATTTTTAAGAAAGGAGAGAGAGCGAAACCAGAGAATTATAGACCAGTTAGCCTAACATCTGTTGTGGGGAAAATGCTGGAGTCTATAATTAAGGATAGGGTGACTGAACACCTCGAGAATTTTCAGTTAATCAGAGAGAGCCAGCATGGATTTGTGAAAGGTAGGTCGTGCCTAACAAACCTGATTGAATTTTTTGAAGAGGTGACTAAAGTAGTGGTCAGGGGAATGTCAATGGATGTTATTTATATGGACTTCCAGAAGGCATTTGATAAGGTCCCACATAAAAGAGACTGTTAGCTAAGATAGAAGCCCACGGAATCGAGGGAAAAGTATGGACTTGGTTAGGAAGTTGGCTGAGCGAAAGGCGACAGAGAGTAGGGATAATGGGTAGGTACTCACATTGGCAGGATGTGACTAGTGGAGTCCCACAGGGATCTGTCTTGGGGCCTCAATTATTCACAATATTTATTAACGACTTAGATGAAGGCATAGAAAGTCTCATATCTAAGTTTGCTGATGGCACAAAGATTGGTAGCATTGTTAGCAGTGTAGATGAAAACATAAAATTACAAAGAGATATTGATAGATTAGGTGAATGGGCAAAACTGTGGCAAATGGAATTCAATGTAGACAAATGTGAGGGCATCCACTTTGGATCAAAAAAGGATAGAACAGGGTACTTTCTAAATGATAAAAAGTTAAAAACCACCACCTTCTCAAGGGTAATTAGGGATGGGCAATAAATGCCGGCCTCGCCAGCGACGCCCACATCCCATGAACGAATTTTTAAAAATGTCCAAAGGGACCTAGGGGGTTCAGGTATATAGATCATTGAAGTGTCATGAACAGGTGCAGAAAATAATCAAGGCGACTAATGGAATGCTGACCTTTATATCTAGAGGACTAGAGTACAAGGGGGCAGAAGTTATGCTGCAGCTATACAAATCCCTGGTTAGACCGCACCTGGAGTACTGTGAGCAGTTCTGGGCACCGCACCTTCAGAAGGACATATTGGCCTTGGAGGGAATGCAGCTTAGGTTTACTAGAATGATACCTGGACTTCAAGGGTTAAGTTATGAGGAGAGATTACACAAATTGGGGTTGTATTCTCTAGAGTTTCAAAGGTTAAGGGTTGATTTGATTGAAGTTTATAAGATATTAAGGGGAACAGATAGGGTGGATAGAGAGAAACTATTTCCACTGGTTGGGGATTCCAGGAGTAGGGGGTACAGTTTAAAATTAGAGCCAGACCTTTCAGGAGCGAGCTTAGAAAACATTTCTACAAGCAAAGGGTGGTAGAAGTTTGGAATCCTCTTCCGTAAATGGCAATTGATGCTAGCTCAATTGCTAAATTTAAATCTGAGACAGATAGCTTTTTGGCAACCAAAGGTATTAAGGGATATGGGCCAAAGGCAGGTATATGGAGTTAGATTACAGATCAGCCATGATCTTATCCAATGACGAAGCAGGCACAAGGGGCTGAATGGCCTACTCCTGTTCTGATAATTTTAAACACCTCTCAAAGAACCCCTAATTTCCAATGTTCTAATGAAAACAACCCCAATTGTTCCAAGTCTTTCTTTGTATTTCCTGATACCAGGCAGCATCCTACTGAATTTGTGCTGGATTCTCTCTATTGCCTCAACAACCTTCCAAGAGCGTGGAGCCCAAAATTGCATACAATACTTCAACCGTTGACCTAAAGTTTTATTTTAATAGATTCACATTATATCATATACCTTATCATAAAACTCAGTATTCCATTAATTTTATTTTTATGACCTTATCCACTTGAGGTTCTGGTTTTAATGTCGTGAACCTGAACGCCCAAGTCCTTCTGCTCCTCCAATCACACAGCTTTCCCCCAACGTATAATTATTACTTATTTTTTTTAACCAAAATGCAACACCTCACATTCCACCTACCACATTTTTGCCCATTCCACATCTCATCAGTATAAAAATGTTCCCTTCCTCAACATCCTAATCAATACAAAAAAAATCATCAAATACAAACAAAATTTGGGATCGTTCATTTGCTTTATAGTGCAGTACGGAGCCATTTCAACCAGAAAAATTTAATTCCTGGCCTCAATTAGGTGCATCAGCAGTGTATAATTCACATTAAGGAACAGAAAAAAAAGTGTTAAGGATGCTGCTTCTGGTTCTCGGGTAGTAACCCTTGGGGAAATGACCATGTGATGTCATGACTAACTTGACAGTGATGCCCCCATAGTGAAATGGCCCACAAAGCTTATTATCTGGGCTTAGTCATGAAAAATGCCACTCTGGGGAGGTATATACCCTGGAACTATATCTCAACCTGGATCACTGCCTTCAAGAGAGAAAAATTGTACGGGGGGGGGGGCGGAGGAGTGGAGAGATATGGTAAATAACAATTGAAAATTTGTTTAATTGGCCAAGACAAGTCCATTGTTCATTTTGTATAACACTGTATTAGCAATCAGATAAAAGTAGTCCTGAAATATAGCATTGCAACATGCCAAAAAATAAAATGCTGCTTAACACTTAAAAAATTAGTAATGATGCTTATCTGGAAGGTTAAAACATTTTGCTTTTCCCAATGGCTCAAAGAGTTTATGCAGGTAATAGCTTTCCACACAGACCAAAAGGTCCCAGATTTGGTCCTCAGCCGGATGTCATTAGGGGCGCTACAATTAGCCTCAGTGTCATTAGGTTGAGAGGATAATCAGCAAGTGTTCCTGATCCTTACCCTGCTGGAAATACCTGTGTGGATGTCAGGTAATTGTAAACAATTTTACAACACCAAGTTATAGTCCAGCAATTTTATTTTAAATTCACAAGCTTTCGGAGGCTTCCTCCTTCCTCAGGTAGGAGGAAGGAGGAAGGAGGAAGCCTCCGAAAGCTTGTGAATTTAAAATAAAATTGCTGGACTATAACTTGGTGTTGTAAAATTATTTACAATTGTCAACCCCAGTCCATCACCGGCATCTCCACACGATGTCAGGTAAGGAAAGGTTCGGATTCGGCTGTGATGATCAAGTAATTAAATAGCCTGCTGACACTGACTGTCGAAGCTCACACATAAATAACAGCCACTTGGAGATATTGGAAGGTGCTTAGTGCCTTTAGAACTGTACCTGAGGAAGGAGTCAAGACATCTATGACTGTGGCCATGTTTAATTTGTCATCCTCCGCCTTGTTGCAAAATTCGATAAAATAGACCACATCTTCCACCTCCATCACCTCTCTTTGTTGTCCAGATCTGTGAGACTGACCTTGTATGGTTCTATTCCTATCTCAATGCACATCTCCAGCAATAGCTTCTCTTCCTGCCTCACACTATTAAACCCTGGGGGAATACCACAGTTATCTTTGGCCCCTTCCTGTTCCTCATCTAAATCCCTATGCAACATCATCCACAAGCAAAGAGTCAGCTTCCATATGTACAATGATGATACCCACCATTTCTCTCAACCCCATAACTTAATTGTATCCATGTGATGTATATCAATTAGTGTTAATTGTATTCAGGTGGTGCAAATCAATTGGTGCTTATCAATTGGGAACTCTTGAATCCATTTACAAGAGAGCTGATCCAGGGTGTGGTGGTGGTAATGCAGATTTCTGTGAATTAAGGCTTGAAACAACTGAAGACTAGGCTCTAGTATTCTATCCTTCACCACCTGGCTATCCAATTTACAACAATAACCAGCTCTGTCCTGACAAACTGCCTGTCCAACACTGAGTCATAGATGAGCCATGTGTTCTTCTACCTTAACATCAAGAAGACTGGAGCCATTGTTTTCCGTCGCTGCTATAAACTGATTCCCCAGATAGTGTTAAATTAAATCATACTATGGTCGCTTTTGCAAAAGGATGTCACCATTTCCAATGTGCTATTTGGATCATTTGCCATTACCAGAATGAGATGAGTTACTCCTCATCACAACCCTAGTACAATGGACTGAAAACAGTCATAGATGAGGTTGACTGGTTGAGATTTAAGACTACTTGACCATTCCCAGTTTACATTAGGTTGGGCTAGGTTGTGCTTCCTGAACACTTTAAATCCGTCTTGTCATTTCGGCCCCCGTTCGCCGTGATACTTCCGCAGCTGTTGGTCAGCTCAATCATTCTCTCACCTCTGCCTTTGATGCCCTTGTCCCCAGTAAAACCTTTACTCTCTCTCACCCTGTAGAACCCCCATTTTCACTCCCTTAACTCAAAGGGGCACAGGCTTGAACATATATGGCACACAACTGGTTTAGTCATTCATTGTCAGATCTGGCTGGACCACGTCAAGCACCATCAGGCCCTGCTCTCCTCTGTCAAAACTGTTCACTATTCCAGCATCATCCTGGAATGCAAAGGTAACCCACAACTTTTCTCCACTACCAACCGTAATCTTAAACCACTCTCCCCTGCCCCCTCCAACAAATGCAAGAAACTCATGGACTTCTTTGTCACTAAGATTGAGACCATCCATTTAGCTGCCTCTGCTGCACACTCCCTTCCCCTTTCCCACAAAGCCAAATTTCCTGCAAAAGACCCCCTCTGTCCTAGCCCTGAAACCATATCTTTTTCCCTCCTTTCTCCCTTCATGCCCACTCCGAGCTCAGCTTGTCCATGAGACCCACCTACTGCTCTCTCGACCCTATTCCCACTAAATTGCTGACCACTCAACTTCCTTTCCTGGCCTCCATACTAGCTGACAATGTGAATGGTTTCCCCACCTCCAATACTGTCCCCCTCCCTTGAAAATCTGCCATCGTCACCCCCCTCAAAAAAACCACCCTTTACCCCTATTCTTGCAAACTACCGCCCCATCTCAAACTTCCCTTTACTCCAAAGACCTTGAACGTGTTGTCGCCTCCCAAATCTATGCCCATCTTTCCCACAACTCCACTTTTGAACCCCTCCACAGGTTTCTACCCCTGCCACAACACCAAAACGGCCCTAATCAAAGTCACAAATGACATCCTTTGTGACTGTGACCATGGTACACTATGCCTCCTCATCCTTCTAAATCTCTCTCCAGCCCTTGACACGATTGACCACGCCATCCTCCTCCAATGCCTCTACTCCACTGTCCAGCTGAGAGGGACTGCCCTCACCTGGTTCCACTTTTACCTGTCCAATCATAGCCAGAGAATTTCCTACACTGATTTCTCTTCCCGCCAAGGCACCAATACGTATTTCTCTTCTATATGTTGCCTGATGGCAACATCATCCAAAGACATGATGTCAGGTTCCAGATGTTCGCTGACAACACTCAGTTCTGCCTCACCGTCACATCTCTCGACCCCTGCACTGACTCTGTGTTGTCAGCCTGCTTATCTGAAATCCAGTCCTGGATAAGCTGCAATTTCCTCCAATTAAACACAGGCAAGACGAAACTATTGCCAAGCGGATTGGGACGTCCTGAGATCATGAAAGGCACTATATAAATGCAAGTCTTTCTTTGTTATTGTCATCGGCTCCTGCCACAAACTCTGTTCCTTGCCATCAATTTCATCTCCCTCCCTGGCCACCATCTCAGGTTGAACCAGACTGTTTGCAAACTTAGCATCCTATGTGACCCTGAGCTGAGCTTCCAACCCCTTATCCTTCCCATCACAAAGACCGCTTATTTTCACCTCTAACATTGGCCATCTCTGCAGCTGCCTCAACCCATCTGCTACTGAAACCCTCAATCGATGCTTTTGTTACCTCCAGACTTCCAATGCTCTCCTGCAAAGCCCCCCATCTACCACTCTCCATAAACGTCAGCTCATCCAAAAAAATCTGCTGCCTGTATCATAACCCGCACCAAGTCCCGCTCACCCACCACCTCTGTGCTCACTGACCTACATTGATTCCTGCTCACCAACACCTCAAATTTAAAATTCTCATGCTTGTGTTCAAATCCCTCTATTGCCTTACTCTATCTCATCTCTGTAACCTCCTCCAGCCTTACAACCCTCTGAAAACTCTGCATTCCCCCAACTCTGGCCTCTTATGCAACACCAACTTCCTTCGCCCTCCCATTGGCAACCGTACCTTCAGTCATCTGAGCCCTAAGCTCCGGAATTCCCTCCTTAAACCTCTCAGTGTGTCTCATCCTTTAACACCCTTCTGAAAACCTACCCCCTGACCAAGCCTTTAGTCATTCCTCCTAATATCTCCTTCTTTGGCTCAACATCAATTTTTGTCTGATTACATTCCTGTGAAGCACCTTGGGCCTTTTCCTACTTTAAAGGCACTATATAAATGCAAGTTATTATTATAATTGTTTATCTTAAGGATTCAAATGGATTTTACAATATTGAATACTATACACCTATTTATCCTATCATACCTATGACAAATTACAAATTACAAAACTCAATCTGGGGTCAATGACTTATCCTATGGTCAGGGGTGGTGAACTGGTAGATAGATTTTTAGGTGAGTCAATCACAACAAGCTGTTTTTTCCATGAAATTCAAATTTGTTTCTTCCAAACAATCTGACACCACCATTCTCAACATCTATTTCAGCCACAGTAGACTGTTATGGAAGGATCTCATTTAATACCAGGCACTGTGTAGCTTCAGCTCCTCCTTCTGACTTTTTTTTTCCTGGTCCAAAGCACACATTGGAAAGACTGCCTTTTACTTTAGCTACTTGGCTATTTTTCTTCTTCTTAGCATGCTGGCAAATTTCTTCAGTTAAATATATTATAGTCTGATATGTATTTGACAGATAGAGGAGCCCATGTGCACCATGTATTCGACAGCAGATGACACTTGTAGAGGGAACAGGAGAGTAAGAAACCATTTCTTCTTGGCTTCTTTTAATTGTCACACCTTAAATTCTGCATTCCTTGCACTTCCTTTGATATAGCTTGGACTGAATTTAAGGGCTTGATTAATCCAGATATAGTTAAATTAGCCCTCTACCCGTGTTCATTATGAACACACCATTGTTGAAATATTTTGCTTCTTTTGGTGCTTGGTCAGAGTTTCCTCATCTCTAAGTTGTTCACAAGGCTTGCTTTTGGTGTGCAACATTCTTTATGTATGGCACCATACAGGTGGTTTCTGTGAAATGTTCTGATCATCACATGTCTCTATCCCACCACACATATAATACATGAAATCTATCACTTAATTTCTGTAATTATTTCTATATTTTCCACCTCCACCTTAATTTTATTCATGGAATCAAGATGGATTAATAAAAACAAATGAGGCTTCTGCAGGTCACTGTGACTGGCATCCTCAAGGAGCAGAGGTAAGAACTATTAACAGTATGGGATGAAAGCAAGGAATCATAGAAAGTTATGGCACAGAAGGAGGCCATTCAGCCTATCGTGTCCGTGCCAGCTGAAGAAGAGCTATCCTGCTTAATCCCACTTTCCAGCACTTGGTCCGTAGCCCTATAGGTTACGGCACTTCAAGTGCCCATCCAAGTACTTTTTAAATGAGTTGAGGGTTTCTGCATCTACAGCCCTTTCAGGCCGTGAGTTCCAGACCCCCACCAACCTCTGGGTGAAAAAAATTCTCCTCAGCTCCCTTCTAATCCTTCTACCAATTACTTTAAATCTATGCCCCCAGTCACTGACCCCTCTGCTAAGGGAAATAAGTCCTCCCTATCCACTCTATCTAGGCCCCTCAAAATTTTATATACCTTAATTAAATCTCCCCTCAGCCTCCTTTGTTCCAAAGAAAACCATTCCAGCCTATTCAATCTTTTCTCATAGCTAGAATTCTCCATCCAGAAGGAAGAACAAATAAAATATTGAAATTCTTACTTCAGAAAGTGTGTAGATGTTGAGCTGTATCCTTGGGCAGGTAATTTTGAAGATTACCCCTCATACAGCATACAAAAAATAAAAGAAAACATATATAAATTATGTAAGTATTATAATGTGCTCTACCATCAAAAATACATAAGGAATTTTACCACTGCACTGGTGCTAATTCAGCTCTAGATCCATTCTTAGCCAAACTAAATGAAAACACTGTATCAATAACTTTTTTGGCTACTTGACAAGTGAAGTGTCAACTGCCATTACCCTTATTTTGAAAAGACAGACAGCGGTATCCTGTTCTTATGCATTAGATTTGTAGATTGTGGGATAAAAACAAAACCCTTAAGATCAAAGTTCCAGAGAAAGGGAATAACTATATACTAGTAACTACAATAAGTCAGGAATCAATTGTGACTTTGCTTAAATTGGATTATGACATTTGGGCATTTTATCATAAAATAACTGTTGACCTAGATTCTGACCAATCAACTACCTCTCTTCAGCCCAATGTTCACGGACACTTTAAATTACTCTCTCTCTCTCTCTCTCTCTCCACAGGCATTGTTCCATCTCTTCAGAAAAGCTATCATCAACCCCTTCTTAAAAAGCCCACCCTCAGCCCCTCTGTTGCCTCCAATTATAACCCCATTTTTAAACTGTTTTCTCTTTTAAGATTCTGGAATGTCATTCAGTTCCATGCTCACCTCTCTCGTGCAAATCTCTTCAGTCTTGTTTCCATCCTTACCTACTGCACCAAGATCAACTTGGTTAAAGTCGTCAGCTACATCATTTGTGACTGCAACTGTTGATTGTTGTCCCTTCATATCTTCCTTGATCATTTTGTGGCCTTGGACACAGTTGACTATCACATCCTTTTCAATCGCCTCTCCTCTGTGGTGCACCTTTCTGGTACGAACCTCTTATGGTTCCATTCCTACTTGTTCCAGTGTACCCAGCATATCTTTTTTAATGGCTTCTCCTCCCACCACTGCACAATCATCTCTGGCACACCCCAAGGCTTCATCTTTAGAATTCTCCATTCCTCAACTACATGCTACCCCTCAGCAACATTATCTGTAAGCATGTAGTTAGCTTTCATATATGCTGACATCTAGCTTTACCTGTCTTCCATCACTTACTATTTATCCCATCACCAGATACTATTCATCCTATTTCCATCTATGTAACATCCTCCACCTCAGTCCCTAAATTACCCCATCACCGCTGAAACTCCCACTCATGCTTTTGTCACCTCCAAGCTCAATTTCACCTACACTTGTCCTCACCGGGCCTCCTCAGCTACATCCTACACAAATGTTAGCTCACCCAAAACTCCATAACTTATATCCTACTTCGTACTTGTGCAAATCGCCCTCTGCTCACCAACAGGTGCTGTGACTTCAGCCATCACACTACTGCACTCTAGAATTCTGTGCCTACACCTCTGGCAACATGTCTCTTCATGCTCAAAAGCCAACTCAAATCCATCTCTTGGATCATATTTTTGGTCACTATCCTAACTTTTCTCCCGTGTCAGTCTCCCCCTTCCGCCCGAGTTGCATTGTTTTGCTGCATTAAAAAAGTGCTGTATCAGTGCAAGTTGCTCTTGATCTATCTTTAAAATAACTATCCTAAGAATTGTTTCATGTGGATATTTAAATGAAATGAAAGCAGTTACACAACAGTAATCGGCTACATACAAAGTTAGATCACTACCCTTCATCTCTGGAAATTATGCCTAGTGTGATGGGATGAAAAACTATCCTATCCAATATAAATGTGGTCAATCTTAATCATACATGCCAATCATCAGTGTTTCATACTGACAGTCAGCGTTTTGGGGACCTGGTTCCCAGGTCAGTGTTTGCTGACAAAAATCAGCACAAACTGAGTCCCTCTCCCCCCAGCATCATTTCTACCACTAATGAAAAAGAGGTTCCTCCATACTGTAGACAGGAATTCTCGTGAGAAAAAGAATTTCAGCCTAAGGTATGCAGTGGCCTGAATCACTTCAAGCAGTAGCAGCGTTCAAATAGAAGCAGCATTGTGGGGAAGGTAAAGGAAACAGGGAAAATAAGGAGAGAACGGGAAGAGGCCATAAACAGGCTTTACTGCAAAAATGGGTAGAAAGTCAGATAGGGTACTGTTTTTTGAGAAATGGGTCCAGAGTGGGTAGAGTCCATGTATGAACTGGACTGTGTGGAAGAGGGGGAGGTTTAAAGTGGGAGAGTGACTGTTGAGACAACTTTCGGGGAAATTATGGCTTGGTTGGTCTGTCGAAGATCAGACCAACCAGAAATGTACTGAGTTTGCCTTAAAAAGTAGCACTAACAGAAAGTAAGTCGATTTTGGAAAACTCAAAATTAGAAAAAAGCATTAGAAAAAGTTTACTTAAAAAAAACCCATGAAAATGCTCCAAATTAAACCTAATTAAAACCTGTTTTTTTTTTAAAAAAGCAAATTGGAATAGTGCGCCATGTAGTTGTAATTAAGTGTTCTCCTCCCTTACTGAATGTGAAGAAGCACCTCTGCACCTTTCTCTAGTAACCTGGGTGAGATTGGGAAAATAAGGAAATCACAGGCATGGACCTACGACTTCCTACTTCACCAATCTCAGTTAGGTTACTAGCAAAAGATATTGAGATGCTCTGCACAGCCAGTAAGGAAGAAAAGCAACACAACTAAACTAAACTCACCTCCCAGCCATTAATTACAGAACATGACTGGCATAAGCCTAGGATCAAGTCACCCAAAAGACTCAAGACAGTAAATGCTGGAAATATAAAATAAAAACAGCAAATGCTGGAAGCATACAGCAGGTGTATTAGCATCTGAAAAGACAAATTAACATTTCGGGTGTGAAGCCTTCATTAGAACTAAGTTTTGATGACGAGTCTGTACCCAAAATGTTAATCTATCTTTTTTTCTTTTCCGATGCTGATGTATTTCCAGGACTGTGTTTTCATTTCTGACACAAAGCAATGTGGTACCGCAAATATGTACTTAAAAATAACAAGTAAAACTTTCAACCATTTTATCCCTATTATTGATCAGGAGGTTTGCTCTTGTGGTTTAGGTCATTTGAATTCTATGACCAAGTTACTGCTTTGTAGCTACTCACAAATAACCATTAACTTCTATATTGTGTTTTTCTGTATTTTGCTACAGCAAAAATAAAACCGGTATTACTAGTATGCTGGTTCTGTGATCCAATTTAACGCAGCTCCTACATCACTAACATTTTATAACCCTTTCATCTACATCATATAGCTTCCACCTCATTCAGCACACTCACCACATAATGGTTTCAAAACATCTAATAAAACAAATGTCTGGCAAAGAGTTTAAAGCAGTAATTCAATCCTTTGGTTCTACTGCTGTTTACAACCCACTCAAGCCTCACTATGGTGGATTCTGACATCATCAAAACTGCTGAATTGAACTGTTTTCTTGTAACTCATTGCCAGCCACCATTTAAAGACTGGCAGGCAATGGGTAGTGGGGTGCCCCAGGGAATCATCATTGGGACCACTTTTGTTCTATATATCAACATGATTCAGACTTAAGACACAAAAAGGTGAATATCAAAGTTTGTTCATGTCACCAAATTGGGAGGAGTAGCAACTATAAGAAAAATTCAGAGAAGAGGGCATAAGCAGGCTAAGGAAATGGGCATCAGAGTGGAAGGTGCAGTTTAATACAGTAAAATGTGAGGTAGGGCATTTTGGGGATAAGAATATACCGTAAACAGTAAATTCCTCAATGCAGCGCAGGAGGAAAGGGATCTAGATGTATAGATACTTAAATTCTTAAAAAGTGGCTAGAGCAGGTCGTCTTAAAAAAAATTACAGACATTTACAACGTGGGTTTATGTCGATCAGGATTGAATACAACAGCAAAATGGTCACAATGACTTTTTACAAAACAATATCTAGGCCACATCTGAATACTGTACAATTTATTATAGGAGGAATAAAATGGTCCTGGAGAAAATGCAATGCAATTACCAGGATGATACGAGGGAAGTTACAAGGAAGTGCTAGACTGACTAGGATTGCTCTCTCAAACTGATAAGACTGAGGGAGATTTATGGTGTTCAAATAATAGGAATAGACCTATAGATAATCTCCAATAGCAAGTAGATCAAAGACAAGAGTTCATGATTTCAAGTTGAGCCCTGCATATGTAAAGGGGCAGGTTAAGCTAAATGTTTTCATGCAAAGAGTTATCAGAATGTAGAATGAATGCTTTGCCACAAGTGGTGAACAATACTAAATCAATTACAGCATTCAAAAAAGGTACTGGATAATTAATTATTTGAATATATTAAAAAATATGGATAGAGAAAAGAAAATACATCAGTATGAAATCAACCTCCCAAAGTGACCTAAATTCAGTGCAAGCCTCCTCCTACACAAAGTATTTTGTATATACACTAGCAGATCTCACCATGCCATTGCTCACTATAGTTGGTTGTTTTGCTGTTTTATAACAAGTGTTATAAATAAACAGGGAAACTACAGAAAATAAGTATAATTTACAGATATGTGTGCTTCTTGCAAGATTTTTAATATATTACTAGATCTCCTATGTCATTGCTTATGGTGGGTTAGATGTTTTATAAGAACATGGGGTATAAGGCCAAATAGTATTCTCAGGAACACGGACTTATTAGCATTGAAAGCTCACCCTGGGAGTAATGGTAACGAGTCCTTGGACAGAGTCTCAGTGTCTAGCAGTATTTTGAGGGGGTCCAAGTGTCTGGGAGCAGTGAAGTAGTTGTGGGAAGGGGGATTCTGAGGAGCAGGTGACTGGGTCTCAGGAAAACTAGGGAGGAAATTTTGTAGAATTTAGAGTTGACAGTTTTGGGGGTTGACGGGGTCTGGCAGAATTGGAGGGAGCAGGGTTTCTCAACTTTGTGGGGAGAATCAATCCAGGAAAAATGGGATCTAAACTATCCTTCACCCCTTTTGTACTATCAGGCATCACCTCTCCCCTCCCACAATCTCCTCCATAACATCAGGTATTCTCCCACTTTTCCCATCTTTACTTTCCTGCCTTAAAGTATTTAAAGGTAAATGTTCTGATTCTACACTCCTGGAGCAGGGGTGTTGCACAATTTCCCCAATACAGCCAAGAGCACCAAAGCAGAAAATTTACTCTGTACTGCACTGTTAGTGAGTGTTCAGTCTTTAATAATTCACCTTATAAAAGGCTCAAAGGTTTATTATTTATACTTTGTAATATTTGAAAAAAAAGCCTTAAGCCTCAAAAAAATGGTTCAGGAGATCTTTTAACAAAAATAATGGGAAGTGACTAAAATGTATATGCTCAATAATTTTATTTACTGTCAACAAAGAAAGCACATGTGTTGTCTGTGAGCAGTTGAGAATAAAAAAAACTGTTAAATAAATGTCAAACTTGCCTGAAATAAAGCTTTAAGAATTCAATCTCCAGTTTGTTTCAAAGTCTTTTAGAAAAAGCAATGAAATTCTCAAATCCCCATAGAATAAGGGGTCACACCTTCCACATTAGCTTGATGTTGAGACAGATTGCATACTGGGAAATTCTGAAAACTACATATGCTCAGAATGCATGAACATGGTTGTAAGTTCTGTGCAACTATTGTGAAATAAAAATATCCAATCAAAGCCCACGCTTTTCAGACAGTCAGACAGCCTTTCAGTAAAAACTTCAATGGAAGTGTTAAAAGACAAAAGATAATTCCATGGATAACTTTAATAATGTTATTTTCTATTTTGTTTAAAACCTTATTTTGGACATTAGAAATTTCAATTACTGAGGGGAAAAATTGAATTTGTTTTGCAAAAGCATGTTGAGTAATTCAATTGATTCATAAACAACATGTTGATGTAGAGTTTCCCCAATATAAATGGTTACATGGGGTTTTTCCATTATGAGATGTTGACAAATGGCTGCTTTATAAAAGGAAGCACAGGAAGTAAAGTTAATGTGTACATGAAATGCATGCCATCCACAAGGCTTTTAATATATAGATATTATAGGAAAACAAATTACCAGTGTCAACAATTACAGGATTTGACTTCAGGGGCAGATGCTGTGTTTTCAATGATGGGTCAAACAGGGGCTCAGCTAAATCTGGGTGTGATAAAATGAGTTCCATTTCATGTCTCAAGCACTATGTAGAAATTGTTTCGGAATATTTCAATTCACTACTTCATATTTTCTTTATCTGATGGGGGTTGACGATGACCCAAGGCAGTATCAAAATATACTGGAACAATTTACACAACAAACTCAATTCAGGAAAAAAAAACAATCCCAACTCAATGTTTAATGACAAATACACAAGAAACGCACAACACACAGGAAGTCACAAAGAACACAAAAATTACTAGTGTAACCTATCAGTATTACTTATGTTGGCAGATCTGGCCATGGGAAAGAAATCTGGGTAAAAGTAACTGTTAAAACAATTTGTTTTTCTAATATTGAAATACACACACGTCACATTTTCACCACAAAAAAACACAACCCGGCACTAGAAAAAAGTCAGACTTCACAAGTAAAAAATTAACAGAAAATATTTTTAAGTTGTAAAGGCAGATAAAACTATGCTCTATACCCACAACAAATTGACACGTCTCCTGTTTAAATATTGAATGATTATAACGTTTAAATGTTGTGATCAACAGCGGGCACAGATTTTATTGCAGATAAAGTACTTTCGTTTTACAGGTTAGAGAAATCCAGATGATTGGAGGCACGTCACTGTCCAGAAGCGATATTTTTGTAAAAGGGGAATTTTCCTTCCCAGCGGTAATTTCTGGTGAAGTGAACCCAAACCCCAAAATTGAACCTCAAAGAATGAGCAGGGAAACGTATAACTGAACAAACCCTTCAGAAACTGTCAGAACGGCCACTCCATGAGGGCCTCGCACCCCAGCACAGGAGAAAGTGGTTCTTACGTGCACTTCTAATCAAAAGTTTATTATTGTCGTTGAAGTCTCCGTATTATTAAACACACTTAACCAGTTGCTCGTCCCTTTCGCCTCCGGGACATAAGCGGCAGCGTTTCCCTAACCTTTAAAAACACAACAATAAACTCAAAGCGCCCGCTTTTCCAACCAACGGCCGCGGCCTTACTCACCCTATCCTGCTGGCCCAACGCTCCGTTTGACCTGATCCATTATTGACACCTCCGCTAACCACTCGGAGGGCACGCTTCGTCCGAATGGACGTGACAATAGCCAATCAGATTAAAGAGGCGGGGTTTTCCTTTTTAAACCGTCGCCATCAGGTTTGGTTGAGGGAACAGCGTGGCGGGGCCTCTTTTCGGGACGTCCTGTGATTCTGGGAGTTGTAGTCCGAAAGGTCGCCACCCACCCACCCGCGCCCCTGAGCCCGGAACCACGCAGTTTCATTTTCCCAACTATTTTCACAACGAATCAGTTTCACTTTCCAACTATTCACGTGGGGAGCAAGAATCAACACTAAGTCTTGGTCGCCAGTTTTTACTAAACCGATCTGTTAGTTTTCATTGACAATTGAAACAGTTTCAGCCTATCACTAACTTTTTGATAGTTTATCCATTTGTGGCAACTCAGTTTTAAAAAGAACAACATGTACCTCAGTGACCGAACTGGTTACTTTTATTTTCAAGTCGATGTTAAAATCTTTGTGGCAAGTTCAGATTGGCGACACTATTAGGAGTCCTGATGTAAATAAACATCCCATCCGCAAATTTTAATAGTAAATCGTAACATGTTGTAAATGTGATGATGTTGTTAGTGCATCGAGTGTCACATGAATGGAAAGGACTACAAGCGCGGAATGCCTTGCGCTCTGATGTCTTTTCAGTGGCTGTGGTTTTTGTGCTAAGAGCACCGGGAGTTGTAGTCTTATCACCCACATCGCACAGTAGCAGGCGCGCAGTCACGGTGAAGTGCGACCTATTACATTCAGTACAACTAGCTTTGCAGTAAGTTACTGATACCCCAAATTTACAATTAATGTTAAATTTATTGCCATCCGGATTTCGAATGAAGTTTTGACTGGTGTCAAATTTATGTTTGGCAATTGTATAAGTTTAAATCTTAATGTTTTTCCCCATCATCTCCGACAATAGCATCAGTCAAAATATTTGCAATCACTATTGCATTATCAATTATTCATGTAATTATTGATAATGTTTTAATTAGGACTGAAGTGAACTATATTATTGTCATAGTACCAAAATCATTTTATTTATCACATTTTCTAAGGTTTTGACTGATTCCATCACAATATAATGATCTAATGATATGCTGTAATAAAACTAATTCATCTAGAAATAATTGAAACATAATAATGTATCATCTTTCTCGCCGGTTAGCTTCGCGATGATAATGACATCGAGAAATCTGGATATTAAAGGGGATACATTATTTTTGTTTTCGTTTGCAAATGCTAACTTATGTATCGATTTTTTTAATTGGTTGGGGTAAATCTAAGTGTATATTTTGTTGTGTGCTGTAATATATTTGTACTGTCAGCTTGTTCTTTATCCGAGCTCCTCAGTACTGTTAAGCTGTTCACGTTCAATGGGAAACTGAGATAATTAATAATGTTAGGTATTGATTTTTTGGTGTTTGTTGAAATACAGGCTTATGTAGGCCATCAAAAGGGTTAGTGCAACATTAATAGATACACCCACAGTGCAAATTTATCAATCTTGGTATGACTTTATTTTACTTTGTACTTTTGAACAATTAGTTGATTGATTTTGGAAATGATGCTCCTTATTATGTCTTTTTAGGCCCTGCCTTCTTTCGTTGAGCAACCCTGTCCGTAAATTAAGAGGAAGAACTTGGATCACGGAACTTTTGAACTCATTTTTAAAGAGTGTGTTATTATTGAAGTCTTCCTCCCCGCCCCTTCCCAATCTACATTATTCAGTTGGATCGATTATTGTGGTTTGCAGGAGCGGTACCTGTGAGGCATAGAAAATAATACATTCTCGAAGAACGATGACTGAAAATAACAGAAGTTAGGCTTGGAACAGGCATTTTCTTTAAGCAAACGAAACGTTAAAGAATAGATAAGGTGAAGCAAAAGAGGGCAGAAGAAACTTAAAACAAAAAAGCAAATGAAAAAGAGTGCACGCTAAGAAAAAAGAGTTACATGAAGCCGATAAGATCAAAATAAACTCTGTGAATGCACTGAGAGTGCAACCAGGGAAAGAAAAGGGAAATTCAGAAATCCGCGAAAGTGAAGAAACAAGAAGGAAATGCACTGCGACAGATGACACCAAAATTGCAGCATAGAAAGTGGGAAGGATGTATAGAAAGGGACGGGTAAAGGTATATAAAACAGTAAAGGATTAAGTAGAGAATCAAAAAGAGGAAAGAAAGCCAACAGTTCCAAATAAAAAGAGGTGCTTAGAAAAGAATAAAAGTAAAATGCTCTTTAAATACTGTAAAGCAGAAAAAGAATGGAGATGGAGAGAAAGGAAATACCAAAGGGTAAAAACAAAAAAAAAACCCGTAGAATGACAAAGAAAACAAGGAAGGCGAAGGAAATCAAAAAGAACAGTACGCACTATAAAACAATAGATAGTGGCAAAGAGTAAATAAAGGTAGTACAGAGGGACCGAGGAGTTATATACTTTTAACAAGTGGGAAACAATTTAAAAATGGGAAATCTTAAAAACACGAACAATAGAAAGGAAGAATAAATATCAGAATGATGGAAATTTTTAAGCAATGCAAAAGACGTACAAACATAATTTATACATCTCAAATGAAAAAGGAAATGTTGAATCGATGAAGCGGAAACAGGGAAAAAAAACAAGGAGAAAAGAGAGAATGCATACAGCTAAATAGTTAAGAAACGCAAAGAGGGAGATGGAGAGGAATGGGGAAGAGTAAATAGGGAAGGCAGAGACGAAGAGCGGGAGATGAAGCGATGAGTGAGGACTACAATTCCCAGGTGCCAGTGTGAGGGCAGTGCGGCTGCGCAGTAGGCTGGCTGGGGCTGCGCTGGTATATTGCTGTCCCGGTGAGTGAGTTCTGAAATTCACACACATACACACACACACACTGAGCCAAGCGGCAGCGGCGGAGCAGCAGCAACGCAACATTCCTCCTCTGATCGGACTCGGGATAGGGATCCCTCTGTGCATGTAATCAACACCATCCTCCAACAGCAGACTTCATTCACACACACTCCGTACTCCAGACTTCCACTCCACAGCCCTCAAATACTGAAGGAGAGTTTTGCCAAAAGAAATAAATCTTTTATTTTCGCGTGTACATGTTCTATTATAAAAAGTGAAAGCATCCTTGGGAATTAAAGTAAGTACAGTAATGCAGAATGTGTCTGTGATGTGTTGTCTCCAACTTTGTCCGGAAGTCATTGTTTACATGCTTCACGGTCTGTATGTGTCGGTGCGTGCACCTTGCAATTATAAAACATACTATGGTAAAAGTAGTTAGTCCAGACAGTTTGCTTCCATTCCTTGTATTACAGCGTATCGCCTTAACTAATACCTTATTTATAATAAATTGCACCATGCTGAACTGAACGTGCGAATTGTATTCATAGTCACTTATATTATGTACATCTATACAGTAATATCTGTGCTATGGTTAATTCCACATAGCATAACTGCTTAGCTTTTCCTGCTGTTACCTATTTTATTTCTTGATGATCGCTACTAAGTATCATTAAATTCGCTGCTTAATTGGCCCCTGTTTCAAAGTTGTAATGAATTATCTGGCACTGGATGTTATTAATCTTGATAGTTGTAACAAAAGTAGCAACTAGGTTTTTTGGTGTCTTGATGTCTGACGACTAGAAAAGTATGAGATGATTTAGTGCCGGTACATTTCGATTTTTGGCTGGAGTCCTGCTTTCTCTCCTTTTTACCAGCCCTGTCATTCGTTATTAGTTACTATTGATCGCTTTGCAAAGTGATAACTGAACTAAAATTAATGTCAATTCTACCGCGTAAATCAATACCGTTGTTATTTTAATCTTTATTTTTTTAACCATGTGGCAAATTAAAAACCCAAAAGGTAAATATATACGTCTGAAAAAGAAAACAGTAAAAAACGACTACTTTTATTTTTTGGTGAGCAGGACTTTGGGAGGAAAAGAATGCTTAATCAGTAGCCGCCTCCTGTGATTTCGGAGCAATAAATGCATTTTTGATCACAGGGCTGTAGAGGTTCTGTTATTTGGGGTCAGTCTTTAAGCCCGTGACACTTTGACACCAGAGTGTATTAAGTATAGATTTTCATAATTACTGTGGTCAAATAGTACCTAATCTATACAAGCGTCAGAATACTTGTAATGGGGTATATATATATGTATATATATAGAGAGAGAGCGAAATAGAGAGGAGAGAGTGTGTGTATGTGAATATTTATTTTTGTTCTCTTTATTAATACAGGGTCTATCAAGCTGTGGTGGTAATGATGTCACTCTGCTCTTTATAAAGCCAGCCTTGCCTGCATTTGAGAAGGTCATTATATAATTCTGGTACCAGCGTGCAAAGAGTTTCCAATGGACTTGCACAGAACAGCTTTCAAGATGGAGAATTCTTCCTACCTCCCTAATCCCCTTGCATCTCCAGCTTTAATGGTCCTTGCCTCTACAGCAGAGGCCAGCCGAGATGCCTCTATCTCCTGCCAGCAGCCTAGACCCTTTGGAGTACCTGTCTCGGTGGACAAAGATGTCCACATCCCCTTCACCAATGGTTCCTATACCTTTGCCTCGATGTACCATCGTCAGGGCGGGGTGCCAGGGGCCTTCCCAAACCGGGATTTTCCCCCTCAGCTTTTGCACCTGCATCATCAATTTGCACCTCCAAATCTGGACTGTACCCCCATCAGCATGCTGAACCATAGTGGTGTTGGGGCATTCCGACCTTTTGCCTCCGCCGAAGACAGAGACAGTTACCAGTCCGCCTTTACACCTGCCAAAAGACTAAAGAACTGTCATGAAACCGAATCCCCTCATCTGAGGTTTTCGGACTCTGAGGGCAAGGAGTACGAGTTCACAACCCAGCTCCCATCCAGTTCCCCCAGCTCACTGAAGCTAGATGACACTGGAAAAAAGGTCTTCGCTGTGTCAGGTCTCATCTCCGACCGAGAAAACTCTGCAAGCCCTGAAGAAAGTCGAAATGAGAGATGTAAGTGTTCTTTTTCTTATTTTAACTTCTTTGGGCCATTTTTATTTTTCAAATTGAAATTTTCAGCATGTGCCCGGAACTTGTGACAACCATTAAAAAAACTAACAGCTTAATTGGCCGTATCTCGCTATATTTAGAAACTTTTGAATAATGTTTCATATTTTAGCGTGTTAACTGTACTTGATAAGTTAGCTTTGTAACTGAAATAAAATATGTTATTGAATATTAGTACATGTATATTGTTAATTTAAAATTCAAGCCATGTAAACTTTATCAGAATAGGTGTCATTTTTTCTTGATGAAATCAAAAGCTGAAATATGTGGGCAACATCTAAACTAAATGTTCTTGTCGATCTATCACTTTTCATCTTGTGTGCTCTAATTTCAATTGCTGATATATGTCTTTCAGGATACAGATATTTGTTTGTTAGAGAACATAGATTTTAATGGCCTACAGTTTAAAATAAAACTAAATAAAACAAACAGAATTCTATCTTCCAGTGATTAAAATCCTCCAAAAGAATTAAGTGATGATCAGGTTTTTTGTGTACAGCTGATGCTTTAAATATTCTTTTAAATAAAGATTTGTTATCATTGACATTTCTCAAACCCCCTCCCCGAGTAACTCCTGGGGAAAAAAGACCCTATAACTGAGAGGAAGCCAATTCCCTGCATCTGTATTGTGATGTTTGTTGAGTTAAATTACAATTCCAGAAGTTTTGTGAGGGCTCATCAGCGGTCTGAGAAGAAAGGTGGTGCTTAGAGGATGAGGTGATAATGGGTGATAAGTTAACAAGCCTCAGCTGTGGGAAGCTACTGACTTTTGTTACTGTTTGTTTTGGTTGAAGAAAGAGTAAGAGGCGGCAAGGGAAACAAGAGAAAAAGTGAGAATAATAATAGAAGTGAAAAAGACAGGCAGAAAGTGAAAGCAAAGGGAAGTAAAAACAAAAGTGGGTGAAAAACAATAGAATTTAAAGGTCGTTGGAGAGATGGATGAAAATAGAAAAAGATGAATAAAGATGGTTTAAAAAGCTTGGAATGAATAAAGTAGCTCAGAAGGGCTATATTATGGTAAAGAATGTGATTAATCTGCACTCGTTGAGTCAGAATCCAGGCCCCTATCTTCCTTCCTGAGCAGTTAACAAAAAAACCCTTAAAACAACAAAACATGGATGTCTTTGCTTCCTTCCTGACAGGACCAACCTGGTTGCTTTTCTTCTTCATAAATTTCTTTTGATTTATTGAGCAAACAAATTGGAGCAAGGGTAGGTGGGATGGCAAATGATAGGGGAAGTAGCGCAGATTGAAACCCATGGTAATAATCTTTTCTCTCACTGCAAGTAAACTTTAGCAAGAGTGTTCTTATAATCATATGGCCATCGGCGTGTTTTGCAGTACTTAACCAGATGTGAAAAGGCTGATCTTTTCAGTTCTCCCCTCTGGTTTTCAACCGGCATCCCTTTCACATTTCTTTAAGTGCTTCCCTCCCCTCTTTTCCTCTACCCTCTTCTTATGGTAATGATAGCCACTAATATGGAAAAATCGAGAGGAAGAAGGCAGTAGTGGATCGGCTTTGAGCACTTGCTGAGAGCCGGTATTATACAGCCTCAGTCTTTAAGCCTGTGGTGTAGCGAAAAGGATTTGAGGGTTGTTGGAATGAATATTGAGGTGCGAAGGAGATAAGAGAAAGGACAATTGGCCTTTAACACTTTGCCATTTGTTATAAGGCTGAGGTGTGAGTTGACACAGTAAAAAAAACTATGTCGCCCTATGCTGTGTATTAAATTGCATGCAGCTTGATTAAAGACGTCTTTTAACCAGATAAATATACATTGGCAGCTTTATATGATTGTAAATAAGAATGCTCAGGAAAGAAATGATGGTAAAGGAAATTGTTGAAATAGCCCTCAAATAGTTTGCTTCCATCCAAGATAAGTACATTATTTTAAAACTGATTTTATAGATGCTGACTTGCTTGACATCTGCAAAGTGGATTGAGCCAAATACACACACAAAGAATTTGTTTAGTATAAAAGCAACATTAAACCCGTTCGTCGATATTCTAAGCCATCTGCTTTTGTTTTAGGAATTCTTTTCATTTCTCAACCAAAATGAGAGGTTAAACATGTGGATGATGACAAAAAAAAACAAATGCTTTAAAAATTATAAACCTAATTTGTTATGAATAACTTTGCTAAAACTTATACTACTGATTTGCAGGAAAATTCAAGCGGCAATTGAAACTGCAAGTTAAATTTAACCAGACATTCCTTTACTAATTATCTAATTTTTTTCAGGGGGGATGAATAATATCTGCATTATAAATTTAGATTTTAAGAATAACAGTGCTCGTACATGAAAACTAATGTGGATCATTGATTGGCATTCTTTTAAAAATTGTATTTGATTTTTTTAAATTGACAGTAATGTGACATTTCTTCAACTATATTTGTTATTAAAATTGTTAATGATGTCAGTTAAACAATCTATACATTTATAGCTTTACCTATTGGACTGTCTATGCATTACTATTTATTGCTATAGCTACTTTTAGTTAACACTGATTGCATTGCACTACTGTGTAGGATAAATGGTTGATTTACAAAGTGGAGTTTCATTACGAAGGCTGTAGCCTGAAATATTGCAGCTAAATGGTAATATGTATGGAATTTTTTGGGGCTGCCAGAGGCTTAGTACGCAGATCTGTCACTTTCCCTGAGCAACAACCCTGACGACCTCTATTCAAAGTGCCATCGATTTCCTTTCTTTTTTTCTTCCCAAAAAATCTGTTACAAGACTGCTGCCAAGGGAGTACCTGCTCACTCACAGCATAACGCTTCTCCTCTTTTAAATACTGTTCCTCAAAAATAAAAGTGAACCAACACAAACTTGAAAATTTTGCTTCAAATTAAAAAACAATCTGAATATATGGAGAAGTGATGTAGATTTCCCGTTCCCCATTATTTAAAGAAATTTAGACATTGTATGTCTTTTCTATTTTTTTAAAGAAGCCTGGTTTAAAGGAGTTTATTTATTAAGCTAAATGCAATGGTTTATGATTGGCGAAGTATTCCAAGACAAACTCCCAGAGTCAGAATTTCCATTTGTTAAAACTATTGTATGTGATTCAGGGCTTGAACAAATGTTTCAAAGAGAAGAGAAGCTGGTGGCTGCCAGTGTATAGCCAATTTCCTACTTAGTTTTGATTTTTTTTTGAATTCTTATAGTTTAGTGAAATATTTGTCTTTAATATTTAAGTACTGCTTAGAAAGTTGCAAAAGGACAAATAAAATAGTCAACAAATTACTAAAGAGGGAAAATAACCCTGAATTAAGAAAAGGTTTTAAATAAATAAAGCTACAACACAAAAGGAACAATTAAAAAAAATATTTTGTGGACAAATTAGAAAAACCTGAAGTTATTTGTTTTGACCTAATGACATAGCTTAAGATTTTATTTGACCTTTCACACAATCATACACATTCAACATGCTACTTTCTCTGCAACATAGAAGAAAAACTTTGTGTACTCTTGTACATAATGAATGGCTCTTGAATACAGACTCAGGACCATGTGAACAAGTCCAACATTTGTTTAACTAAAAGTTGGGGGGCAGGCATTTGAGGAATTGTTTCGTTTCTGAGCGATCAGTGATCATTGTTGGAGAATACGATAGGGTGGCGATAGATATCTTCTCAAACCCATAGTCTGTGTAAAGCTATGCGTGTAAAGTCTTGGCTTGGGATAAAGACAAACGGCTCCTCAGATGCTAACAATCAATGGCAATGTAGCTTGTACTACATTTTGTTAGTCCCTGTGCGGTGTTGTTTCATGTTTTTACCTTCTTTCTTTATTTTTCATTTCAAAGTGTTCTGTTCACAGTTAGTGGCCCAATTTAAATTTTTGTTGTAGAATTCATGGCAAAGTGGGGCGTCTATCTTGTCTAGTCCATGTTTTATTTGAAAATGCCTCATTTCTCTGTAGGGGTACTATCTCTGTCTGGCAAAACATCTTTATTCTCATCAATTACTGCTCATTTGCCCTCTGTCTACATTTGTGCAATGTGTCTGGTCTACAGAGGCTGAAGGGGAGCTTGATGTTCAGTCAGTAAACCCACCAGGGAGACTCGGTCGGTATCCTCAGCTCTCTCCGACAGCATGATAGCGCATACAATGAAGCAGACTACTGTCAGAAAGCAAGCTAGCACTACACCACACAGTTGTAATCACTTTTGTCACTCAAATCTAAATAATGTTTATTGTCAGAATGTTTTTTACGAATTGCACAGCGATACATTTCCATTGTTAAAAGGAGCTGAATAGTTAGAGCATGAATTTTGCATTTTTCAAATGACAGCCACAATTATTGTAGTCTTAAGCACTTTTTTTTTCTTGGTAATATACTAATTCTTTCATGCTTTACTAAATAAAAAAAAATGGAAAAACCTTAATTTATATTTATTATTTATAAATTAAGTAAGCTTAATATATTTGCTACAAATAACCATTTTACCATTTTTATTTTGAAAACTCTCAATGGCACAATATATTTTTACACCATGAGGGAGAAAATATTAAAATGGAAAATGAAAGTGGGCTGAAAATCTTTAGGTAAAGGATGGTTTTCAACTGTTGCTCCATTAGAGAAAGATATGATTGGCACCAAACAATGAAACTGGGAAAATATTTTTTGCCATTCTTTTCCATAAAAAACAATTTGTTGTCCTCGCCACCATTATAGATTCTCACACAAATGTTCAATCACAAGATGCATTTTGTTAAATTAAGAAAAGATAAGTTTTTACATCTTTCAAAAAAATGAACACATAACACCAGCATATCTAAGCTAATAATTAATAAACCCTTTAAATGTTGTAAATCATTTCCAAGTGAAATAACCTTTTAGTTGTAGTAGAATAAATATTACATAGATAAATAAAACGGGGAAAAAGAAACATGCCAAACCTCCCCAGTTAGTGGCTAGGTGGAAGAAAAACCATGCTTACAGTGTTAATTAGAGTTCATCAATAAACTGAAAAATGTTTATCTTGGTCTTTAAGAGGAACAAAATGAAGAATGAGTACTATAAGCTTTTACGGGTTAATAAATATAACGTATATGTTTTCAAAAGCCACAGATCTTTGCAACAGGTTTGCCTGTTGCTTGTCCGTTAGTTTTTTTTATTCAGCAAGTATCTTGTCCTTTTTTGTGAAAAATGGGTAGCAGCTGCTCTGGTGGGCTGTGTATCGTGAGTATAATTCAGTGTCTCGATTGTGTCTCTCTGCTTGTGTGCGAGAGGGAGAGAAAGAGCCATCCCTTTGTTTCCTTTGTGAGAGCCAGGTGACAGAGCCAGTGTTGAGAGGGCAGAAAAATAGCAACCGGCAGTTCTCTGGCAGCCGAGATCAAAGAAGAAGGCAGGAGGTCTTTTCAAATTGGGGGCCCTGGTGTTGAAGCTATAATCACAGCTTACAGCCAGCCAGTTTCTGAAAGATACTAGCCTGGAAAAGAAAAAAAACTTTCCAGGAGCTAAGATAGTTAATTAAAACCAGCAAACAGGTGCCCTAACAGCAGCAGTGAATCAAATCATAAAGTTTTACAATGGAACGGTTTCTTTAAAGGTACTGGCGGAAAAAAAAGAGCAAAAGAATTGGCTTCACCTAGCATGTGGCACATGCCATTTACAAGCTCAGAGGCTTTTGGGAAGAATATAAACACTTACAGTTTGTTCGCAGAGTCTTGCAGATTTAATATATTAAAATGTCCCTTTCGCTTCTGCTGCAAGTCAAGCAGCTGTTTTAGTTTATTCAAAAAAAGGCCATGGTTAATGCAAAATCAGCAGTGGCGCAGGGCTTATAAGAAAAAGATCAATCATGGAGTAGAGTGATAAATTAGACACATCAGCGAAAGAGAACACCTTAAATCGAGCTGGCTTGGTGACGGGGGAATGCATGTTGAAGGATGGTGGCTGCTTGTGTTTTTCAATAAATAGAAACATCACATTGAATGGAGCAAAGCAGCCATTTGAGTTTAGAATGTGGTAAATCTCTTCGTACCCAAGTTTTAATAGTATTTTATACAATTTCATCATTGTAATGTACTAAGAATTAATAACTGAAAATGCCAATGTATTATTTTTGCAACTTGACCAAAAGTAAAAGTCCTTAACATTTAAAAAAAAAGTTAAATCTTTTGATCGAGGTAGTTTTTAGGTTTCTGAAATAATTTAAGAAATTATATGTTGGGCTTCATCCCCTCGTACTTTAAATTTGATTTGGAGCACATGAATTAATGAGGGAGTTTTAAAAAAATTGATAGTATTCTTGTTGATGATAATTATGTAAAGTGCAAATTTAAAAGTAATTAGACCAAGGACAACAGGTCACCGAGTTGTTAATCACACAAGAAACCCAGTGAATTCACCCCAGCTAAAATGCACTCATCCATTTCCCTCAGGAAGACAGCTCATAATTTACATTTCTGATAGACAAGATTTTCAGTCCTCTTCAGCCCAACTGTGTAACAAGCACAAGAAAAGTTGGCACCCATATTAACCAGGCTGTCTGTTCACCCCCAAACAGATTGCCATTTGAAGTATTGATTGAGATAGTGAGAGCATCAGGTTATAAACAGAAGAGGAGGATATGGGGGCAGAAATAAAATCTAAATATTTTAGAATACAAAAATAACCCCCTTCCCTTTTTATGCCTCATTGCAGTCAATGAAATAAAATAAAAGGTTCCTCCATTATAGTAAAGGCTGAGTCACTTAACATCTTTTTCAAGAAATTAAGGAAACAGGGTGAATAGCTCAAATCCAACTACTACACTTATTTATTAATGAATTTTTGTGCTCAAATAGCTAAGCAAATCATTCCTTGATTTTTGTCCTACAGCCTTTATAGTTCTAATTATGGAACTGCCCTTATGACCAGGAATTAATTTCTGTGTGGCCTAAAGTATTTTAAAAATGTATTTCCATAACAATTTTAAATAGAGGGGAAAAAGCAGTAGAGGGAAGGTGATAAGAGGTTACCAGTCTCTGATATCATAGTATTAAACCCAGTAGTTGTGCTCTTGTCAAATTAATGGATCACGTTTTCTTGGTTACCTCCCTGTGATAAATTAATTGTAATGATGACTAGCTTTATTATGAGGTCTGTGCTGTTGCTTGTAATCTGTGCGACAGTTTTAGGTGTTTTTTTTTCTGTTTCTTCTTCTTTGTTTCATTTAAAGTGTCCTGTAATTACAGGGGTGTTAGCATATGCGGGGAGGGTGATATGATTTATCCTGCACAGACAGCCATGACACAGCTGTTTGGAAGATAAAATAGTACAACCGTGTAGCTACAAAATGCTCTCCTTATTATACCTCATTAAAAGCAGGCTGCGATAAGTCAGCCAGGCAATGAATAAAATCTATTGCCTATGTACAAAACAGATATCTAAGTACCTTCAGAGCTTTTTTTGAGCCTGTGTGTGTGTTTATGCCATGATAATAGCTTGGAGGAGAAAAATTATGTCTTGTTTTCTTCTTTTCCCCTCTGCTTGTGAGAAAAAGGAGATAGCATGTAGTGGTTCTCAGTAATTAGTAATTCTTTCAGGAGTGACAGAAAAGAATATTTTGATTTCAACAATTGTTCTAAGTACTGTCATGATGTGTCAATTTGACCTTTGGTTATCTGACTACCTTAAAATCGTAGTCTCCTTGTTCCCCTCTCTCCATTATCATCAACATACCATATTTAAATCTGGATCATAAGAAAAGTTCTTTAGCTCTGATTGAATTTTGTGTCATGGTGATAATTTTTCTGTTTGAATATTACAATGATCAAGCTTGGAAGGCAGAAGTGCCTACTTTGCTTATTTTTAAAGTATGTGAAACTCGTGTGAATTTGTTATATAGGATCATTGGGGCTTTAAGAATTTGAAATGTTTCATGTGTTATTTCAACACTTTATGTGTTAGATTATGGACTTTTCAATCCAGTGTTGTTTGTAGCTGCAAACTGTAAATGGTGACTTAGGAATTATTGCCAAACTAGGTTATTGTGACATTGTGGAATGATTTTACCATGCATGGGATGCTCGCATTCTTGTTTATACATATCAGAATAACTCTTTTCCTGCCATGGTATGGCATGTTGGCATTTATTTGTGTAAGTATATACAGAATGAATATGGGTGCAAAGCGTGACCATTTTTGTGCTCAGCGTAGGACATAGCTAATTTTTACACATTTTTAATACAAGGAAAGGAGAACTTCTTCTTGCTACACTTGGAGAATCAGCATTTTTTCTAAAAGGATACTCAATGAATAAGGACATTCAGTCTGAGTAAAAACTGCATAGAATAAGTAGGAATGCATAAAGTAAATTAGGAAATTCGTGTCCACAAAGCTACTCAGGATATGGAGAGCGAACGAGGATATTTGAAGTGGATAAGAATGCACAGACTGAGCAAAGAGTAAAGATGCTCAGCATAAATAAAGATGCACAGATTGAATAAGGACATGGAGTGAATAAGGAAGTATAGAGTAAGGATGCACACAGTGAATCAGGGTATATGGGGTAAGGATGCACACAGTGAATAAGAATGTTTGGGCCATGGGTTCACAGGTGAGTGAGAACTTATGGCATAATGGTGTGGATAGTGACTAAGGCTGTGTAGAGTAAGGGTGCGCGCATAGAAATACATAGAAGTTACAACATGGAAACAGGCCATTCAGCCCAATCAGTCCATGTTGGCGTTTACCCTCCTGCGAGCAAATAATTCTAATCACATTTACCCACCCTGTTCCCATATCCCTTTATCCCCTTTTCGTTCATTCATCTATCTAACCTAATCTTGAATAGTTTCTGCCTTAACCACTAACCCTGGCTGTGAATTACACAGCCTCACAACTCTCCGTGTAAAGAAGTTTCTTAATCTTGTATTTATGGTCCTTCGTGCTTGACCCCTCAACTATTGGAAGCAGCGTGCTTCTATCTACTCTGTCGCATACTTTCATAATTTTAAGCACTACTATCATATCACCTCGTAATCTGCATTGCTCTAACGAGAAAAGATTGAATTTTTCAAATCTTTTTTCATATTTGTATTTCCTTATACGGGCAGCATCCTAGTGAATCTGCGTCGTACCCGCAGACTAAAAGCCTCAATATCTTTCCTACACTGTTTAGCCCAATATTGTATACTGTAATCGAACTAAAGTCTGAGTAAAGTTTTATATAGGCTATCATTACCTCTTGGCTTTTATATTCTATACCTCTTGTGATAAAACCTAGAACTACATTAGCTTTTTTTGCAGCCTTATCAACCTGAGATGCTGCCTTTAATGCCTGTGAACCTGTACCCCCAAATCTTTCTGCTCTTCCACAGCACTGAGCCTACTTCCATTCGGATTATAATTACTCCTATTATTTTTTTTTAGCAAAATCCGTCGCCTCACACTTACTGATACTGAATTCCAGCTGTCACATTTTAGCTCATTCCTTTATCTTATCAATATCCCTTTGCAGCTTAATTTAGTCTTCTAAAAAATTAACCTTATCCCCTATTTTGGTATCATTTTCAAATTTCAAACCACTCCTTCTAGGCCTATATTCAAATCATTGATGTATACAGTGAACAGAAGTGGCCCAGAACTGAACCCTGTGGGATACTACTACCAACTTCTAACCATTCTGAAAAACAGTTTCTAAGGAAGTATGAAATAAGGATGTGCACAGTGAATAAAGATGTATAGAGTAAGGATGCACACCGTGACTAAGGCTGTGTAGAGTAAGGGTTGACACGATGTTTAAGGGTTTATGGAATAAGGGCGCACACAGTGAATAACAACGTTTGAAGTATTAGAGCGCACGGTGAATATGGATATATAAATATGGGTGTGCACAGTGAATAAAGATGTATGGAGTATAGGTGTGCATAGTGAATAAGGATATATGTGGGCTGATTTTCTTCTCTGTAACATCTGGGGGACACTAAGTTCCCAAGTGCTTTGGAGAAGAAAAGGGGGTAGAGACCTAATACATCAGATCTTCACTCCCTTTACATTGCCCCGGAATATCCAGCATTGCTAGGGTAATGAGGCAGGCAGGGGCATCCCTGACTCACCCGTCTCAATTTCCTGAAGACACATTTGCACTTCTGGAAACTGGCAGTGGGGGTTGCACCCTGACCCTCCTCAGATCACAGTAGCCAAGACTGGTGACCAGGACTGTAGCCTACAAGTCCTTGAATTCAAAACCTTTCTTGTCATCTACAAATCCCTCAAATGGCGTTATCCCCACCCTACCACTACTCCCTCCTCCAGCGTTAATAGCCAGCACTTCATGCTCCAACTCTGGCTTCCTGTGCGCCCTCTCCTCTCCTTGTTCTGCAGAGCCTCTAGCTATCTAGACCTATTCTCTGGTTATCCTCTGCCTTCCTGTCTCTCTCCCCACCTTAAAAATCTGCTTAAAACCAATCTGTTTGATCACACTTTTGGTCACCTCTCTCAACTCTCCCACTACTGCTTAGTGACTTTAGTCCTACATGAAGCACCTTGACATGTTTTCTACATTAGTACTCTATAAATGCAAGTTGGTGATGAATAGATTGAGAGGGTGCACAGTGGCTGAGGATGTATGGAGTGAGGATGTCCACAATGAATGAGGATGACAGAGTAAGGATGTACTGATTGAATGAATATATATGGAGTGAGGTTGCACTCAGGAAATGAGGATGTATGAAGTGAGGTTGCGCACAGTGAATGAGGATGTATAGAGTATGGGTGTGTACAGTGAATGAGGAATTTTAGATCAAGAGTGCACAGCGTGAATAAAGATTCACAAGGTTTTTATTATGTATACCTTGTCTGATTATAAATGACCAGTTCCCCTTTTTTATACAAAAGTTGTGAAGACCCAACAATAAAATTAAATTTCAAAACATATATTGTGAAATTTTTGGATATGATCACAATCAAACATAAAATAGTTTTAATATAACATGAACATCTGTATGTCGTTTGTAATTTATGTAGTAATTCCATATTTGTAATTTTTTAAAAACTTGTTTTCATTTAATAAAATTTAAAAATACTTGCAAATGGATATGCTCTGCTATGTCTTCTGCAGATTATTTATTTAACATCACAATCTGACTTTTTTCAAACAGCAAAATGACCTTGTTATACATTACCGCCGAGGAGTGAGAACAGATATTAGAAAAACCAAGTGACACAAGCAGTGACTAAGGGCCTTGCAGGGTTAAACTGATCAACCTTGGGTTTGGTGAATCACAGGAGTAACGAGAACAAATCAAGTATTGACTGTTTGCGCAAATTCACCTTTGTTCAGTAGATTAGCGTACTGGAGTCCAGTAAGTAATGAGTGTTCCTGTTTCCAAATAAATACAGCTTTGCTGGGTGGATGGTTGACTGTGTGCACTCTCTGAGATTGATAATTTGATGAAATTAAAACTTAATCAAGCATAGTTGCGTTCTACCTTTGAATAATTTAATAGTCAACCGCTCCCTAAGAACTGTAGCCCAGCAATGCAGACGAGACTGATGTTGATTCAGCTGATCATTTTGAACCTTCACTCTATCAAGTACTACTGCCTTAGTTTATAATTTTAAAAAAAGCTTTTAAAATGTTTTCTACAAGGTTTGTCATTCAGAAAAAGGTTTAGAGATGAGATTTAAATAGACAAAACACCTCTTTTTCTAGGAACTGCATCAAGTTGCATTGAATACACCCTCTGTAGTTGGAATTAATCTGCAGTGGTGTTCGAACCTTTGTCCCTAGCTGTAAGTCTGTGGTTTTATTAACTCTGTTTGGAGAGTGTCAAAAGAGTTTTAAAGACATTCCACTGAATTTAAATTAGCTTTAACACCACAAGTCATACAGTAGCAACATTACGTTGCACTGTGGCACTAAATATGATAGAGACGTTTAGCAACACTCCTCTAAATTTAAAGAAAACTTCAACAAAAAGTAAAGGAAAATTAAGGGTAAAGTTTAAAATCTGTCCATATTCTTCTTTTTCAATTAGTATTGGTAAACATGTTTTAGTGTCTCTATTGATGTTCTGAACATTCTGTTCTGCTTGTGTCTATGACAGAATAAACCCCAGAAGTTTAGCACTTTGAATACTAAGTACTGCATTTTCATGGGCACTTGCATTTTCAATGCATTCTATTAAATGCAAGAACATGTAAATAAGCTTTTTAACAAGTCACACTTTTGCATCTCCAGGCATGAATTTAGAAAGTCGCATAGTTACAAAAACAGCATTATCTTAAAATAAGTCATTTACAGTTAGAGTTTTTACTAAATGCTTTAAATCGATTTATAAACCCCTTACATTTTAACAAGGAGATAGAATAAATCTTCTGTTTGCAATGTCCTATGTCCTTCAGATTAGATTGTTTTCCTCGTAATACCTAAAAAAAATCAATGTTTTATCATTCAGTATTCACAAATACTGATTTAATTTTGATGTTTGAATTAGTTTGTTTCCTAACTTCTTTCCATTTTCCTAAGATCAGCCTACAGTCTGTTCCATTGAAATCAGCAAAAAAACTGTCGGGTGTGAATTGTAAAAGAAAATTCTGGTGTGCTTTGGCTAAACTTAGTGCAACTGTTGTTTCAGGTGGCCATCAATGGTGATATTTTTGACTGCATTATCTAAAAAGAATTCCAATAGAGATACCTCTGGGGAATTTGCCCAACAAGAACCAAATTACTAAAATGTTGATGTTATATTCAGATTAACTGATCAGCAGTCTGAATATAAGCTGAATATATTACATATCCCAACCAGCTCTATTTCTCCATAAACATAATGTATCACACATGGCAATATTTTGTTGTATTGTTTATTTGGAAGAATGGTATGAACAAAGGCTTCCCAAGTTTCTTCACAAAAGCCTAAACAAAATGGAAGCAATAATTTACTTTCCATTTCCCACACATAAGATTGTAATGAAGACCATGCAAGATAAGAAATGATAACCGTACTTTACATAAAAATCAGGCTGGGAAAGTTAATGGAGTTTTCAAAATGGATGCCAGTTTGCCTGTCCCACAGGAAATGACACCGTTGAATTCATGATCAGCTCAATATGTCATGACTAAAACATCCTGTATTTTCCAATTGGAAGTTTTCTGACCAAACTGAATGTAAATTGAGTACTCAAAATTTAAAGGAATAATTCATGATGAAATCCTACAATAAACTTGTCCTGAAGAATTCCGTTGAAAAAAAATTCCATGTGTAATATTTTAAAAAAATATTATGTTAAAATGTTTGGAAACTTACAGTGATGTGGTTTGGCCTCCCATTCGGAGCCACCGCCTTCGCCATGTTTCTGCGTTAGGTATTGATAGTTGAGGTGTCTTCATCTGACCTCACGTTGGAGCATTTTCTGCTACTCAGTGTTGGAGTGTAGGTGGGGTTAAGGAGATTGCTGGTACCTGAAGCGAGGCAGAGACACAACATAATTCAAGACCTAGATCCAAAATGTGGTGAAGGTGGTGACCGGGAAGCCAGCCACCTCATAAAACCTTGCAGCAATTAATTAAAATAAATTTGCCAGGTCATGGGATTTTTATTTGGATAAATAATTATTTTTGTCAATGGAACATATATAAAAGAGCCTGTTCTTTATAAAAAGAAGCCAAATATTAAGTATCACTTCTATAAAAATAACTAATTAAATTTAATATTCATTTTTGCTTGTGTTTCTTGTTGGTTATTAGAAAGTTTTAATTTATTAATCAAACACAGTAAAATATCTGAGACCGAAAGGCAACTATGCTGCCCCTCGAGTAATGAAAAATTTAGCAGTTCCGTTAGGGATATAAATAAAGTAAAATGTTGATCACACAGATACATGGTAACCCAGGAAAAATGATGAAAATAATAAAATTGATCGGATTTGGTCTTTAATTTTCCCAGTCTGAGGAGCAGCCATATGTTGAAAAGCATAAGGTCTTTGATAGTAGCCACTTCTTTTGTAAATTACATGAGGATTCAAGAGACTAAAAATGACATGTTGGGTCTGTGCCGTGAATCTGAGATGTTGGCTTATGAAGCCCACCTCTCGTCTCTCGGAGCATAGAGAAAGAGGGAGAAACCCTGAAGTTCTACTAATTTCTTGCTCATTTGACAGATTGCAGAGCAGTGAAATGGTGGGACGGACTCCCACCGAGACAACACAGCTATAACCAGGGGATAGTTTGTGTAGCAATTGTTTGCTCTGACCCTCAAAAGCTCCTGATCTGTAACCGTGAAATCTCTAATCTCACGGTGGCAGGAGGGAGGAGTAGAAATCACACATTCCACTGACAAAAATAATTATTAGAATCATGGCTTCTCTTGTCTCTTCATATGCTTTCATCTGCATCAGATATTTAGCGTATCACAGATTGGTTTATTTTCAGGATATTCTATGAACAGACTCAAAAATCCAATACTATGTTAGTAGATTAGAGTTTACTAAAACCTTACCAATGCCTTTAAAGAAAAGTTTAGAATAAAAACATTCTCATTCAAAATGTGTTGAATGTGCGAGAATGCAGAAAGAAACCTTAAACTTAATTGGATTCAAATCATTCAGGAACAAAATAATGAAGATTTTGTTTAATGGCTCCTGAAAGATAAAGTTATTCATCTTTCTTTTGATCTATTTTGATCAATACATAAAATGTACAGATTTAACAGTACATATCTGGTTGGGTAATGATTTAAAGGCCAAAGTTGCTTTTCAAGTTTGGAAAAATTATTCAGCAATAAAATGGTTTTAAACTTAAATGTTTTAAAAATAACAACATTTGCATCTTTTGAATTCATCAGCTGGCTGTACTGTATCTAAACATTAAATTTCTGTTTTCTTTAGATTTGTTTCTGTTAAACCATTTTACATAAAATCTCCCCTTCTGTTGTCTGAACAAATGTTTGAACTGTTGAGGGAAAAAAAAGGGATAGAGGAAAAAAAAGCTGAGTGCAGATGGTGTAGTGTTTTCGATGGCCTTCATGCAACCAAGGGGTGTTTTCCCTTCTCTTCGTCTATTGTGCAGAAGTTTCTTGAGTGGGTGTGAACGTTCTCCCCTCTGTCTCACTTTGTCTTTTTCTCCTCAATGCACACTTTCAAGCCTTTCCCCTTGTTAAGTCCAGTGTGCAGTGCCGTGAATTAAAAATGAGTAGGGAGAGACGCTATAAAATAAACTCCCTGGAATTGTGGGTGGCCGTCAGGAACCCAGACAAAGCTAAACCTGAAAAACAAGACACAGGCAAAACACGATTTATAAGAGGAAAAGAAATCTACCTGAAATGTTTTTTTTGCAGCTAGAGATTTTTTTCAAGAATGTTTCAATATTAGTCTGGCATTAAAATGCAATATGCCATGGATTGAGCATCAAAAGGTTTTTAAGCACAGAATTTCAGTGGGTGTTTTGTGTGTGTCTGCAGCATAAATAATGGTAACTTTATGGTTATTAGGTGCAAGTGAAGACACAGTGGCATACAAGCGAAGAACACCAGCTCGCCTTCAAAAGAAACAGCCTGGCATAAAATGTTCTGATAATTGCATTACTGTGGGGTTTAGTCTTTTTTTGTGTCTGATTTGTCCCTTAAGCCAGCGTAACGCTTCTGCTGCTGAAGGAGAATGTGAACTGCAAATCGTAGGCAGAGCGTGAATGACACTACATGGTACACTGCTGCTTTTAAAAAAAAATCTTTCTCACTGACTCCTCTGCCACTGCCATTCAGCTACATCCCCTTCCCACTCCCCAATTCCTTCCTGCCCTCTCCCCACATATGCGCGCGCGCGCAAACACCACACACACACTCACAAAATATATAGCGAAATAAGAAGCTTCACAAACTGGGTTTGTATGATTCAGTGTCAAGTTGAACTTATGTATTACAGTTCCTAGCTATCTCAACCTCATAACAAGGAGAGATTGCATCTCTCATGTGAAGAGGGTTCCTTGGATGTGAAGTATTGGTTTTGGGATAGGTTAAGAGGGGCCACAGCAACATGAGGATTTCAAGCCACATATCCATCTGTAATCTGACAAGATGTTGCTTTTTTTGCAGTCCCTGAGAGTTTGCTGAAGGAGGATTTTCTGAAATCTTTCTTTTTTGCTTTAAGAATCAAACATTTTTTGCAAAGGTTAGAAGAGTGCATATAATTTCTGAGTATTGTCATTGGTATTAAAGAGAAGACTGTACATTTGGTATTTTTATCTCTAAGTAGGGCAGTGATATTCATATTTCAGTAAAATTCCTTTCTAAGTGTTTCTGTTAATTTTACTGAATTGGCTGTACGGTTTTTAAAATGAAAAAAGGGCAAATAGAAAGTGGATGAATGTTAAGAACAAAATATTTTCTTTAAGTTAAAAAAATCCCAAGAAAAGCAGTATTTAACAATTTATCATTGCATTATTTAAGTTTTGTTCCCTCTATTTTTCCCTATTTTCAGCCCTATCACCGGGATGAATACAGGAACTGTTCATAGGCCTTTCATAGTGCCACTCAATATTAACTATTAGGAAGTGTGCAAAAGCATCCTCTCTCCATTTAGCCCGCTCTAGCTTCTGCCTAGCTTTTCCTCACATCAATTCTATTATTCGAACAGTGATTAAGAAAAGATTGTTTTGATAAAAAGATTCAGGGCTTTCCAATGGCTCAGTAAGTAACTGCAGCTTTTGGGGTGGTACTCATTTACTCAGATCAGGAAGGTCCCAAGTTCAATCCTGGTTTGTTCTGAGTTAGTTAATTTCAACCGAGACAGTGGTGGGGATGCTACAATTGCCTTCAGTGTCCCTGAGGAGAAATACCATCCAAGTTTCAGGGACCAATGGTGAGAAATGTATGTGTGTAGATATTAAGAGGTCTGGCTTAGCAATGATGCCCACGTTTGAATAGCCCGTCGTCTCTCACTATCTAGGATCCAAGTAATGAATGGCCACACTGTGAGGTACCAGAGGTATATGAGGGTTTGCTTTTAGAACAGAAGGGAAGAAAAAAGGTGCAGATCTCGATGTTATTGCTGTCAGCAAGTCTTGCCATGAATCAACTTACTTTCTTTGCCCGTGGCATGTTATAGATTTGCTATAAGGGTGATAGGGATGGTTGGTAAGAAGAGCAGTATATTCTCAGTTGTTTTGCACTTCCAAATCGGAAGAGGATTTTTGCATTTCATGAGACTAATTAAAACTTCTCCAACATTTAGAAACATTTCCCAGTGCACAGCTTTCTTATTATGGTTCCTTGCTGTTACTTAACATCTCCATCAGATTTGCTTTATCTTCAGCCACCGACTTCTGCAGGTTAACATGTTGACGTAAACTGCTACACAGTGAGACATTACCCGCCACTCAACCAGCACCACCACAGAGATACACGGGTAGTAATGTGTCATTCATTCCATTTAAATGTACTTCACGCCTGTATGATTTGCAAAATGTGGATTGCTTCCAGATGCTGGCCAGACTTTGAGAATACTGTTAGCATTTTTTGCTGGTATGAAAAAAATCAGTAACAAAAACTCAGATTGGTGCAGAGACAGTGATAAAACAAAAATTGTGCTTTATTTATTCTTTAAAATGTTATTCTTTTCAATCAAACAGGTAGAATATCTCACTCTGTTTCTATTTCACTAATGTTATAACCACTAAAATAATTGAACAGTTAGAATAAGAAATAAGAGGAACACAAAGAAGACATGTGAGCATGAGTATTGTGGATTATGTTTTCTCTAATCCCATTTGCTGTCATTAGTCTAGTTTGAGAAGTTGACTTTCATCTTGTTTTTATAAAAATCATGTTTGGAAAAGGAATGGTAACAAGATGCCAAGTTTGGGTGTATTTAAGGTTAAGGTGGTCTATAATCAGTGTGGATCTAAGCTTATCAAGCCAGGGAGTGTTGAAATGCCACCAAAGTTTTCTGCCAAAGTGGCCATCACGCCTTGACAGTCATAATGTGGCCTGTCTTCTGACCCTTAAATGCACTCAAAAGGATCAGGTTTTCTGTATTATCCAAGAGCTTGAAAAGGACCAAGTAAAATGGGGCTTTTGTTAATTCTCTCTCTTTCTCTCTTCTTTTTTAAAAAATCTAGTGATGACTGCTGTTTTTTATTGGTACGGAGACAGTGGTGACTGACTGTTAGCAAGCCATCTGTGCCAGCATTTAGGTCGGTGCATGTAAAAACTGTACAGCGTTTGGAAAATAAATCTTTTTAACCGCCAATATTCACTGCATTAACTCTTTTGTTAGCCCTTTGCTTCTAGTGGGCAAAATACGGCTGAATGCTAAATTTGAGCCTACGTCAAATGATGTTTCGAATCCACTTGCATTTGTTTGTTCTTCCAGTTTTTGTTATTTGTTTTATTCCCCCGCCTTTTTTTTTCGATTTTGATTGCCCTTGCAGACCATTCACCGCAACGTATGCTCTTCCAATGTGCAGGGCTGGGTGTTTTAGGCATGCTAACTTCTCAAAGACTGGCCTTGTTGATTGGCCAGTGAGATAGATGGCAAGAATCATTTTTTTGGGGGCTTTTCTTCCCTCCACTGAAATCAAATGCTGCCTCTGCATGAGGCTTCATCTAGAGGCCTGCTTAAGGTTAATAAAACTCACCTGATTGGAGGGGGTAGCTTTATGGACTCTTAACTCATCCTTTTGGTTGGAAGTCAGATGACTCTAATAATTTTAAATTCCTTCACTTACGTTGAATCCAGGATAACTTGGTACACTATGCCATGTTGTCATACAGTTGGAGTCAGGCCATGGCTTCAAGCAGAATCAAGTATTATCAGAACCAATGAGGCATGTCATTACTTTGATGGCTGAAATGGGGTTATGCACGAGAAAAGGAGAATGAAAAGTTCTACTCTATGTTAAAAAGTAGAAAATTTCAATAACTTACAATTGTGCTTTCACACCACCAATGGGGACACCATTGCTAACTCCTTTTTGCTGTGCACTGTGTTGGATGATATTACCATGTCTGGCTATCTATAGTCATGCTCTGTGATTTTCTACAAACAAATTTCTGGCTTGTTACAAGTTGAGCGTGTTGCCTTAGATATTCTCTCAGATAAGGTGGTGCTAATCGCTCCCACAAGCATTCTGAGCGTTTTACATTTAGGAGTGTGTCTGTACCACCCAATTTCTAACTATACAGTAGCGTAACCCAGATGTGTAACAGTGGTATCCTTTTCTGATCTGAACTGAATATTTGTGTCATTTGCATGTATGCTTCTTCAATTTCTTCGAAGGCAGACTGAGAAAACATTTGATAAGATGAGGCTAGATACGAATTTTAAGCTGCTTTATTTCACAGCAAGTAAACACACAGAAAAACAGTAATGATCAGATTCACTTACTTCAACAGTACAGCTTGTCTTCATGTAATAGTTTAAGCTTTGTGCTTAAAACCTTACTGACTTTGCAGCCTTTTCTGGACCTAACTGACTTCCTTCCTGAAGGAACGGTGATATATGTCCAAGTCAGGATGCTGTGTGACTTGGAGGGGAACTTGGAGGTGATGTTGTTCCCATGCACCTGCTGCCCTTGTCCTTCTAGGTGGTGGAGTTCGCGGTTTGGGAGATGCTGCCGAAGAAGCCTTGGTAACTTGCTGCAGTGCATCCTGTAGATAGTACACACTGCAGCCACGGTACGTCGATGATGGAGGGAGTAGATGTTTATGTCTGTACCACCAGATTGCCCTCCTGTAAGATTATTTTCTTTTCCCTTTTCCTGAAGGTGGTTACCAGTTTTTGGGGTATTGTATCACAGGTGCTGACAACCCTCTTACCCAAATTGCTATTCTTCATATGTAAGCCTCTACATTGAACATTGGCAGGCTATTCAACCATGCAGGGTGTCACAGCGGAACCTGATCCTGTACTCACTCAATATCCACACTTGTCTACTTTCTCTCAGAAGTAACTGGCTAGCCATTATGAGTGGGAGCTCTGGCTGGTTTTTCCTTCCCCAGCCTAGAGTACCGTGCCCACTTTATAACACCCCAAATGCTTCCCTGGCTCACATAAGTTAACTTACCTTAGACTAATAATTGAAACTAAGACCTTCTGTTTGGTTTAGTACTGTACTGGGTCATGCCTTTCTTTACTCATTAGGCCATTGAAGTAGAATCCTATAAGATTTTTAATAACATGAGGCAAACACTGAGCAATTTCCTCATATGATTGCAATTCAACAATGGCTCACAACATGTGAGAGGGTAGATCTACATATATAAATAGTTTTAATCAGCATGCAATGTAAATATACAGAGGATAATAACTTGTAGTGATTCAAATGATAGTAATTCAGTCAAGTGGTTCTGTCATAAGCAAAGCTGGAGTGGTTTATGAACACGAATAAAACAATTGAAATTGAATCACTGACTCAACTCTGTCAACTTGTTGTAGGATGTAGCATTTAATGGCTATGGCAATTTATGTTTTTTTTCTTTAAAAGAAGACAGAGAAAATTATATTATATGCTATGGGCCTGACTTTGCGAGGCCATAGTGGGGACATTAGCCCCAAAGGCCACGGGTGCGGGTCAGAAACTCAGCATCTGACCACGTGTGACTGATTTGCAGGGTGCCCGAATTTCTGATTGACGATTTTGGGGGCAAAATCTAAGGCTATGCTACCAGTACGTGCAGCCTTATTTTAATATTAAAATTGCCTCATTATTGGTCCTGCACCAAATTTCACGTCTTCAGGCAAGACACAATTCAAGCCCGTTTTACACGCGGCCAATTTCCTTTTCCATTGAAATCAACCTAAAAGAAAATCGGGCGCTGTGTTAAACAAGCTCCCAATTCTCTAGGAGCCTGTTTTGCGCTACTGGTCAAGACCAGTTTCAACCCTTGGTATGTTTTGCCCTCTGAACTACTGTTGCAGGCGTGCCTCTACTCCATGGGTCAGCACAGCCCTATTTTTGCATGTCTTGCAAAATCGGGGCTTATATATACCATGTATTAGAATATACTGTGCATTATGCATTATAAAAATCTGAAATATTATCAGAAAAAAGTACTATTTTAGATAAAAATATGCTACTAGTTTTACTGTGCATCATGTAAAGCTAAATATTTATGATGTGATATGAAATGTACAGTTGTATGGTGTAAGAAACATCCTAAATACTATGTAGGAAAATTCACAATATATTACAATAAACTATTATAAAAATATCCTACACACAATAAAAATATACTATGCACAATATTATATATCACACAAAAACAAACTACAGATAATGGGTAAAATATGCTGCACAAATGTTGATAAGATAATCTACTTCCCTATAATATAGTGTGTGGAACACTTATAGTGCGTGATTTCCTATCAGTAGCAGATTCTAAGTTCCTAACGTCCTTTATTTTTTCTCTAATTCAGAATTTGTTAAACCAGCAAATGAAATTCACATTTTAAGACAAAAGCTTAAAGTCTACAGAATACTTTATAAAATTTTAACCAGAATAGAATGGCAAGTAAGTTGCATTTGCTAAATTAAAAAAATATTAATATTGTAAATTGGCTCACTACTTGTATAGAACATTGAGTCAGATTTCATGGAAATGGATTTCAGGAAAGGACTGGAGTGATTTGACCTAAACTTAGGATTGCCAAGTTACTTCAGACTGGTTTCAGAGTGCCTCCATTACTCCTTTTGTTTGTTCCTTAAGTCCTGACAAGAGAGCATTCAGAAGAGAGAGTGGAGAGGATCTGGTGAGTTGGCACAGGGATATGAGCCAGAAGCACAAGACTCAGACAACATTAAAATACGGATAGTTAGCTCTTTTTTAGACTAAGCCCTGACTGGTAGTTTAGCTTACTGTAATATTTCTCCTGCCAAGATAAGTGACTTCCTTTCTCAAAGTATTCTGTAGGATACTCAATGTAAAAAATGAAAAATGGAATTTTGTGGAATTGAAAATGTTATACAACTTTTTGTAAGCATTTTTGAAATTAAACGTTATAACTTCGGTCGGCTATTTCTGGAATAATGGCAAATGCTGTAAGCAGGTTTTATATAAAGGCAAGGCTGAATGTGAAATGACACATTGTTATTTAGTAATTGCATTTCAGTTTTGATTTCAGCACTTGACAAATAGTGACAAATTGTTATATTGTTGAACAATAATGCATTTACTGTGGTTGTGTAGCATTGCAAGTTTTTTGTTGTTAATAAAAACATCTTTTATAACTGCTTGATTAAAGACAAGAAAACAATTACTGTAATTCTTCACCTACACACTGACTTTATTAAACATCTTTTTGAAAAACAAACAAAAAAGTTATTTTACGATTCAAATGTTTAAAAAATGCATACTATCAATAATGCAATACCTTTGCTTTCTTGAATTCTTTACTTTTTTAGAAAAACTGCAAAAAGTTTTTTAAAAGCATTCAAGCCTGCCCATCCAAACAGAATGTCAGTATCCAGAGGGTTAATTCCTTACTAAAGAAGGGTTCCTTCATTTTAGTATTCGGAGTCATTCTTTTGCATTTGATGGCATCAGACTTAAGTTTTACAATTCAGCTGTTTTTTTTAACATGATGGACTGAAAGTGGGTGTAGATTATAGCTCTCACACTTCTGCTGGCTATCAGGCAGTCAGTAATGGAGGCCTAGCAACTGGCATGATGTGAAACTAATGGTCATAATTGCCCTTAGTGTTTGACAGGGCCGCTATCACAGCTTTTGAAAACTCTATGTTTAAAGCAAGATTTACAGTAAATTACACCATAATGGTGAAACGAGCAGTGTATCCACACACACACACACAAACAGTCTTCCTGCTTCATCCTAATCGTATCTTTCCACTGCCGAATCTGGCTATATACCTAAGTGATACGTTGGTATAATGTTTGACAGTTATTAGATTGTTAAATGCTGGAGTGCATTTACACCTCTCACAGTGCGGAGAGGTAACTGGTCACTAGAACATGTAATAGAATTGGAATCCTGGAGTTAAGAAAATAAAGTTATGCTACCACGTGAATGCAACCTTCTTTGAATATCACCTCGAGAAAGTGCCAGGTGCACGGAAGATGATTGACAATAAATAAGGCTGTAAAGCAAATAGGCAACTATGGACCCATTGGTCTTACTTCCACTCCATGTAAAATACTGGAATCAATTATCAGTAGTAAACTTGAGGATCATCTGTACAACAATCACTTAGTTAACAGCAGTCAACATGGATCCAGAAGGGGATGATTCTGCCTTACCAACCTCCTCAACTTCTTTGACGAAGTTACAGCTGAAGTGATAAGTGCTATGACATGTATACCTTGACTTCCAAAAGTTTTTGATGAAGTTCCACACAAAAGTCAAAACCGTGGAGATTTAGGGTAAACCCTGGGAATGGATAAGAAATTGGCTGAAGTGTAGGAAACAACAGGTACTCATTAAAAGTGTTATGTCAGAGTGGGAGGAAATACTAAGTGAGATGCCTCAGGACTCAGTGGTGGAACCACTAACATTTCTAATTTACTTAAGTGACCTGGATTCAGAAGCTCAATGCAAAGTGGTCACATTTGCAGTTGATACCAAATTAGGAAGGGCAGCGGAATCAAAAGAGGCAGCTCAAAAATGACAGAATGAGTTGGACAAGATATGTAAATGAACAGAACAACAGCAGAAGAAATTTAATACAGACAACTATAAAGTGCTACACATAGGAAGGAAAAATAGATAATGAGTGTACTCCATGGATGGTGCTGAAAAGCTAAAGATGATGCTGAACAAGTCAGCAATGCAGAGCAGCAATCAACAAAGCTAATAGGATGTTGAACTACACAAATCCAAAACAATAGAATATGTCAGAGGAGGTAGTGATCAAACTTTATTGTGTTTTGGTCAGACTCCACCTTGAATACTGCATCAGTCCTGCTCGCCAAGAAACAAGAGACATTCAAGCATTGGAGGCAGTGCAGAGTGCAAGAGACTGATCACAATTGTCAGGTGCCTGAGTTATGAAGAGAGACTGGAGAAACGTAGGCTTTTCAGCCTGGAAAGGAGATGTCTGGGAAGTCATCTTATAAAGGTATATAAGATTGTTAAGAACATAGATAAAGTTAACTGAGAATATTACTTTAAATTAAACTGAAGGTATAGTACGAGGGAACACAGATTCAAACTAGTAAAAGATAATTTTAGGACTGATAGCAGGAAATTATTCTTCACACAAAACGTGATCAACATGTGGACTTATAGATAGAGTAGTGGAGGCAAAAACCCTGGAATCATTTGGATGCTATAATGGGGGAACATTAGGCTCTCTGGATGGAGAGTTGGGCCAAATGGCCTTCTCATTCATAATTATTTTGTGCTATTACGAAGAATAAACAGAAGAGAATATAAAAACTTGAGTAAAAAATAATCTTTTCCTTCCTAATAACTTTTGCACTGATCTCCAGAATAAAACCCAAAGTTAGGTATTATGGCATCTGATTATTTATGAGAAGAACACGCATTATGTGTGTTGTGCATCTGAAAACAGTGCAGGGGCAGCCTTCCTACAGCACAAGAACTGTCAGTGGGAGGCCATATTGAGAACTGCATGATACCAAAGCTGAACTTTGCTCAGGCCTCCAGCCGACACGGACCAGGTACACGGAGCGATCGCTTTTGAGCATAAGTCGAATTTCTGCCGCAGTGGTTCCATTTGAAGTGGAGCTTCTGTCAGATCACTCAGGATGAGGTCGAGTGTGGAGAGATCACTGCTTTTGAACCTGAACCAGTGAACCTGGCAAGATTTTCTTTAAAAGGCCAGGCCCAACAACACAATAGTTAAAAAAAAATCATGCAATGTCAATATTGTCTGGTCCAAATTTAAGCTCAACAGAAAACCAATATAGCTTTAAATCACAGAACGGTGCACATTTGGCCATCGTGTAATACTGTTTCAGCAAGCTGGCTAAATACACTGTGTACCTAAGTAACCAGTATCATATGTGCAGAATCACTTGACACAATGTAGTTCACGGAACATCCAAATTTTTGAACCTTCAAGGATATCAGAACAAAAATAGCATACCCTGTCTTCCCTGTCTGGGCAGAGTTTGACTGGTTGGTCATCCTCTCATAGAGCAGACCGGCAGCTTTGTTTGGTTAATGCAGGTCCCTGGCTCATGAGAATGTTTAGTCTGGATGACTTCAATGACTCTGACATCCTGTGCATCGTGAACATCTGCAGAACTCATTTCTTCTTACAAAGGCCCCAGAATATTTGTAACCAAAAGACAGTCTTGGTACCACACACAATATGATTCGGTAATGATTGCTAATCGTTGCGACAAAGAATGTAAAATGAGTTACAAGTCAGAGGTGTGGAACCCTGTTGTTATTGATGTTTTTGTGGCTTTCAGATAAGTTTCATAAGTTGCATTCAAAAATCAGTGACTGTGTTAAATTTAAATTGGCCATCAGGTACTGTAGGTAAAATGTAACCAACTTTTAAATGAAGAAAATAGCCACATTGAAATAATTCTCAAAACTGAAAAGAGTTGACATTTTTTTTTTGGGGAGCAGTAAATTGTTCACATATTTTCTCTCCTGTCCTGTCTTCTGCCCCATCAACATACATACAACAAACTTTACTCCCTTGCTTGAGATTACCCGCATGCAGCTCCTGTTTTTTTGGCCTTTATCAGTGCCTGCAGAAAGCTGCCTTCAGTGACTTGTCCCTTTTTTTAACAAAACTATTTTTTTCTAAAGTTATGAAACACTAGCTGACAGCATTAATTTTGTAGTGCATCGGTGTACTAATGTGCTGCCTACAGAGTAAAGGGACACATATTGCATTGTGAAAGGGTTAGTTGTACAAGTGTTTCTTTAAGAAGACAAAGTGTATGCTGGTGCTCAGAGTGGGCCTACCCTGGTGAGATCATTGAACTTCTTGCGGCACTGGTCTACCGTTCTAGGGGTGAGAGAGCTGGCTGTCAGTGCCAGTATCACATCCCTGCAGGTGGTATGAGTGAGCTTGCTGGCATGTTTTCTGGCACAGAAATCCAGTAGTATGTGTCCATGCTGTACTTCCTCCAGGAGGGCTTGGAGGTCCAAATCTGTAAAGTGCTGGATTATTCTTCTGTGACTGGCTGCTATGCCCTAATGGCTTATTTGGTTGCTAGCTCCAGAGGATCCTGCTGTAGACATTCTTGAAAAGCATGAGAAAAAGATTTATGAGACATGCAGTGAAGTTAGCTGAGTCAAGTGAGTGAGCTGAGCTCTGCTCCGTCCTTACTTGGTTGCCCTCCAGTCTACTGCTGAAGTGTTCAGCCAAAAGTGTCTTCTTAAAGGCTACTTTCTAATTTTCATACAGTCCAGCTGATTAGACCCATTCTACATGTGAGGAGGATGCAAAGAGTCTGCAAAGGGATATTGACAGGTTAAGTGAGTGGGCAAGAAGGTGGCAGATGGATTATAGTGTAGGGAAATGTGAGATTATTCACTTTGGTAGGAAAAATAGAAAAGGTATTTTTTAAATGGTGAGAAACTATTAAATGTTGGTGTTCAGAGGGATTTGGGTGTCCTTGTACATGAAACACAGAAAATTAACATGCAGCTGCAGCAAGCAATTAGGAAGGCAAATGGTATAGAATCATAGAATCATAGAAGTTTACAACATGGAAACAGGCCCTTCGGCCCAACATGTCCATGTCGCCCAGTTTATACCACTAAGCTAGTCCCAATTGCCTGCACTTGGCCCATATCCCTCTATACCCATCTTACCCATGTAACTGTCCAAATGCTTTTTAAAAGACAAAATTGTACCCGCCTCTACTACTGCCTCTGGCAGCTCGTTCCAGACACTCACCACCCTTTGAGTGAAAAAATTGCCCCTCTGGACCCTTTTGTATCTCTCCCCTCTCACCTTAAATCTATGCCCCCTCGTTATAGACTCCCCTACCTTTGGGAAAAGATTTTGACTATCTACCTTATCTATGCCCCTCATTATTTGCCTTTATTGCAAGGGGTTTGGAATACAAGGGTAAGGAAGTCTTGCTGCAATTGCACGGGGCTTTGGTGAGACCATACCTGGAATACTGTGTACAGTTTTGGTCTCCTTTTCTAGGAAAGATATACTTGCCTCAGAGGCAGTGCAACGAAGGTTCACTAGATTGATCCCTGGGATGAGAGGGTTGTCCTGTGAGGAAAGATTGAGTAGAATGGGCCTATATTCTCTGGAGTTTAGAAGAATGAGAGGTGATTTCATTGAAACATATAAGATTCTAAGAGGGCATGACAGAGTAGATGCTGAGAGGATGCTTCCCCTGGCTGGAGAGTCTAGAACTAGGGGACATAGTCTCAGGATAAGGGGTCAGATATTTAGGACTGAGATGAGGAGGAATTTCATCACTCAGAGGGTTGTGAATATTTGAATTTCTCTACCCCCAAAGGCTGTGGATGCTCGATCGTTGAGTATATTGAGTATATCGATAGATTTTTGGACTCTTAAGGGAATCAAGGGATTTGGGGATCGGGCGGGAAAGTGGAGTTGAGGTCGAAGATTTCTTATGTTACAAGGGATTTACCCTAATCACTACTCCAATGGGTATGCAAATGAACTGACCCAGGAAACTCTCGTGAAAATACTTTTCCTGATCACCGATGGGTGCAAATCCTTTTCCACTGGCATAACAGTGGTGCAAATCACAGCAAGGAAATTCACCTCCATCTACTCTCATTCTATTTCCCTTCCTTTCCCCCATATTCTTTTTTTCTTCCTTTTTAAATAATCACTCAGTTCAATTTTAAATGATGTTATAGCCTCTGCCCCTTGTTACTGATTCACCGACAAGTCGAAATACTCTTACTATTTACCCTTTCAAAATGTTACTTTTGAAAACCTCTATTACATCTTCCTCTAGCTTTCTTTGTTCCGTGGGCAGTGGAAAGATATGATGTGGAGATGCCGGTGATGGACTGGGGTGGGCAAATGTAAGGAGTCTTACAACACCAGGTTATAGTCCAACAGTTTTATTTGAAATCACAAGCTTTCGGAGGCTTCCTCCTTCGTCAGGTGAGTCACCTGACGAAGGAGGAAGCCTCCGAAAGCTTGTGATTTCAAATAAAACTGTTGGACTATAACCTGGTGTTGTAAGTGGAAAGATAAACTGGGAGTAAGAGAGATAGCTTATGTCAGTGGTATGTTTGGAGACACATATCTTGCAAATGATGGAAAGGGCACCATCAGTACCAGGGGGTGAAGGATATGATATCCGGTAGGGACTAAAGTTGATTTTGGTTATAAAGGTGAAACAAAATGGAACAATAGAGAGAGATTTTTTACCAAAATCAGGAACTGGAGGAGAAAACAACAACTTGCATTTGTATAGCATCTTGAATATAAAGAAACATCCCAAGATGGTAAGGAAAACAGATGCAGACCAAAAAGTTAGAAACTAGGAATGGTGACTGAAAGCTTGGTCAAAGAGATGGGTCTTGGGGTTTTTAAAGTTGAAGAAAGAAGTGAAGAGGTAAAGAAGTTTAGGTAGGAAGCTCCAAAGAGTAAGACTGACACAATGAAAGCCCTGCTGCTAATGGTGGGGTGAAAAGATGCGGAGATGCTAAGAAGGATGGAGTCAGAGGAACGGAACATTTGGAAGAGGATATAAGGCTGGAGGCAATTGCATGGAAAGTGTGCGGCAAGGCCAAGAAGGGATTCATAGATGAGAACAAGGATTTTAAATTTAATGCATTGGGGATGCAGCCATTTTAGGTCAGGGAGGATGGAGGGGATAGGCAAACAGGTCTTAGTGAGGGACAAGATGCATGCACCAGAGTTTTGGAGAAGTTGGAGCTTACGGAGGGTGGAGGTTAGGGATCAGCAAGAAGACTGTTAGAGTAGTTGAGTCCGTAGTTGATGAAGACATGTATAAATGATTCAGTGGGGCTTGGTGATGAATAGTTTATGGTCGAACAGGGCATCAAGGTTGTGAGTGGTCTATTTCAGCCTGAGAGAATGGATGGAGAGGTGGGTGGAATTTGTGGGAGGGGCTGAAGGTGGTGCCGTCGGTCTTCCCGATGTCAAGCTGGAGGGAGTTGTCATCCAAAACTTGATGTCAGACAAAAGGGAGGGAAAGAGTCAGAAATAGGAAGGGGGGAAAAGACAAAAAGAGGTTAAATGAGTTTTGGTGAGAAACAAATTATAAGGACTGTAGGTCTTAGAGACATAAGCAGAAAATGACTAACACAGGTGTCGTGGGTAGGTGAAGTTAACCATAGCATCATAGAATGGTTACAGCACAGAAGGAGGCCATTCAGCCCATCGAATCCCTGCCGGCTCTTTGTAACAGCAATCCAGTTAGTCTCATTCCCCCGCTCTTTCCTCGTAACCCTGCAAATTTTTTCCCTTCAAGTATTTATCCAATTCCTTTTTGACAGCCATGATTGAATCTGCTTCCACCACCCTTTCAGGCAGTGCATTCCAGATCATAACCACTCGCTGCATAAAAAGGTTTTTCCTCATGTCGCTTTTGGTTCTTTTGCCACTCACCTTGAATCTGTGTCCTTTGGTTCTCAATCCTTCCGCCAATGGGAACAGTTTCTCTTTATTTACTTTATCTAAATCCTTTATGATTTTAAACACTTCTATCAAATCTCCTCTCAACCTTTTCTGCTCTAAGGAGAACAACGCCAGCTTCCCCAGTCTATCCACATAACTGAAGTCCCTCATCCCTGGAACCATTCTGGTAAATCTTTTCTGCATCCTCTCTAAGGCCTTCACATCCTTCCTAAAGTGCGGTGCCCAGAATTGGACACAATACTCCAGTTGTGGCCGAACCAGTGTTTTATAAAGATTCACCATAACTTACTTGCTTTTGTACTCTATGCCTCTATTTATAAAGTCCAGGATCCCATAAACTTTTTTAACCTGTGCTGCCACCTTCAAAGATTTGTGCACACAGACCACCCCCCCACCACCCCCCCCAGGTCTCTCTGTTTCTGCACCCACTTTATAATTGCACCATTTAGTTTATATTGTCTCTCCTCATTCTTCCTGCCAATATGTATCACTTCACACTTCTCTGCGTTAAATTTCATCTGCCATGTGTCCGCTTATTCCACCAGCCTGTCCATGTCCTCTTGAAATCTATTACTATCCTCCTCACTGTTTACTACACTTCCAAGTTTTGTGTCATCTGCAAATTTTGAAATTGTGCCTCGTATACCCAAGTCCAAATCATTAATATATATCAAAAAAGCAGTGGTCCTAGTACCGACCCCTGGGGAACACCACTGTATACCTTCCTCCAATACGATAAACAACCGTTCACCACTACTTTCTGTTTGCTGTCCCTTAGCCGATTTCGTATCCATGCTGCTTTTATTCCATGGGCTTCAATTTTGCTGACAAGCCTATTATGTGACACTTTATCAATCGCCTTTTGAAAGTCCATATACGTAACATCAACTGCATTGCCCTCATCAACCTTCTCTGTTACCTCATCAAAAAACTCAATCAAGTTAGTTAAACACGATTTGCTTTTAACAAATCCGTGTTGGGTTGCCTTCATTAATTCACACTTGTCCAAGTGACTATTAATTCTGTCCCAGATTATCATTTCTAAAAGCTTCCCCACCACTGAGGTTAAATTAACTGACCTGTAGTTACCGGGTTTGTCCTTACAGCCTTTTTTGAACAATGGTGTAACATTTTCAATTCTCCAGTCCTCTGGTACCACCCCCATATCTAAGGATGTTTGGAAGATTATGGCCAGCACCTCTGCAATTTCCACCCTTACTTCCTTCAGCAACCTAGGATGCATCCCATCCTGACCTGGTGACTTATCTACTTTAAGTACAGCTAGCCTTTCTAATACCCCCTCTTTATCAATTTTCAGCCCATTCAGTATCTCAGCTACCTCCTCTTTTACCGTGACTTTGACAGCATCTTCTTCCTTGGTAAAGACAGATGCAAAGTACTCATTTAGTACCTCAGCCATGCCCTCTGCCTCCAAGCGAGATCTCCTTTTTGGTCCCTACTCGGCCCCACCCCTCCTCTTATTACCCACTTACTATTTATATGCCTAAAGAAGACTTTTGGATTCCCTTTTATGTTGGCCGCCAGTCTATTCTCATACACTCTCTTTGCCCCTCTTATTTCCTTTTTCACTTCTCCTGTATACTTTCTATATTCATAGAAGGTTACAGCATGGAAGGAGGCCATTCGGCCCATCGAGTCCGTGCCGGCTTTATGCATGAGCAATCCAGCTAGTTCCACTGCCCCGCCCTATCCCAATAGCACTGCACATTTTTTTGTTTCAAGTACTTATCCAGTTCCCTTTTGAAAGTCACGATCAAATCTGCCTCCACCACTCCCTTGGGCAATGCATTCCAGATCCTAACCACTCGCTGTGTAAAAAAGTTTTTCCTCATGTCACCTTTGGTTCTTTTGTCAATCACCTTAAATCTATGCCCTCTGGTTCTTGACCCTTCCACCAATGGGAACAGTTTCTCTCTATCCACTCTGTGTAGACCCTTCATGATTTTGAATACCTCTATCAAATCTCCTCTCAACCTTCTCTGTTCCAAGGAGAACAATTCCAACCTCTCCAGTCTATCCACGTAATTTAAGTCCCTCATCCCTGGAATCATTCTAGTAAATCTCCTCTGCACCCTCTCTAAGTCCTACACATCCTTCCTTAATACTCCAGTTGTGGCCGAACCAATGTTTTACAAAGGTTCATCATGACTTCCTTGCTTTTGTACTCTATGCCTCTATTTATAAAGCCCAGGACCCCGTATGCTTTTTTAACTGCTTTCTCAACCTGCCCTGCCATCTTCAACAATTTATGCACATAAACTCCCAGATCTCTCTGTTCCTGTACCCCTTTTAGAATTGTGCCCTCGAGTTTATATTGCCTCTCCTCATTTTTCCTACCGAAACGCATCACTTCGTATTTTTCCAGGTTAAACTTCATCTGCCGCGTGTCCGCCCATACAACCAGAGTGCCTATATCCTCTTGAAGTCTATTGCTATCCTCCTCACTGTTCACTACCCTTCCAAGTTTTGTGTCATCTGCAAATTTTGAAATTGTGCCCTGTACTCCCGAGTCCAAGTCCATTAATATATATCAAGAAAAGCAGTGGTCCCAGCACCGACCCTTGGGGAACACCACTGCACACCTCCCTCCAGTCCGAAAAACAACCGCTCATCACTACTCTCTGTTTCCTGTCATTTAGCCAATTCTGTATCCATGTTGCTATTGTCCCCTTTATTCCATGGGCCGCAATCTTAATAGTAAAACTACCATGTGGCACTTTATCAAACGCTTTTTGAAAATCCATATGCACCACATCAACTGCATTGCCCTCATCTACGCTCTCTGTTACCTCATCAAAAAACTCTATCAAGTTGGTTAAACACGATTTGCCTTTAACAAATCCGTGCTGGCTTTCCCTAATCAATCCACACTTGTCCAAGTGACTGTTAATTCTGTTCTGGATTATCATTTCCAAAAGTTTCCCCACCACCGAGGTTAAACTGACTGGCCTATAGTCGCTGGGTTTATCTTTATGCCCTTTTTTGAACAAGGGTGTAACATTTGCAATCCTCCAGTCCTCTGGCACCACCCCTGTATCTAAGGATGTCTGGAAGATTACGGCCAGTACCTCCACAATTTCCACCCTTACTTCCCTCAGCAACCTAGGATGCATTCCATCCAGAACAGGTGACTTATCTATTTTAAATACGGCTAGACTTTCTAGTACCTCTTCTTTCTTAATTTTTAGCCCATCCAGTATCATAACTATATCTTCCTTTACCGAGACTCTGGCAGCATCTTCTTCCTTGGTAAAGACCGATGCAAAGTACACCCCCTTTTTCTGCTTCATCTTAATCCCTATCTCTTTCATCATCCAGGGAGCTCTGGCTTTGGTTGTCCTAACTTTCCCCCTCGTGGGAATATACCTAGACTGTACCCAAACCATCTCCTCTTTAAATGCCACCCATTGTTCAATTATAATTTTGTCTGCCAACCTTTGATTCCAATTTACCCGGGCCAGATCCATTCTCAACCCACTGAAATGGGCCCTCCTCCAATTAAGTATTTGTACTCTAGATCACTCCTTGTCCTTTTCCATAACTTATCTAAACCTTATTTTACTATGATCATTGTTCCCTAAATGTTCCCTCACTTGCTCCACTTGACCCACCTCACTCCCCAGGACCAGATCTAGGAATGCCTCCTTCCTCGTTGGGCCGGAAACGATAGTGATCAAGAAAATTCTCCTGAACACACTTCAGAAATTCCTCCCCCTCTTTGCCTTTTACACTATTACTATTCCTGTCTATATTAGAATAGTTGAAGTCCCCCATTATCAATACTGTATAGTTCTTGCACCTCTCTGTAATTTCTCTGCAAATTTGCTCCTCTATATCCTTCCCACTAGTTGGTGGCCTATAGAATACACCCAGTAGTGTAATGGCATCTCTATTGTTTCTTAACTCTAAACAAATAGATTCTGTCCATGACCCCTCAAGGACATCCTTTCTTTCCAGCACTGCAATATTCTCCTTAATCAATACTGTTACCCCCCTCCTTTCTTTCCTTCCCTACCTTTCCTGAGCACCTTGTATCCAGGAATATTTAGTGCCCAATCTTGCCCTTTTTTGAGCCAGGTCTCTGTTATCGCCACTACATCATATTCCCATGTGGCTATTTGCACCTGCAGCTCACCAACCTTGTTTACCACGCTTTGTGCATTTACACAGATGCACTCTAAACCTAGCTTAGACCTTCTCGTAGTCTCTCTTAGCCTGATCCCACCTAATACTGTACTATTTCTTAATCTAGTGCTATCTGTCTCTCCCACTCCTGTGTGTACCTTGTTTCTCCTTTCTAATGCTACATCCTGGTGCCCAACCAGAGAAGTACATGCAGTCAGTGGTTGTGTGCTTGTAAGTTTATAAACGTATATCACTTGTTTGTTTACTATGATTGATTATACACATATTTCTTAATAGAGTAATTAAAGTTGCTGAAACTAGACTCTCAAACCTATTAATTAATAAGATTGGCAGAGGCTAAATCTTATAATGACAAGATAAATGAAGATGGAAATGGACAAAATTGAGGTGCAAGGAAATGTCCCAAATGTGGCCATAGTCCAGTTTAAAATGAAAAGAGGAGCAGTGGATTTACTAGGCACAGTTTTGGGTATTTCAGAGACAGTAATAGGATTTGAATTTTAAGGTTATATCCTTTTACATTGTCCATGAAGTCAATGGAGAAAAGAAAAAGCCAAAAAAGGGGCTATAACCATTGTAATATGCTATAGGAGAGCGTGACGTGTGGTTTATCAGTGGCATCGATACTTCGTAAAGACCCGCACCCAATTGCAAGCTGTTAGTGCAGTGATCCTGGGTTTTCTTCTGGCTAATGGGCAGCTCCCAAAGTGCTACCAATGAAATTGGGCCCCTAACTATTCAATGGCAGCACCATGGGACATTTTTGACCACTGTACCTCTGGTAGGAGCAGCCCTCTTGACATCTTGAGCAATGTTGGAACAGAGAGGCAAGATGAAGGGAGAAAATTACCATAAAGATATTCACAACGGGGAAATGTTATGGAAGTCCTGATAGCTTACTGCACTGCTAATAGTGTAAGTGAAGTTGAGGCTCACTGTAATTGATAACCCTTACCTTAATCACAGTTACAGCCATCAGTTGTGACATAAACCTCCAGCTGCTCTCCTACCTCATCAATGCAGATAAAAAAATATGGTGCTCATTATCTAATTTTATTCATCAAATACTTTAATTACCATTTTGAGGGTGCATTCTTCCTCTCCACTGGCTCCCCATGACCAAGCATGTTGATTTCAAAGTTCTTGCCCTGGTTTCAAATCCCCATGGCCCCTCCTCACTTTCTGCTTCTCTAGTATCTGACATCTCCTCACCTGTTACACCCCCCAGTCTACCATTAGCAACTACTTGTTCAACCATTATCAGACTGTCTTCCAGAGCTCTCAATTCAGTTTCCTCCACCTTTCCATCTCCTTCCCTGTTTTCCAAAACTCTCCCCTTTGACTGTGCCTTCAGATCCCAACGCTAATCTCTATTTTTTTCCACCTTTCCCCATTCTTGGCGTCCACTGTACCTTTTCTCTCCTTACTGTAAAATGCTCTGAAACATCTTGCTGTATGCGAGGAGTGTGATATAAATGCTGGTTGTTATTGCAGTGCTATGCAGGTATAGGAACAGGTAATTGCTCAACCTGTACACCAGATGGTGCTGTTTTAGGAATATAGATTTAAACTAGCAGTTAGCAGTTTCAGCATAGAAATTCACCTTGCTTCAGTAATTTCCTCTTTAAAATTCACCACCTGCTGTCCTTTGCATTCATGCTTTTGAATTCTTAGCCTTCACTTTATGGCACAGTACTCACAAAAATTGCCAATCTCTCCCTATCCTCTGCCACCGACCCCAACACTTTCAAAATTGCCATCATCACCCCTTTCAAAAACCATACCACAGTACCATTTCTAACTTGCCCTTTCTCTCCAAAGCCCTAAACTCCCACACCACCCCTACCTTTTACTCTTTGAATGACCCACTCAAGCCCTGTATGCTCCTTTACCCATTGCTCACTTTTTAAGTCTTCCGAATCTGGGTTGCAATTTGCTTGTAGCACTAAGACTGTTTTAATCAAAGTGACTGACAATGTCCTATGTGACTGTGACTTGGCTCATTATCAATTTTTAACTTCTCTGCTGCTTTTGACACTGTTGCCCAATCTATTCTATTCTATTGTCTCTTTCTCCAGCAACTCCAAGGTTGTTACAATCCCATCACATGCGGACATTACTCTGCTGCCCGTATCCTAACTCGCACCAACTCCCGTTCTCCCTGTGCTCACTGACCTACATTGGCTCCCGGTCCGGCAATGCCTCGATTTTAAAATTCTCATCTTTGTTTTCAAATCCCTCCATGGCCTCGCCCCTCCCTATCTCTGTAACCTCCTCCAGCCCAACAACCCTCCGAGATCTCTGCGCTCCTCCAATTCTTGCCTCTTGCGCATCCCCGATTTTAATCGCATCACCATTGGCGGCCGTGCCTTCAGCTGCCTAGGCCCTAAGCTCTAGAATTCCCTCCCTAAACCTCTACGCCTCTCTACCTCTCTCTCCTCCTTTAAGACGCTCCATAAAACCTACCTCTTTGACCAAGCTTTTGGTCATCTGTCCTAATACCTCCTTATGTGGCTCGGTGTGAAATTCTGTTTGATAATGCTCCTATGAAGTGCCTTGGGACGTTAAAGGCGCTACATAAATGTTATTGATATCCGATCTTGGATGAGCCCAAATTTCTTTCAGCTCAATATTGGCAAAACTAAAGCCGTCCTTTTCAGTTCCTGCTAACACTCTTGTGCTTTTGGCCCCACTTCATTTAGCTCCCCCCAGCTATTTGAGTCATCCTGAATCATTACACCCCTGCTCATTGGAATTCTCCCCCAAACCACTTTGCTACTTCTTTTCCTTCCTTCAAAGGTCTCTTAAAAACTTACCTCTTTTATCTCTCCATAATCTTTCCTATCTCCTATTTGATATCCTCCTTACCCGTTAAACTGTCCTGAGACATTCTAGTAGTGGCTGCTATGTGCCAACTTGCCTGAATTGGTAGTGCTCTTCGCTCTGAGTCAGAGGGGGACATTTTAATTCCCGCAGGAGTGATCCTGCAGCTTCCACAAGAATAATGTGGGCTGCCGCTGCCCCGGACTCCCTGACACTGTGCAATCGCATCCCCGCCCCCGGACTTATCTTCATGCTGGGTGGGTTGGCCTTCGGGCTGGTCAGTATCGCGCCGGCCCAGAGTGGCGAGTAGCAGCGGGATGCTTGTTTGCCGCCCACCAGCGGCATGGTAATGAGATGTTGCTCTCAAAATGGACCTGGCCTCCCATTGGCAGTATTGGGCAACTGACCGGCGTGCGCCATCGGTCGGCCACCCAACAGTTAAAATCTTCCCCAGAGTACTCTGGCTTCACTGCTCCCTCCAGGACTTGAGAACATATTCTGAACTGATGCCTTAGTGCAGTACTGAGGGTGTGCTTTATTGGACATGCGGTCCTTTGGATGAGACATTAAAATTGAGGTTCTGTCTGCCTATTTCTGTGATTCAGGTGGTGTTGAAGATGCCATGGTGTGATTCTAAGAAGAACAACAATCTTTCAGCATTCTGGTCAACATTCCTCCCTCAACCAGCATCACTAAGATCAGATTAACTGGTCATTCATCTCGTTGCTGTTTGTGGGATCGTTTTGTGTGCAAAATGGTGACCACCTTTGCCTATATAACAACAGTAATTGCATTTAAAGTAGTTCATTGTATGTGAAGCACTTTGAGACATTTCTGAGACATTATCAGGCACTACATCAATTCATGTCTTTCTTTTATATAAATGTTTGATCCTTGGTGTTTGCTAAATTAACTGATCTCAGCCAAATGGGGGCAAGGACACTACAATCATCCTCAACTATCCCCTGCTTGAAAAGGAGGGAACAAAATATCATACAGAGTTTCCGCTCCTCATTACTATCCAATAACTACTTCTGGAAAATGCACGTATGTGGATGTTGGGTGAGGAAAGGACTGGGCTCAGCTGTGATTACCTCCACAGTTCAACAGCTTGCTGATCCTCTAGCCTAGTTTTTGCAATTGGTGTTGTTTAACAGTATTGAGAAACAAACCATCAGATTGCCTGTCTTAGAACAAAACAAATGGAGCAAAATTTAACAAATAGCCATGTACCACACAGTAGAATGTGTTTGATCTACACTGACAAGACAATATCTAAATATAAAGACAAAAGTATCTCTTTAGAGACATATTTGAAAGTAATTAACTATGTGCTTGCATTTTGCTCACATTTTGCTTTAGTAGGTGCTGACTATGTTTTACTAATTAAATGTGAATTCATATCCTTCAGCTGCCTTGTTGTACAATCCCCAACCCTCCTTTCCACCTGTGGGCAGCCCCAGGACAGGGTCTTAATTACATTTGTAAAACCCTCAAGAATGTGTTGTTTTAAAAAATATATTTTTCTTCAGTGGTGAATGTTTGACTTGCAGTCACAGATTTTAATGTTTGGCTTCATATACATATATATATATATATATATATTGTGCGCCCCCCCCCCCCACACACACACACACACACACGTATCACCCCTCAGTCTTCACTCTAGAGAAAAGAACCCCAGCCTGCTCAATCTTTCCTGATAGGTATAACCTCACAGTTCACATATCATCCTAGTAAATCTTTTTTGCGCCTTCTCCAGCACCTCTATATCCTTTTGATAATATGGAGACCAGAACTGTTCACAGTATTCCAAGTGTGGTCTAACCAAGGTTCTATACAAGTTTAACATAAATGTTCTGTCTTTCAATTCTATCCCTCTAGAAATGAACTCCAGTGCTTTTTTTATGGCCTTATTAACCTGTATCGCTACTTTTAGTGATTTGTGTATCTGTACCCCCAGATCCCTCTGCTGCTCTACCTTATTTAGACTCTTATTTTCCAAGGATTATGTGGCCTTCTTATTCTCCCTACCAAAATGTAATACCTCACACTTATCTATATTGAAATTAATTTGCCAATTACATGCCCATTCTGCAAGTTTATTAATGTCTTCCTGTATTTTGCTGCAGTCCTCCTCGGTATTAACTCTACCCCGCAATTTGGTGTCGTCCACAAATTTTGAAATTGTACTTCCGATTCCCGAGTCCAAATTGTCTATGTAAATTGTGAACAACAGTGATCCCAGCACCGATCCTTGTGGAACATCACTTCCTGCCTTTTGCCAGTCTGAGTAACTACCTTTAACCCCTACTCTCTGATTTCTGTTTTGTAGCCAGCTTGCTATCCACTCTGCTACTTGTCCCCTGACTCCACACGCTCTGACCTTAGTCATGAGTCTACTATGCGGTACCTTATCGAAGGCATTTGAAAATCTATGCGGTACCTTATCGAAGGACCTTTTGAAAATAGATAGATGGATGTGTTAGATAGATTTGTGTTTTTGTATATGAAACTTGCAGATATAGTAAGCTTCATCCTTGTGTGAGTGTCACTGTTTTTGTGTTATTCTCACTTTCCCATGTTTAGAAATGCAGTAAAAAAAAAGTTATGGTAGTGTAATGGTTATGTTACAGGCCAATTATCCAGAGGCCTGAACAAATAATCCCACTATAGCAGTTTGAACATTTGAATTCAGTTTTAAAATTCTGGAAATACAAAGTGGTATCAGCAACAGTGACCATGAAACTGTCGAATTGTCGTAACAACTAGTTCACTAATGTCCATTAGGGAAGGAAACTTACGTCCTTACATAGCCTGGCCTATATGTGACTCCAGTCCCACACCAATGTGGTTGACTGTTAACTGCTGTCTGAAGTGACCGAGCAAGCTACTCAGTTGCCACCACCACCTTCTCAGGGCAATAAATGCCACCCTTGCCAGTGACGGCCACATCCCAAGAATGAACATTAAAAAAAGTTTATGATGCTACTGTAGAGACAGTCTTGTTCAATAATTAGTCACTAAAATTGTGACTTTGACTAGAGTTTTATGTGAGGCTAATGTATTCGCCAGGAATTTCTGCGGTGCTTCTCCCAGTCCACCATCATAACTTTGGTGGAAGTTCAGCGGAAACCCCCATTTATGCACGTAAACAGGTTTGTGCCAAAGTTATGAAAGTGGAATGGGAGAAGCCCCAAGTACATTTCTGGTGATTGATTTGTTCCCCTGCAACTTATTCATTGGTAGCTCTATTCACAAATACATTTGATGTTAATTTTAGTGACTATGGTTTTTGTTGATTGGTTAGTTAAGATGCAACACAGATTGAGAAGAGGCTGCCTGGTTTGAAGAAATACAAATACGAAGAAAGATTTCAAAGATTGAAGCTGTTTTATTAGAACAGAGATAATTACTGAATGATTCAATAGAGTTGTTTAAAATTATGAAGGGGATGGGACAGAGCAGATAGAAACAGACGGTTTCTAGGGTTGAGGTGTCTTGAAGGTGGAGACATAATTACAAGATTAAAGGTAAGAGATTTAGCATAGAGAACAGGATTTTGTTTTACACAGATGGTTGTGGAGCTGTGGAATACATGACTGGAGTTAGTGATTGAAGCAGAGACCATGTCAACTTTTAAGAATAGGTTAGATAGGTGGTTGAAGGAAAGGGGATAAAGGGATATGGAAACAGGGCAGTCACATGGGATTAGGACCACTGCTTTTGTGGAGGACACACACCAACCAATATAAAATAGTCACTATTAAATCCTATTGGGAATTCAAGAGAAACTTCTTTACCCAAAGTGTGGTAAGAATGTGGAATGCGCTACCACAAGCAACAGTTGAGGCAAATAGCATAGATGCATTTGCATCGAGTTACATCGAAACTACAGCACAGAAATAGGCCTTTCGGCCCAAGCCAGCATTCATGCTCCACAGGAACCTCCTCCCTCCCGACTTCATCTAACCCTATCAGCATACCCTTCTATACCTTTCTACCTCATGTGCTTATCTAGCTTCCCCTTAAATGCACCTTTGTTATTTGCCTCAACTCCTCCTTGTGGTAGCACTTTCCACATTCTTACTACTCTCTGGGTAAAGAAGTTTCTCCTGAATTCCCTATTGGATTTATTAGCGACTATTTTATATTTATGACCTCTAGTTTTGGACTCCCCCAGAAGTGGAAACATTTTCTCTACATCTATCCTATCAAACCCTATCAATATCTTAAAGACCTCTGTCAGGTCACCCCTCAGCCTTCTCTTTTCTAGAGAAGAGAGTTCCAGGCTGTTCAGCATTTCCCGATAAGGATATCCTCTCAGTTCTGGTATCATGCTTGTGAATGTTTTTTGCACCTTCTCCAATGCCTCTTTATCCTTTCTATAACATGGAAATCAGAACTGTGCACAATACTCCAAGTGTGGACTAACCAAGGTTCTCCACAAGTTTAACATAACTTCTTTGCTTTCCAAATCTATCCTTCTAGAAATGAACCCTAGCGTTTGATTTGCCTTTTTTATTGCCTTATTAACCTGCGTCGCTACTTTTAGTGATTTGTGTATCTGTACCCATAGATCCATTTGCTCCTCTATCCCATTTAGACTCCTTCATCCAAGCAGTATGTGGCCTCCTTATTCTTCCTACCAAAATGCACCACCTTACATTTATCTATATTGAAATTCATTTGCCAATTACGTGCACATTCTGCAAGTTTATTAATGTCTTCTTGCATTTTGATGCATTCTTCCTTTGTATTATCTACACCCCTCAATTTGGTGTCCTCTGCAAATTTTGAAATTGTACTTCCGATTCCCGAATCCAAATTGTTAATGTTAATTGTGAACAACAGTGGTCCCGGCACTGATCCCTGTGGAACACCACTTCCCATCTTTTGCCAGTCTGAGTAGCTACTCTACTCTCTGTTTTCTGTTTTGTAGTCAACTTGCTATCCATTCTGCTACTGTCCCCTGACTATAGTTCCCTAGACCTGTTTTATCTCCCTTTTTAAATAAAGGAATAACATTAGCTGTTCACCAGTCTTTGCTTTTTAGAGGAATATATTTCTTCTGAACTCTATTGATCACCGTTTTAAATATTACCCACTACTGTTCGGTGGGTAAGGGGAAGCTAGATAAGCACCCGAAGGAGAAAGTAATGGAAGGGTATGCTGATAGGGGTGGATGAAGTATGGAGGGTGGAGGCTAGTGTGGAGCATAAGTGCCAGCATAGACCAGTTGGTCTGAATGGCCTATTTCCGGTTTGTAATTTCTACGTAATTCATTATATGTAAATGGTCCAAACAGGTCCATTTTTATCAAGCAGACTACTCCAGTGAATAAATTAGTTGTCGTTATTGCCTAATTGTATAGAGTCAAGTGTAAAATCACCTGCTGCAGCACAAACTTTCCCAGACAGCAATGTTAAAACTGAGCTTTTACAATAGGATGTGCCTGGATGTTCCAGGGACTGCTCAATAACTCACTGCTACCGAACAATGATCCATTAAAGGTTAGTACACCAAGTCTGAAAGATTCTTGGGGTGGTGTCACCACCAATTCTTTGCTGGGGGCAGCCAATAGTGCTTTGTTGAAACGTGGTATGAGGTAGCTTTTTAAAAAAAAGAGCAATTTTCTTACTTGACTTTTTCTTCTCGTGAAATCTTTTTGCCCTACATCTTACTTGGCTGAGAGAGGTAAGGTTGAAAACCTGCTCCCAGGTTTCTTAGTGCAGCTGTATAGCTAATCACTAGGAGATTATACAGGAGTGTCCCAGGTGGTAACTCTATCTTCAATTTACCCTCCCTCTCTGCCAGGTCGAGGGCAATGTCTGGTCTCTACTGGACACCTCTATACAAAGTGGAGATAGGCAACTCACAAGACAGAGGATTGTGGGTGTGAACATGCATCCCACCATCCCGTGACACAGTTCAGCATTTGTTTTTAACACTGTATATGCATTAGCTAGATTCCTGGTTGGCATTATTTTAATTCAATGGTAACATCAGTTTAAAAATAGCGCCTTTTGGAAAATATATGCTACTGCGTTTTCAACAACATTGATTTATTTCAACATCATTCAGACCACAACCTCAATTATGTTTAGTGATGGCTGTTTGCAAGCAGTGGTAAGATATCAAAAGGTGTACAGCCAAATTTAAAGAGACAAAACTACATCTGAGTTTGAAAGGGGGAACAGAAGGAGATTCTTGATAGTTGTGACAAACAGCCTGAGCAACAGAACATAAAAGGGTGATGCAGTTTTAAGAGATTATATGGGGCTTTGTTGAAAGGTTAATATGTGTTAAAGGGGGGAGTTGTGTTGTGGAGCAAAGAAAAGTGGGTGCTGAAGTGTTAAGCCTCAGATCTTTCCTGAGTGTTGACATTTAAGAACAGTGAGTGGGCTGTCCTGTGGTGCTTCTGGCTTTCCAACTGATTTTTAAGATCAGGGCTGGATGCTTTCACAGAGATATAATTGAATTTGTCTGTTTCCATCAGCTTCTTAGATCAAGTGATAGTAAATTGAGAGTCGCTCAACAAATTACATCACCTTAAATACATTGAAAACATTCCTCATAACTAAATAACACACTCCCTTCCCAAAAAGTAGGCAAAGGCATTTTAAATAAAGCAACAAGTATTTTTCCATTTGAACATAATGTACAATCTTGCATTAACTGATGACACTGAATTTTTATATGGGGTATACTTGTTTGTGTTGCAGCTGTTTCAAACTCCCTTTGTGCTAAGCTAAGATAATTTTGCCTCTCTACAACACCTTTTTCCAGAATTCAATTCAAACATTTAACTCACTTGATGCTGAAGGCTACCTGTCATCTCACCAGCCAGTCAGGGCATTGTCTGTGGTCAGTGATGATACAGGTTATTTGCAACAGTGGCATTTTTTATGCCTTTGCACGTCACAAGGTAAGCACAAGGATGAAGCAGACAATCATATTATGACATTAATACTCTGCAATAGCATTGTCAAGTCAGTTTATTTATTGTTAAATATTATGTGTAAGAAGCAAACAGCATAAGACTCAAGTAAAACCCAAAGAAGTTGTGACAGCAAAAATATACAGTAGATCTTTATCTTCTTGCACTTCAATGTCTTAGTAATTGGTGTTTACTTTTCAACCTTGGGGATCTCATCATCCTCTTCCTCAAGTTGTGTTATTGAATCAGGCACCCACTTATCTCACAAATGTTTGTAACGTGCATTCAATTGTGTTCTTTCTATAGGAACCAAAATGGGTATGAACAATGCTAAATCAGTCCATACATTATTTAAAAGTTATACTGATAAAAACAGAATTTCTGTATATTATGTAAAAAATGAATTAATAACAATAGTTAGTTATTTCAGACGGTAATACAATCTAAGAGTTCACATCACAAGTACAAAATCTGCAAGATTCATGTGGTTTATGACATCACTTGGACCCTTAATTATGTTACTGCCTTGCCACCCACTTCCAGCTATTTGTTATCACTACAGCTTGTGGTCACGTTTCCTTAACGAGACATGTTTCTATTTTTCAGATAACTTACACAGGATGCTATTGAAATTACTGGCAGATATCAAAAGCAAAGGAAATATTCTTTTGTTGTTATTTTTTTTAAAAACTCCTATGTTTTGAAAAGTTCAGCTTGAAAGGCTTTATGCAAAAAAAAAGTTCCCACATAGTGAGTTGCAGATTAGCCTTGCCGGCATGGTGGTAGATGGGGTGCTTCCCTGCGGGGAGGTGATTATGCGGTCAAGATACCCCAAGCTCATTTCAGGCCCCCACTAAGTGGCTGGTTAGTGATATCTATGATTTAGTAGGTGCTTTACTGCTCAGTGCCTCTTTATTTCTAACTGCTTCTTACAAAGACACACAGGCACAACACTTCGACACTGTCTCTCAGAACTGGTTCTAACTGGATCTGTTCTTAACAAAACATGCAGCTGACCTATTTAGCAGCTGGACAGAATATAACAATCCCAGAACATAATGATCTCTATTCTGTGCATTACACAAATATTGTTACAGTTACAGAGATCTCTGAACTGGATGCCTACACTTATGCTCTCTCTTGGCTGGGAAGTGGTGCATGGCACAGGAGAGCAAAACAGAGTCAAAAACCAAGAGAGGAGAGAGAAACAGAGAATGAAAAACAGAGAGTGCAATGCGAAAGAGAAAAAAGCTGAGAGGGAAAAATAAAGGGAAAAAAGGTATAAATTAGAAACACTTTTAACTTTGTGAAAAATGATGAAGCACTCTTGCATCAAAATTAATTTTTGTCTGCATTAAATGAATATTGTGAATTATACATTATCTTAATTTTACTTTATAATCTTCACTTTAACAATATACAGAAAATTGCAAGTGAACAGAAATGCAATGGCATTTTGAAAGTGGCAGAGGATAATCAGCAGTGCAAGAGTTAACATCATTTAGCCTAAGGATTGTTATTCACAGTTTCATGTACAATACAAAGCGTTTAAAGTAAGTGTCATTACCAGGATTCCTTTTTCATCAAGCCCACCATCAGACTGGAGGTTTGTATTTGACTTCCTGCATATTGTGAGCTTGAGGGGTGTGGAAGTCCATCCCACTGTCTCCTTAGTTACCAAGAGCTATTTTGCTGTGTTATTCAAGTCATTTGTGGAGTGTGAATCTATTCACCTCGCAAATGTGGGAAATAAAAACAGGCCCAAGTTTTATTATGAGTTTATCACCGTCCCGGCTGCTTTCAACATTGATTTCCTTTGACACAGAGCTCTGTTTCCTCATTCAGCCTAAGCAGCAAATGTCCGATATTTCATTTGAGGGTGTTAATCGCATTACCATCCTTGACGTTTTACAGATATCATATTATAGGTGCAAATTTGGCAAATTATTGCAGGCATAATGTATAGCTTGTCATCGGCATTTAGAATTCAAGAGCTACTGGCTTATCAGGAAAAGCAGTGACTCGGGTTGCTTTTCAGATGTGGTGGAGAGTTGTAAAGGAGCCTCTGACTGGCTTTTCATCAAGATGTTGTTTTATCTATCAGTGAAGTACAGGACTGATAAAGAGTTACATTTTCCCAATCTGCCTTTAGGTTGAGCAAGAGGTCAGGAAGCAGGCAAACAGTATTTCAAATGAAGCTTAAAAGTGGAATTTAAATTGGGACTATATATGTTAAAGTGCACATAGGCGATTCAGTGTTGTTTAAACTTTACAGCATTAAATTTAAGGATCTAATAGCCACATCTCAAAAAATATGCTAGGTAGAGTTTCTTTTAAAGAAATTTAATTAATTGTTCTGTAGCATAAATTATTCCACTTAAATGAATATCTGTGTTTATTAAGTAAACAGAAATAATAATTGAAAAAAATGTAGTGTTTTCTGTGGAGAGGCAATGATCCAGTTGTGACACAGTATAAGTTTTATCACTGCTTTAATAAAATCAAGAATAAATATGCTGGAAAAAAGAGTGCAAATTTGTGGTATTGTGGATATAGTGCTTACATTCCAATATTTCAGTGGTGTTTCTGCTCAAATTAATCCCCTCACATTGTAAACCTATGCCCTTTAAATGATTGGTTTGTTAGAACATTTACAGCTCTGACCATACAACAATGACATGTTCCATGTAATGCCTATGTGGTGGGCATATTGCATAGGCTTTTGTTCAGCAAAACCATAGCAAATTGAAAATGGTATGCAATGTAGGCAGTATGGTAGCACAGCGTGCTGTAGCTCCAAAACATTGTACCACATTGTGGTAGGATTCAGGTTACTACATTATTCCCATGATTCCTCACATTGTGAGCTCCTGATCTCATACTGTTGGAGTTGGCAGAGGGGAGAAGGAGCAGAAACCAGGCACTTCCCCACAGACATAGAGGGGAAAAAAAATCAAAAGATGGAGGGTCACCATCCCCATCCTATCCTTGACTGTTGTCAGGCACATTCTAACAGCATTGATCAGACCCTATCTGGAATACTGCGTTCAGTTCTGGGCACCGCACCTCAGTAAGGGTATATTGGCTTGGAGGGGCTACAGCGCAGATTCACCAGAATGATACCAGGGGTAAAAGAGTTAAATTATGAGGACAGATTGCATAATCTTGGTTTGTATTTCCTTGAGTTTAGAAGGTTGAGGAGTGATCTAATCGAGGTATTTAAAATGGTAAAGGGATTCGATAGGGTAGATACAGAGAAACTATTTCATCTGGTGGGGGATTCCAGAACAAAGGGGTAAAATCTTTAAATTAGAGCTAGGCCATTCAGGAGTGAAATCAGGAAGCACTTTTTCACACAAAGAGTAGAGGAACTCTGGAACTCTCTTCCCCCTAAAGGCTGTGGATGCTAGGTCAATTGAAATTTTCAAGACTGTGAATTATAGAATTTTGTTAGGTAAGGGTATCAAGGGATATGGATCAAAGACAGGTAAATGGAGTTGCGGTGCAGATCAGCCATAATCTAATTGAACGGTGGAACGAGCTCGAGGGGCTGAATGGCCTCCTCCTGTTCCTATGTTCAACAACAACAACTTGCATTTATATAGCGCCTTTAACATAGTAAAACATCCCAAGGCACTTCATAGGAGCGTTATCAAACAAAATTTGACACCGAGCCATATAAGGAGGTATTAGGACAGATGACCAAAAGCTTGGTCAAAGAGGTAGATTTTGAGGAGCATCTTAAAGGAGGAGTGAGAGGTAAAGAGGCGGAGAGGTTTAGGGAGGGAATTCCAGAGCTTAGGGCCCAGGCTGCTGAAGGCACGGCTGCCAGTGGTGGAGTGATTAAAATCAGGGATGCGCAAGAGGCAAGAATTGGAGGAGCGCAGAGATCTCGGAGGGTTGTAGGGCTGGAGGAGGTTACAGAGAGGGGGGAGGGGGGCGAGGCCATGGAGGGATTTGAAAACAAGGATGAGAATTTTAAAATCGAGGCGTTCCCGGACCGGGCGCCAATGTAGGTCAGTGAGCACAGGGGTGATGGGTGAACAGAACTTGGTGCGAGTTAGGATACGGGCGGCAGCATTTTGGATGAACTCAAGTTTATGGAGGGTGGAAGGTCGGAGGCCAACGAAGAGACCATTGGAATACTCCGGTCTGGAGGTAACAAAGGCATGCATGAAGGTTTCAGCAGCAGAGGAACTGAGGCAGGGGCGGAGACGGGCGATGTTACGGAGGTGGAAGTAGGCGGTCTTGATGATGGAGCAGATATATGGTCGGAAGCTCATCTCAGGGTCAAATAGGACACCAAGGTTACGAACAGTCTGGTTTAACCTCAAACAGTGGCCAGGGAGAGGGATGGAATCGGTGGTTAGGGAACGGAGTTTGCAGCGGGGACTGAAGACAATGGCTTCGGTCTTCCCAATATTTAGTTGGAGAAAATTTTTGCTCGTTCCTATAATGATAGAGTAGTAAGGGCATAGGGCTATAAGCAGGGGTAGAGGAAAGAAATGGAGAAAATAAAATAAATTAAGGGAAAAAAATCTGATCGTTTATCCTTTCTAATGTTTTTCCTAACAGCTGCATTCATAATAGACATTTTGTCATAACTTTGTGCAGCTGTTTCACAGGGAAGTCCTGTCAGGAACATATCCCTGAGAAATGATCAAAGTTGTGTGACGAACAGGTTATTCATCCAACAGGAAATGATTGCGGATGTTTTTGGTCGGGAAACATCTGACTCGTGAGACACCACCTTCGTTCTGATTTCTTTTTCATTTAAAGGGCTGTTGTTGACCCTTTTTGGAAAAAGGAAGTGTTGTCCTAATTACTGACAATAACAGTAACAATTAACTTGCTGTTGGACCGCAAGCTGTTCACTATCTTTTAAGTGATTCTGTTTTATAAAGGGAATTTAAACAATTCGATCCTTACCCAATAGGATGCACTATTTGAACTTGTCAGAAGTACTGTGACTGAGAAAGCAATTTACCTGTTTTAGTTCACTGACTATCACCAGGCCATTCAGTGTAAAAGCTTTCATTGCTGCCAGTATTGTGAGCATTCTGTTTTATTTCAGCAGTGAATTTAAAGGAAAAGCATTAAGTTGCAAAAATACAAGGTAAGGATGGAAAACATTTTAAGGACTCCATTTGAAATGACATTATCCTATTTCTGTAGATGCAAGATTTTGGGCTGTTGATTATTAAATCAACATTTAGCTAGCTGAACTATACATTTTAAAATGCCTCCAAATGTGCTCCTTATTTTTGACACAAATAAAATGTTTTCAGAAGTTAAAAGGTCATGTAATAACGGCCGCTGCAAGTAGCAGTATTCTGTTGGTGACCATTTAGCTCCCATTGTTCAATTTGAAATAGCACCTTAATAATATAATTCATTAGGGTCAGGGAGTGAGTCAAGCACAGGTGTTAGGGGCACTGACAAATCAACCTTGACGAGTCCCGTGCACTTCCTAGCAGCAAATTAGAGAGTGGTAATACCAGTGTCATGGGGACAGGTTGCCCGACTGTTCTCTCAGTTAGGGAATTGTGTGTGGCATTCGGGAAGGAAAAATGAGGAAAGGGGAAAATAAGAGTTATGGATAACATGCAATTTAAAAAGTCGAAAATAGCTCTTAATACGCTGTAAACTAAGTAAAACATTCTGAGACAACATTGGAGTGAGACTTAGAAATCCCATTGCCTTTGAGGAATTGTCTTTTTAATTAGTTACAAAAAAATCTGATATTGTTCCACCCCCAAGTCTGAGACTACATATGCACTCTTATCCAATTTAATCCCTCTGTTTGAAAGCAGTATATTAGAATGGTTTTAAGATCAATTGAACCCACAAGGATTTAAAATCTTTTCTCTAAGTAGTGGCAAGTAGCGTTTGCTCCTTTTCATTTTCATGGAAATGCGCCTGCAGTTTGTAAACGATGAACTACTCAGAGAGTGAGCGAGCGAGAGGATTGTGTAACTTGAATTCACTCCCTGCTGATCGGAGAATTGATATCATACCCTTCATTATATTGTTAGGCAGAGGAGTGTTCCCGCTGTGCATCGTCAATTGCGACAGCTGAGATCAGTGGAATCCATAAAATCTGACTCCAAATTTTCCTTCTGACGAGTGCTACTTGACAGGCTACAAGCTGCAAGTCTCTTCTCCTCCCCTGCCCCCCTTCCCCATATTCCTCCCCCTACCCCCAAAGCTACACAGGGGGTTATGTAGTCACTTCAGTAATAAATATGCCTTGAGATAATTGGTATGAAAACAACACTTGTGCAGTATATAACGTTTTATGGCTGTTTCATGTACTTTATTATAATACTAATGAGAGGTTGTATATCAAAGTTAACTACATGCAAGATTAGCTTGTTAGAGGGATCAAGCTCTGTATGTCGATAGACAGCTTTCCCTTCATTTGCACTTGGTAATTAGTATGCAAATTACACAGAGGACCACACACAAGTTCTAGTATATTACAACAGCTTTATTATGCTCCTGTGAAGATGAGACACAAACAAGCTATGACAGCATTTATATGGACACTCTCCTCACAGTAAATGCTAGTATGTCTGAGGTGTGCTGAGCAGAAGCTTTCTTTTGAACAGGCCCCTGAATCACTTTAAATGCAACCAGACAGCACGATTCATCCTATAGGCTTTAATACATACATTTTTATATTCTTCAAACCCCCCCATGGATAGGAAATGTACCTATTTGTCACTCAAATAAAAAAAATCCTTTTTTGTTCTCAGTACAACTATTTGAAATAATTATTAAACAAATATTTATGTCCAATATTTTTTTAGAGTTAGGGAGCATAATATAACATTTCATGACAGCAACTTAAGTTTTCCCATTTATTTTGGGACATGAAAAATTTTAAGGGAATATATTGCTTGGATTTGCTCGTGTCCAAACTATATCATCCTGACCCTATCGCAGAGTGTCTTTTGTTCATCATTTTCTTTCTCTTTACTCATTTATTGTTTCCTTTTGTGATTTCGTTTAATTTTAGTCAAACCTCATAACAGCAAGAAGTCAATGAAAAAAAGAGACCATAAACTATCTGCCAAAACTGGAATAAGTAAGCACTAAAATAGATGAGTGCCAGGCAGTTTTAGTAAAGTGTTCCTAGCTGCTACAGATCACTGCATCACAAGCCTGATGTCAGCTACAAAATGTACCACAGGAGACTCATTATGAAAAGCAAATATTATTTCACAGAGAAATGATTTATAGTAAAGAATTTTTTTTCCTGCTTTTTGTATGAGTATTATTTACAGTCTAGGCTTTCGGCAAGTTGTGGTGATGAGGCATAGCCAAAAGGCTCTTGATTCTGTCTGTGTGTTTCTCTGTCTCTGTCTCTCTCATGTCAGAAGCCCTGTCTTTTACTTTTATTGCAGAGTGAATACAGTATGAGCTGAGTCCTGGAATGTAATATAATGCAGTTTTTACAATGGAAAATTGCAAGATAAAAACAGTTGAAGTGAGCCATGGTTCTATCCCAGTTTCACCATAACATAGTGCACAATTATTCACCACTAAATCCCACTACCCTATCACACCTGTCCTCGGCAACATATTGAATTCAAAATCCTCGTCGTCATTTCCAAATCTCTCCATAGCCTCATCCTACCCAACCTCTGTAACCTCCTCCAGCCTATATGTTAACACGTATCTCTGCTCTTCTGACTCTACTCCTTTGCAATCCCAACCTCTTTCTGTTCTACCATCAATGGCAGAGCTTCTATCTGGGTCCGATTCTCTGGAATTCTCTCCCTAAATCCGTCCACCTTGCTGTCTCGCTCTCACCTTCAAACACCTGCTCAAAATCCACATGTGTGTGTGTGTGTGTGCGTGTGTGTGTATACCTATGCACACATGTTTCTAGTGGGAAATCTCAAGGGCAAACCGGCATCCTACTCTTAATGACATAATTAAAGCAGTAATGTGCTGAACATTTTTGTTTTAGCTTAATGTAGGGGTTGTCCAATAATATAGTCAAATGTTAACATCTTTCTTTAGTTCTTTCTTTCACTCTTCCTTTTCACAGCTTCCTTCAATTCCTCCATCTTTTTTACCTCTTTTACAGATGGTATCCTCCAAAACATAAAGCCAAAATGGTAAAGCTTAAGTAAATTAGAGCAGAACTTTTCACTTTTATAATGTAATATATCACATTGTTCCCATTTTCATAAGGCTCTGTAATATCCAACATTGTTCAATTTAGGAAAGTAGTTAAGGTGCCCTCATCCCAACTCTGTAGCCAGGGTTTTGACTCCAAGGACACTGAAATTTACCAGCAACACTTGAGATCCATTTTGTGGGGTGTTGGTCAAGCTAAGTCTGTGTTGTGGGAACACAGTGCTATGCTTAAGATTCCTGCTAATTTAAGGGTTGATGAATAAAATCCCAATTTCCCCATACCCATATTACAACAACTTGTATTTATATAGTGCCCGTAATGTCAAGGAACATCCCAAAGCGCTTCATAAATACGATTGAGAAAAATGGATGCCGAGCCAAAAAAGGATCGATTAAAAAGATAACTGGACGCTTAGTTGAGATGAGTTTTGAGAAGATTTCTTAAAGGTGAATAAGCAGAAAGTCTTAAGTTCCAAAGAATAGGACCAAGGTGGCTGAAGACCCTGCCACCAATAATGGGTTGAAGGGAGGCAAGTATGCCTAGAAGACTAGCAAGATGCCTAGAAGACTAGAGTCAGAGGAACAGAAAATTAGGGAGTGTTGGATGAGATTGTAGAGATAGGATGGTGCAAGGCCATAGTGATTTATAGATGAGGGCAAAGATTATGAATTTAATGTGTTGGGGGACAGAGACCGGGGTAATTTTAACCCCAAAAGGACAGGTGGGTTGGGGGCGGGAGGGAAGGTAAAAATTGTAAAAATGTAAAACCCGATCCCAATTCGCCCACTTCCGGTTTTAACAGAGGCGGGTTGGGAGGCAGGCGACCAATCCGCTTTCAGGAGGCCGGTCAGTCACTGAAATCTTCTAAGGAGGCTGCGGGCCTCCATTTTAATAGCTGTTTTATTTTTAACTCCTGGGGACCGGGATTCCCGTGCCTGCTGATTCACACCCAATAAGAGAAGGCGAGAAGGGCCGGATCAACAGATGAGTGCCTTTATTGTACTTCTTATGGGCCAGGAGGAGCAGGAGTGTTTCCTCCAGGCCCAACAAGCTTACCTGCGATCGGCCAACCCTCCCCACCCATGTCCGACCCCCCCCAATCTATCCATGGCCCACCCCCCCCACCCCCCTCCGGCACCAATGTCTCCAATCCCATTCCCTGATATTTCTGATCCCACCCTCCGATGCCTCCGACCCCCCCTGATGCCCGATGTCTCCATCTCCCCCGATGTCTCCGTACCTCCCCCGATGTATCCAAAAACTCCTGATGTCTTCACCCTGCATTCCGCCCCCCCCCCCCCCACCCGGAGTCCTCCCTCCCTCCCTCCCCGATATCCGGCCCCATGCCCCCCGATGTCAGACTTACCTGGCATCCGCTCCCCGGCTTTCCCGTCTGGCATGTAGCCGGCCAGTCAATCTGACCGACTGTCAGGTGGGAAACCTGCTGAAAAAATTTAAAATATGCGTGACCTCAAAATCGTCAGGACGTCCAGGAAACTGATACTTCCAGGTTTCCAGTCTGGATATCCTCCCCCACGTTCTCTCCATGGCTGATAGTGAAAATCCAGGCCATAGTGTACGTCAGCAAAGATGGAGGTGATGAGCACGTAGCACTTAGTGCAGAGTAGGATACACATGGTCGTATTTTGGACAAGTTGGAGTTTATGGAGGGAGAAGGATGGGGGTCTCCAAGGGAAGTGTTTTCTGGAGATAACAAAGGATTTTAGGAGTGGAGTAGCTGAGATAGATGTGGAGGTTGGCAAGATTAAGGAGGTGGAAGTAAGCTGTCTTGGTGATGTAGGCTTAAAGTTCAGCTCAGAGTTGAACAATACGTCCAGATTGCTAGTGCCCTGGTTGAGAGAATGCCCGGGGAGGGGGATGAAGTCAATGTCAAGGAAGCAGAGTTTGTGGTTAGGGCCGATGATGGTGGCTATGGTTTTCCTGATGTTGAATACAAATGCATTAAGTGTTTGTACAGTCATTTCCAAGCTAATAACTGTGGTGTTCCGTGCAGGAAAGACTTGTTAAACAGAATTGTAATACAAGATAATATATTTCTTTTTTTACAAATTTGAAAACTTGGGAATATTCTTTAATAAACATACATTAAACACATTACAGTATAGAACATGAATCCACATTCCAACTACATGGTCTGACTGGTATTTTCCAAAGATCCCAATTATCTTTTCCTGATTAAGAACCAACTCTGTGATGTGAGAATGGAGTTGACTTTTCAGTTGATAACAGTGTAGATTTAATTAGATTATTAACATAATTCTGTTTTTGTTATATATAGCCAAGAGCAAGGTAAGTTATTTTTACTTTGCAAGCAAAATCTGGGAAAATTTTGTTACCTAGATTGTTTTTTTGAAAGAAATTGGTGTTGCAAAGATGCTACGCATTTCTGCTTTTTTATTCTTCCTGTTACAATTAAAACAGTCTTTTGCACACCAGGGAACCATGCCTGCTAAAGACTGAGAAAAAAGGAATGTTTGAATTGGTTTTATATCGTTAACTTGAGCTAAAACGCTATGGGAGATCCCAGTGAGATGAGATGATATGTCTGATCACCCCTCTCTTCACAGTTCCTTTTCAGAGCTTAGAGCCTGCTCCCATTGCAATCCTGTGTAGGTTTCTATGGAGCTTGTAGTTAAGCATGGGTTAATGTCCTGTGACACCTGCGGTGAGGATCGTTGGTGGTGCTATTGTCAGTTTTCCCCAGGACTAGGGTGTTCTTTGTGTTGCTAGCAAATAAATGAAGAAGGGAAAGTGGTTCTTCCCTATCAGTTACGGCAGGAGGGTCAACATCTGTACATGACATGACAAATTGGGCTTCTTTGGAAATGATGGCAAAGGAGGGCAGCTGAGGGGTGGCGGCGGTGGTGGTGGGGGGGTGCGGGGTGGGGTGGAGAGAGGCTAGAGAAAGCTGAAAAATTGGTGGATTGTTTGCACTGTACTTCTCACTAGAAAGAACATAACTATGCTAATTACTGCACACTTTCTAAAGGGACAATAAACTGTCATTGCTTTTTCTTGTGTGTGTGTGTGTATTAGGGGGGAGAAGCTGGATCAGTTTCTTTGGTAACAAATGGGAAAAGATATGAATTGCAGAGCAGAGGCACCGCTTTGTTCCACCTCGTGTAGTATTCTTTGTAGCTGTTTAGTATACTTGTTTGTCCAGCAGTGATTGTAATGTTTAAACAAACTCCACGCCAAGCAATTAATGAAAGCTTATAGGAGCATTTTCACAGCAGCTAGTGAAAAGAACCAATAACTGCTGGGAGAAGAGAGCACAAGAAAGAGAGGAACTGAGATAGTAGCTTAAAAAGTCTTCCCTGTGTCTCTGACAGCACGCTTGCTGCTGCTCTCTAATTTTGGCCATTATTTACCCAGAAATAATTGGTGATCTAGTGCTTTTTACCCCATTGGCCTGTCAAAACAAAGATTTTATACACTCCTCATCCCATGAAAAATTGGTGGAAACGTATTGATTTTTGTCAGCCCACCTCCGGACTCCAAACTGATGACCTGACAGCTGACTTAATGCTTAAACATACTACCTCAGGAGTGGCAGCCACTAACTGGCAGAGCATGACGCCTTGCTGAGAGGCAGATCCTGGCTCCTTACGCACTGCCATCACTGAAGTGCAGTTTACAGCTACTTTCTGACACTGTAAATTAGCTGCGAGTTCCAATTTGCCGTCTGATCTATAACGTGCTGTCGACAAAAATCCAAAAGGCAGCTATTCAGGCTGTGGGGTTTTTTTTATTGGCAGAGTTGTTTTTTTTCTTGCTTCTGCTACTGGGAAGGACTAGAGATTCTTCTTCTGCCTCACTCAGTTATCTATTTACTCAGCTTGAGCAGCCTGCATACTGTCATTTTTGTATCACTCTGGGAGCTATAGACGAGACTATTTTTTCCATGCTGAAAGCTTTCATCTGGCTGGCCTTGTTTAGCTTGCCAACAATAAGCAAAGAGAACATAAAGATGAAAAGGAAAGTTTATTTGTGATTTGGTAATTTTTTGTAATATTTTCACCCTATTCCTTCCCAGATTTTGGTTCTCAACAACAATGTTATTCCCTTTGACTGGAAAGTCAAGTGAATAATCTAAAGGCATTCCTGAAATTTTGATGGTGGTTCTGTTCCCTGCACCACCAAAAAGAGGCATATTTATTGTTGTAGGACGAGGACCCAGGGCTGCTGTTCTTTCCAATTTTCTGGCCTTGTCGACCAAAGGTTCTGACTTCGACTGGGGTATTTTTTTTTATTTGTTAATGTGGGCGTCGCTGGCAAGACCAGCTTTTATTACCCATTTCTAATTGCCCTCGAGAAGGTGGTGGTGAGCCGCCTTCTTGAACCACTGCAGTCCGTGTGGTTCTTCCACAGTGCTGTTAGGAAGGGAGTTCCAGGATTTTGACCCAGCGACCATGAAGGAACGGCGATATATTTCCAAGTCGGGACGGTGTGTGACTTGGAGGGGAACGTGCAGGTGGTGGTGTTCCCATGTGCCTGCTGCCCTTGTCCTTCTAGGTGGTAGAGGTCGCGGGTTTGGGAAGTGCAGTCGAAGAAGCCTTGCTGCAGTGCATCCTGTAGACGGAACACACTGTAGCCATGGTGCGCCGGTGGTGAAGGGAGTGAATGTTTAGGGTGGTGGATGGGGTACCAATCAAGCAGGCTGCTTTGTCCTGGACGGTGTCGAGTTTCTTGAGTGTTGTTGGAGCTGCACTCATCCCGCCAAGTGGAGAGTATTCCATCACACTCCTGACTTGTGCCTTGTAGATGGTGGAAAATCTATGGGGAATCATGAGGTGAGTCTCTCGCCGCAGAATACCCAGCCTCTGACCTGCTCTTGAAGTCACAGTATTTATGTGACTGGTCCAGTTACCCCCAGGATGTTGATGTGGGGGATTCAGTGATGGTAATGCCATTGAATGTCAAGGGGAGGTGGTTAGACTCTCTCTTGTTGGAGATGGTCAATGGTCATTACCTGGCACTTGTCTGGCACGAATGTTACTTGCCACTTATCAGCCCAAGCCTGGATGTTGTCCAGGTCTTGTTGCATGCGGGCACAGACTGCTTCATTATCTGAGGGGTTGCGAATGGAACTGAACACTCTGCAATCATCAGCGACTATCCCCATTTCTGACCTTATGATGGAGGGAAGATCATTGATGAAGCAGCTAAAGGTGGTTGGGTCTAGGACACTGCCCTGAGGAACTCCTGCAGCAATGTCCTGGGGCTGAGATGATTGGCCTCCAACAACCACTACCATCTTCCTTTGTGCTAGGTAAAACTCCAGCCACTGGAGAGTTTTCCCCCTGATTCCCATTGACTTCAATTTTACTAGGGTTCCTTGGTGCCACACTCAGTCAAATGCTGCCTTGATGTCAAGGGCAGTCACTCTCACCTCACCTCTGGAATTCAACTCTTTTGTCCATGTCCAAGGCTGTAATGAGTTCTGGAGCCACTTGATCCTGGCGGAACCCAAACTGAGCATCGGTGAGCAGGTTATTGGTGAGTAAATGCCGCTTGACTGTCGACGACACCTTCCATCACTTTGCTGATGATTGAGAGTAGACTGATGGGGTAGTAATTGGCTGGATTGGATTTGTCTTGCCTTTTGTGGACAGGACATACCTGTGTACCAATTCCATGTGTACCAGGCACCCAATTGGCCATTTTCCAGATGTGAGTACAGACAGTGAAGGCAAGTCCACTCTGGGGAGCATCACAGCCGAGTCTGATCCTGCCCTTGTCCAAAGTCTTCATGTGCGCACTTTCCAGCAAGGGTAATTAGATAGTACTTTGAAGTGGGAACCCTGAATTATTTTTCATCCTCTTTCCTAGTTCTAGGAGCTCAGAACCCAATTCGAACACTCCAATTACTGTCCCAGCTTAAATTAGTTAACTTAGCAGAGAGCAGAGCTGGGACCGCCCTTGTCTATATAGTTTCATTCCACACCAGAAAGTGCTTTTATCAACTGAGCCATCAGAGAACCCATGGCGGATGTAACAGTAGGTGTGAAACTCAGAGATCTCTGCACAAAAAAGCCTTCAGCACTGAACCTGTGACCACATGGGTATGAAAAAAAGACCTTAATGTCTAGGTAGCTACAGAGCTGGAATTTATAATATTGTGTTCCATTTTCTCTTGTCTTCTTCCACACCTGTTCAAATGTGCCATCTTACTCCACTCAGCAAGGATAGGAGCCAAGGGCACAAAAACACGACTTCTGATACTTGTTCATATGGCTGATGGGTTTTTTGATTTTAGTAGGAAGGAGTGCAGACTGTCAGTTGTTTCATATTGGTGGGGTTTAGATGCTTACTGGCTAAACAGAAACCTGACAAAGTTCATTAGCTAGCTGTTTTGGTAAGCAGGCTGATGTACCAGCCTCTGACATGACACCAGGTCAAAATCACTGTCATATAAGAAGGAGGTCTTAATGGCTATGTTAACAGTCTACCATTGGTAGAAAGGGGAGGTGATGGTAGAGAAAATAAAAAGGCTTCCTGGTTTGGTTAATATTTGAATAACAGAATTACTTTAATATTACTACCCTTCATTTAACTTTTGGAATGATGTTACATTTTGTAACAGTAAATAAGGAAGAAGAGGAAAGCAGCTAAAGATAAATAAACAGAAAGAACCAATAGTGAAAATTAGATAATACAAACAGAGATAAATTAGAGCTCAATATTCATCGATAGAAAATGTTGCCAAGGAGGAATCTTTTATACTCTTATTACCTCCTAGCATTACATTTTTAAAATTCCAGTGAGTGATCAAGGCACTTTTGCTGTGAGGCGACCCACACCAACTTCTCTTGATCTGGAGAAACATTGGGATTCTAGTTACTGGGAGTCTGTGGAAAATCTGTGATTCGATAAAGGTCTGTCGAAATAGTCGGGCTCTCAGTTGGAAAAGAGTGTCAGTTGAGGGGTGCTGTAGAAATATTGTAATTGTCACTATTACTGCGGGGAAGGTGGTGGCTGGAGATATACTGGGATTCAATTGGACATGCTTACACAAGTCTGATTTGAATTGATTTGCTGTGGGGATGGTTTTAAATCAATTTCTGCGTTTTCATATTTTAAATTCAGAAGAAATAGCGAGTAAAACAATGAGTAGCTTAGCTGTACAAACTAGGAAGGACCCAGGCTCAATCCCCAATCTATGCTAAGTTAGCTGAATTGGCCCGAGCACCCCCCATTGATCACTCCTCGAAGTGCACATAAGGGCGTTGGATGAGGACAAGGTTTGACTCAGCTGTGATGTCCCACTGTAGTTGAATAACCTGGTAATACATACTGTCTAAGTTCAAATATGAAAAATGGCCACTTGGGTGAAGTTCCAGATGGTCCCCGCTGCTCGCAAAACGATACCCGGCAATGAGGAGAAGAATTGGTTGGAAGAAAAATGCAATTTACACTTGGTATCAACTTGAATCAGCTGTAAATTTGTAACAAAGGCAGACATTATTTGATAGTGACTTTATCTGCTTAGCTGTCACATAGCTATTTGTACCGTGTTTAATCATTCAAGTAACCAATAATTCCCCCTTCTTCGCTGTGGCATGCTGAAACATTACATGGAGTGCCCCCTGTCCCTGAGACAGAGGGGCTGTGTTAAAGTATTACATGGTTGGGAGCAGTATTTCTATCTTCCAGCTCAATCATCTGGTTTCAACAGGGTGGTCTCAGAGTTCATTCTGTGGTTATGGCCATCGACTAGGGAAAGGGAAACCATACTGCAGCTATGATCTAGTCATTTTTTAAATGGCTGTATTGTAAAACAAAGTATCGATTGAGTAACACAACACATATGCTGCATGCAGCACACGGGGCAACTGGCTATCGCCCACTCGCATGTGTTTTTCTCCTTTAGAGAAAATCTTTTGAACTTTTTTTTACATGTGGGGGAACTATGAGTAAATAAATTCAAGCAGAAAAAATAAACACTCCAACACAGCTTGATGTAGGAACTGTTTGGAAATGGAGCTGGAGTGTAGATGAATTTTTGGCTGATTTGCCTGCCTTGGCGATGAGCATTATCACCTATTTTGGGACTGTGTTTTTCTAACCTGGTGAGCACATGGGATTTGGGTTGCACTGTTTATTTCAAATTGGATATCTTGCTGTTCACCTTGTTGGAAACCCCTTTTGGATCTCTCACTAATTTCTTTCTTGAAGGTTCCAGGTCCTTGATCGTCTACTTTATATTGCTTTGCTTCTTTTCATAACTTATCCTCTGCTACAGCATGAACTTCATCTGATGCCTGCATGAGTAACAAAGGTGAGAGTTTAGTTCAGGGAGCTAATTTTTCAGCTTGGATTTTGCATTTTAAAGAAATATTCTTGTACAAATGCATCAGGGTTCAAGCTTGCTCTACTGGAACAATGGATTGGTGGGGAATAGCATTCAGCAGCGAATCATACGTGATGAACTTCTGATGTACCTTGTGCTGTTGGGCAATATTGGTGGGAGGGGGAAGGAATCAGTGAGTGAAAGTCAGTTGTTGCTCTATAGAGACAGAAAGAGAAACATCAATGGGTAAGTCACCCTGCTGTCTCTATCATGCACTTCTTTGCATCTCTGGCATTGGCAGATACCTACCTGCCTTTTGGGCTAAATAACTGGTGCATAGCATGGGGGAGAGGGGAAAACATATCAAAGATAAGTCAGTAATACACAAATTTTGTCTGTTGTTCGTTGCATGTACAGATATCTCAGCTGTACACGATGCTTTCACAGGCAGCTCTTTTCAGAGATTTGTGGAGAGATCCCTCCATGGCCTCGCCCCTCCCCATCTTTGTAACCTCCTCCAGCCCTACAATCCTCTGAGATCTCTGCGCTCCTCCAATTTTTGCCTCTTGTGCATCCCCGATTTTTAATTGCATCACCACTGGTGGCCGTGCCTTCAGCTGCCTAGGCCCTAAGCCCTGGAACTCCCCGCACCCCCCCCCCCCCCACCCTTCCCTCCGCCTCTCTACCTCTCTCTCCTCCTTTAAGACGCTCCTTAAAACCTACCTCTTTGACCAAGCTTTTGGTCACCTGTCCTAATATCTCCTTAAGTGGCTTGGTGTCAAATTTTGTTTAATAACATGCCTGTGAAACACCTTGGGATGTTTTACTACATTAAAGGTGCTATATAAATGCAAGTTGTTGTTGTTGTACTGATTCTATTTATATGGCAGGGTAGCAGTTGGATTTGGGTCAGGGTGTCTGTGGCACTAGGTGAGCATATGGTTCAGGTGCCCTGAAAAAAGCATTTGCTGGGAAAAGAAGTTTGTGAATGGAGATGGATGAATCTGGATGTAATAGAAGGCATAGGGACCAAACCAATGAGAATCAGATTTTTAGGCCTGGAAGTTATGCTGTGTGATATTATTCTACAAGCGTTCAACATACTTGTATCAAGTTCCTCTGTTTACTATTTTAGCAATGCAGTTAAGTGTTCATATAATATTGCACAATGTACTTACCAGGCTTTAGTTTCATATTAACTTGTGCATTCTTTAAATATTTGATTTGTTCATAACAATGGTCAAGATTTATTCTGAATTTAACAGAATGGGGTTTAAAAAAATCTCATACATTTATTCCATTTTTAAAATTATGCATCTGAAAAAATACAATCTTTTTGTGTTGTCTATTATTTTAAAAGTGATATAATGTCAATTTCATAAGGCAAATTCACCAATTGTGTCCTTCCAGTTAGGAGCCATGCCTAAAGGAAGTTTGAATTGCCAAGAAGGCTACAACGCTGTGGTGCTGATTCTCTGACCCACACTCCCTTTGAGCACATCTCCCCACTGGAAATGCAAGATCAGTGAATTTACCGTTATAAGAAATCCTATTATCACAAACCTAATATTATAAACAAAGGGCCTGAATTTACTCTCTGCTACTTTAGTGGAGGAGTAAACGCATTTAAAATAAGTGGGTTAAAGTGTCCGCTAAAATAGCCAGAGAGCAATTTCAAACAACCGCATCAAGTTTTTGTATGTTAGCATTCAACAGTATATTTCAGAGCCAAGCTGTTATTATAAACCTTGTATAATAACAAATTGTCATTCCATGATCCTTGCATCTTGACTCATATTTTTACAAACTCTTAAATTATAATAAACTCTTATACAAGTCTTGTATTCTTATCTGTTTTTACAAGTCTTGCTATATGTGAAACACCATTATTACAAATTTTGCTTCACAACAAACTATTATCGCGAGGCTCATTTTTAATTGTTGTTACAAATCTTGTGTTATTACAAACTTTGTTGTAACTAACTTTGTATTATTAGAAAATTCATCATTATAAATCTCACTTTATAACAATCTCTGTTATTACAGACCTTACTAAGTAAGTGAGTGAGTAAAAGAGGGAAGATGAATAAGTAAACAATGGTACCAGCCCTGTGCTTCGACAAAGCCTTCCAACTTACCCTGCCCCGCGCCTTTTATGGCTTCGGGCACTGCAATTGCAGTCAGTTTTTCTTATTTGCTGACAGGCCGGCAACTGAAACATTCTTCTGTTGTGGGCAACCTTTGTCTGCATGCAAATACAAGGTGATAAGATGCTGAAGGTTTGAAGAGAATAGACCTTGACACGCAAGTAGCTACTGTGCATCCCAACTTCTGTGTGAGGCTATAAACATGCATCTTGCATCCACATTTAGTTGGGAGCTTCCTTTGTAGCCACAGCAATACAAGATTAAGAAAGAAAAAAAGAATAAACTTGCATTTATAGAGTTTGGATCATGTCCTCAGAACATTCCAAAGTGCTTCAAGGGCAATGAACTCCATTTGAAGTCCAATCACTCTTTTATAGTCAAAAGCAGCAGCAAATTTGCGTACAGCAAGGTCCCACAAACAGCAAATGAGATGAATGAACAGTTAATCTGTTTTTTGGTGGTGTTGATTGAGGAATGAATGCTGACTGGATCACTAGGAGAAATCTCTGCTCATTTGTGAAAAAGTGCCATGAGATTTTTTTTTTAACATCCACCTGAACAGGCAGATGGGGTACAATTTTAAAACTGAGCTGGGAAGGAAGCGGGGGGTGGGGTGTCAAATTGAGGTCGGGAAACCCATTAGTACGGGTTTCTCGGACGTCCTTACGATTTTGACGTAAGGACGTCTTTTATTTTTTTTGTTGGTTTCCTGTCGGACTGACCGGCTGAGTGACAGGCTGGTCTCAGACGGACAGGAGACCAGCCAGGGAGAGGATGTCTTCAGGTAAATCTGCAGGTAAGTCTTTGTTTGTATGGATTGGGGGGGGGCACGGGGGCATTGGTGGGCACAGGGCATGGGTGGGCACAGGTTGGCACAGGGGTCGTGAGTCAGGGGGAGGGATCAGGGGTCAAACACGGGGGGGGGTGTCGGGGTGGGGGTCATCGCGGAGGTCTGCAATTGTTCAGGGGGATGATCGGGGGTCAGGGGTGGAAGGATCAGGATGGGAGGATCGATGTGGGGTGGGAGGATCGGAGTGGAGTGGGATGATCGGGGGGTCAGGGGAAGAGGATCGGGGTCAGGGATCGGGAGTCCATGATCGGCGGGGGGGGGGGGGTTCCGTAATCGGGGGTCAGGTGTCCGCGATCATTGCGGGGGTCGGTGCAGGTAGGCTTGTTGGGCCTGGGGGAAGCACTCCTGTTCCTTCGGGCCCACAAGCTGTGCCTTTCTAGGCACCTACCTGTTAGTCTCGGCCTTCTTGCCTCCTTTCACGAGGCGTAAAACAGAAGGCCCGGGAATCCCGGCCCCCCGGGGTTGAAATCGGGAGGTCCAGAAAAATGGAGGCCCGAAGCCTCCTTGAAAGGTTTTAAGGCCCGACCCGCCTCCTGGGAGTGGGTTGGCCGCCCGCCCCTCTTCCTGCCCCGGTGAAAACCAGAAATGGGCAGGTTGGGGGCGAGTCTGAAATGTTGGCAATTTTCAATGCCCCCCCGCCCCCAACCCACCCGTTTTTCACTTTGAAAATTGAACCCATGGAGTCCCGGTTTAACTTTGCACCGGGACCAGGATATCTGCCTGACATTTCTTGCAGACAAAGGAATGTCTTTGCGGACTAGCAAAAATGGAAAGTTATGCGAACACGTTAAGTTTATCCGTTAATATTGGTAACAGTGACTTTTAAGCTAACAGAATCATCACAGGTTACAGCACAGAAACGGACCATTTAGCCCATCAAGTCTGTGATAGTGTTTTTCCACGCATAAGCTACCAGTCTAAACGCACTCTGCTGCTTGGTCTGCATACTATTTAATAGTCCTCTTTTTCGAGAAGCTTGTTCCCTTTTAAAATAATTTATGGACTGTGCTTCAACAACAGTTTGTGACAGAAAATTCCACATTCTAACCACCCTCTGTGTTACAGTTTTTTTCCTAATACTCCCCTTCAATTCTTTTTGTGATTATCTTAAATTTGTGTGCTGTTGTTACTCTTTCCACATCCCTTCATCAGTGGCAAAGTATTACTTGCTGTACGGTGCGCTGTTAAATTGGGGATATTGTTTTTATTACGTCATGTCAGACCGTTCCCTCCAACATAACACTCCAGTACTACAACGTAGAAATGTGTCAGAAACACGCGACATGCCATTAGATCATTCATATGGATTCAGTGGCAGGATATGGTTCTGGCAACATAGTATTATTTTGGTGCTTTACAGTAAACTCAATAAACAGGTTCCAAAATAAAATAATGGCACGGTGTATTTTATTAAAGCTTGAACCCAATAAAACCCATTCTTCATTGTTGCTGCTCTCTGTGGGAGTCACCCCCCGGTTAAGTCTGTGGAGGATAGCATCTGCATTGAAAATGATGGGATAAAAAACACAATTCTTGCACTCTACAGAGAACCCCTTCAGCGGTGGATGGTTTCTTTGATTTTAAGTTCCCCTTTTGTGAGACACATACATCAGTAAGAACTTGACTTACTGCACAGTAACTTTACAACATTGTGCTGCACACATTTATTACTGATTATTTAAACTTAACATGCCCGGAGTGTTTATTTCTGTGATGCTGGGAAAGAGTTCGGCAGAAATGAACTTATAGCATGGTTTGGGAACCAGGAATGTTACATCAGAAAACTGCTAGGTGGGAGACAGTTAAAAGAGAGGTCAAAACACAATGCAACTGAGGTACAAGAAATGTAAGATGTATCCTGAAATATCTTTGTTATGCTTTGAGGGGGTACATAGCGTAAATGTTTCTACAGCCAGAGAAATCTTTGTATAAGTCTAATATAAACAGAAATGAATATTTGAAATTTTTTCCATCCCCCCCTTTTATTTTTTTTTTGCTTCTCCAAAGTTATGTCTGAAATAAAGGAAATAGGCTAGTCAGGATTAGTTGTCTGCCTTGTACAGGAGATTTCAAAATAAGAGCTCTTATTATGGCAACAACAGCAGTTAGTAATAGCCTGTGACAGAATCAATCAGAAAGGACCTCAGAAGGGTTGAGGTACTGATGAGAAAAGATGGTGGCCAACCTGTTAAATCACCTGTGCCATGTGCCTGCAATTCTCCACAAGGTGAGTACTGGGAGCAAATCACATACCCACCCTCATAGTGATGAGAATGATGTACAGTGTACATGGCAGGAGGTGACCTAAAAGAGGACAGAGGAGCAAACATTTAAAAGAGAAGAAAAAGATTGTAATTAATAATCAAATAAAAGAGTGCAATGTAGTTTTGGCAAAGGGGACTGCTAGATCAAGCAATTCACATTAGCTGGGCATTCTATTTGTGAAAGAAGGGGGAGGACAAACTGGTTTGGGCTTAATTTTCAAAAATTTATGTTTTGAGTTCAGGTACAACTCTGTTACTCAAATATCTAGTCTGTCCACTGTCCAGTGATTCACCAATGTGTAAATCTGATGTGAGTGATGTTAGTGACATGTTTGCACTTAAATTCACATTCCTAGTGTGCCAGAGCCAAACGTTGGGCACTCACCCACTATGTGTAAGAAAGATCAAAATTGTAAAAGTCCTTGACCATGAATAATAGTAAACAGAAGGAAGTGATCAAAGTTTTAAAGGGAGAATAACTATGAATGAGGGATTCTTACCATGAATAGGAGGTGCAGAATCCTTATATGACCAAACTGAAGTTGCACAATTTAACCTATTATTGGTGCCTACAGAGGACATTGTTCAGTTTGAAGATTAGAGTTTTATAGCCAATTAATAAAGGACAGCCATATTCACCTATGAAGGTGTGAAACAGCATGGCTATACGGCAGCTTATAAGCACCCAGGTTGTTACTGTACATACATGCAACTTCAAATCTGCTATGACCTTTGCAACAACAGTGCTTCAGTAAAGTACCATGCAAAAAAATGTTAAGTGTAATCACACTGTCCATATGATGGCGTCATCGACTCTGAACAATGTCATTTCAGCATTAGTGATAAAACTAGAAAGTTTTAAATATCAATCAAAATGAATAGTCTGGTGGGAAAGGAATCTAAGCTGTACATAATCATAGGGCAACCACCATAGAATCTCAAAGGACCTCTTAATGATAAATGCACTTTCAAACTCCCCCACCCCCCAAAAAATTACACAACCGCTACATATCTGCTGCCCTCAGTGACAAACCCCACACTTTACTGAAGCACTGTTGTTACAAAGGTCACAGCAGATTTGAAGTTGCATATATATTTTTAATTGTGTCTACTTTGTTTCTAAATTGGAGCTTTTTTCTTACAAGCAAAGAATTCTGAACAACATACAGCCTTAATCCTCGCTAACTGTACATTGCACAATCTTGATAATGGTAGTCCCCTTTATGACCATCCATTGGGTGCAATTACTAGCTAGTGCTAATTTTTCAGAAAGATTATTTTTTGCTATGTGTGTGTACCAGTGTGTTTACTGCATTACGTCTATCAGATTCAGCGCTGGACATACAGCATCACTGTAAATATGCAAGCCTGTTTGAAATAATTTATTTTTACTTGAAGTCCTTCCTTGTCAGGGTCAACAGGGAGGCTGTGTTTTGATTACTGGCCCTATCAGTAGTGTTAGGCTTATCCAGCCGACTGCTCTCAGCATCGTGTGGCAGGCTCCCACATCTGCTGTTCAATGATACAGATATTGTTTTTCCCTCCACGGTGGTTACTCTGAGGTAATGACTATTGACCCTTGACCTCTGAAGTCGAGCTCTAATCTTGTTGTGACTGTATAGCAGGTGCCTAAAGGGAAAGGGGGAAGTGCATGTTATGGATTAGTGGGGAGGAGGGCTTTGGTTTGGAGGAGACATGTGTGCGCGTGTGTGCATGTATGCGCAGGGGGAGTATAGGAGGAGGTTGGGATGGTCACTCTACAAGAACAATGGCTGCTACTTTATTGAAGCTGTCATTTCGTGAAGGATTTTCCCAGTCAAGCAGAAAGAAGCTAAGTAACATCAATGCTTGGTATGTCAAATAATCAAAAAAATACCATTTCTTCTATTTTTCTGCACTAAAAACGAGCTGTGTGCAGCCAGCAGTAAGGAAAGAGGTTTTTATTTAAGCCAGTGACACGGAATAATAAATAATTTGAATAGCTCTCAGCTTCTGTTCCTGCTTTTAGCTCCCACCACAGTCTCCAAGTTCAGTGTATTGCAAATAATCCTGTTGGCATTAGTTTGCTGTTAAGGAGGCTGTGGTTTGAGGTTTTTTTCCTCCAGTAAGACTGAGATTCCGCCATTGCAAATCAATGAGCTATGAAGAGAGGCTAAAAGAGCTCAATCTGTTCTCATTGCAATTAAAAGTTGGGGTGGGGTGGAGTATAATTTCTCCATTTGTCTCCTCTCCTGTGCTGAAGGTGCTGACATGCTGGGTTATGTTTCCACAGGCGCTGGTGGCTCTCTAGTAACGCACCATTCTGTTGACAGGCTATTCAATTATGTAGGGACCACAACCAAACCTGATCCTATCTCACCAATATATCCATACCAGATCCCATCTTCATTAAATGTCCATATACTGGATAATCATCAGGAGTGGGAAATTTTGACCTTTGCTAGGGCAGCGAGACTAAGCTCAATTGCAGTGCCCCAACTGCTGGAATGGCTGAGATCAGCAAACTCAGCATGGACTGGAGGTCAAAACTGGGATCTTCCTGGTCAGTATGGCTAAGTTCCACTGTGCACAACAAATTTACCAATTAGGAAGGGAACCAGGGAAGGGGGAGAAGATGGGCGGCATGCAAGCTGAGCAAGCCAAATGCTAAACGTAATTCAAACTGTAACTACTTCATAATTTATTTGTTAAAGTAGGTTGCCACTTAATGTAATGAATCATAAAATTTACAGCACAAAAGGAAGCTAATTGGCTCATCATGCCTGTATTGGTGCTAGATCTTCAACTAGAATTGTCAATTTCCCTACCTATTACCCATATCCTTTTATGTCCTTCCTTTTCAAATACTTATCTAATTCCCTTTTAAATACGGTTTTGGCCACTTATGAAGCTCTAATCACCCTCTGTGTGGAAAACAACCCTGTGTAAAATGAATGCAGATTAGTTGAAACACCCAAAAAGGAAAAGGACAAGATCGTAAGCACCAAGGAATAGCAGAATGTATGCTTGGCACCAAGGCAGGAGAGGAAATAATGTGGGTTCTGCACATAAGTAAAACAACAACATGAGCTGGATCAGCCAATTGGCCTTTTCTAAGTTCTGTTTTTTATGCCCTTAAAGTATGCATGCCACAAACTGACAGAAATTGTTTTCCTTTTATGTCATTAGCATTGCTAGTTGTTCGCCAAATTTTGAAAGTTATTTTTCTGACACTCTTTAAGTTCCATCTCCTGCTACAAACATTGTTATGTTGCTGATAAATTCACTCCATGCAATTCACCTCTCCCTGACAACGAAACCTCAGACCAACAATGTTTTGAATTCTCAAATACTTGAAAACCTTAAAACTAAATTTTAAAAATTACACATACACTTGCCTATAACAAAGCATAAACATAGAAACAACGGGAAAAAAATCCATTCTGATGAAGAGTACACAGCGGAAATATTAACTTGTCGGGGATGTTGATTGATCTGCTGTATAATTCCAGCATTTTTTCTTTTTATTTCACATTTGCAATTTTTTTTCCTTTCAATGGAAAAAATTTCCACAAAGTAAATAAAATAATGGGGTGAAATTAGTCAGCAGCAGTAACGCAAAACGAATTAGCAACCTGCTCGATATTCTTTTCCATGGGGAGTGAAAAGAAAATTGAGCGTGGTGTAAAACAGGCTGCCGATTTGCTATCAGCCCGTTGACTAATTTCACCCCAATATGTCTTCTCCAACTCAGTTATAACTGTGCCTCAAGATCTCCGTCCTAAAGATTTGACATACAAATCTAAAAAATAAATTTTGCAAAGTAGGTACCTAGAATATGCTAAGAAGAGAATTTTATGAAGTGTTTTCTTTATCTGGGTGCTACAGTTGCAACAAATGGACTATCAAACCATCTAGTCCACGTATCATGGTTTCAATAATTATTTTTTATTTTGTGTTTTATTGTGCCAGCAGACCCAGGCCACTCTTCGTGCCTTTGAGTCAAAAGGTTGTGGGTTCAAGCCTCATTTCAGGGCCTTGAACATATAATCTAGTCTGACACTTCAGTGCAGTACCGAGGAAGTGCTGCATTGTCAGAGATGCTGTCCTTCAGGTGAGATGTTAAATTGACCCCATGTCTGCCTGGTCAGGTGGATGTAAAAAATTCTATGATACTCTTTAAAAACTCCCAGTGTCTTGGCCAATATTTATCCCTCAATCAACACCATCAAAAACAAATTAACTGGTTAACAAATTTACTGGTATTTATCTCACTGCTGCTAGATAAATTGCTGTGTCCAAATTGGCTCCCATATATGTCCACAAAACAATATCCAAATTGGCTGCCATTTATGTCTACAAAACAACATTGACACCTATCCTTGACCTGACTCAGACTGGAAATTTGCAATGTGGCGAATCGTAAAAAATAAACCTGTGGCCTTACCACCGCCCCCCACCCCCCCATTAAATGGTTTTTAGATTTAAAAAACTGAGGGTTTCTTTAATGCTCGAAATGATCTGCTTTTATGTTGGTTATATAAATCAGTATGTTGAGTGATAATGAAGCTTATGCACAGTTAGCACCCAACAGTTTATAACAAAAGATTGAATTACTTTATATAGTCCAGGGTTAATACATATTGGCAGAGGTTATGTTACATGCTGCTGAACAAGTTTCAAGCATTTAGCTTTTCAGGAATTTCATATCTTTGGGAAATTTGATCCTACATTGAACGGCCCACATTAAACTCAGTAGTAACTGTAAAAATAGTTATCAAAATAATCTTTGTAACAATCTTTCCTCATGTACTTTAGGCTTTTACTTGCCTATCTAACGATCCATCACCCACATGGCAACATCATAGAAGTGTTTCATCTCTTGCTAAGTCTATACCTGTATTTCTTTTTCTTTTTTGTGAATCCATGCTGGCTCTTTGGTGTTTTGTTCACATCGAGATGTCAAGATTGCTTTACCGGGTTTATTAGGTGTCTGCTGTCACACCGTTTGCTTTCCACTTCATTAAACCTGTAGCAGAGCCTGATAGAGTTGTTGCAGGTGGGGTAGGGAGCTGTGCACTCTGCAGGATATCAGCTCAACAGTTCAACACATTGTATGTATCCCACTTTCAAGTCAGCGTTTGAGTTATCTAAAAGGTTTAACTCTTTGGTGGGCCACTGCAGTGGCAGACATTTGCACCACATTTCAAAATATGTAATACAGTATCTGTCAGATAATAGGAATGTAGGTCTGCTTAAAAGAAATGCTAAACAATGTGGATAGGTGCATGTGTAGACTTTATTATTATTTTTTTAAATGTGCTTTTAAAATTAATATTTAGGTGTGTCATTTCCTGTTAGAATCTGCAAGGAATACGGGAGACGTAGGGAAAACCTTACTAGCCGTTATAATGGAAGATTCAAGTTATGAGACTACTGCTGACACTGACTTGAGATTAGCCCCTGTGTGCACCTTGTTTACACTGGCACTGATTTGAGCCTGTAGTTCTGACAGTTTATTGGAGGAAATGGAAGTCAGATTTCATGAGTCCATCCTCTTTTCTGCCCCCATAAATGGGGTATAACTGAAAGGTTCAGATGGTGTCATAAACCACAAAAGTAAAGCTCAAGCAATTTATACTTGTCATCTAAAGCCCACGGTCAGATTACAATCTTAGATACTGCCCTTCATCTCTATTAAAGATACAATAAAATTAATAATATAAATTCTGCTTTTTTAGGGATTATTTTTGTTTTTAGGCGGTCTTTGTGCCATGGGCAAGTGTCTGCAGGTTGCTTGTCCTTATGCATGATAATGTTCCGAAAATGGTATTAATGTCTTGTGATATCGACAAAAGGGTATTAACGAGAATTATTGCACAGTGGTTTACCAGGATTTAGCCTGCTCAGTGTATCTTATAATGGAAGAACTGCTAGCTTATAGGAACAGTTTAGTCTGGGGTTGCAGCTTTAAAGACACAGTTCTTGGTTCGTGCTGCAACTGATCCATTATGAGATTAGCAGACATAAGTGCTTTAAAGAAAAGCAGTAGTCTCATTTGCATGTAGTTAACCAAGTTCTGTGACCCTCTGTGATGAGAGCTGATTAGATTTTTCATAAACAGATAAAGTATAACTTGTATGAACACATTAGTTTTGCATAAACGCCCTGCTATTGATGTTCAATAGACCCAGCTGTAAGGATCTTGGTGAGTCAGTTTTATCTCTCCTCTCAGAGCAAACGTTGGAACTGGGTTCATGAATTTGGTTCTCGGGTAATGTTGGCTTAAAGAGGGGGCAGCTGTCAACATCAGAATATTAAAGATATAGTGCTATCAATAGTACACCATTCAAAAATTGCATTGTTACAAAGAACAATTATTCAACTTGTTTTTTTTCTGTCTCTCAATTTTTCTTGTGCTTTTGGTCAAACAATGAACACTGATGATTGCATCAGGGTAAATAGCTGAGAGAGGAGTCACGGAACCACCAGACAACAGGATCAGCAGATGACAAAATTCACAAACTATTGGTCCTCCAACATACACTGCAGTTTCTTCATTGTTGCTGGGTCAATATCCTGGAATCTCCACTCCCACTCCCACTACCTGGAGCACCACTACCACAAAGACTGAAGTGGTTCAAGCAGTAGATCCACCACCACCTTCTCAGGGCAACTAGGGATGGGCAATAAATGCAACCTTGCCAGCGTCACCCACATCCCAGGAGCAAATTTAGAAAAAGACAAATTTGAAACAAAATTTAAAAGTGGCCCCCTTTCAAGGGGCGCCAAGAGAACACCAAATTATTCTTTCCGGTGGATCCAACAACCCCCACCCCGCTCAAGCCCAGAATTCTTCACTCGGACTTTCTGGCCCGTTCGGTATGCCAGTGCCCTAAATGCACCCCTATTGGTGTGGGTGCTCGCCATTGGAACCCAAATTAGAGAACCTTCCCTTGACCCTGGAAAGTCACTCGGGATCAGCAACGGAGGTTCCCTGCAGTTATATCTAGGCACTTACATCGAGATGTGGCCCACCATGGATTTTTGGGATTGTCTTTATCTCTTGGCTTTGAAGAATAATATTATACCATGTTGCTACTTTACAGCTACCATTGGATTATCATTAACAAAAGTGGATGTTCTTCTCTGACATCATGAAAGAAATTATTCAATTATTGAAGCATTAATTCATTCCTGCAGTTGACTTCACATTTAAGTGTAAGCTTTTAAAGTGATCCATATCTAGTTTGGTTGTCCACATCTATTTCTAAGAAAATGTTCGCTATTGCCCCCCCACACAGACCTCGGAGGCCTCACTCTTTCCCATCTGAGAAATCTTCTCCAGCCATATATCCCTGCCCAATCCCTCTGATTTTCTGAGACTGGATTACTGTTTGTTCCCCACTCTCTCCCCTCCATCAAAGGCCGATCTTTCAGTCAAATGACCCTGCTCACCAGAAACTTTCTCCAAAACCACTTTGTCTACTATCTATCTTCCAGCCTTCAAAAGCCGCTTTTGTCTCCCACTTCCTAAATGACCAGTCTTTTACTGCTTGATGTCCACCTTTCTGAGTTGCTAACCACTCTGAGATGGTTTCTTTTATGTGAGGAGTTCTTTATAAGTGCAAGTTGTTATACTGAATTTGGTATAGTAAGTACGAACAGACTACACAGTCACTCACTTTGTTTTCCTTTTTCTCATTCACCTGCCATACCATTTGAGGAACACAGGATATACAATTTCTCACCTCAAGAGAAGAGACAGTCACTTCTGAGTTATCTGTCTCTTCATTTGTGAGGATAGTCATGATGTGGAGATGCCGGTGATGGACTGGGGTTGACAATTGTAAACAATTTTACAACACCAAGTTATAGTCCAGCAATTTTATTTTAAATTCACAAGCTTTCGGAGGCTACCTCCTTCGTCAGGTGAACGATGTGAAACATCATTTCACATCGTTCACCTGACGAAGGAGGTAGCCTCCGAAAGCTTGTGAATTTAAAATAAAATTGCTGGACTATAACTTGGTGTTGTAAAATTGTTTACATTTGTGAGGATAAGTCATGCATCTTAAACAAAATTATGGCCGGGAAATTCTTCCGAGCTGCTCCCGCTCAGCCGCATTGCTTCATCGGAAATGCGGCGGAAACCCCGTTTTACATGCAAAACAGGGTTTCCACTGCACTTCCAGCGAAGTAATGCCTGCAGAGCGGGAACACCTCCGAGGAATTTCCCGGCTTATGTAGTCTTTTATACGTTGCTTTAATACTTTTAAAAGTCTTATTAGTATAATGTATGTAATAAAGCAATTAAAAATACATATATATCTACAGGCAGGGCTGTTAAAGTACTGGATGGTTCTGATATAATGTCAGATTAATTAGCTTGTCTACATATTCCCTGCTGATATGATGTCATCATGTGTAGTGTCTTATGTAGCAATATATAGACTCTTAATTACATACATTGATTTTGTCATCTTTCAATTTAAAGATGTTGCAGTATTGCAGCTTTTTATATTGCAGTGGTATTGTGATATCCTGAAATATGAGCATATTGTATTATGAAAAATCCCTGATAATTCCAGCACATTCTTGCCCTCTATTGTACTCATTTTAAATCCTGATGCCTGGTGATAGTCATAGTATAGCAGATCAGGCTTGAAATTAACACTGATCTTCTAGACCGAGACCAGCATGTTTAGCAATGGACCAGTGCAACTGGCCTGCTGGATCAGTGAATCCATTCCAACAGCAGCACAAGCTCAGAAAGCATCTAATGCAAGTCTTTTACAAACTACTTTCAGCAATTCTCTGTGTTACGGCAAGTGCATTTTTAGTTTCTAGTGTGTTGGTAAACCAGTAGTTTATGACTTTTGACATCTGCTGATTCTGCTGTCTACTGGTTTCGCAAGCTCAGCTTTCCATAGAGGGAGACCATAATTAAGAAGCAAGTTGCACCATTAGTAACTCTTCTTTAAAAAATCGTTTAAAAGAACACCACTGTCTTTTAATTTGTTCAATCTTGTTTAAACAGTGAGTGCTGATGATATCTTCGGGAGAGTTAGTTTGGAAGAGTTCTTGAAAGTGCCCATCATAGTGGAGGAGATGAATTAACATCATTCAAAATAAAGTTATTAACCCAAGATGCTTCAGCAATCATTCTATCTTAGCTCAGGCTACTCGCAATGGTAAGCTCAGCAGCTCTTCCCACCAGTTACCTTTGATGAGATCCACAGCATTCAACATATTGACAGAAACTTTTCCTTAAAGAGTAGCACAAATATTAGGAAAAAAACCAAAAATTAATCCTAATTTATTGCAACTATCTGATTTTTTTAAATGGACTCTGTAAAACTAATTTCTTCTGTTTTAAGTTTTCCTCTCCTCCCTTTAAGGTGATGACTAATGCTGGGTATGCTAGCAGCTCACAGTACCTTACCCAAGTGGTCATTTTTCCTGTGTGAACCTGGACAGAGAATGCTTAGGTTATTCAACCATATAGAGTATCACACCCAAGCCCAATCGGTCGTCAACCAATGTCATATATGCACACTTTCTAACAGCAGGCACTGGATAGCAATGAGTAATGAGAACTTTGGCTAATCTTTCCCTTCTCTAACCTGGCCACTGAAGCCGATTCTAGCTTCCCTTTCGCTGTCACAGGTGATATTTGCTAACTCAGAACAGACTAAAGATTGAACCTAAGGACTTTAGGGTCAGTGTGACTCAGTTCTACACTGGGTAGTGTAGTTACCAACTAATCGGAGTTAAAGAAAGATTCGCTTTCATTAAAGTTGCAAATGCAAACTGAATTTTTACACGTGAAATAGCCTTTTTTAACTGAAAATATTGCCGCTGAATTTCCTCGAGGGTTTTTCTGATTGGCTGTTGTAACTTCAGCGGAAACCCCGTTTCTGGGTTTTTTCCGGGTCTTCTGCTGAAGTTACAAGAAAATGCCCAGTGTGAACCTCCAGCAACAAGGATCAAATTAAGATAACACTGCAGTATTATAGCTGTCATGTGCATTGTGGTAATAGTTGAAGCAATTATCAGAGCGTCCAAAATACTGTAAATTTCAGATGAGAAAAGCAGAATTCCTGCTTTACCTAATAAATACACAACTGAAGATCTCAATAAAACTGATTTTGCAATATCATATAGATTATGTTTTAGTCAAACATGAAAAATCCTGTGGAAAATATTTTTTGGTGCAGTCCATTTCCTATGGTTAAACTTGTGTGAACTTATTTCTAGGTTTGTTAGAAAATCCCACTAAATCACTTGTTCAGTCAAGCTGTTTTTAACCAAACAACATCCCCTGGGACATTAAAGTATTTTCCTTTATTTTTAGATACCGTATATATCTTTTTATTTCTCTGCTTCAGTCATGTGCTTGTCTAACTTTGCTGACATTCAGTGAAGGAGTTGTAGTACATGTTGTGACTCATGACAATTCTTCCAATTTGCTCCATTTGGTGAAAAGCCGAGAAGCGATTGATATTTCTTCCTTTAAATTATTGAATCCCCGACTTCTGTTACACTCTCGGAGGACCTTCTCTTGATGCTGAGTGTAACAGCCAGTGACTGCTGATGCTAAAAATGTGAAGCGGAAATTGATCAACCTTCTCATATTTAACACGGTTACTGAATAATATTTTTACATCAGTTTCTCACAAAAAATTTTTTTTCCCGGGCTCGGCTCATTGATTTGCTTACTGAAAATGGAGGAAGCAGTAGCATGTTACTGTCTCTCTGGATCAGATACATTCCATTAAATTGATCAATACACAAAATGCAAAACCCTGAGTGTTGACAAAACTAAATAAATATAGATGAGGGAGAGAAAAGAAATTAGACTTATGTCAAAAAATCCTGGCAAAACACATTTAACCCTTTCACCTTTACAGAACCTGTTTACATGGCTTATGGGGAGGGGTGAAGGGTGGGGGCGTGGTGTAGACATGGAAAGAGTTTAATACTTTTTTATACCCGGAGTAGCCAGTTCTAAGAACTAACCTTTGAAAGTGGTTCACTGATTGAATGATGGAGAGGAGGGGTGTTTGACTTTAAGCAAAAATCAGCGGCAAATCTAAATAGATAATTCGGCAGCACTGCTGCACTTTCAAACTCCCAACTGCCGAGCCTTCACCTTCCTTTCTCTACGATACTTCTGCAGCTGTTGAACTGTTCAATCACTCTCTCACCTCCACCTTTGATGCCCTAGTCCTCAATAAAACCCTTACCCTCTCGCATACTCGTTAAAAGGGGAATTAAAAAGAAAAAAATAATGCTCAGGAGGACTTTTACCCTGAGCTATAGTTGGAAATGTAGTCAAGTCGCTGACACACTTGTGGTGGGTAAGTATTTAAGCCTGTGGTACTCTAATGTGATGGATAGGCATCTGACCCCTGATAGACTAGTATAAATTCTTCAAACCCTTCAAAAAGCTTCTGGACTCACTTACTCTCCACACCTGTCTCTGAATCCGGACATCAGTTCGTCGATGCTCCAAGCTGACTCCATCTTAACTACGTCAACTTTATCCCACCACGGGACCTCTGACTTTAACCTTGGACTCCCTCCTATTGTTTCTTCTCTATTCCCTGTTTGTTACCAGGACATACATATTCCAATCCTGCTATGTAACCAAGCCTATGTAGCTTGACTTTACCTGTGTCCATTTGCGTCTGTGTTTTGGCTGCCGATCCAGACCCGAGCCCATCGCTTCCATTTCCCCCTTTTTCACCTTTTTGCTTCTTTTCTCTTTCCTCTCCTGACCCCCTCTCTCCTGTCGTCATGCCTCCTTTCATTTCTCCCCTCTTGGATATTCTGCCACCCCCCAAATCACTACCCCAACCCTTCAGCACTCCTCGACCTTCCTACTTTCCTGCCACCGTCCCAGGCTTGACTCGCTCTTAGATAAGCCTACAACTTTCCTCTGTGCCTCCAAAGGGCCCACCGAGGCACTCATCGCTGCCTCCTTACGAGCGGCAACCCCTACTGTCCCATCCTACTCTCTCACCGACCTTCCCGCCCAGCGAGCCCGCTGGGGGCTAATCTTGCCAATCTCCTTTCCATCCCACTCACCCCTCCCAGCGCTGGCACTGTGGACTCTGCCAGCGGATCAGCTATCACCGCCCCTTTCCGCATCTCCGTCCAGAATGTCCATTCAATGGTGAACAAGGCCCTTGCCATCCATGAGTTTATTGTGGATGATTGCATCGACATCATGGCCTTAACGGAAACCTGGCTGATGATATTGACACCTTCCCCTTAATGAAGCCCCCCCCAGTCTGGCTACATCTTCCATCACTTGCCCCGTTCAGACCGCTGCAGTGGCAATGTGACCCTTATCACCATATCACACCTTGGTCTATCCCCCTACTCCTCTGGCACCTTCTCTTTTGAGCATCTCACCTTGTTCCATCCCTCTCACCTCTCCTTTAAAATCATCATTCTCTACCTCCCACCCAAGTACCAAGCCAAGTTTCTCACCGAGATATCTTCACTGCTTTCCTCCCTCAGCCTCTGCACTGAGCGACTTCTCAACCTCGGTGATTTCAAACTCCATCTCAACTCATCATGCTCTCTCTCCTCTGAGTTCACTGCCCCTCCTATCCTCCCTTAATCTCTCCCTCCATATAAACTCCCCTACCCATATTCACAGCCATCCCCTCGACCTTGCCATCTCACGTGGCATCTCTACTCCCATCGTGTCAATCATGGATAAGGCCATCTCTGATCACGTCTTTGTATCCCTCTCCACCCACAATTCCTTCCCCCCTCTCAATCTCCCAATTCCTTCTGTGTTCGCCCCTGGAGAAAACTCTCCACCAAGTCACTTACTAATGCACTTTCAAATTCCCAACTGTCTAGCCTTTGGCTCTCCATTCACCACGTTTCTGCAGCTACCAATCTGCTCAATCACACCCTCATCACCACCTTTGATGCCCTTGTCCCTATTAACACCATTACTCTCTCTCACTCTGGTCGTTCCCCTTGGTATGACTCTCAACTCTGCTCCCTTAAGTCCAAGGGACGCAGACTTGAACGTTTATGGCGGACAATTGGTTTAGCCATTTATCGCCAGATCTGGCTGGACCATGTAAAGCACTATCGGGTCCTGCTCTCCTCTGCCAAAACTTCTCACTATACCAGGATCATCCTGGAATGCAAAGATAACCCCCGGCTTCTCTTCTCCACTACAAACCATCTTCTTAAACCCCTCTCTCCTGCCTCCTCCACCCTCACCTCCAACGAAAGTGTGAGGAGCTCATGGAATTCTTTGTCACTAAGATTGAGACCATCTGTTCAGCTGCCTCTGCAGCTTCCCTCCCTTCCCCTAGCCCAACAAGCCAAACCTCCCCTGAGGGTCCCCCCTGCCCTAGACCTAACTCTCATCTTTCTCTAGTTTCTCTCCGAGCTCATCTTGACTATGAGACCCACCTCCTGCTCCCTCAATCCTATTCCCACCAGACTGCTGACCACCTTACTTTCCTTCCTGGCCCCCATGTTAGCTGATATTGTTAACTGTTCCCTCTCCTCAGGCACTGTCCCCCTCCCCATCAAATCTGCTGTCATCGCCCCCTCCTCAAAAAAACCATCCTTGACCCCTCTGTCCTTGCAAACTACCGTCCCATCTCCAATCTCCCTTTCCTCTCAAGTCCTTGAACATTTTGTCACCTCCCAAATCTGTGCCCATCTTTCCCGCAACTCCATGTTTGAATCCCTCCAATCAGGTTTCCGACCCTGCCGCGGAACTGAAACGGCCCTTATCAAAGTCATAAATAACATTCTATGTGACTGTGACCGTGGTAAACTATCCCTCCTCTTCCTTCTCGACCTGTCTGCAACCTTTGACACGGTTGACCACACCATCCTCCTCCAGTGCCTCTCCTCCGTCATGCGCTCACCTGGTTCCATTCTTATCTATCCAGTCGTAGCCAGGGAATCACCTGCAATGGCTTCTCTTCCCACTCCCGCACCATTACCTCTGGAGTCCCCAAAGGACCCATCCTTGACCCCCTCCTATTTCTCATCTACATGCTACCCCTCAGCAACATAATCTGAAAACACGCCAGGTTCCACACTGACGACACCCAGCTCTAGCTCACTACCACCTCTCTCGACTCCTCCACTGTCTCTCATTTGTCACACTGCTTATCTGACATCCAGTAATGGATGAGCAAAAATTTCCTCCAGCTAAATATTGGGAAGACTGAAGCTGTTGCCTTTGGTCCCCGCCACAAGCTCTGTTTCCAAGCCACCGACTCCATCCTTCTCCCTGGCCACTGTCTGAGGCTGAACCAGACTGTTTGCAACCTTGGCATCCTATTTGATCCTGAGATGAGTTTCCGACCACATATCCGCTCCATCACCAAGACCGCCTGCTTCCACCTCCGTAACATCGCCCGTCTCCACCTCTGTCTCTGTTCATCTGCTGCTGAAACCCTCACCCATGCCCTTGTTACTTCTAGACTTGACTATTCCAATGCTCTCCTGGCTGGCCTCCCACCTTCCACCCTCCATAATCTTAAGCTCATTCAAAACTCTGCTGCCTGTATCCTAACTCGTACCAACTCCCGTTCTCCCATCACCCCTGTGCTCACTGAGCTACATTAGCTCCCGGTCCGGGAACGCCTTGATTTTAAAATTCTTATCCTTGTTTTCAAATCCCTCCATGGCCTCACCCCTCCCTATCTCTGTAACGTCCTCCAGCCCTGCAACCCTCCAATTCTTGCCTCTTGCGCATCCCCGATTTTAATCGCTCCACCATTGGCGGCCGTGCCTTCAGCTACCTAGGCCCTAACCTCTGGAATTCCCTCCCTAAACCTCTCTGCCTCTCTACCTCTCTCTCTCTTCCTTTAAGACACCCCTTAAAACTTACCTCTTTGACCAAGCTTTTGGTCACCTGTCCCAATATCTCCTTATGTGGCTTGGTGTCAAATTTTGTTTGATATCGCTCCTGTGAAGCGTCTTGGGATGTTTTACTATGTTAAAGGCGCTATAGAAATGCAAGTTATTTTTGTTGATCCCATATCTTTCAGTTTTGAGTTAGCTTTGAAGCGAATAGATTATGTACAGTGGCAGATTCAAAAAAATAATAATTAAAATATTTATGATACAGAGTACTGGTATGAAAATCTCATTGTAAATGCTTTTTAAAACAATCCTGTATAGTTATCTCATGCATATGGAAATGTATATGACATTTTCCCCAATGAGTTCAGTGCTTCCGATGGTTTGTTTCTGCCTTATCTGTTACTTTAGTTTGAAGAAAATATTGGCAAACATCCAAGTGCTACACCTGGAAATAAAAACATCTTATATCATTCTGTTCATTCCTGTTAGCTAATTGGGTTCAGCTGTAAATTTTATACAGAACAAATGTATATACGGTAATAGATGGCTGGCAGTCATTTGCAAGGCAGTAATTCAAATCCGTGAGTCTGATGATGTTCATAAAGCACTTGAGTTTGGCTCATGTGGTTTATGAATGTCAACAAAACCAAGAAATTGAATCAATGCCTTAAACTTGTTGTGCTTATGATATTTCTTATTCTTTGCATTATGTAGTCTGAAGTTCAAGTTGAGATTGCAATGTAAACTTTTACTTCTCTTACAATGTTTGACGATCGTATGGCCAATGACATAATTGAAAGATGATAACAACAATATGATCTGGTGATATGTCACTGGTATTATGGTAACATTAATAACACATTATCAGAATTTTTTAATGACATTTTGTCTGCCTATCTAGATAAGAAAGATTACTACTGGAAATCCATTTTGGTCTGGGAGCTGGCGTCTCCGGGCCCGGCTGATTTCCCTAAGACTATGCTGCACTTCTAGCCGACTTACTCCAAGAGTGTCTCTCTGACATAGGAGCAATTGGGGACCAATGACTTTAGCCAAGTAAAGCCTGATGTTTGAAAGGGTTAACATTACCCATTGTGAGTTGTTTTCAGATCTTTTATTCAACTATTGTATTGTATAGTATCTGTCTATATATTTGCATTTGGAGATCATAAAAAGCAACAAAGGGATACAAAGCAAGTAATAAGAGTTGCAAAAAGGGAACAATTAGAAAAGGGATATCAAAGCGAACAGCAAAAGTTTTTATAAATATATTAAGAGAAAGAGAGTGGTAAAGGGAAATGTGGGCCCATTAAAAACAGATGCAGGCAAGACTATAATGGACGATAAGAAAATGGCAGACTTGTTGGGCATGATTTTTACCTGCAGCGGTGGGGGGGGGGGGTAGATTTTCAGGTGGGAAGCCCAGGAGTAAAGTTGGCGGGTCGGAATGTGCAATTGCAACCTAATTGAATGCTTACAACTTCACTTACGGGTTTCCCGCACGACAGCCACCCAGGTAAGTCTGACATTGCGGGGGTGGGGGAGGGGTGGTTCGGTTGGGGCTGAACAGCATGGGGTGTGGGGGGTCATCGGGGAGGTTGGGGTCGGACATCGCGGCGGGGGGGTGGGGGTCGGACATCGGAAGCTGGAGACATCGGGAGCTGTCAATGTCGTGGGGAAGGTTGGAGACATCACGGGGAGGGCCGGAGACATCGCTGGGAAGGTCGCCCATCAGGGGAGGGTGTTCTCGGCCATCGGGAGGGCTCAGCCGATTGCCGGGGTCCAGTCGCAGCAGGTAAGCTTGTCTGGCCTGGAGGAAACACTCCTGCTCTTCCTGGCCCACAAGCAATGCAAAAAAGGCACCCGATGAACCGGCCCTTCTGGCCTCCTTTTACCTGGCGAGATTCGTGAGTCCTGGGAAAGCCATCCTGGAGGTGTTAAATTTACAGCTTAGTTACATTCAATTAAAAAAAATGCTCCTTAACGTCTCTTAAGGATGTTAAATGCCCCACTAAATACATGTCTGCCGGAACTCTGCGATTCAGCACCGTGCACGTATCCAAACGTGCCCACGTTAAAGTGGGCGTGGTAGAGCCAGATTGCAGCTGCGAATGCAAAAACTCGTATTTTCATCTCCCACCCGACTCCAGCCCACCCGGTCTTGGGGATAAAATTTCCCCCAATGAGTCTGTACTTTGGATCAATTTTCACAGTGGAGGAAGAGGACAAAACACAGCTGTACAAAGGAACCTAAAAATAAGTCTTCGTAGATTTCATATAAGAAAAATTTGGTAATGGAGAAAATATTGGGACTTAAGATAGACAAATCACCAGGACCTGATAGTTGCCACCCCAGAGTATTAAAACACACCTGTTCCTCCTGGCTCCACATCAAGCTTTAAAATTTTCATTTTACATTTTTAGTGGCAGTCGTTTATTAGGCTGCATCCACGCCAGGAAAGAGTGAGCAGAGCAGGCCCGCTGCTCAGTGAAGCCCGATTTCCCAAAGGAGTCGTAAAACAGGCTTTAGACCACTCATTAACATATACAAGGTGCCTAATGCCTATTTTAGGCTGACACTAGGGATGCCTGAAAGACTGCTGGATCCATTATGGGATTGGATGTATTTCAGGCGCCCTTTGGGGACAGCACTGTGAAATTGGTACTTTTGGCCCCCTTACTCTGCCCGACAAAAAAAGGGAGCAGTAGGATCCAATTTCTGTGTAAGTGCGATCCAGGAAATTACGGGCCAGAAAAGCAACCCATGGTGCTTCACAGAGAAGAAAAAATGAATGCTGAGCCAAACGAGGAGAGATTTGGTGGTGTGACCAAAAGCTTCATCAAAGGGGTGGGTTTTAAGGAAGGTCTAAAGGAGGATGGGGTGGCGGATACATGGAAGGTTTTGAGGAGAGAATTCCAGAGAGTGGGACCTAGGTGGCTGAAGGCAAAGCAGCCAATGGTGGAGCAAAGCGAGGGGGCGATGCACAAGAGGCTGGAGTCGGAGGATTTGGTGGTAGGGGGGTGGTGATTGTAGTGCTGGAGGAGGTTACAGAGAGTGGAAGAGATGAGGCCATGGACAGATTTAAACACAAAGACGAGAATCTTAAATTTAAGATTAATGAGGGATCAGGAGCCAATTTTGGTCAGCTAGGAGGGGGGTGATGCACGATTGGGATTTGGAGCAGGATAGGATATGCAATTTGGATGGGAGCCTGGTCAGAAGAGCATTGGAGTAATCAGGCCAGGATAAGGCATGTATGAGGATTTCAGCAGCAGCCGGACTTGGGGCAGGTTTGGCTTAGTGGGCAAGGGAGAAGGGAGGAAGCAGCAGAAGCACTTGAATGGATAGTGTCTATCTTAGTGATGAAGAAACCCATGAGTTCCCACACTTCTAGTTAGGGGTGAGGATGAAGGGGGCAGAGGACAGGGGTTTAAGGAGGCGGTCAGTAGTAGAGAAAAGGAGCCTGGGGTTATCTTACTGTCAGCAATATCATGGAAGATCTGCTAATATAATATAATTATGTGTATACATAAAGTATTTTTGGTCTTGTTGAGATTACATAGCTTGCTGTATTGACAAACCAGATTGCGCAGTTGCATTTTACCACATCTTTGAAAGCACCATTGCAACTTGTACCTTTTCTGGCTTCATTTTGCAGTGCTGTGGTTTCACATTATCCAGCAATTCTTGTTTTTAAATTTTTTCCTTGCTACTAGAAAAGAAACCCAGAGATTTTGCTATGAAACACACATGTCAATCCCTCTGAAGTATATATTCTTCATAATTGGATACAGTTTTGTGATAAACAGCCCATTTAATTACAAAGAACCGACGCTACCTTTTCTTTTAAAAGCCTATAAAAATTTTAGCCAGACCTTGTGATTTAAAAAAATATTATGTAGAGACTAATATTAAGGACATTATCAATGGGTCAATGTTCTGATCAGAATCGTCTAACCTACCAGCAGGATGGGCTGACAAAATGAATACTGCTTTTTTTGCCTTTTAAGAAATGTATTATTATTTTTCTTGTTTAAGGATATGGGGGTTAGGATGGAGTTGAAAAAACAGAGCCCGGAATGTAGATGTTTTTGAGCAGAATTTGGCTGCAGTCTCCAACGTCTGTTGCACACATGGCCGCCTCAACACGGCAGGTGGCTCAGTACAAATGCTCCTAGACTGGGCACTACTAACTTGGCTTCTGTCTCTTATGATGTAACATGGATTAACCCTGTAGCATCTTCTCCTTCTCCTAGTTCCATTCATTAGCACAGCAGCAACACTAAGTAATTCAACAACATCTGGTCAGTCTGTAACATCAGAATCCGTGTGGTATTTTAGGCCGAGAAGCATATGACAAAAGGCACAGAACTGCAGCTTCTCGGAGTGGCAATTTTTGAAGAGCAAAACTTAAAGTCAATTGTGAATGTGGATGATCAAAAAGATATCCAGTGATACATTACCTCTTCTTTAAATTTGTTTTTGGCTGTGCTTTTAATTTGTCTTTTTTGTTATACTCTTTTTCACACAAAATTAACGCTATCTGTGTAAAACACAATTAAAAGCAAACTTTAGTTTTAGGGGGAAATACAGAAATGCGATGTTCTTGCTGTAACATGAATCACATAATCCATTTTCTTTCTCTGCTTTAGTTTCTCTAATAATCATATATACAGAGCTGCTCATGGAGGTCTGGCTAGCTCCATTTAAGGGGTTTCTGGACTGGAATGAAATAAGACAAAGGGTATCTCTAATGGTTCTTTTGAGTTTGAAGTGAAACAAGTTTGTGCCTCAATCCAGTTCATAGTTGGTACAAGTCCTCAGCACAAAATTGCCTGGAACTTGGCACAAATAGGTACTAAATGTGGAATCGCAGTCTGGAAGCTGGGTGTGGGAAACAGCAATGTCAACTGATGCAGTAGAAGATGCTGTTAAGAGGGTAAAGAATGTTGCGTTACCATAAAAGGTGCTTTACATCATGTGCTATATGTGATGTAGAAGTGGTTGATGGTGACATTGGATGACAAAAGTAGAAAAGTATTCCCTTCTCCAGTATTGACATCTCCTACCTTAATGAGAAATCATAAGAATTAAAAAGTACTGACTAGACTCCAGCAATAATGAAGAGAATTGATAGAATGAATATAAAATATCTAGTAAAAAATATAAAAACAGATTGTAAGAGCTTCTATAAGCATGTAAAAAGGAAGAGAGTAGCGAAAGTAAACGTGGATCTCTCAGAGGCTGAGGCAGGAGAAATTATAATGGGGATTGAGGAAATGGCAGCAACATTAAACACATATTTTGTATCTGTCTTCATGGCAGAAGACACAAAAAACACACCAGAAATAGTGGGGAACCAAGGATCTAATGAGAGTGAGGAATTTAAAGTATTAGTAAAGAAAAAGTACTGGAAAAATAAATGGGACTAAAAGCCGACAAATCTCCTGGACCAGATGGGCTACATCCTAGGGTTCTAAAAGAGGTGGCTGCAGAGATAGTGGCTGCATTGGTTGTGATCTTCCAAAATTCCCTAGATTCTGGAAAGGTCCCAGTGGATTGGAAGGTAACAAATGTAACCCCGCTATTCAAGAAAGGAAGGAGAGAGAAAACAGGGAACTACAGGCCAGTTAGCCTGACATCAGTCGTAGGGAAAATGCTGGAATCCATTATTAAGGACTTGGTAAAAGCGCATTTAGGAAATCATTATATGATTAGGCAGAGTCAACATGTTTTATGAAAGGGAAATCGTGTTTGACAAATCTACTGGGGTTTTTTAAGGGTGTAACTAGCAAGGTAGATAAAGGGGAACCAGTGGATGTAGTATATTTGGATATTCGAAAGGCATTTGATAAAGTGCCACATAAAAGGTTGTTACACAAAATAAGGCCTCGTGGGGTTGGGGCTAATATATTAGCACGGATAGAGAATTCTTAATGGACAGAGAGTAGGAACAAATGGGTCATTTTCGGTTTGGAAGATTGTAACTAGTGGGGGCCGCAAGGATCAGTGCTTGGACCTCAGCTATTTACAATATATATTAATGAATTAGATGACGGGACCAAGTGTAATGTATCCATATTTGCTGACAATACAAAGCTAGGTGGGAACGTAAGCTGTGAGGAGGACTCAAAGGGCATGATTTTAACACTGAAAATCGTGGGGGTTGGGTTGGGGGCAGGGGGGCATTCAAAATCATAAGCATTTCAGACCCGCCCCCAACCCACCTCCAACCTGCCCATTTCCGGTTTGTACTGGGGCAGGATGAGGGGTGGGCAACCAACCCGCTCCCAGGAAGTGGGTTGGTGACTAAAACCTTTCAAGGAGGCTGTGGGCCTCCATTTTTAAAGAATTTAAATTTCAACCCCTGGGGGCCGGCATTCCCGGGCCTTCTCCTTCACGCCACGTGAAAGGAGGCGAGAAGGCCAGAAACCTGCAAATAAGTGCCTTTCTGGCACAGCTTTTGGGCCTGGAGGAGCAGGCGTGCTTCCCCCAGGCCCAACGAACCCACTTGCAATGACCCCCCCAATGATCGCAAACTCCCCCCCCCCCCCCCCCCGATCTCTGCCCCCCCCCAACAATCGTGGACCCCCCCCCACCCGATCCCTGACCCCCCCCCCCCTCAATGATCGCAGACCCCCGCGATGACCGCTGAAACCCCCAATGATCATGGACCCCGGCTCACCACCACCTTCTCAAGGGCATTTAGGGATGGGCAATAAATGCTAGCCTCGCCAGTGACATCCACATCCCATGAACGAATAAAGGACCCCTGCGATGACTCCCGATCCCGACCCCCCCGGCATGACTGACCCCTGATCCCTTCCCCCATGACTGACTCCTGATCCCCTGCCCACCGGTGCCCCCATGCCTACTGGTGCCCCATGCCCACCAGTGTCTGGTGCCCACCCATGCCCCTGTGCCCATGCATGCCCCCGTGCCCACCCATGTCCCCTATGTCCCCCCCCCCCCCCCCCCAATCCATACAATCAAAGACTTACCTGAAGACTTACCTGAACATGTCCTCTCCTTGGTTGCTCTCCTGTCCAACTGAGGCCAGCCTGTTACTCAGGCCGGTCAGTCGGACGGCAAACCGACAAAAAAAATAAGACATCCTTACATCAAAATCATAAGGACGTCTACTCATAGGACAACCCTCTCACCCCAGGAATCAATCTAGTGAACCTTTGTCGCACTGCCTCTAAGGCAAGTATATCCTTCCTAGGTAAGGAGACCAAAACTGGACACAGTACTCCAGGTGTGGTCTCACCAAAGCCCCGCACTTCCCCGGATCCCGTCCGCAATTTGCCTTCCCTGCTCAGGATCAAAATCATGCCCAAAGAGTCTGCAAAAGGATATAGACAGGTTAAGTGAGTGGGCAAGAAGGTGACAGATGGAGTATAACATGGGGAAATGTGAAGTTATTCACTTCGGTAGGAACAATAGCAAAACAGAATATTTTTTAAATGGTGAGAAACTATTAAATGTTGGTGTTCAGAGGGATTTGGGTGCCCTTGTACACGAAACACAGAAAGTTAATATGCAGGTACAGCAAGCAATTAGGAAGGCAAATGGTATGTTAGCCTTTGTTGCAAGGGGTTGGAGTACAATAGTAATAAAGTTGCTGCAGTTGTACAGGGCTTTGGTGAGACCACATCTGGAGTAATGCGTACAGTTTTGGTCTCCTTACCTAAGGAAGGATATACTTGCCTTAGAGGTGGTGCAGCGAAGGTTCACTAGATTGATTCCTGGGGTGAGAGGGTTGTCCTATGAGTAGAATGGGCCTATACTCACTGGAGTTTAGAAGAATCAGAGGTGATCTCATTGAAACATATAAGCTTCTGAGAGGGCTTGACAGGGTAGGTGCTAAGAGTCTGCTTCCCCTGGCTGGAGAGTCTAGAACTAGGGGCCTATTCTCAGATAAGGGGTCGGACATTTAGGACTGAGATAAGGAGAAATTTCTTCACTCAGGGTTGTGAATCTTTGGAATTCTCTACCCCAGAGGGCTCTAGAAGCAGAGGAAGGTACAAGACTATGGGGAGAGAGCAGGGCAATGGGATTGCTTTGGATTGCTCTAGGAAAGAGCCTTCAGTGACATGAAGGGCTGAATGGCCTCCATCTGTGCTGTAAACTTCAATGGTTCAAAAGCTGTTAATATTAACTTTACAATAGTGAGAATAGGCATGGTGAAATACAGTCATACTGGTAGCAGTAATTGGAACATTTCATGGGGAATGACCTTAGCTAATTTGTTTGCTCCAATATTTAACAGCTAAACTGATGGTTATACATAGCCTTAGAGGAACCCTACAAATTGTATTATTTTATACATGAATTAGCCTCCCCATGAATAAAAAAAATGATCTGGATTTGTGGTGTAAATACATGGTTAACATTCCATGTACTCATCCTTGCTAGTATTTAAGAACTTACCATTTCTAGTGCTTACATATCTACTTAATAGTGCGAATTTTCCCTCAGAGCGGAATCCAGGCAGAAAGTGCTGGTCGACCAGTCAGTAATCCTGCGAGGAGGCCCGGTCCATTTTGAGCACCAGGCCTCATTTGCAGTGGGCTGGCAGGCTGCGGCCAGAAACCGAGAACTCATGGGGCTGCCCTATTTCTGTTAGACGGAAGGGCTGAAAATTCAGCTCAATGTTTCTACTACTTACCATTCCTAGTGCTAAAATGCTCAACATTTCTAGTGATCACCATTCCTAATACTTTAAATAGTAAGCATCCCTAGTGCTTCCATACCTAATTTTCATGTTACTCGCCATTATTAATACAGATAATTGAATACTCAATGGGTTAGATAGGTTAAAACTGAGATTGATAGATTTTTGTTAGGCAAGGATATTAAGGGTTATGGAACCAAGGTGGGTAGATGGAGTTGAGTTATAAATCAGCCATGATCCAACTGAATGGCGAAACAGGCTCAAGGGGCTGAATGGCCTACTTCTGTTCATATGTTCCTAGATCTTGACTTTGTGCCATAGTGTAAAATGGGTAATACGAGTTGGCAGCCCGTTTTACATCACTCCCGATTGCAAGGCCATCAAATTGCGGTGATAATTTCTGTGAACGAAGCTGGTTTTTGACCCCTTGTGTGCTGTGGCAAAATGAAAGAAGTCAACGCCAAATAAAGTATTGGAAAAAAATATTCATTTTTGTCACTTATTACTTCCCTCAAAAGTTTGCTTTAACAGAAAATAATCTTTGCTATTATACATACAACAAACAGTATTCCACAGAAATGAATGGGAGAACCTTTTACAAGAGAAATAACTTGAGTTTTTATTCAGACTACAACTGAACGACTCCCAGTTCATTGTTGCTTTCTTTGGTGAAAAACACATTCCAGCATATTTCTCAAAAATTTACGCGATAAATAGAATCATTTCAAATAAAACAGAGACAATGGATGACTTGTACATAGGTGTGATTAATATACAGGATTTAACAGTAATCTATTCATACTGCTGTCTCTTAGTTTAAATCAATACATCTTTGTATTTGTCACATGCTGTGAATGAAATGCTCATTCAAATGCAATTCAATAAAAATGGTTAAGTACTGTACCGAATAATCAGCCTGAAGTGTGAATTTAAGCTGTAGCTCTGGGATATTAGAATGTGGCCCCACAATAAGCAGGGGTTAAGATGGTCTTATTGAAAATGTGTACTGGTTTGTTTCTTATTTCTAGTGTGCATTGGTATTGGTGTACATGCACTTTACAAACAAGTGTATTTGATAACCAACACTTTTTTTCATTCCATTACTTTGAAATTTAAATGCATGATTGACATTTACGCATAAAGAAGACCTTCAGTGTCGACCCATACTGCTTCCCTTTCCCCACATTAGAAATGATCAGCTTTGAGTCCCGGCAATGAGATTTTTTTCTGGAACTAGAAAGAGCAGGGGAAGTATTTTTAAGGGGCAAAATGAAAGCAATCCTTTGCTTCTGACTTCATCTGAACCCTTGTAAATTGGCGGGTCTGAAAGGATATAAAATGCACAGTTGAGTGCTTTTTGGAAATATTTTACAACAGAGAATAAGATACAGTATGTTACAGATGTTATGGGCTACTGGAGGAGTAAGTTTAACAGTGCATCTGAGAGCCTTAACAATTTTACAGAGTCCTTTTTACTTACTTCGCATAACATGTCCTTTGAAATTTTCTTATGCTTTTGTATAGGTCCATATAATCATTTTATCTTTAGTTTTTAATCCTTTTTAAAAAATTCTTCCTAGTTAACTCTCCATAAGAGTCACTCACCATATTGCAGATTCCTTCATCTGGGAAGGGATTCTTCATGACTGCCATCAATGCTGCTACTTGATTGATTAAAAAAAACAGCCACTTACAGTGAGGGAGCTGAGCGTGTCAGCTTTCCTATTTCTCATTCCACTCCAAAATATCCAGCCAGAGTAAGTCACTAGTGCTTCAACAATGGGCTGATAAAATTCACTCTCAATACTAACAGGCAACCTTGAATGTCAGGAAGCACTTGGACTCAAGGTCATGACTGTCTACTTAAGATTTAAGTACTAGAGTGACCACCTTCTGGTGTCTGGAACCCAAGATCCTTACAGGCTTTCTGAATTCACCGGTAGGCAGAATCTGAGCATGTAAGATCATTCTGAGACTGGTACATGGGTACTTAACTTCAAAAAGAATCACCAGAATTATGTCTTGGGTGGTCAGTCTATTGCCAGTTGTGCTGCAAGCCCATCCATTGTAATCTTCAATTAAGTTTTTGAAGGGAAATTAAAGAAGGATTCTCACGGGCATTGTTTTACTAACATTTTAGTGTGGTGCTGGGAGTCAACGTCCAGATCCATTTCTATTGCCTTGAATTAAAAACTCCATTTGGCAATTTTTCACTCTAATATGATCGATGATACGAACATGAACTCGTGTCATATTTAAATAGGGAGAGATTTTTACACAGAAGGTTTTTATTTTGGTAGGTAGCACTTCAGTTTCCAGAAGAACATGTTTTATTGGCATGTTTAAAAATGTGACATCTTTCTCACTTTAGCCATTTGTCGAATGAGAATATCTGGTATTTCTCTTTCTTTCATTGAAAATAATATCAGACAGCTCCTCTGATGACTCACTAAATTTATCCAGTGAGTAACTGACTGGGGATGTCCTCGGTTCCAGTGCCATCTGTGCTGGGAATGCTCAGCCCAGATGGTGGTAAGGGTGCTGAAATTGCCACTAGAGCCCCTAGTTAGGGAGGGGAAAAACAACCATCAACAACATTTATATAGTGCTTCTCATGTAAGAACACCTCAGGATTGGAATGATAGTTAACAAATTGTAAGAAAATGAATTTAGTAGGGAAGCCCAAAGGCACAATGGAAGAGATTTTTTAGCAGACTTTTAAAGTCAGGCAGAAAGCAAAATGAAGTGGTTTTGGGAGAGAATCCCAGAAAGCAGGACACAATGACTGAAAGATCAGCCTCCAATTACAGAGTGGAAGAAGTAGAGAACATACAGTAATCTGGAGTTAGATGAGCAGCGGGTACAGGCTACAACATATAGTTTAAGATGATTGCTTAGATAGAATGGAGACAAGCTGTAGGGGGATTTGAAGGATGAGAATTTTGAAATTGATTTGCTGGACCACAGGGAGCCAGTGGAACGTAGCAAGGATGGAATGATGGATTTGCAGGACTTTGTGCAGGAGAGGACTCAAATCAGAGTTCTGGATTGGCTGAAGATTTTGAGGAGCAGAGGTAGGAAAATTCAGAAGCCAATCCTTGAGTTGATGAAGGTATAGATTAGGGGTACAGCAGCTGTAGGAGGAAGATAGAGGTTTGTGCTGGCAATATTCCAGAGATGAAAGGATGCAATCTTGGTGACAGACAGGATACGAGGTAAAAAGATCAGTTCATGATCAAACAGAATGCTGAGGTTGTGCACCACTGGATTCAGTCTGAGCGGACAACCTAGGAGGTTGATGGAGTCAGAGCACATAGGGGCATAAATGCTGACAGGAGCCAAAAAAGATGGCTTTGCTATTGTCAATGTTGAGCTAAAGGAAATTACAACTCATCCAGGACTTGATGTCAGGCAGGTAGTTGGATGGAATAAAACTGGATTGGCAGATCAGCAATCTGTTACAGAAACTGCTTGGTTTTCATTTCCATTTAAATCAATGGAAATGAAAATCAGGCAGTTTTTCTAACAGGCAGCCAATCCGCAATACAAGCTTTATGCCCAGGCGGTAAGTTGGAAATCTATTCCAATGTCTTCAAGAGAAGATCGGGAGGGGAGAGGAGGAGAGGGGATAAAAATTTTGGAGGGAAAAAGAAAAAAAATGTCAGTCCTACACCAGAAATTAAAGGAGTAAAGATAGAGATAGATATGGAGGTACAAAGGTAAATAAATTGATGATGAATATAATGCAGATATAGACAGAAGGATACAAAGATAGATGTATATACACACACATAGATACAGTCATAGATAAATGAAGGATCTCAGGTAGAAATTGAAAAGGATAGATATATTGATGAACAGAATGATGAGGCAACCCCATGTGGCATGTAATTTATACAACTATACTTGACTGTAACACACTAGTGATGAAGGTACCCATGGAGAATGTGTTGTTTTTACAATGAAACTACTTGAAAATGTCTGCACTATAAAATACTGCCCGCATAAATACACCTTTTTAATTAAATGTGGTGCTTCAATTGTGGCAGCTCAAAGAGTGCCTGACACCCATGCACCGTTGCTATAGTTCTATGGCTGGATTTATCACATCGATTGTATAAATGTAGATATGCACTACTCTGATCACTATCCAGATTATTGCCCTCTGCCTTATCCCATTAATCCCAATTATATACAAATTTTCTTTCCTACTGAAACCAGTTTGAACGAAGCTCAAGAGTGAACACTGATATAAAGACTCCATACCAATATCATATTGAGTGATGTGCTAGTGCCTTGCAATGACCTACTACCAGAGGATAAGGGTTGTAATTACTTTTAGTGCATTGGATGATAGTTAACATTTTTGTCCATTTTTTTGTAACGCATTGGAAAGAATGTCCAACTTTAATCTGTGTGCTTTCTGGAACTTTGGGTGCACTAGATAAAGCACCTACAAGAATGCAACTTAACCGTCACTTGAATTATATCAATAGTGCGTTGTAGGCCATTGCAGCTGTAGTGCGTGAAATTTCTGTCAGAAATGGAGGAAGAACACAGAATGTGTAAAAGGAGAGGTCAGAGTAAATTAAATAGTGAGCACATGGTGAAGTGCCATCTACGATATGAAGGAACAAATGAACAAAATCCAGAGTGTAACAAGTGTGGAAGGCTATCGCACAGGAGGTCAACATTGAGTCATGGATGAGGAGAATCTGGAAGGGTATCTGGAAGACTTCAAGAAAAGTGCCAAGGTGAGAAATCAGAGTAAGGATGCATAAAAGTAGCCTGTCACATATGGAGCCTTCTACAGACATAGGTAGCCTGTAATGACAATCGAAGTAGGTCACAGGTGACAGATGAGTTTGCTTGTGTACTTAAGCCGAATTGATTCAACAGTTTGCTGCAAACGCTACACAAAAGGAAGTAATGAACATGGTTCAGGACTAGCGTAGCAGGATCAAAACACAGAATTTAGGCTGAAGACTGACCATAGTTATTCACACATATAGCTTACAATTATAACACACTAAGTTAATTCTCAAAAGCCACTGTTAAACTGGTGCTTGTTTAGTTCAGATTCCGGGATACCAGAGTTCGTGAATTAATTCCTTACGCTACTGAATCTGCTTCTCTTATCCTGGTGGTGGAATTCTATACCCCTAAAAAACTGGGACTATGATTCTGCTGCCAACTTAGGGGAGCCATGTGTCGTAATGTAATGATGTGGAGATGCCGGTGATGGACTGGGGTGGACAAATGTAAGGAGTCTTACAACACCAGGTTATAGTCCAACAACTTTATTTAAAATCACAAGCTTTCGGAGGCTTCCTCCTTCGTCAGGTGACGAAGGAGGAAGCCTCCGAAAGCTTGTGATTTTAAATAAAGCTGTTGGACTATAACCTGGTGTTGTAAGACTCCTTACATTCGTAATGTAAATGCGGGGGGTGGGGGGGTGGGTAGTTGAAACGAGCGATATTGGATCAGCCGCCCGTTTTAACGTCTCTCCCACTTTTCATTTCGGAAAAGCGTACTACTGCTGTCAAGGCATTGGGGTCCAAATTTCAAGCTGCGATAGTGACCAGCTTCAAAATGCTTGGAGACATACTCCAGAAAACCATGAGTGAGGGATTCAGAGACTTCATGGCAATGTAATGCTCTGCGTTAAAATAAAACAGTGGCTAATGTGAGGATTCAGCCCCCAGCAGGCACATGCAGCTGGAAGCACAGGGACAGGTGGTGGTTCTCAAGTCACAACCAGACCCTTGTCTATAGCTGCCCCTGGACTACTGATTGCTAAAACCCCTGGAAACAAGCAAGTATCTGCAGCCAGAACTGGACAGGCTATTCCTGGCACAAAGGCAGAAAAAGTTGGGTCTGCCACACATTAAGGTAGGTAGCCAGCTGATTCACAAAAAGGGAATAGTGCCAGAGGACTGGCAGACAGCTAATGTTATTCCTATATTTAAAAAGGGAGATAGAACAAGTCCAGGGAATTGTAGACCAGTTAGCTTAACGTCAGTGGTAGGAAAGATAATGGAATCTTTACTCAAAGATGTAATTGAAAAACATCTAGAAAATGAAAATATAATAAAGAATAGTCAGCACGGATTTCAGAAGGAGAAGTCATGCTTGACCAACCTTATTGAATTCTTTGAAGAAGTAACAGAAAGAGTAGACAAGGGTAATGTAGTAGGTCATAGAATCATAGAAAGGTTACAGCGTGGAAGGAGGCCATTCGGCCCATCGAGTCTACGCCGGCTCTATGAAAGAGCAATCCAGCTAGTCCGACTCCCCCACCCTATCCCCGTAGCCCTGCAATTTTTTTCCTTTCAAGAACTTATCAAATGCTCTTTTGAAAGCCATGATTGAATCTGCCTCCACCACCTCCTCTGGCAGTGCATTCCAGATCCTAACCACTCGCTGTTTAAAAAAGTTTTTCCTCATGTCACCTTTGGTTCTCTTGCCAATCACCTTAAATCTATGTCCTCTGGTTCTTGACCCTTCCGTCAATGGGAACAGTTTCTCTCTATCTACTCTGTCTAGACTCTTCATGATTTTGAATATCTTATTTAAATCTCCTCTCTACTTTCTCTGTTTCAAGGAGAACAACCCTAGCTACTCCAGTCTATCCACGTAACTAAGGTCCCTCATCCCTGGAATCATTCTAGTAAATCTCTTCTGCACCCTCTCTAAGGCCTTCACATCTTTCCTAAAGTGCAGCACCCAGAACGGGACACAATACTCCAGTTGTGGCCGAACCAGTGTTTTATTAAGGCTCATCATGACTTCCCTGCTTTTGTACTCTATGCCTCTATTTATAAAGCCCAGGATCCCATATGCTTTTATAACCACTTTCTCAACCTACCTTCAACGATTTGTGTACGCATACCCCCAGATCTCTCTGTTCCTGTACCCCTTTTAGAGTTGTGCCCTTTAGTTTATATTGCCTCTCCTCGTTCTTCCTACCAAAATGTATCACTTCTCATTTTTCTGCATCAAATTTCATCTGCCACATGTCCGTCCATGCCACCAGCCTGTCTATATCCTCTTGAAGTCTATCACTATCCTCCTCACTTTTCACTACACGACCAAATTTGGAAATTATGCCCTGTATACCCAAGTCCAAGTCATTAATATATATCAAGAAAAACAATGGTTCTAGTACCGACCTCTGGGGAACACCACTGTACACCTCCCTCCAGTCCGACAAACAACTGTTCACCACTACTCTCCATTTCCTGTTACTTATCCAATTCTGTATCCATGCTGCTACTGCCCCTTTTATTCCATGGGCTTCAATCTTAATGACAAGCCTATTATGCGGCACTTTATCAAACACCTTTTGAAAGTCCATATTCACCACATCAACTGCACTGCCCTCATCTATCCTCTCTGTATTATGACGTAATATATTTGGATTTTCAAAAGGCCTTCGATAAGGTACCGCATTGTAGACTCATGTCTAAGTGGAGTCAGGGGTCAGGTAGCAGAATGGATAGCAAACTGGCTACAAAACAGAAGAAAGAGAGTAGGCGTTAAGTGTAGCTACTCAGACTGGCAAAAGGTGGGAAGTGGTGTTCCACAGGGATCGATGCTGGGACCACTGTTGTTCACAATTTACATTAACGATTTGGACTCTGGAATCGGAAGTACAATTTCAAAATTCGCGAATGACACAAAATTGGGGGGGTGGGGGTGGTATAGTTAATACAAAGGAAGAAAGCGTCAAAATGCAAGAAGACATTAAGGGCATAATTTTAGCCCGGGATGGGGGTGAAATTCTTGACGGGAAACCCGGAAGTATGGGTTTCCCAGACGTCCGTACGATTTTGACATAAGGATGTCGTTTTTTTTCTTTTTTGCCGGTTTCCCGCCCAACAGGCTAGCCTGACTGACAGGCCGGCTCTCAGTTGGACGGGAGAAGAGCCAGGAAGAGGACGTGATCAAGTAAGTGTTAGATTGGGGTGGGAGGAAATCAGGGGGGTCATTCATCGGTGGGGCTGTCAGTCATCGGGGGGGGTCAGTGATTGGGGGGTCCGTCATCAGGGGGCTGTCGGTCATCGGAGGGGGGGGGGTCAGTCATTGGGGGGCTGAGTCATTATGGCGGTCAATCATCGGGGGGGGGGATGGGGTCGGGAGTCATTGCAGGGTCGGGGATCATGGGGGGGTCGGAGATCGTAGGGGAGGTCGTAAATCATCGTAGGAGGGGGTCGGAGATCGTGGGGGGGGTCGGAGATCGTTGGGGGATCAGGGATCATGGTGGGGGGAGTTGGAGATCGTGGGTGGGATCGGGGATTGTGGTCTATGCTCCCTAGTTCTTGATTCCCCTATGAGGGGAAACATCCTCTCAGCATTTACCCTGTCAAGCCCCCTCAGAATCTTACATGTTTCAATAAGATCTCCTTTCATTCTTCTAAACTCCAGTGAGTATAGGCCCAACCTGCTCAATCTTTCCTCATAAGACAACCCTTCCATACGCAGAATCAACCTAGTGAACCTTTTCTGAACCACCTCCAATTCAAGTATATCCTTCTTTAGATAAGGGGACCAAAACTGTACGCAGCATCCTGTACAGTTGTAGCAAGACTTCCTTGCTTTCATACTCCATCCCCCTTGAAATAAAGGCCAATATTTCATTTGCCTTCCCAATTACCTGCTGCACCTGTATGCTAACTTTTTGTGTTTCACGTACGAGGACACCCAAATCCCTCTGTACCGCAGCATTCTGTGGTCTTTCTCCATTTATATAATATTTTGCTTTTTTATTCTTCCTACCAAAGTGGATGACTTCACATTTTCCCACATTATACTCCATCTGCCAAATTTTTGCCCACTCGGGTGACGAAGGACAAAGCCTCCGAAAGCTTGTGATTTTCAAATAAAACTGTTGGACTATAACCTGGTGTTGTAAGATTCCTTACATTTGTCCACCCCAGTCCATCACCGGCATCTCCACATCATTCCTTCATCCAAGTCATTGATATAGATTGTAAATAGTTGAGGCCCCAGCACTGATCCATGCGGCACCCCACTAGTTACAGATTGCCATCCTGAAAATGACCCCTTTATCCTGACTCTCTGCTTTCTGTTAGTTAGCCAATCCTCTATCCATGCTAATATATTTCCCCCAACACCATGAGCTCTTACCTTGTGCAGCAACCTTTTATGTGGCACCTTATCAAATGCCTTTTGGAAATCCAAATACACTACATCTACTGGTTCCCCTTTATCCACCCTGCTCGTTACTTCCTCAAGGAACTCGAATAAATTTGTCAAATACGATTTCCCTTTCATAAAACCATGTTGACTCTCCTTGATTTTATTTTGAGTCTCTAAATGTCCTGCTACTACTTCCTTAATAATCGATTCTAGCATTTTCCCAATGACAGATGTTAGGCTAACTGGTCTATAGTTACCTGCTTTCTGTCTCCCTCCTTTCTTGAATAGGGGCGTTACATTTGCGGTTTTCCAATCCGCTGGGACCTTTCCAGAATCTAGTGAGTTTGGAAGATTACAACCAGTGCATCCACTATCTCTGTAGCCACTTCTTTTAAGACCCTCAGATGCAAGCCATCGGGTCCAGGAGACTTGTCAGCCTACAGACCCATTAGTTTGCCTAGTACTTTTTCTCTTGTGATAGTGATTGTTTTTAGATCCTCCCTCCCCTTTGCCCCTTGATTATATACTATTATTGGTATGCTTTTAGTATCTTCTACTGTGAAGACAGATACTAAATATCTGTTCAATGCCTCTGCCATTTCTTTGTTTTCCATTATTATTTCCCCAGCCTTATCCTCTAAGGGACCTATACTTACTTTAGCTACTCTCTTCCTTTTTATATACTTGTAAAAGCTCTTACTGTTAGTTTTTATATTTCTTGCTAGTTTACTCTCATAATCTATTTTCTCCCTCTTTATTATTTTTTTACTCCTCCTTTGTTGGTTTCTAAAGTTCTCCCAATCTTCGGGCTTACCACTAATCTTTGCCACATTGTATGCCTTTTCTTTTAACTTGATACCATTCTTAACTTCCTTAGTTAGCCATGGTTGGTCCACCCTTCTCGTGCAGTCTTTCCTCCTTACTGGGATATATTTTTGTTGAGAGTCATAAAATATCTTTTTAAATGTCTGCCACTGCTTATCCACCTTCTAATCTGTTTTCCCAGTCCACTTTAGCCAACTCTGTCCTCATGTCATTTTAATTGCCCTTGTTTAGGTTTAATACAGTAGTTTCAAATCCAAGATCCTCACACTCAAACCGGATGTGAAATTCTATCATATTACGATCACTGTTTCATAAGGGATCCTTTACTTTGCGGTCATTAATTAATCCTGTCTCATTACCCATTGCCAGATCTAAAATGGTTGCTTCCACAATGTATTGATCTAAGAAACAGTCCCGAGTACACTCGATGAACTCCTGCTCAGGGCTACTTTTGCGCATTTGATTTGCCCAATCTATATGAAAGTTAAAATCGCCCATGATTATTGCATTACCTTTTTTACTAGCCCCCATTATTTCTTGAATTATATTTTGTCCTATAGTGTAGCTACTGTTAGGGGGCCTATAGACTACTCCCACCAGTGATTTCTTACCCTTGCTATTTCTTACCTCCACCCAAATTGATTCTTCATCTTGATCTTCTGAGCCAAGATCATTTCTCACTATTATACTAATTTCATCCTTTATTAACAGATCTACCCCACCACCTTTTCCTTTCTTCCTATCCTTCCGAAATGTCAGATACCCCTGAATATTCAGTTCCCAACCTTGGTCACTTTGCAACCACATCTCTGTGATGGTAACGAGATCATACCCATTTGTTTCTATTTGTGCTGTCAATTCATCTATCTTATTACGAATGCTGCATGCATTCAGATAAAGAACCTATAATTTTGTCTTTTTACCATTTTTTCCTGTTGTGTCCCCATTTGCTGATGCACTCTTATGTTTGTTCGCTCTGTCCCTTCCTGTCACACTCTGGTTATCATTACCCCTATCTCTTCCCTGTACTACTTCCTTGTCCTTTCTCTTCAACATTCTAAATTTCCCCCCACTTGAACCCTCTTCCCCACCTATTTAGTTTAAAGCCCTATCTACAGCCCTAGTTATTCGATTCGCCAGAACACTGGTCCCAGCATGGTTCAGGTGAAGCCTGTCTTTACGGAACAGTGCTCTCTTTCCCCAGTACTGGTGCCAGTGCCCCGTCAATTGAAACCCACTTCTTCCGCACCAATCTTTGAGCCACTCATTCACCTCTCTGATCTTATTTATCTTACGCCAATTTGCTCGTGGCTCAGGTAATAATCCAGAGATTATTACCTTTGTGGTTCTGCTTTTTAATTTAGTCCCTAGCTGCTCATACTCTCTCAGCAGAACCTCTTTCTTAGTCTTACCTATGTCGTTGGTACCTACGTGGACCACAACAACTGGATCCTCCCCCTCCCGCTCCAAGTTCCTCTCCAGCCCTGAGGAGACGTCCTTAACCCTGGCACTGGGTAGGCAACACAGCCTTCGGGACTCACGTACCTGCCTCACTCGCAGTCACACTCTCCTGACCCTGACCACGGGCCAAATCTAAAGTATTTAGTCTAAGGGGCGTGACTGCCTCCTGGAAAAGAGTGTCCAGGTAACTTTTTCCCTCCCTGATGTATCGCAAAGTCTGCAGCTCAGACTCCAGCTCCTCAACTCTGAGCTGAAGTTCCTCGAGCTGCAGACACTTACCGCAGATTTGGTCGTCACGGACAAGACTGTCCAGTAGCTCTCACATGTTGCAGCTGCAACACATCTCCTGCCCTGCCATATCTATTGTATTTATTTAATTAACTACGTCACTGTCAATCAAATTATTTATAATTTTGGTCTAAGTACTAACCTCGTTAGTACTAAGTTTAGTTAATTAGTGAATTATAAATTTAGTTATATGCTATATGGTTTTACTGTAACTTAGCCCACAGTCCTAAGAAAAATAAATACTCACCACCAATCACCCACCTGCTTTACCTGTGACGCCACTCTTTGATTTTTATCAGAACGCGGTTGGTCGGCTCTCCCTCTGCGTTGTTTTTATCCCCGCTCCGCTCTCACTGTTTCCCTCTGCTCTGGTGAACTCTCGCTCTCTGCACTGTTTTTATCCCCGCTCCGCTCTCACTGTTTCCCTCTGCTCTGGTGAACTCTCGCTCTCTGCACTGTTTTTATCCCCGCTCCGCTCTCACTGTTTCCCTCTGCTCTGGTGAACTCTCGCTCTCTGCACTGTTTTTATCCCCGCTCCGCTCTCACTGTTTCCCTCTGCTCTGGTGAACTCTCGCTCTCTGCACTGTTTTTATCCCTGCTCCGCTCTCACTGTTTCCCTCTGCTCTGGTGAACTCTCGCTCTCTGCACTGTTTTTATCCCCGCTCTGCTCTCACTGTTTCCCGATGCTCTGGTCCAGATACTCAAAATCACTAAAAGTAATGACGCAGGTTAATAAATCCACAAAAAAGGCAAAGCAAGCACTGGGGTTCATTTCTGGAGGGATAGAATTGAAAAGCAGAGAAGTTATGTTAAACTTGTAAAGAACCTTGGTTAGACCACACCTGGAGTACTGTGCACAGTTCTGGTCTCCATATTATAAAAAGGATATAAAGGCATCAGTGAAGGTGCAAAAAAGATTCACAAGGATGATACCAGAACTGAGAGGATATACTTCTCAGGAAAGACTAAACAGGCTGGGGCTCTTTTCTCTAGAAGAGAAGACTGAGGGGCAACCTGATAGAGATCTTTAAGATAATGAAAGGGTTTGATAGGTTAGATGTAGAGAAAATGTTTCCACTTCTAGGGGAGTCCAAAACTAGAGGTCATAAATATAAAATAGTCACTAATAAATCTAATAGGGAATTCAGGAGAAATTTCTTTACCCAAAGAATGGTAAGAATGTGGAACTCGCAAGGAATAGTTGAGGCAAATGGCATAGATGCATTTAAGGGGAAGCTAGATACACACATGTGGGAGAAAGCAATAGAAGGGTATGTTGATAGTGTTAGATGAAGTAGGGAGTGAAGAGGCTCGTGTGGAGCATTATTGCCGGCATTGACCAGTTGGGCCGATGGCCTGTTTCTGTGCTGTAGACTCGATGTAACAAACAACTTCATAGCAGCCCCATCAGAAAGCCTCCATCCCTACTCCAGGTGTACATCATGTGGTAGAGTAAAGCTGCTGACCACACACATGCCTTTCCTCTACCTTCATATACCCCAGGAAATATAAATCATGAACGTACCTTGTTCTGGTGGCATTGGAGGCTCACCTTTCCATGAGTCTTGTGAACAGCTGCTCTTCTGCCTGATGTCTAATAGAGAATGGTGCCAGTTGGACTGTAAATGTGGGAGAGGGTGCCCAACAGCTAGTACAGTACTGCTCTCCAGAAATCAGAACTATAAAGTAACATTATAGAAATACCATGACAGACTAATCCATGTACCACAAAGGGTAGGCACTGCAGCACATTGTGGTAACACACTCTATGCCATTACTATTTTCAATAAAGGCAGAATACATTACCTTACATTACATTTTGCTTTCAATGTATACTTTTAGAACTCATGAATGTTTGTTAATTAAAAAAAGTCCAATGAAACATAACAGTTGGCAAGAGGGAAACAACTGCTCAGTTAAAACCTGGCAAACCCGTGCTGCCTTCTGCAGTGGCTGCTGAGCTTTTGCTACCTCCTTTTGATCCTCCACCTTCTCATCCTGCTCCTATGCCATGGTTTGTGGCTAATCGTCTTCCAGAAACATGGCTTTTTCAATAGCTTTGTTATGTAGCATTCTGCCAACTTTCAGATGATATTGTAGAGCATCTCTGGTATAGTCCAAACATTTGAATGGTTGTTTGAGCTTGCCAAATCTTGATGCTTTCAATGATGTCTTATCGCTCAAATGTGCAGCGTTTATGATCCTTGATGTGGGCATAGGGGATATATCGTGGTGTAACACATGGAGCGGGTTTCAAAGGAGCCAACTTTCCAACTTGCCTTCACCCTAGAATAAATAGAAATCCCATGATTCTCATAAGATACGAAGAGCATTGGCACTCCCTACAAACTATGCATTCACATGCATAATGCTTTGGCTGCACTTACAGATCATTTGGACATTTATCAACTCGTATCCTTTTCTGTTGATGAACACCATAGAATGTTGCACAGGTGCTTGAGTGGACCCATGGGTGCAGTCAGTGCTGTCCTAAATCCTGAGAAGATTACCATCCCTAGAAGAAGCTTGTCAGCCTCTGCTGCTGTTGCTGCATGCTAGTATAGTAACGATTTTAACAAGCATGTCAAAATAGGGTGTCTGTAATGCAGTGGTGAAAGCAAACTGACTGATTCTTTCCATGTCTCCCACCATTGTCTGGAAGGAGACTGTGCAAACAAGTTGACCCCTCACCACTTCTGGCAGCATGGTGGCTGATGTTGCTCCTCGGTTACTGGTCTGGCTCCTGGATATGGCACAATTCAAATATGGCGTCCTTGCTGATGTGCAGCCTCCTCACGCTTTGCTGCTCAGTGAGGACGAGATAACTCTGCTGCCAGTGGTAAACACGTTGCTAACATAATACTAGATTCTGGAGATCCTCCTAAAATGAGATTTCCATGGTCCTTTTGTGCCACCTTTCCTCCTCGCCCTTCTCCTCTATGTCTTTTGGTATATTTTTGGTCAGACGGTACAAGGACATTGTTGGCTGGTGAAGCGTTTTACAAAACAGTCCACATGGTTTGTGAATGGAGGTGTACAGAGTTATGTGATTGGTGATTTAACACCATTACTTCATTAATTTGCATCTATCCCAATGAAGTTTTAAGCTTTTAAGTTTTAAGTCAGAACCAAAGGTGGAGGATAAGAAGGTGGAAGGATACAGGCCTAGCAATTGGATTGTGCTGAAGGGTCCATTATAGCATACGGCATTGCATGCGCTCATTCCGTGCCAGGAGAGGGCCACATGACAATCATTAAGAGCGCATGCTGCGGTCAATTTGCTCTGGCCTAAAGCAGCCAAACTGCTGGAGGCTACCACAAAAAGATTATTACATTTTTTTTTACTTTGCTGAAGGTGGAGCCAGGAGAAGCAGGAGTGGAGGAGGAAGAGTGGAGGAACAGGAGTGGAGGAGCAGGAGTGCTCCTTCTGGCTCCACTCTTGCACTCCTTCTGACCTCTCCCTTCCCGGGCTCACCATGGGCATGGTGCTGCCGTTTCTGCTGGCTGACTTTTCTCCTCTTCGCGACCTGTGCCTCCCAGCAGGCCGATCACATCTTGATGACGCAGAGAGGACCAATTTTGTGTGGTCCTGTTGTGCATCAATTTAGGTGCAGGGGTTGCTGACATTGCTGGGTTTGTGTCCAAAGTTAGGTGCGAACCAATTTCTAGGTCATGGTAACTGGTGGACTTTCAGTTGATTTTTTGGGAGTGGGCTCTTCATGATTGAGCTGAAGCCTTCCTCTGTCATACAGAATTTTTGCCCTTCAAGCAAAATAATTCCTATCCAAATACAAATTCATGAGTGGTTGTTATTGCACATTAAGGACAGATGACTGTGCACAGATTAATAAACTGGAGGGTCTATATGTAAAACCATATAGCTTTTGAGCCTGAACAAAATGATGTTTATTGTAGAATTACATACAAGGGATTGGGAAAGGCAGAATGGAAATCTCTACATCACCATTTTTGCTGATAAAATAATGCACAGTTTTGTAACCAGCTGAAGGCCTTCATGTTGTCTCAGTGCATATCGGCAGTAATACCTTGTTGGCAAGCCAAGTATTCCTGACAACACAGAAGCTTTAAATGGCTACTCATGTTGCTGCATGGTGTAATCCAAGTGAATTTTACTCTGTCAATAGTCTGAAGGTTAACTTCCAGAAACCCTTACATCTAATCCTGCAAAGTGGCTGATACCAAAGAAATTCAGAAACAAGCTCAACTGCTATTGGGGGAAAAATTTGAATTTCAAGCTGTATGCAAGCAGGTTCCAACTTTCTCACTGACCAGAATGCTTAAGAAGGTACACTCTTGCAAGCTTTTCCCTTTGGCAAGAGAAGTCGTGACAGCTGAAATACTGAAGGAATAAAGTTTAATGTTGTGTGGAAGGGTTTTTCTTTGGTGGTAATGCACAAAAGGTAATTGAGAGCGGCTATTCTGGTGTAATGTACAGCTCGGGGCTGCAGGGGTTGTGTCTCCACAAAGGGTCTCCATTGTACTCCGTCTGCAGTTGCTCAGGTTACTGGCTGTATTGTTCCTGCAATTTGTTCAAACAGTGTCTTAAAGGAATCTGATAGACCGAGTCATGACACCACACTTAGGAAAGCTGTCAGCTGCCAGAAAAGAGTGATGATTTACTGGCTGTGAGGAGGACCATTCATAGTACTGCCTCACACTGATTGCAGCATTGTGACTGGGAAACAAAACCAGGAAAAAGAGAGTTTTAGAAAGAGAGAGAGAAAATGAATGACTGAATGAATGACAGGGAGAACTAGAGAAATGCAAAAAGGTGAGAGTGTTAGGGAAGTATTCTATGCAACTGTGCTGATCAAGAGAGAAATGGAAATCTATTCAGTGTCTTGTTCGTGGAGGTTTTTGGGACTAGTATTATAGGATCCTTCGAGTGGCTGGCTAAGAACAAGGTATCGAGGATTAAGAGTAAAATAAAGCTTTGTTCAAAAATATTCAACCTTTAGTCTTTTTGGTTAAAATCTAAAGAATCTTGAGAGGTCAGAATTAGAAAATGATAAAGAAAAATAAGACAAAAGTGGGGTCGTCAGGTAATTCACAATTGTCTATGAACTATGGTCAGCCTAATGAGTGCAGATATTTATCAGATCTCAGTGCAGTCCAGTACATATTCTGTTTGTAGCATACATTTCAGATATCAATGCAAAGTGCATTTATGTTTTTATGACATCATAAGTGCATAACTATGAAAAATATCTCCACGGGTCCCAGGCTAGATGTATATTAGATAGACAGCCTAACAATAGTAGCAAGAAGCTGGGTGTGAATGCTTCAACATGATGTGCGTAAGGTGTGAACTGCAGTTGTCATTCCACAGATGCCACTTTCCCAAGAGGGAGAGAGAGAAAAGAAGGAAGAATCATGCTCTCTCCCCAAGGTCATATGACCTCCGATCCAGAGCAGCATTGGCAGAGGGCTAAAATCAATCTACGTTCTTGGCCAAACGTAGCACATGGAAAGACCTAAAGGAAAGATGGAGGAAACAAAATAAAATAAACTAAAACTAAGAAGAGAAAACAAAAAAAATAAAACTAGGGGAACGAGAAATAAAAGTTTAAAAAATCATATTGATTAACTTTTTTCAGGTTGATGCTGGATGAGTACTAATACAAACATGCCGCATCAAATGCAATCTAACAGACTAAAAAAGAGAATGGTTCATGGAGTTCTGTATGTTATGATTTTTATCTCCACAGTGAAGTGGTCGTATAACTAACGAGGGAGCAGGCTGAGAGTGAGTTATGTTCAGCCTCATGAGTGGAAATAAAAAATAAGATATCAAGCACTGGGCTTCATGAAGTACTCTGTGCATAACACTGTATGTGTTTCACTAAAAAATGAAAAATCCTTTAATGTGTTTGAACAGTTATTTTAATCTAGGAAATAAGGAGCAAACTGTGATTTTATAATGATATCATGGGGGATGATTTCCTCTGTTATGCATTTGTAATGGAATGATAAGCCTGTTTTATAAAGAACAGGTTAAAATTTAGCTACATGTTGCTCACAGAGGAAATCAGCCCCCCAATAAGTATTGGAATATGATTTTCGTTTATACAGTTTTGGAGCTGCAGACATGTTGTAAATAAATGAAATATAACAGTCAGCAGTATGATAAATCGCCACAAATGAGGCGACCAAATAATTCGGGAGCAACAATGTGACAAGTGGATTACAGTTAGTCTCACAAGTGAAGATATTTATCATATCACACGCTCAGCCCTGACACATCCTATTTATAACATTTTTTGTACGTTTTCAGATGGAAAATAGAAATTAATTTTAATGAGTGCTTTGGCCATTTTGATTAAGGCAAGAAAATTGTCTGGCAATGTTATTTTGCCGTTCAAATCTGAGTATTATAGATTGCTAGAAGCTGTAAATCCCATTATTAGTAAAAAGAGATACAGAGAGGAACCAAAAAAGACATAACAAGTGACTGATACATGCAGAGTGAGGGAGAAGTAATCTGAGAAGCAGGCAAAAGAAAAAGAAAATCGACAAGATAGAATTAGATAGGTGACAGAATGCAAGTGAAATCTGACAAACAGAAGGAAGTAGACAAACAGGAATCTTTTGAAGGGCAAAAAAGAAAGAAACGGCGAGTAAGGATTTAAATATGCTGGGGTAGAATTTTGGCGGTTTCACGTGCGAAATATGGTCACAATGCGTGCCTGAACCAGGAACCAGGAAGACTGAGGATGGCCCGAAATTGGACCTCAGGCCTAATTAATATAAATGTGGCCAGCTGCCGGCACCTTTCACGCCTCCAGAAGCAGATTGCCTATTTGAAGAAATTAATATTTCCGCTTGCTTCGCCTGAAGGTAAGTCCCGGGGGTTGGGGGGGCGGGTGGGGGTGGTTGCTGGAGTGGCAATTGGGGGGGCGAGGTGGGGGGTGCAATCAGGATACTTTGGAGTTGGGAGAGCACTCCAGCTGTTCCTGGCTCCACAGCAATGTCTTTACATTTTTTAAAAAAACTTATCTTTTGGTGGTAGTCGCCCAGCGATCACTTAAGAATCCCAAGTGGAGTAGGCTCGGCTCCTGCTCCATTCTGCGACATCCAGTGTAGCAGAGGGGCCGTAAAACAGGCGTTTGGGGCCCTTCATTTACATATGTAAGCAGCCTAATGTCTGTTCTAGGTGGTTGGCAGCGACGCCTAAAAAATGGCCCGACTCAGTATCGGGTCGGGCGTCCTTTGGGCCCGGGCATTAATCCTCATAATTGGCCCTCAATGTGCATGTTTTACAACCCTAAAATGGGCGCAATGGGGTCCATTTTCTCCGCATTGCCTATATAGTTCCACCTGTGTGAAAAAACACCTAAAAGCTCACTGAATTCTAAAGAAAGCTGTTTATTTTAAAAACACAGCAATATTTAATGGATGATTAGTTTTTTGAGTAAAGGCAGAATACAATGAGTCTTGTGTAGCTAGTGATTTTACTGTTAATTGGTAGCAAAGCAGCCGAGAAAAATGCTATTAATGTTCAGTAATCACTGGGCCAAGTAATAGTAATCGCTGTTTAGGGGCAATCTTATTACTATGTAACTGAGGGCCTGATTACTCTATTAGCCTCTTCTACCCATTCTCCTAAAGCTTGCACAAAAATCAAATTATGACATGAATGACAATGTAAATCATTCGCCTCTACCATAATGGACATAAAAAATTTGCCAAAGGGTCATGCAAAGTTCACACCAGTTAATGAAAGTGGCACTGAGGTAATAGCTTCAACAGGGGGGTGCGATTGGAGCTCAGTGTCTCAGCATCTGTGCTTGTTAAGGCCTCAGCTGTCTAGTCACTTGATTGACTGCATATTCAATATCTACTCATCTTTATGTGTCATACTGCAGATTCACCAAATAATGTATCTCATAAAAGAAGGTGAATGCTTCCCCAAACCTATGGGAGAGACAGGGGAGAGATTTTAATCAGTGTCACTCTTTTGACGACAGTGTCTCTCTGAGTTGACTCTTGCAGGGCCATCGTGCACAGTGTATTAAGCAGCAAGGGAAAGGGTTTTTTTTTCTTTTTCTTCCAATTCAGCTTTTCATTTATTTAGTTCCCTTTGCATTTTCATCTTTTAGCTCAGACAGGAGAAGACTTGCTCAAAGACATAGATAGCTCTAGGCAGCTTGCTCCGTCCTGTTTTTAACATGACAAATTACCTCAGGAAAAATTCAACAAGCTTTATTCTATCCTCTCCCCACCACCCCCACCCCCCCCATTCCTCCCATAAATTTGATTTTTGATTTGTTTTCTCTCCTCCTTTGTCAATGCAACTTTCTATTACTGTTTCTTATGCTGGGTCAGAACTGAATCACCAAGCAGGGTAAGGTTTACATATTACATGTAACAAGGCGAAATATCAATAAAGAGATTCTTTAAACAAATGTCAACTGCATGTGAACACAATTTCATCATAGCTCAATTAATATTCCACAGTCTGTAGTGGACTTATGGCCCTTTTGTAATGTTAAAGAGAGAAGATGCACTTTGGTCATGCCTGAAACAGAATCGGGCTTCCTGCCTCAGCTATCAGCAGTTGGTCACCTTTTACTGTGTCAGAAAATGGTTTTGTACTCATTAAAAACAACACAGAGCTGATTACAAAGGTGTTACTCGATACCAACCTGTTCGACTCTGGCTCTGCTGTTAACCAAGTTCTTTTTTTTAGGTTTCTGGATTTCGGAATGAGTTCTATTCTACGTAGGGGGTGAGGTGCAGTATCCGAGTAAACTTTTGGATAATTAAAAATTAAATTAAACTAATCTGATTTAAAAAAGAGAAAAATAAATGTAAAACAATTTCTGATTTTTTTATTTTTAAAAATATATTACAATTTTTTTAATTACTGGAACACAGAGGCGGTTTGAATTTTGCATGGGATACAGACTTTGTAACGGCAACTTTCCTGATGTGGAGGATTGCAAGAATATATATTTAATCTTATTGGTAATTATCTAAAAATAATGTGCCATGTGTTTCAGAACAGTGCAAACTGGGTGATCGTGTGGATAGGTTTGAATTATATGTCACAACAGCAGCATTAAAGACTCAGAAGCAAGAGTGTTACCACTGATCCAAGGCTGACTGACACTTTTCTGAAATTATTCTGGGAAACAAGGTGCCGAAGCAGATTGAGTGTTTCATTTTACCTACCTTTGCGTGCAAGAAGGTTGTTTAAAGCCAAATATGTTTGAAACATACAACTTACTATAATATACGTGTAAAATGCATACATATGTGTTTCATGAAGTCATTCAAGATATACGGCATCATGTAATTGTTACTAGTGTCAGCTTGGTGCAGTGGTAGCATTCTTGCCTCAGAAGGTCATCTATTCAAGCCCAACCCCAAGGTTTGAGCATGTAATCTAGGCTGACACTTTAATGCAGTATTGAGGGACTACTGCTCTATCAGAGGTGTCATCTTTTGGATCACACCGTAAATTTGAGGCCCTGACTGCCTGGTCAGGTGAATATAAAAGATCCCGTGGCACTATTTGAAGAAGAGCAGGAAAGCTCTCCCAGTGTCCTGGCTAACATTCCACCCTCAACCATCACCACCAAAACAGATTATATGGTCATTTATATTATTTGCTGTTTGTGGAACCTTGTTGTGCACAAATTAACCTACAAGACAACAGTAACTCATTGGATGTGAAGTGCTTTGGGATGTTCTTAGCACGTGAAAAGTGCTAAATAAAAGTAAGTTCTTCCTTCACTATAGCATTACCAACTTCTTAAGCAAATCACAGCAACATATACAGAATATGTACATTATAGGAAATATGCTGCCACTATATATTGTAATCATGAATACATTAGGGATGATTGTAAAGGAATGCACTTTATTACTATGCTCAGAAAAAGCTGTGTGAAAGTATTGGCTAAATGTTTCTCTCAGTAAAAGTCAAAGTAATTGCAGCAGATTAGTTACAATAGGAGGCTTAAAATCATCATAAGCACTCAAGACCACCACTTAACCAGCATTGCATGACTTCTATTAATTTGTTATTTTGTATTGACACTGCTCGTTAATGAATCCTGTTCCAGTTTGTACATACTTTTCACATTGTTTTGTGCATGGGCAGACAGTTAGCTCATGACCCCGAAACCTCTCCTTATACACCTCTGACCCCTGGCTGTGTTCTGGAGGCTGCTGTGCTCCTCTCAATGTGTCTGCCAGTTTTCTGCTTGCGTGCAGCATGATGTGAATGTTTTTTGGTTCTTTGCACCTACCTAACCTCACTTCAACATTCCGGTGATGAGGGAAGCCGACCAGCTGGGCCAACTCTTGACAGCTGGCCACCAGGAAGTGACAGTTTCATTCAAATCAACTCTCCTAGGCCTTGCAAAAAAAAGAAACACATTCTATTTTGGAGATGAACACTGCAGAAGCTGATCAGGTGATTAGCAATAAAAAATTTAACAGGGACTCGTATGTGCATATTTCTGTCATTTTTATGAGGTCATTTACTCAAGTAGACACTGAAAGCCTCAGTAAATCCTCTGGGGCTTACAGTAGTTTTTTTTTACACCCAATCTTGTGGAGATATGATGATAGGCCATATTTTAGCCTAACTATAGTGTAAGCCTGCCCCCCATTGTTCTACTGTAATGGAATGTGTACAATGATGTATATTGAAATGGCCAGTTTCAGAGACATTTAAACTCTCAGTATCAAAATTGGAGTTTGTGGTAGCCACATTCAGACTTTCATTGATTCTGTCAATTGCCTTAATAATTTTACTTAGGCAGCCTGAGTTTAAAGCACAATTTTGGTCAGAGCACAGAGCTTTGTCACAATTATCTCCATTTTTCTTTTACCACAATTTTTATAGAAAGGAAAAGAAGAACTTGTATTTATATAGAACCTTTCATGACCTCAGGACATCCCAAAGTGTATCACCACCAATGGAGTGTAGTCATTGTTGTAATGTAGGGAAACACGACAGCCAATTCATGCATAGCAAAGTCCCACAAACAGACAGAGCCTTGGTTTAACGTTCCATCTAAAAGACAACACCTCCAACAGTGTCTCAGTACTACACTGAAGTGTTAGTCTAGATTATGTGCTCAAGTCTCTGGAGTGGGGCTTGAACCCACAACCATTCTGATTTAAAGACAAGAGTGCTAGCACTGAGCCAAGTCTGGTACCTAATCTATGACTTATAAAAATAGCTGAGATTGAAAATGGAATGGAGTAGCTAATATAACTGAACAAAAGAACAGTTAGTTTCTTACGATGAATTCACAAAATCTTTATAGAGTTAGCTTAACTACTCAAAACTTCGAATTCATTCTTCCAGTATTCTTATGACAGGCCCATTGACTGGTTTAGAATAGATCTTTACCCTTACACTATGCACTATTTCGATGTTTTCAGTTTCTTCAATGAAATTATCTTAGTTTTGGTTAGGAGTATATTCTTTTCTATCTGGATAACTAGGCTCTACTCAAAATATCAGCTCAGCACATATAATTGTCTTGTTTCCAGTTCACTTTTAAAATTGCTCCTACAAATGTAATCATTTGGATGCAGTCACAAGAGGTTTCCTAACAATACTCTCCAAAGGCTAATGGTCAGTAGGAATTATAAATCTATGCCAAATACATATTGCTCGAACCAGTTGCACACATTCAGGATGAAACGTGTATGGTTCTCAATTTGTATAAAGTTCCTTTCTGTTAAAATGAGTGACTGGCTGTCTTTTTTGCATCAAATCTGATTCTGATGCACCACACTGTAATATGACCTCCTTCACATCATAGTTCCTAAGAACTGGGCGTTCTGTGATTAGCTTTATTTTTACTTCATTTATAACGTGGTGATGGATGTCTAACCTGTGCTAATCCATGACGTACCTTCTCGATATCTCAATTATTTAGTTTCGGTCAACAAATGTAGAGGAAACTTTAAGAGATAACAAAGAAGTGCTTGAGTAGACAACATCATTTGATTTAGACATCTATAAAATAGTTTCAGGTTTTTTGGATTGTTTGTTCCTATGTTAGTTTTGGTTTCGACCAATCAGGAGTTAAGAAGTGACCAGTGTGTGTCACTTTTCTAAGTCGTAAATCAAGTTTCTTATTGTTTAACTTTAGACTTCTCTCTGTTTTCTCAAGCAAGCTACAGAAATTCTTATTTATCATGGTAGTCTTATTGTCAGCTCCTTTTCTAAAAATAGAAATATCACCTGCAACGGCATCTACTCCCAGAAGACCCTCAAGAGTTTGAAACATTTGTCCTTGGAATTCCTCTGGAGCTGATGCAATAGCTAACAATGTGTGCAGCTACTAAAATGTCCCAAATGGAAAATTTAAAGGCATCAATAGAGTTGATTCTTTGTCCGGTTTAACTTTCTGGAATCCATTGTTATCATACAGTATAAGGGAAATATTGGCTTTGCTGAGATTTGTGGCAATCTTCAACAATTGTTGACATTTTATGAGATCTCTTAGTTGCTCAAATAAATTCCTTAGCATCATTGAAGATTCTTAATTATTTTTACTGCAGAAGTGTCACTGTACAAGGTGCAGTTATTTCTCTTCCTTTTTGTCTATCTTATACTTGCCAGCAAAATTACTTTTAAGACCACATTTATGGCACATGTGGAGAAATGCTGGAGACCGATTCTTATCCTTATAGATTGTTTCTTTCTACAATCAGTTCATCTGTAATAAGCTTTGGACTTCTACTTCCTGTGATTCCCACCAGTTTTTTTTGGCATTCCCTTTTTGCCGAACTGTACAGATAGCTTCATCATCACTAAGGTGTTTCAGCTGTGAGTGCGTAACTTCATCTGCTGTCACCATACTTATGGTTGAGGCCTGTTTTTATCAACAGGTCCATTTTCTCTCTCTCTCTTGATTATTTCTGACTCCGTACAGCAGATGATTCGATGATGAACCAGTGATTCCTTCAGTTCACCAAAATTGCAAGTGTCTACAAGGCTCTTCAATGCCTTGACATTTACCTTTTCTTAATGTTCTCCAGTTAGGAGCTGCAGTTATTCAGGCAAAGGTAATCCTTGCATTCCCATCTTGACACATTTGTATCTTCTAAGCAGCTTTAGTCAGCAGGTCTTTTGAGCATTTCTGACAGCATGTGATGATGTATCCTATTCACATCAGACTCAGTAGTTTCTTTTCTATCGGTGGCATTTTTATTTTTGCTCTAAAAAAAATTAACAACCTTTGCTCCATGTCCCTGATAACAACTGGTTTAATCCAGTTGTATGTTTAATTATATATGGTGACCTCCTTGAGCTTCAATAACTAGAAAGAACATAATGTTAACAGCTGTCAGTCTACTATAGTCTGTGCATTATTCAAACATAATTACATCCACTGCCTATGCTACTAAACTATTAGAGGTGCTAGAATTCTATATTACTTCACTGGCACTGTAAGTTTTTTTATGGAATATACAAAACTACCCATCTCTATACAGTAGTACTTTCTCAGTGCCAATAATAGAATTGGATGCAGTGGATCACTAATAAAAACAAAACTTAAATTAAACATTGCCAGAAAACTCAGATAAGTTAACATAGCTATGCATCTGTGCTGCATGAGAATGGTGGAAGTAATGTCCTGTGTAGTGGTTTTAGGTGTACCTGAAGTAAAGAACACTGCAATCTGATTTCTCCCTCGGAAGGCAGATTCATGAATTATTACAAATTACATTTCTGACCTTTATTTCAATAACAAATGAGTCTCAAGCTTAGTATTATGCATTAAGATCAATGTCTGTTGCCATGTGTAATGACATCTGTTTTATTGTACAGTAACTCTGCTAATAATTATCGTAAGTATGTGAAATCAGTGGTAAGCCGTAAAGGATTATAACATTGGAGTGGGGAATCTGATAGTTATGATTCAAAAGATGACTTGAGCTCTATGTCATTAGGATAGTTATTTTATATAATGCTACTGTTAAATTGGCAACAACAGACGTATTCAGTAATTTAATACCATTTATTCTCCTTTTTATTGCTAAAAATTTGAACAACAGTTACAAAAATATCACACTATTCAGCTTACATTTTGGAAATGCTATATATTTATCTCCATTGCACAGTGCAGTAAATGTTGTAAAGGTCAAAAAGGCAAAGTTTCACCAAAGGGTGAATTAGCACTGGGACCAATATCTTAGGGTCAAACCTCTAACAACTAAAGTAACAGAGTTAGTGCCTCGCCTCAGAGGTCTGTGCAAACAGCACTAACTAAACCAATTAATGCCACCTAATCATCTCTGATAGACGGTGGCAAGTCCTTAATATTTTGTCAGGCAGTGTGGCCTCGCCAGTAGGTTATTCTTCAAATGGCTAATGCTATAGTCCTAACTAAATTAACCTCTGCCTGAATGGGGTGAGAGGGAGGTTGTTTGCTGGGTGACTGCACCTTAGGCCGAAGGAGAGAAAATAACATTGGGCTTAAATTTGATCAGGGACCATTGTGTGTGCCCAAATGTGCGCGCACACACATAGACACACAAAATATTGTCAAGCTCCTCAGAAGGAGTGCAAGTTAGTCAGTTGGTCCTTAAGAGAAAATGTTTTTTTTTATAGTTTCAAAATTCTAAATAAAAAAATGAAGTATTAGTGGTCCGTTAAATTGGGAAAAAAAGTATTGACCTAGATAGAATGTGGAAATAAAACTAGTGGACACAGGACACATCAGACACAATGGGGTCAATTTTGACTTTTGGGCGGCCGGCCAGCGGAGTGTGCTGGTTGGCCGCCCATTGCGGCGACGATGAGGCCCCCTCGTCGTTTGGAGGCTTCGGCCTCATTTAAATTCGGCAGACAAGCTGCAGGGTGCCAAACAGGCATCCCGACGCAGCTTGCTGGATTGAAGCCTGAAAATTGGGCCAAAGCTGCTGCCAGCAGGGTATGTTGAGGGGTGGGGAGTGGGGGGTGGGGTGGGGGAGAAGCGGCCCAGGTTACTTTTGTGGATCCTGGAGTTGCTCTCCCCAGGCCCACAAAAACAGTTCAAGACTTACCTTTGCTGGGCCTTTTCTCTTCCATCGCCCGTCGATCTGGTCGGACTCTGCCACTGCCGGCCACCACTCTTCACCCGCCTCCCGCCCCCACCCCCCCCCCCCCCCCCCAGCCCACGATCAACCCTTGCCTGATGGTCTTCAAGCCTTCTTCTCCGGCGAGATGTCTTTGGACGCCCATTAGATGCCCGCAGCTTGCCATCTCAATGATAATGATGCCCAATATTAATGTGTGCCTCGAACCTATCCATTCAGGCGCAGGGACTCCCTGTGGCTTCTGCGCATTTGTTTTTGGGCACACTCGAATTTCTAGGCCATGGTTTGTTCCAAGTTTAAAAAATGTTTTAAAAAATCCGGCTCTGAGGGAGGATTAAAGTATATTGTTAGGCGGATTAGAGGGCACTTTACATAGCATTTGGTTGTGCTACATCTGAATATGTTTAACGTGGGTGCTTTTGCTTTTTTATCTCCTGGTTGCTTAACAATTGATGGGGTTGGGGTCTGTGGGGAGGTCCACAGGCCAAACCTTTCCACTCTCCTGATCAAGAAGGCTGGTATATGGATGCATGAGCCTAACTTAAGTTATTGGGGTAGGGAGCAGAACGTTGTATTAATTGAGCTTTGGGTTGAACAGTGTTGAAGAGAGTTTCCTAACTAAGAATGAAATAGACTGCAGAACGATTGATGGTCATATCCATCAAAACACTTTCACTGTCCGTAAATACAAAACTGAAATGTGGCTTTTTAAATGTATTGCCTTTTCCATTGTCAACTCGAGTGACTACCCAGAATTCCTCAAAGCTATGTGGGAAGCTGTCTATTTACACTGTCTTTTTAATTTTTTTTATTAAAACACTCCTCCTAAAATCAGATTGATTCACATGGCTGCACTTGTGTCTTAATTTAATTTGAATTTTTTTTGTTGTTGCTGAGGCCCTGGGGGAGGTCAAGTTACCACATATCAGTTTGAAATGAAGCAGTTTTCAACAGAAAATGGGGTCTAAATGGGAAGAGGCAATTCAACAAAACAATTCAAATTGATTCAAGACTAAAGACCGCAGCAGCCCATATGTTTTATGTTTGTTTTGTCAAGGACTCACCAGAACCCACTCAGAAGCATTATCCTTACTGCTGTAATTAAGTGAACATCAAAAGCTTTTTTTTAGGAATGTAGTGGAACCAACTTTTAGAACATTTTTTGTGGGAAACGGTGGAAGAATATTGGTCGTTAATATACATTGTTTATGTAAATTTTATTTTGTAAACATAATTGAGCAATTCTTTGCCTTAAAGTTTGTTTAAATGGCCAAGTGTAGTAATGCTACACTTCGTGTTTTACCACGCAGCTAACTGAACTGCTGCAACCAGGCATTATTATTTTAAAGGATTTTGTAGAGGATACAGAATTTTGATCATGCTAGATTATGGGACATCTTCTCTGTAACCTCTCATTCATTTATCAGATATTTATCTTGCATTACATTATTCTGTTTTTTTTCCCAACACATCCTATGTGAAATATTTTTGGTTACACTTACTTCTGTTGCAAGTTAACCTGCTCCCATCTTGTGATATGGGGGCTTGGTTGTCAGTAACTGAGTTGCAGTGCAAAACGTTTTAACTTTTGCACAATTTTTATTGGAGCACTGTTATTGAATCTTGATTGGTCTTCGTTTGTTGACGTGCAAATTATTTGCTTATCCCGAGAAGGGAAGGCAAGAGGGAAGCTCAGACCAGCACAAAGGAATCTCATCTAATAACTTATGCTACAATTTATCATCCATAGACACAACTATGCCAACTGATGTTATTAAGCCACTGTTAAAACGTGCCTGTAGAAGTACTTCTTATACTGCCTGCAGTCTTCTGCCTATGTTGTGAGCTTTCAAGTGTGAATTAAAATCTTACATTGCCACTGCTTATCTTTTATATTTCATTTTTTACAGTGCAGCATTGTGGCATATAAACAGAAAGAGGACATTTTCCTGGCAAAGAAATTACTTGATTATAATTTATACATTGGCTGGTGAATATCTTGACAAAATATGATGTGAATATCATGTGAGAAGATCCATTTTGCTGACCAAATACTGTATCGTATTTTACTAGGGTACTCTTAAAAATTAGAATACACTGTATTTTGTCAGGATATTCACCAGCCAAGATATACATTAGTGGTATTCATTAGCCTGTAGAAAATTATAATTGAAAGGCATTTATCAAGATATTTTAGCCAGTTTATGTTATAATCCTTGTGTGATTAAAATATTCACTATATATAGTACATTGTGTTTTATTGAGTTATTCACTAGCCTTAATTGGGACATTTACTAATGTTTGCGTATTTTTACCTTTCTGTATATCAAAATACTGTATGTAGCACATTTCTATGTCATTCACACTTCAGCTATCGCACTGTCATATGCAAATTTTAAAAAAAGTATAAAAAAACTCAGTTTGACCTCTAATTTACCTGATCATCTGTAAAAAACAATCAGCCTCTAATTGAGACGAGGATGGCACAGAAAATACTTCTAATTGCCTTCACAATTTACACTTTAAAAGAAAGTATTAAAAAAATGGTAGTCTTATCTCTAATTGACCTGAGGATCTGCTAAGACCAATCAGTATCTAAATGACTTGAGTTAGGAAAAGCTATTGCACTTAGTTGTACGTGTACATTGTACATTGTGCATGATGTGATCTAGTGCTCTTGTCTTTATAAAACAGCACATCCTCATACCTACTGTGAGCAGTGCCACAGGATGTCTATATGCATACATAAAATCAAATTTTACCAGGATATTCAGTAGTTTGAATATGTGATAACACACCTTGTTATATATTATATAAGGCAAAGAAAAATGTCTTGACACAAAATTGCAAGTTTTTAAAAAGCCCTCCCAGTGACTGTCAGTGAAACCCACACTGATAGACCATTGCTGATCTCCAGCACATGTACAGTGTAGCGAAAGTAATGTGCGATTCATATACTGAGGAATACAATTACCATTGGTCATGATGCCTCTCTTATTACAGAGGGCAAGGGCCATACATCACAACTACTCCTAGTGCACAATGTTACGATTAACTGAGCACTGTAATGGCTGTTCGCAGGAACAGAAAACTACTAGTGGCAAACCTCTGTTTCTAACAGAAAGTGTTTGAAAACAAATGAACATCACAGGGTAAATATCTGAGTGACTAAAGGTGACCTTTAATGTGTAAGTATATTTTGGCATGAAGACTCATTATCTGACTGTAAGAATCAAAAATGCCACTGGTCTCAGTTCTAACACAGACTATTTCGGCCAGGACTACCGAACAATCTTTTAAGTACTTAGTCCCTAGTCCAGTTACAAGGAACAGAAATAACAATGTCATGTTTTTTTCTTGTAATTATATGGACTAAAACCAGGACTAGTAGTCCTGTTAAATAATATGATTATTTCCCTCTCCTATTGATAGGTCCTGGTGATTTGGTGTTACGACTAGAAGTGCATCATGGTGTCACTAGCAAAACATGATCTGAATTAATAACTGGATTGTAAGATAATACAAGAAATCTTGGATTGAACAAAAAGGTTGTTCAGCTCATCAAACCCACTTCTTCCACAGGCCACTTACACTGTCCCGTTGTGGGCTCCATCCCACTTAATCACCTGAAGGAAAGTTCTGCAAAACATTTACACCCTTATTCAAACCTAAATGGAATATATTTTTAAGATGAATATTCCAAGGTAAAGCTATGATTCTGTAGTATTTCTTTGATTATAAGTGCTCTTAGGAGTTGAAATGATTTCTTGCATTTTTATTTTATAATTTATCCATTTTGTACATGTAAATATAATATCTCAGTAAAGAGAAACTCTCCACTCGGGGTTGTAATCCACAGAGATTCCTTATGCAGATCTCTGCCCACTTTGCAACGTGAAGATAAACAAGGCCCGAAAGTTCCCAGCTGAAACGTGGGATCTGCCCTGTAAATATTAAAATTAGGGGAGATTATGTCATCATCTCATCCTATACTAGATGCCAAGACCATGTGTGCAGGAAGCTGAGTGATCTTCACAACCATTTATAATGTGTGCACAAGGTTACCAGGGGGTCACCTGCACAGGGAAGTTCATTTAAAGGGCATGGCAAGAAGATTCAGTGAACAGTTTTCAGGCCATTTCTGCACTGTTTTTCTTGATTTTGTTTTTGTTCTTCTTTTCTGCTGCCACTTTCTCCGCCCAATGGAACACAAAAATTGCGCCAGGGTTCTACAGACTGTGTAGGTCCCCAATTTGCATATTTAAGTAGGCTCCTGCCTGTTTCGAGCGGGCGTGCTGCTAGGCCTGTTCCCTGGCCTGGTCCAAAATCGCAGTGGGCTGGACATCGGCGAGAATGAGGTGGTAAGTGGCCCACCATTATTTCTTACCCTCTACCGCTCTGTTCCTGCCTGAAAACGGGGACAAAACTTGTCCCTATGATGTCTTGCTGCACTGAAAACATGGAAGCGTTGCAGCAGTTTTCGGAGCAACTTTGCCCTTAGGAGAAGCAGGTTGAGGGTTCTAAATATTCATATTTTTGGAAGTGAATTTCTGCAAGCATCGTAGTGTAGCATGTCAGTGCTGGGAGTGTTATTTTTCACCCAGTGTCTTATGAGTATCCTCAGATGAGGTATGCACAGCTGGATGCAAAGTTCCTTCTATACTGCCCAATAATTTGTCTTAATTCCAGCCTCAGAAGAGGATATGTAGGCGGAAATAGGTTGAGACTGCCAAAACACAATACAAAAACAACAAGTTGTATTTATATGCACCTTTAATGTAGTAAAAACATCCCAAGGCGTTTCACAGGAGCGTAATCAGACAAATACACATAGAATTCGTACAGCTGTTAGAGACAGGAGACTTTTACCCATTCTTTTACAGGTGAAAGAAAAGTGAGTAACCCACGACAGTTTTGTTCCCCTATACATTCTGATGCAGGATCTATACTATAGTAAACTGCTACAGTATATTACAAAAAGTCACATCCTGAGGGCCGTTTGAACCAATTGAGATTGATTGCTCAGCTGAATCCTTGCAGTGTACAGTTACCTTGAAGTACTTACATGCTTTTCTTCATAATATAAAGACATTTTTAAAAAACCTGTTAAACAAATTTCGAGGCATCAGAACTGAGCGGCATATTTCGAAATGTTCTGATCAGTTCATATGAAATGCACTTTGAGTTTATTACATGACTTAAAGTAATATGACAACACATGTAGTAAAATCATACAGGGTGACTCAAACTGCAGCGATATGTACCTTTCTGTGACTGACTGGAAAACAGGACACCTTTCTTGTATTAATTATACTCTGGTCTAGCATCCACATTGTGATAAATGCAAACTGCTAATAGTCACAGATAGGGGGAAAAGCTTCTAAATGGCGTCGACTAGCCCCTTACAAGGCCAGTAATACAGAGGGGGCAGGGTTGGGGGCAGGGTTGGGACTCTGAACGTAGGAGTTCCTGTGCTCTGGCCCTCAGTCAGGATTGGCTTTAGATTGGTGCAGGTGTGGCAGCTGATCCATGGGCACATTTGAGGACCACTTAAATGTCAAGGATCAGAGCCAAGGACCCTGAAAATTAGGCTGGCAAGAATGTTTTTCAGGTTTTGAAGCAGCCTTCTTTGTAAGGGGCAGCCAGGTTCTTTTTCTTGGAAAGGGGGGACCAAGCAAGCTTCTGCTGGCCTTATCAGCACCTTCTGCAAGGGGTGCCACAGATGCACCCGCAAATCGCTGAAGGCTCGTTTCTTCCCCGACCTTCCCCGACTCCGTGAACTTAGATGGGGTCAGCGGCAGGGTTCATTCAGCCTGTGGATTTTCAAGAAAGTCAAAAAAAATCACAGTTTCATCTTAGAGTTTGGATTTTTTTTAATGTGGTATTTTTGTACATCTGATGTACTCACCAAGGCACCTGCCTAGTACCCATGCAGTACCCATTCATGCTAACTGATGATGTTATCATAGGGAAACAATTGTCCAAGGAGCCCCAAACTGTAATCACTCCCAGTAATATTTTCTTTGTTTCTTTGCCTGCCATTTGTGACCTCAGATGTATGATGTCTTTGCACAATATGCAAGTGCTGCCTCACAAAACCTGAGTTTGGGTGGCTCGCGAGTAACTCCTGAGGTTTTTTTTCTTTGGAAGTCCAAGGACAGATCCTGTCTCATTTTCTGCAGTCATTATGTTATCTATATTGAACTCTGAAGTGAGGATTTGTTCTATTCCAGCATTTCCAAAGTTCTTGACTCCACTTCTAAATTGGTGACATTCCATAGCATGTAATATACATTGACAGTTCTAGATTATTTCTAGAACTAATTGAATCACAAATTATCTATTGTGCCGCAAAGATAGGTAGCACATTGGTAGCAGCTGCATTGAAATCTATTGACTGCAAAAATCGATGAAAAGTAAAATAAAACAGCCAACATAATATTAAGTCAGCATACAATTTAACTTCCATTGTCAGCACTCATTATTCGATTTTGTGTGACAAAGACTTACGCGAGAGTTGCCTTATTGCACAGCCCACTCACACCAATTTCCTCCTTTCCGAAATAAATCACACTCATAGATAAATAAAGATGAAATTTGGTTTATGTTATTTGTATTGTACTTGCCTTTGTTCCAATTCCTAAGGGAATGCTGTATTATATATCGTGATACCAAAATTTGGGCACTCTCGATTATTTGCCAACTTCCATTATCCGCCAGGGGGCCCCTTCCATTATGGCAGATAATGGAGGTTCCAATGTTATAAATAATAACAAATACCAAGGGAGCAGTTTAAAGACAGTAATCTAATCCCGCATATTTGGATAACAGTTACAAACCTCTTGAGCTTCACTCACAAAGCTGATGACATCATCCAAACCTCACGATTAGATTACTGCCTTTTATAATCACTCCTAGTTACCCATTATTCTCTGTATATTGTGATAATTTTAAAATGGTAATAGCATCAGAAAACACGCATTGTGTAACCTCCTGAAGATTAATGTGGCCAGCAAATATTAGCTGTGAATTCTTCTCACATGACGATCTGCATTCTCTGGTTGCTGTTGCCGGTTTGCTTCAGCTGTCAGCCGCAACTTAATGAAAAAAAACACAAAGTTGTTATTTGTGCTCTTAGCTTGATTCAATCACGGCAAATATTTATACGGTCAGGTTACTCAACCAGGCTCCCATTACAACTGGACAAGGTAAAAATTACTAAGAAAAATGTGAATGTTGGCTCCAGTCGGGTGCTGATAAGAATCACTGATGATCGGATAAATTGTTTCTGAGGTATTTGATTACAATATGATGCACTCATTTACTAATCTCTTCATCTCTGGTCAGCCACATTACACATCACATGGAAAGTCAGATACCTTCTTTAGGGTCTGTGAATGTTTCATGTCATTTCACAGGAATTCATTTTTTGACTACCATACTTAACTCTTCTAAGGCCTAAATCCTAAATATTGTTGGTGTTGTTGGCAATGTTTCTTCACTTCTAAAATTCATTGCCATATTATTTGCATAACCATGTTGAGGAGATTTGAATGTATGTAACACCAAAAAAATAAATCAGTTTCTAATGATGTATTTTCCCACTTTTTGGATGTGGTGTCTCAGATTAGCCCTAGTTCCTGTACCATAGTAGTGGAGATACATTTGATTAAAATGAAAATAATTTGATTATAAACACTGTAAATAATTTTCCTGCTGGACTCCAGCTGCTCCAGGCCTTGGTCCTTAGATCACTCCGGAATGCTGGTGCATTTTTGAAAATGGAACTAAGAAAGGGAGTAAAGAGTGGGGATATAAACTAAATGTCTGTACATTATAGGCACAACACAGGAGAAGGAGTAGGGGGTATTGCTGGACAGCTCACTGAAACCAACAGCACATTGTGCTGCAACAGAATGGAAAGCTAACTGGATCTTGAGATAAATATAGTCAGAAGGAAAGAGCGCAAAAACCAGGAAGTGATAATGAAACGGTACGCATGGTCAGGTGTCAGCATTTGCTCAGTGGTAGACCTCTTGAATCTGAAGATTGTGGTTCAAACCCCCACTTCAGAGGCTTGAGCACATAATCTAGATCGACATTTCAGTACAGTACTGGAGCTATCCCAGCCAATATTTATCCCTCAAACAACATCACAAAAATGGATTATCTGGTCATTTATCTCATTACTGTTTGTGGGACCTTGTTGCGTGCAAGTTGGCTGTCATTTTTCCCCACATTACAACAGTAACTGCACATCAAAAGTACTTTATGGGTGTAACACACTTTAGAATGCCCTGAGGTTGTGAAAGTTGCTTTATAAATTCAAATTCTTCTTTTTAACAAGACGTTGGTAAGGCCACATCTGAGGTACTGCATACAATTTTGTACCACAATATGGATTTCCAGGCATTGGAAGCAGTACAGAAAAGTGCAACCAAACTAATGCCTAGCTTAAGGCATCTGAGTTGTGAGGAGGCATGAAGAACCTGGGATTGTTTGTGCTGACGAAGAGAAGACTTCCGGAGATACTACTGAAATATTCAAGATCCTCAAAGGAATGGGTGAATCGAACCCCGATAATATGTTTGGGATTGCCAAAACTCCAGAACCAGGGACACAGGCTCAAGTTTAGAGGAGGAAAGATACACAGGCAATTTAAATTATATTATTTTATGCAGAAGCTGGTGAACGCTTAGAATGAACTGCTCATCTAGGCAGTGGAGACAAATATGTGGAAAAATTTAAGGGAGAATTGGATAGATATTTGAAGGAGTGGGCAGTTGAGAGCTATTAGTGTTTGGGACTGTCCAGATGGTCCTGTACTTTACCATGAACCTAAAAAAACATAAGAATACAAATAACTTTTGAACATTTTGCATCCTTTTAAATGTTTTAATCTTAACTATTGATTAAATACTACAATGCTGAAGAGTCTCAGGGCTGAATGTTCAAGCCTCCCGCCCAGCGGAAAGGGGGCAATAGCAACCTGAAAATGAAGTGTAAGAACTTACTGCCCCATTGCCACCGTCACGGTGGGCACTGCAATTTTGCTGGAGTCCTTCGAGTAGGCGGCCCAAGTGATGGCCTGAAGAGGATGCATAGCTGATTTAAATATTTAAATTGGGGCTCTATGATATCAATGGGACTCCGATACCATGTTTGGACTGAACTGGGCGGAGCCTGTGCCATGCACGCTCCAGCCAATATCAGCTGGCGGCTGGGTCAAAGAGGAGCCGAAAGGCAAGTTAGACTTTATTCTTGGAGGGCCGGCAGGTGCAGAACTCAGGACTGCCAGACTCAGTTTACCTTCTGCTGATGTTCACACCTAGGGTGACTGCTCTTCCTACCGCCTGGGTGGTACGTTGGTGATCTGTGTTAGGTTGTCAAACAGAGCACCAAGCAGAAAAGGTAAATTACTGGGCCTAAATAAGGGCAAATCAGGGAGAGAGGCCTGCCTGAACAATTATGCTGCCTCTCAACAAGTGAACTAGGAACTACGGAGATGATGTTTGCAGAGACGGATGTCACAGCCATGGAGGATCATCTGAATGCAGAAGAAACAACTGGGAATAAAAGAGACAATACACTGAGAAAGAAGCAATGATAAAATGAAGGGAATATTAAAAGAGAAGGAACTATATTATGACAGTGTACCATGTTTATTTCCAACAATAGCCATTCTTATGGCCTTGTCAGATACCTACCAACTGTCTAGATTTATTTATAGCAGTGTAACATCTTGCAACAATAAATTAACAGTTTATCTGAATGGCTGAGGTAACAAAGTCTTTAGGTGTAGTTCAATGCCTCAGACAATGTCAGCCTCATAGCAGCTGCACTTATTACTAAGATTGAAAAAAATATATTTTTAGTTTGAAAATTGTTGATGGTTGAACTACAACATTACTGATTCTACTGTCAACAACTGCAATTAGAGAATGTGTCCTTTAATGGGACCAATGAGATAAAAGGAATAGTTTTCCCACTGCAGACATGCTCCCATTAAAAACTATCTTCTGTGTTTGTTCAATAAATGGAGGCACTTCAAGACATTACATTAAAACAATAATCGACTGAGAGGAAGCACTATTGACGAACAATGCATTTCAGAATTTAATTAGTCAATCACTTTTCCCAAACTGTTATCTCTTGTGGTGGTGTTTGAAGAGGAGTGCTAAACTGATATAGGTCAGTTCACAGAATGAGACATAAAAGCAAAGCTTAAGGATATATTTGCTATAATGTTATATTTTAATTTTTTTCATTCTCTACCATCATTTCCGAACATACTGCTCATTTTATTAATGTAGATGAAAAGAATGCGTCTTCACTTTAATAGACAACGAATAAACAAAGGACAGGGGCCCTGTGACCTCCCCCCTTAGTTAGTAGCTATTGCGCAATGTGTCCCAGCCAACTCAATCCATGACCAAATTACTATCCTATTATTCTGATATAAAGATAAATCACAACACTGGCTTTTTTATAAGCATTTTAAAGAGATTGGCTTCTTCTTCAGGACTCCTTTTCAAACGGTTACAAAGATATATGATTAACGTTAACATTTTTTTAATCTGTATTTTTGTTTAAATGGTGAGCGGAACTGTATGGGAAAAGCTACTAAGCCCACAGATGCAAGGAAGTTGAACAACATTTGTAGAATTACAGTCACTAACTTGGTGTGCCTTAGTGGTCTTTCTATTTCAACTGTGACCATGTTAGCCAATTTCCCTTCCACTGTCAAGCTCAATATCACCTTCCACACCAGCCTCCCAGCATTAGCCCTCCTCTAATACAACTCTTAACTTTTCTGTTACACAGTGTGCAAGAGCTGTACCACATTGACTGGGACTCTGAATTTTCCCGCCCAGCTTTGTCACAGATTAGAAGCTCACCGCATGGCAAATTACCTGATGGGAGAAGGGAGGAGACCGATCCCTGCGTGCTAACACTCCCCAGCATAGCATGTTCTTGGACCAATTTGTGCATTATCATTAAGCCAACTTTGTTTTCTAAAAGTTCAAGGCATGTAGATTGACAATCCATCAGACGGTTTTGTTAAATGCAGCAACAAGAATATTTCAAGGTAAGAGTTGGCTGCTGCTTGCATGGCAGTTTAGACCCAGCAGAACCAGGCACTTTAAATCTCAAGAGCAAAGGCAGTCCCTCAACAATCGGCCCCAGCTTCAAAAGGGTACAACCAAGGCAGTAACTCTTTATAGTGTAGTCTATTGAGGAGCAGTTTTCCTTGCGTTCTTGTGCCTCCATTGTTTTTGAATGGAAGATTGCAAATGAATGCGCAATAATGTAATTTGAATTTTATTTTACTTGTCACAAAGACTTAGTGGTGCAATCTTCCTCGCTCATAAAAAAATAATAATACAGATTACATTGGCTGATATGTGATATCCTGTCCACAAAGAGTATAATTGGTATATTGTATATGAGATGCTGGGCTTATGAATCTATCCAAAAAGGGTAAATTGTTTTATTGAATACTTGACAGATAAGGCTTCATATCTAGGGCACCGGGCAGATAAGTACTTACAACACAAGACAAATAGCGCTTTGGAGTGGGGAGGGGAGGATATTAAATTGATAAGTATTTCAGCTCTTAAAGTGCAGTTCAGTGCTGGCTGTGGAAATGCCCCTGTTTATTCTGAACAATAAGGATTAATGAAGGTTTGAAGATGTGATAGGACACTGTTCCAGGGTCAAATTTGCTTCATGTAAGACTCCATAACAAGAAGTTGGAATGACCTCTGAAGGGTCAAAGCTAAAGCAATGTCCCAATTGCCATGGGTAGAGTCAGGTGCATCGCTCTACTCATGTCACCGACGGGTTTCTACGATTATCTTTCCCCCTCAGAAGTTTCATTCTGCCGTCCCACTATGCTATTGCAAAAAGAGTGAATAAGCACAGCCAGTCATCAGTATGGGTTGTATTATTATTATTAATAAAAAAACACTGATTAGTGCAAAGGTGCCTGGTGAAAGCCGCAGACTTTGAAATCTGGCTGGCTTCTAAATGAAAGCAGCTGGATTCAGCAGGGAGCTGTGTCTCACATGTGGTGGAGCAAAAGGATAAAACGTACGGCTGTTAAAAATAACACACTAATGATTACATTTTTTTTCCTTGCTGGGGAAAAAATTATTAGAAAGAATTATTACCATCAAGGATACTTTTCCAGTAAAAAGAAGAAAAGCATTCATTCATAATTTATATCCTCAATTACTATTAATAAAAAAAATTTCAATGGGGAATCATCTGAAATTACATATAACATTGCATTAACTTTTGGTTCAACATTTTCTTCCCATTTATTATAAAATTAATAGAGATATGTAGTGCTGACTTTTTCATGACAATATGATATGAATATAATATTCTAATTGTATATTCCATATATTATCATAATATGCAAGTCAGGATGCACATATAATAAGGTTAGAATTTATTCTTGAGAATAATATTGACTAAAAAATGTGTTCCCTTATGTCTGCTTCGACAGTTCCTGGACAATCAACTCTGCAATCTGCACGGTAATAGAGGGTGAGAGGGGCCGTAGAATACTCTGTAGGGACTGGCATCACTTTTGACCCATAGATCAGGCAACAGGAGTCAGGGATTCGGTGGCAAAAGGAGATCGAAATATCTTTCTTCGCAGAATCTCCAACCCCCCCCTCGCCCACCCCACGAACGCGTGCGCGCACACACACACACACACACACACACACACACACAGAGCAGGATATATAGGAAATATTTGCTTTGGGTAAAACGCCAGTTGATTGTGTGGTGTCAGGGTAGAAGTAATTTTGAATTTTTCCCTACGTTTACACAGGGCCACCTGCACTTGTGTGCAGTCAGCAGCTGTGTGGAGCCCAGTGGGGATGGAGTGATGTAATTGCATTATAACACACCTGTGCGTGCGACTTCCCTCATTCTCACTGCGGCAGCATTCACAAACATCCCTCTCTCCCTCATAGCATTTTATGGACCTATTTTGCCCTCCTCTTCTTCCTCCATTGGGAAAAATAATCCTCCAAACATTCCTCGAACATTCATTCACCACTCACAAATAATGTGAAGGACAACATGATATAATGTGGAGTATTCAATGGCCATTTGTACTTATAATAATGCTACTGAAGTAACATTTTAATTGATTATTTTATTTTAAACAATAATAATCATACACTTCTTTGAACAAAATCCAGAAATATCACATTTTCTTCGCAACAGTAACACAAAACAAAAATGTCTTCTTACAAACTGAAACAGTAATCTATATATAAAAAATAAAACATTGCATCAGTAGCAATGCATTCCTAGGCTAAAGTTATGCTATGAAAAAGATCTCATAATTAACTTCTGTGAAAAACAGAAGCTAGCCCATAAGAAATAGACACTGACTCTAAGACAAAATTAGGTACCGATGAAGCAGGAGACAAAACTTGAGACTAGCTAATGAGCAATGGAGGCAAGCCCTGCACAACTCAGGCTAGCCCACAAAAGTGCAGGCTAGCCTACATCATCTCAAAAACATTTTCATTTTAGAAATACTAGTACATCCCATGAATTATGTTGTGCTGTGAAATTCATGAGTGAATTCACTGAATCACACATAGATGACAATGATACAAATGTATCATGATAACAAGTTGACAAGTTTTTACAAGGTGGTCATGGGTTACAGCAATATTTATACAGTGAAGGTGGTGAAAAGTGACAGTGTTTTCATTATACATTACAAGTTTCTGTTGTAGCTTTAGTGTGAATACTTCCCTCTACAGAGGCATATTGACACACCACACAATTTAGCAACACAATATGGAGTTTGAATGAATCAATCAAATTTGTATTAAAGCTAATTGCATTAACTAAACAGGAAAGTCCCAGGTTTGATTTCTCAGTCTGTGGTGACGTAAGGTGCATTTAGGTTTAAAAACTGCTACTGATGGCAAATATGTGGTTCTCTCACCATGAGGACACCCTCTATTGTTTAGTGTGGCACAACCACCATGCTAAGTGGGACAGTCTAAGGACAATTCTAGCAACCCAAACTTGGGCATCCGTGAAGTTATGTGGGCCATCAGCAGTGGCAGAACTGTATACCACCACAATCTATAATCTCATGGCCCAGCACATCCCTCACTCTGTGATCACCATCAAACCAGGATACTGATCACGGTTCATTTCATATTGTAGAAGGGTAATGAAGGAACTACACAGAGCTACCTACATGCTAAACACCAAAAGGAGCAGTCTATACAACTAAAATAATAACTTGCTTTTATATAATGCATTTAACATAGAAAAATGTCCCAAGGCACTTCACTGAAGCATAATCAGACAAAACAATTGACACTAAGCCAAAGAAGGAGATATTTCAAGGGTGAGAGAAAGCTTGCTCAAAGAAGTAGATTTTAAAGAAGGTCTTAAAGGTGGAGAGACAGGTGGAGAGGCAGAGAGGTTTAGGAAGGAAATTCCAGCGTTTAGGGCCTAGATGGCTGAAGGCACATCTGCCATTGGTGGGGCAATGGGAGTGGGGGATGCATAAGATGCCAGAGTCGGAAGAACGCAGAGTTCTGGGAGGGTTGTAGGGCTGGAAGAGTTTACAGAGGTAGGAAAGAGCGAGGCCATGAAAGGATTTGAACACGTGGGTGAGAATTTTAAGTGTGAAGCGTTGAGGACCAGGAATCAATGTAGGTCAGCGAGCACAGGGGTGATGGGTGAACGGGACTTGGTGTGGGTTAGAATATGGACAGCAGAGTTTTGGATGTCCTGGTGGTGAGTTTTTTCCAGGGGAGGATGCAGAAGGAAGTGGGGTTGAAAGGGAATTGGGGGATGTGAGAGTTGAGGAATACAGGGAAGAATTTGAAGATTATGATGATGGGAGTAGAGAGGCCACATGAGATGGCAAGGCTGATGGGGTAGGAGAGTTTATAAGGGAGGACAGGAGGGTAATGAAATCAGAGGAGAGAGGGCAAGGTGAGTTGAGATGGAAATTGAAATCACCCAGGATGAGGAGTTGGTCAGTGCAAAGTCTGAGGGAGGAAAGGAGTGAGGATATCTCATTAAGAATCTTGGGGCAGAAAAGATTGAGGATTTTATAGGAATGGCGAGTTGGGTAGAATAAGGTGAGATGCTTGAAGGTGGAGAAGGTGATGGAGGAGTAGGGGGAGAGACCAAGGTATTATTTGGTGATAAGGGCCACACTGCCATCGTGACGGTTTGGACATGGCAGGTGGTGGAAAGTATAGCCAGATGGAGAGACTTCAGTAAGGGGCAAGGTGTTCACTAAACAACACCCTTGTCTGCATGTTGCCCTAAATTTTAAGATGTGATTTTCCAGACAATTCATTACTTTTTTCATGACTTTTTTTTTATTTCCAAAGATTAATATCATGCCGTATATCACAGTTGTCAGATGTGAACGTTTCATTATTAAGTCCTGGCTCATAGGGGAGAGAGGACTTGGTGTGTTTTTTACTCCTGCAGAAAATATCAAAGGGCCACATTGTGTTGGGCCGCCGTTAACATCCTACAGCAACCCTGCACTCTTTGCAATTGCCTTGAACACAGTTTGATATCAAATGACTGAAACATGAGAGAACTTATTATGCTCTGGTTGCTGGTGCTGCTGTAATTACTTTCATGTACAAAAAAACACCTTGTAAGCCATTGAATTCACCTTTTATTCAAGCTAATAGCACATAAAACAAAGCAGTGGCTATCGTTATTTTGGCATCTTCACTGTCATTGAGACAATTTACTATTTAGGATAGCACGGAAGATATTCTAACATAAAGAAAGGGGCTTACAGATAGCAAACTTGCAGTCTCTATGAATCCTCAGCAGCATGCAGGTCACGTGTGTGCTCCCAGTTATGGTAGAATATAAGTTGTATGAATGTGGTCATTTTACTAGATTTTAATCTCCCTACCATTTAAACCTACTTCTCTTCTCTCTTATTCTCTTTTGTTCTATCTGTCTGTCTGTCTGTCATATTAATGTTACTGCTAGCGGTCTAGGATGGACACCTGAGATGACTTTCTGGCAACTTTCCAGAATAGAAGTTGTTCAAACTTGAACAAAGGCCTCCATATGCAATCCCCTCATTCCAAAAGCAGAATGTAGAGATCTTGCTTCAGATTCAAATTAAAGTTATTTAATCCCATTTTGGCTTTTCTATGCACCCAAATGACTACTAGGGCCTAAAATAATTGGATGTTACATATATGTATTTTGTTTTTTTTAAAAAGAATATTGGGAAAACCTCACTTAAAAAAGAACACAAGGTTCCAATTTTATAATTTACTGACAATAACAAACTGCAACTGAACGAATATTATTTGGCTCTAAAGTCTCATCTGGTTGTGCCTACCAGTTATTCTCAACAACAACAACTTGCATTTATATAGGGCCTTTAATGTAGTAAAACGTCCCAAGGCACTTCACAGGAGCACTATTAAACAAAATTTGACACAGAGCCACATAAGGAGATATTAGGACAGATGACCAAAAGCTTGGTCAAAGAGGTTTTAAGGAGCTTCTTAAAGGAGGAGTGAGAAGTGTGAAAAAGGGGGAGAGGTTTAGGGAGGAAATTCCAGAGCTTAGGGCCTAGGCAGCTGAAGGCACGGCCGTCAATTGTGGAGTGATTAAAATCAGGGATGCGCAAGAGGCAAGAATTAGAGGAGCGCTGAGATCTCGGAGGGTTGTAGGGCTGGAGGAGGTTACAGAGATAGGGAGGGCTGAGGCCATGAAGGGATTTGAAAACAAGGATGAGAAATTTAAAATCGAGGTGTTCCCGTACTGGGAGCCAATGTAGGTCAGTGAGCACAGGGATGATGGGTGAATGGGACTTGGTGCGAGGTAGGATACGGCAGGTCGTGAAGGATGAGGAGGGATAGTTTACCATGGTCACAGTCACATAGGATGTCATTTGTGACTTTGATAAGGGCCTTTTCAGTACTGTGGCAGCGCGGAAACCTGATTGGAGGGATTCAAACACGGAGTTGCGGGAAAGGCAGGCACGGATTTGGGAGGCAACAACATGTTCAAGGACTTTGGAGAGGAAAGGGAGGTTGGAAATGGGGCGGTAGTTTACAAGGACAGGGGGGTCAAGGGTGGGTTTTTTGAGGAGGGGCATGATGACGGCAGATTTGAAGTGGAGGGGGACAGCACCTGAGGGGAGGGAACTGTTAACAATATCAGCTAACATGGGGGCCAGGAAGGGAAGTTGGGTGGTCAGGATTTTAGTAGGAACAGGGTTGAGGGAGCAGGTGGTGGATCTCATGGTCAAGATGAGCTCAGAGAGGGCATGGGGGGAGATAGGAGAGAAACTAGAGAAAGATGCGAGTTCATGGCTAGGGCAGGGGGGAACCTTAGGGGAAGTTTGGTTGGTGGGCTAGGGGAAGGGAGGGAAGCTGCTAAGGCAGCTGAATGAATGGTCTCAATCTTAGTGACAAAGAATTCCATGAGCTCCTCGCACTTGTTATTGGAGGTGAGGGTGGAGGGGGCAGGGGAGAGGGGTTTAAGAAGATGGTTTGTAATGGAGAAGAGAAGCTTTGGGTTATCTTTGCATTCCAGGATGATCCTGGAACAGTGAGCAGTTTTGGCAGAAGAGAGCAGGACCTGGTAGTGCTTTATGTAATCCTGGCAGATCTGGAGAGGAACGGCTAATCCAGTTGTCCACCATAAATGTTCAAGTCTGTGTCCGTTGGACTTAAGGAAGCAGAGATGAGGACCATACCAGGAGGGAAGACCAGGGTGAGAGAGAGTATTGGTTTTAATGGGGACAAGGGCATCAAAGGTGGCGGAGAGAGTGTGATTGAGCAGATCGCTAGCTGCAGAAATGTCATGGTGAATGGAGGGCCAAAGGCTAGACAGTAGGAAATTTGAAAGTGCAATTGTAAGTGACTTGGCAGGGAGTTTTTTATTCTAATGTTACCAGTCATTCTCAGCATGGAGGCGACCAGAACTAGGGCTCATAAATATAAGATAGTTACTAATAAATCCAATAAGGAATTCAGGATAAACTTCTTTACCGAGAGAGTGGTTAGAATCTGGAACTCGCTACCACAAGGAATAGTTGAGATGACTAGCATAAATGCATTTAAGGGGAAGCTAGATAAATACATGAGGGAGAAAGGAATAGAAGGATATGTTGATGGGATTAGATGAGGTAGGGAGGGAGGAGGCTCATGTGGAGCATAAACACTGGCATAGACCTATTGGGCCGAATGTCCTGTTTCTATATTGTACATTCTATATAATTCTCTGTATTCTAATGCTACCGGTCATTCTCAGAATTATTCTAATGCTACCGAACATTCTCAGCATTATTCTAATGCTGCCAGTTAGATTTGGGAGGTCTTTAGAGGAGGAATCCAATCCATATCAAAGGGCTTTAAAAACAAAATGAGCCAGTTTAGAAGTATAGTCTCAAAATTTCCAGTAACTCTCTGTAGTATACTGCTAGCCTATCCAGTAGCTTAGTCTTATAAAGTCAAGGCTATGACTTTTCCACTGTTTAGTCACACTTCCATGTGTGTCACACAATACCTGGAAAAATAAAGCTCTAGGAAAATCCAGTCTTTGAACAGTTAATGCGATTCTGCATTCTTTCATTTTTCCATGTGATTGATGGATGTTTAAATCTGCGCGGCACTCGAGAAGGAATTTGAAGATGAAGCAAATGAAATTCTGTGACATATTTATGCAAATGGGAAAAAAAATTAAACATTTGGATAACAAAACCAAATTAAAACACACCTTTGTAACAACTTCTGGAGCAGAAACCATCAAACATGTCAAGCTGATAAAGTATATCATCAAATCAATATCGACAATACATTTCACATTTTCTGTTTCATTGGTTTCCTTACATAGCTCAGTGTGTGATTGTACCAACTCCATTGCTCTGTACAGATGAAAGATGTGGAGAACGCACATTAACTAAAATATCTTCAGCGACTTTTGAAGTTGGACAATATCCTCAGTTAAGTGCCTATCATTAATTGGTTCAAAAAATTAAAAAATGCATTTTGAAGGAAAAATATCCAACTTATGTCCCACATCATGATGGGACAGTGTAATGCAATGGTTAGTATTTTATTCAGGCAACTGAACAAAATATTATTACACTGTCCCAATACGATTTGGTAATATGTAATTAGCGGGTTTTCATTTTTTTCTTTCAAAATGCATTTTTAATTTATTTTTCTTGCCAATTTTCTTCCCACCCCTCCTTTCTTGAAATTGTTGACTCTTTATTGTGGTACTGTTCCATAAATTGGTCACTGTACAATACCTTGCCCAAAAATTGTCCATTCTTCATATGTGAACATTGACAGTGAACGTCAGCAGACTATTCAATCTTGGGAGCATTATAACCAAGCCCAGACCTGTTCTTGTCATGTGTACTTCCAGCAGATGTCATTGAATAGCAATCAGGAGCAGGAACACTATCTCATTTTCAATTCCCGAACCCAGGGTTACGGAGGCCAAATGTGGAGCTTCTACATCTGTCCCCACTGATAACGACTAACTCAACACTGACTGCAAGTTAAACCTGAATGGCTCAGCTACTCATTGGATTAAAACACCAAAATGCATATTCACAATATATTCGCAAGAATACCTCACAGCTGTGAAAATAAAAATAATGTGCTAAAACACAAATCAATCACTCTCACATCATGAGTGATCGACTACTGCCGTTAAAAAGTGACCACACGACAGCCAGAATGCTCAAATTCTGTTGGCTGATGTGAAGTATAATCACACCTAAAAATGTGCTGTGACAGGAAAGAATAAAAATCCACTAAACCTGTTAGCAACAATGCAGAAGGGACAGAGAAGAAGAAATGAATGATAAGTGGAGTTAAATCCAGAACCCCTAAAATTACTGAAAACTAACCGAAGAGGAATGATACATTTTTGAGATACTGGCCCAGAAATTGGATCGCGCCTCATTTGGGGCGTGATCTCTTGCTGTGCAGGCGTCTGGTGAGGACAGCGGCAGGACCACGGGAAATTGGTCCACCGGCCTCATTAGGATAGGACCAGCAAGCTGCGGGCCCCAGAGGCAGCTCGCCGGTTGTTGGGAATCAACAAGACCAGCCAGCTCAGACATCAGTTGAAGTCCTCAGGAGACTCCGGGGCGGAGTGGGGGTGGGGGGAGCATTCGAGAAGGGGAGAGCGACGGCGAGCTGTGAATGTGGAGCCAGGAAACAAACTCCTCCCAGCTCCATAATAAGGTAAGTAAAAAACTTTAAACTTACTTTTCGGGTGGCAGCCTGCAGCTGTCACTTCAAGCACCTATGGATTGGCTGCTACCTGAAAAGAATAACCACAGCTGCATGGTGCATGCAGTCCAATTTGACTAATGGGCCTGAAACAGGCATTAAGCCCCCGATTTGCAGTTCCAGGCACACGCCCTGGATGCCTACTGAGCGGCCCTAACCAATACGACGGGGGGCCTACTTCTGGCGCACAGTGAGGGCGCGCATAACATCTGCCATCAGCCCTTTGGGCACTCGTTTTACATTTGTAAAACCGTGCAGCATGATCCAGTTTCTCGGCCACTAATTCTAAAAATGCAAATAACTATGATCAGCACTTTTTTTCCCTGAAGTGTGTGTTAGCATGGGCACTGATGCATCATGTGCCTTCAGACACTAGCATAGTTCTATTTGGCATGGCATACTCGTGCTTGAAGCAATGAAATAGATATCAGGTGTAAGAATAGATATATCATTTTCTTACTATTAACTGACTGTGATGCTGCTCATGTGTCGTCTGGCGTATAGTTATGACATTCAGCTTCTAAGAGGGAACTGAATTTTACTTGGCCTATCCCTTTAAGGTCACTGCGTAGCTACTCCTTCTAGGGAAATGGTCTAACTAGGTTATCATGTCTGAGTGATGACAGATCTTCTCAAAACTTTTATATAAAACCTGGAGACATAATGGGCTCGATTTTAGGTGGGAGGTGGGTTGGCAGCGGGGGGTCGACTGGGCGCGTGGGTAACCTGATTGAAGGTACTTACCTGTGCTTCCAGGTTTCCTGCTGGAAAGCTGCGCAGCGGGCGGACTGCGCAGCCGCATCATAGGCTGTCAGCTGGAGGAGCTCTATTTAAAGGGGCAGTCCTCCACTGACTGATGCTGCAGAAAATAGGAAAAATTACAGCATGGAGCAGCCCAGGCGGAAGGCTGCTTCCAGGTTTAATGATGCCTCACTCCAGGTCTTATTGGATGAGGTGAGGAGGAGGGGGAGGACAGAGATCTTCTCCCCGGCGGGCGGGAGGAAGCGGCCTGCCTCTGCCACCATGGAGGCCCGGCTCGAGGTGGCAGAGGAGGTCACCTACACCACCAACATATCGCCCACCTGCATACAGTGCAGGAGGTGCTGCAATGACCTAAGTAGGTCAGCCGAAGTGAGTAAACTTACTCATTCCCCTACACTCCGTCTGCCACATCACTGCCCCCACTCCACATCTCCTTCTGCACTGCCAACACAACTCTATCACATCACTCCTCACACCCACTCAAAGCTCATCCTCATCTTACCTGCACTTACTCACCTCGCCAGTACTCATCCCACCACTACCACTCAACCCAATCCTCATACAATCTCATGGCTCTATCTCATACTCACCCTCTCGTGCATCTCTTTCACGGTCAGCCTCACTCAACCTGCCACTACCTGTGCTGCAGCCACAGGGCATGCATCAGATATGTGCAGTAGGAAACGTAAGGCAAACGTGTTGTGAGCATGAAGGGGATGCACAAGGTTGTTTGAGGGTTTGTCGTGGTTTCTACTTATATTTGATTTCTGATCAACTCACATTACATATTATATTGTCACCACTACTGCCACGTCTTTGCAAATCTTGTCTGGTTTGTGCAATAATGCCCTTTCCTGAGGATCACTATGAAGACCCACAACTGATGCCATCCATTGTGTCACTGCAGAGTGGGTGTAGGTGTATTTGCAGGGCTCTTTTGTGCAGACGACTGAGAGACGTCGGCGATGTCCCCGGTAGCACCCTGGAAGGATGCGGAGGAGAAGTTGTTGAGGGCAGTGGTGACTTTGACAGCGACAGGTAAGAAGATGTTGCTCGGGCCAGCCGGGAGCAGCTCGGCATGAAGGAGGCTGCAGATGTCCACGATTACATGTCGAGTGACTCTGAGCCTCCATATGCACTGCTGCTCAGAGAGGTCCAGGAAGCTGAGCCTCGGTCTGCAGACCCTGTGGCGAGGGTAGTGCCTTCTGCGACGCATCTCTTTCTGTGGTTGCCCTCCCTCCTGCTGTGCAGGTGGATGTGTCACAGCAATGTGTTGTGGAGCTCCACGTATCAGAGGTGGACGGCGTGGCCGGTGAGGCTGGTGATGCTGTTCGCCCTCCGGGGAGGTCAAGACTGCAGCTATGGCGGCCCCCATCCGGAAGATGTACGTTTGAGGGGGTCTGCAAGTTAGGTACATGTGTCTGCACACCGGGGTTGAGGTTGCAAGTTTGTGAATTTTATTGTTAGGAGGAGGGTGGTGGAGGCCAAACTTTGTCCAAAGTGACAGAGTGGCCTCCTGCAATGAGTGAGGGTCTCCCCCCACCCCCACCACCTGTCAAATATACATTTGCAGCTGCCACAGGCTGGTGGCTGCAACATGTCCTTTTGAACTGGGAGTGTTTCCCCCAGTACGGGAAACAGTCTCAGTTGAGTTGAAAATCCCACCCCTCCTAAAATATCATGTCAATCTGGTCTGCTAATGACCTAAAGTATCTACTTAATTAGTTTAAGCAACTAAACCCGGCGGGAGTCCCGCATGCGGGGGCTGCGCGTGCATCTAAGTGCGTCACTGGGGAACCCAGAAGTGGGCGGTTTGGAGCCGGGCTCCGGACCCGCCCCGGGAATCCCTGGTTTTCGGAGCCCCCCCCCCGCCACGTACCCGCCGGCTCAGAGGTCCGAAAATCGAGCCCAACATGTTGCCAAAAAACTATTCTGCAATCAAAGATACTCTACTAATATGAATAGTATGAGGGAGTGGAAGGGTTAACAAAGTCACTACTTTAATAGTTAATAGTGATTCTTTGTTTCTTTTCTGTTTCTTGTCCTGTGAGACTTGAAGCACATTTGCATCACTCAAAAAATGCATTTTCTGCAGGTCAGTGCCATTTGTGGCTTTGGACAACTTACCTAATTGGTACTTGAAATCAAAGAATTTAGAGAACAATTCAGAAATCCCGTGGATGCCAGACTTTCCCTTTAATGTCAAGTGCGTCTGAGACAAGTTCGTATGAGAGGTAGAGCCCGGATGTTCAAGTGTAGGCTTCTAGTGTCAACAGGATGCGTCTTGTAAACAGGCCACAGATGGAATAAATTTAGAACCCGGGCTCTGTGGGGTTCCAGGACAGAAAATTCGGCTGAAGCTGAATAAACAAACATGACTCTTTCTCTTTTTTTTAATCTGTGGCTGAAAATGTTATTCTAACCACAGACCTCATCCTCGGGTGACTGGCTATGCTCATAACTTTGTTCACTAAAAAAGCCACAATAATTAGAGATTTAAAGATGTTTTTGGTGCATCTTCCCACGAGAATTTTGCATTACTGAGCACTCCTTTATACATTGTGCAACTACTGACGAACTTTATGTGCTCAAGCTAATCGTATGAAAGGTGGGATGGCAGTATTCACCCAGGCAGTCACTGCTGAGGTAGTGCAACTGACCCACGATATGTGACACAAGAGGACCAGAATATATTATGAGATACTATCTTATAAATTAGAAGTTTTCCAAATAAGTCAGAAACTTTGAGTGAATCACAGATATATAGATATATATTTTGTTTGAGATAACTACAAGAAAATACAATGTAATGTGCAATATCTTTAGATGTAGAAAAAAGTGACATTTGTCCAACTGGAACCATTTACTGGCAGATTGTGTTCCTTGAAGATTAATGTCAATTTATGTAAATTTGATTTAGTTTGTGTAGAAGAGCATCCCCTCTCTATTTTGATCATAACTCTACTGCCATTTTGATCGGAGAGGAAACCAGATGGCAGATTGTTTGAAGTACTACTCTGCATTGATGTCATCCAGTATTGTCTTCCTCCCTAACAGAGCCATTTTCTTTCAACGATAATTTTTCAGGGAGGTTTATGGGGAAAGGGCAAGGGAATGGGACTACTTGGAATAGCTCTTTCAAAGATCCAGCACAGGCACGATGGGCTGAATGGCTTCCTTTTGTTGTGCTGTTTCATTCAATGATTCTATTTAGTGAGAGTATCTGTTTTGCCTGGCGGTGAGTCTATGACTACACCCATGGCATTCTAGTAGGGTAACAACTAGATGTCTGGATCCGAATCTACAGGCGTAGATGGGTTTCTGCCAAAGTTACACCGGCTGAGTGGAAAAAACCCCGAAGAAATTTCCAGCCAAATAATCTCCAGCTAAACTTTGGCAAACATGCATATGAAAACTGAATAGTTAAACTTGGTTTCTATAAGCTTTTAAATCTATATATGATAAAAGTGGAGTGAAATTTTGGGCTAGTATCAGCAGTGTCTGAGGAAAGTAACATATTTAAGTCTCAGTAAGCACCTGTGCAGAAAAAAATCTTCAGTAGGTAAAAGTCCTGAGGAAGTACTGTGGAGTATCAGATGATGGTTAGCTCCTTTGCAGTCACTGGCCAACAAGGCCAGTTTGGCACCAGTCACTCATGATGTCACTTAGTAGCAATTTGATAATGTATCTGCTGTAACACTGGTTAGTTATAAGCTGACAGTTTTAATGTTGATGGCTATATTATAGAGATTGATAAAGAGCCATAGCTGTTGTTTATGTAGTTTAATGCGTCCCCTCCTAGAAATAAAACAAAAGGCTCTGTTCTAAGTATTTATAGAGGTTGCTTGGTAGTTAATAAATAGTAATATTACAGCAATACCAGGAGATCGGAATCTTATCTTTAAAATTCCCGGTGCATATTAAAAAGCAATCTTTTTAACTAGTTGATGTATAAGAGTTGTGCTACACAAATAGAAACTTAGGAAATAGAAAGAAATCTTAGGGAGATTAAGTGTAGAGTTTATTAAAAAAATCAAAAAATTCCACAAATTTACATCTATAGTAGCCTGTTTCTGTTAAGCATAAAACAGGAAGAGGCAACTTTATTTTATGTCTCTAGTTTTATATTCTGCACACCTTTTTCAACATTGCAAGTTGAAGTTCTATTTTCAATCTGGTATGGTCTAGCCAGTTTTTAAAACAAATGGTGACCTTTGTGCTCGTTAAGGTGGAAAAAAGGTGAGGTGCTGGAAATGAAACACTTTTACTATTTTCTCCATTCAGTTTCTGCTTCAAAGACTTCCACGACAGGTACAACAAAACCAGATGCAAAGGAAAGCTCTCTGTACCCTGCTCCAACAGTAACAACAACAATGCGCTCTAGCCCAGTGACAGAAGGAATCCCTATTATACCAGTGTGATATTTCTGTTTCTAACACCAATTGTTTTTATGGCCTCTCTGACGGGCTGCTGAGGCCATGTATCAGGTTGACTCAGTTGATAGCATTCTCACCTCTGGGTTTGAAGGTTGTGGGTTCAAAAACCACTCCAGGGCTTGAGACTTAATTTAAGCTGACACTCCAGTGCAGTACTAGGAGTGTGCTGTGTTGTTGGAGGTGAGATGTGTCTGGAAGCTTGCTGCGTGCAAAATGGCTATTGTGTTTGTCTACATATTAGTCACTGCACTTCAAAGTCATGTGAAGTGGATGTTTCTGTGGGACTGATAAGGTGGTATGTAAATATAAGTTTTCTTTCTTTCAACAAAAGAAAGTATGGAACTAGAAAAAAGCCAAATAGCTCATTCAGCTCCTTTTTCTCATGCACAACTTGCCCTACATTGGACTTTACTCACTTCACTCAATCTCCTGAGGGAGACAGCCAATACCTGCAATTTCTCCACAACCCAAAGGGTCATTGAGCAAACACCATGATATCAAACCAACCTTTCAATTCTAACCAGATGATCCATCCATGGTTCCAGAATTATTGCATTGCTTATGGTATTTGGCCATCTATATCTATTCACCTTATGCTCATCAGTCCCGTTCTTAAGCATATACTTATTGAACTCTTAAAAATAGGTCAGTAATATAGAACTAAACTCTTGCTCGGGGAGTCTATTAAATGCTGAGAAGTGTTATACTGTAGGTCCACAAGCACTGACACTATCCAAACTTATTTCACATAAGACACCTAAAGCCAGTCAGAATGAGGGGAGACTTTCTTCCCGTCAGTCTACGGTGGATTCAAACGCAGGTCCCATAAATGAAAGAATTAGTGTTCTAATCTACTGTGCTACTTAGTCCTTTTAGTCCCGGCATTTTAAATAGCACACATTGAGTTTTCTAATCTGTTTTAAAGTGTCCTCTTACTGTAAAGATAAAACTATGTTTTCCCTAATAAATAAGCTTTGTCCTACACGATACTTTACATCTACTCCGATTGTATATATACTCGTGATAAATGTGTGAAAACCTGTGCGAGCACCAGTATACACTTTTAACAGGAGCGTACTGCAGATCACTATATGAATATGTAATAGCCAGTTTCCAAGAAGTTGCAATCTGGTTTGGGTAACATTGATTATTAAATGCATTTTATTAGTCCAAGCTATCAGTTATATACCGATAGATGGATGTTACAAGTCAATTTTTTTGCAGACCTATCATTTTATCTATTTTTATAAATAAGCTAAGTATTATGTACTTTAATTTTTTTTATAAGATCTTGTGGTGTTTGGGTGAGATTTTTGATTGTTATCAAGTTGAAGGGAATAAAGTCATGCTATATCTGACCTGAAAATGCTTGTTGTTGATATTGGATGTTAAAAATGGCAAAATTCCCCATTTCTCAAGCATGGGCATCCACCACTAAAATTAACATCCCCCGCCACCTGAAAAATGGCCTAGCAGCTAGCATATTGGGGCTCCAATGTATTGTGCCATGGATTGGTACACCCTAAATCCCATATACATATTCTTCCCAATGGGATAGGAAGAACATTCCTAGAGAAAATCACCTTAAGCTGCTCTGCTACTGTCTTACAGAATGCTATTGCAGAGGAGCAGTTCAGTCTTGGCTGGGGACAATACATGGGGATAGACTAAGAGAGGGGATAAAATAAACAGCTTAAAAATGTTAATGGTTTACAGATGTACTGTGGCAGAATCCTAGAGTGGAGCTTCCCAAAGCTGTGATACAGTATTTTTTTGGTGAAATGTCTTAACAGTAAATTGTTGGAAAGTGAAACAAATAAAAAGTTACCAACGATGATCACATCTACTGTGAAATGTTACACAACAGATTTTTTAAGAACTTCAGGAGTCGGTTTGAGGAACATTGATGTTAAATAATGATCTTTGTCGGTCTGTGGGAAGTTTAGACTTACAACAGTCATAACCAAGAGGGGACAGTGGTTTCCGGGGCTTTAACGGCTGAAGTTCAGAGGAAGTGGTGGCAGATTTTTGAAGTATTTGGAAGATTTGTTGCGTAACCAGCTTCCATCTAAATTTTTTGCATTCCAACTGTAAAGCTACACTTTGACAGAGGATGGGAGTTGCTCGAAACATATTTATTGAACAGAATCCCATGTACAGTAATGGAGTTTCCATCTCACCTCACAGGTTTTCACAGCCATTGCACCCTTGGTTTGACTGATGGCGGACCCATTGCTTGAATTGTTCGAAGGCTTGTTCAGAGATGTTAGCCCGATCGCTATTGGTCTAGCCTTAGTCTTGGCATGGATTAAATAATATGGATCAGTGAATGAATGTCTGTCAATTCCCAGTCCAATCCAACACGTATCTGAGACGAATAAAAAGAAGATGTCAGCTGACTTTGCAGTAGGTCAGAACACCGATTTGACTTGGATTGGCTGCTTATTTCTACTTTGTCAAACGTTTGCCTGGTACATGAGTATATCGGGTGGATGCGGTAAGGATGTTCCCAAGGATGGGTGAAACTAGAACTAGGGGGCATAATCTTAGAATAAGGGGCTGCTCTTTCAAAACTGAGATGAGTAGAAACTTCTTCACTCAGAGGGTAGTAGGTCTGTGGAATTTGCTGCCCCAGGAAGCTGTGGAAGCTACATCATTAAATTTAAAATAGAAATAGACAGTTTCCTAGAAGTAAAGGGAATTAGGGATTACGGGGAGCGGGCAGGAAATTGGACATGAATTTAAATTTGAGGTTAGGATCAGATCAGCCATGATCTTATTGAATGGCGGAGGGGCCGATTGGCCTACTCCTGCTTCTATTTCTTATGTTCTTATGTTCTTATGACTGAATCATATTCAAACTGTTACAACCATCTTATAATTTATGCACACGTAGATTGAGGATACTGTCTCCTCAACTTAGCTCTGCAATTGTTTGCGACTTTTGCTGTTTCAATGTCTATATACCCTCTGCCCACCCCCCGCCTCCCCAATTTTATTAACAGATGTGACAATGGCTTTAATTACAACATTATGCTACAGATGTAACGATTACATAGGTAACCAATCGGGAAACATTGTTTAGTCCATTAAATTAGACATAGGCTATTCTGACCATCAGAGCCACTGTAAGGGTTTCATTTGCCTTTCTACATTGTTTGTTGATCCAGTCAAGACAACAAACTGACATCTACAAAATGTCATTGCTCAACTGGCTGTCTTGTTGTATCAGCAAAATATCAGTATTGGTCAACCCCAATTAAATGGCAACATTCTTTCTGTTTGACTAGCTGACTTGTGCACTTTGCCTCATTCACATTTGCATACTAAAGGCCATCAAACAAAGCCACAGTACAAATTACTGCACCTTGCTATGTGCAATGCCACCTGAAAAGAGGGCCTTTTATGATTTCAAAAAGCTCCCACATACTACTGTACATCTGTTAGTCTGTTGAATGATATCAGATTTTCTGCTGTTTGCATGAGATGATTCACTGACCCTTGTTTTTAAATGGTAAACAGCTCTGAATTCACAGCGCAGTGCGAGCTGCTGTTTGAAACAGTTAACCTCGCCTGCCATTAGGGAGCTGTCAGTGTTAGCAGCCCTTCATTTCAAAATGGGCTGTGTGATGCTTATTTCATGATAAGAGACCAATGTGCATTGCAAAGCTGGGAGCACTTGATACAACAACTGATAACCGCCATGGCCCATTGTAGCGCCTGAGTACTGTTATCAAATACCCCTAGATTCCTGTTTTCATCCACAGTTTGGGAATTAGAAAACCACTCAAATACATTTCACGTCAAAGTCATTTTTATCAGGAAGCTGTGGCTAAGCTAACCTCACATAGTATTTCTTGAGAGTTCTATCTTGGTATGGGTGAATAAGTGTGCAGGGATAAGCAAAAATCAGAATTTAACACTCGGCTTTAAGAGGAGGTATTTGTAAAGCATTAATTCAATCATTTTAAATTGTTATCCTCTTTTTTGTTATTTGCTCGCTGTCTTTTACATCTTTTCTCCAAGACACAATACGCACCATTGTCCAGATGAGATAGCTTAGTGTGGCCTGCTCCTAGCTTCTGCCATTGCCACACTACATCAAGTTTACTTGACCTCTGCTTCTACACACCCCCCACCCCCCCCCCCCCCCTCACCCTCACCACCTCCAAACAAGCTTTTCCCTTGTGCCCTCCTGCTCAGCAACTTCCCTTCCTCTTGATATGTTGGCTAAGATAAAAGACTCATTACGGGTAGGCACAGTCTAGTGCCTCACCATTTGGTGCTAAAACTCCACTTCCAATTTTAAAATTTGTTGTTTTTTGATGTGAAAGTGTTTGAACTTTACCGTGCCAGGGGGAAGAGAGGTACTGAGTGGAAGTTAGGTGTTTCCCTATGAGATGGGAGGGAAAATTGATGAGTGAGCCACCAAAGCCTCTCACAGATTTCTTGGAGTGGCCTCCTCAGAATAACATTTGCAGAGGCCTGGGAACAGGTTGCTGTTCATCTCTTGCCTGGAGAATGGTGTGTGGGGAATACTTAAGAGTGAGGAGGAAAAAAATGGAGGGATCTTACTCTTTTATGATAAATTAAATCTAGTTGGTTCTTGCAGTAAAATTCTCTAAGTAGAAACAAAGGGCTAAGAAGTGCTTGAATATGAATATGATGTTAGAATGTTTGGTTAAATTAATTTTAAACATTTATATTAAATGTATTTAACTTGTTTCACTGTGATCCAGAAGAAAGACAACAGGAATCACAATGAACCAACAAATGTTAATTGCTTATCAGCCCACATCAGACTGATCTCCTGTTAGTGTTTTTTTTTACATGAAACGGGTCTGAATAGTTCTTAAGTGACTACAAAGAATGTTGTGGGCATGAGAGGCTTGTAACTACACCACAATAAAAACAATAACTGCCCAAAAAAAACCATAGTGACTGTCATCTGTTTAGTAGCTTGTTTGTTGTCCTGTGTTATTTTTATTGGTGTTGCTGCCAAGTACATTAATGCCGAGTCTGGAAAATCTTTTTTGAGTGAAGTCCCAGCACTTGGAGGGTTAATCATAAGCGGCGTGCCAGGAAAGTGGGTGACTGTTACCAGTTAATAACTTTATGGCTTAAAAGCAAGACATTCATCATAATGAAGTTTGTTTATCCAGTAGTAATGTTGGCTAGTACCAGGCATAAGTTTACTTGATGAATTGTAGTTGTCAAGGCAGGCTGGTAGGGCAACTCTCTAAGCCTAAAAGTAGCTTTCCTCTATCCAGGCAATGTAAGTCATGGCTATTTTTTCAAAAGCTGTGACAGGAAAGGTATTAAACCTGTAGGTTTTACTGTTGGCTTTCTCCACCCGAGCGCTTTATGTGACAAGGGTAACTTTTTATCTTATAGGAAACTATTAACCTTCTGAATCTGAATGCTGTCTCAACATTCTGTCCCTGAAGAGGATGCAATTAAAGATACGAGACTGGAAATTCCTGTTCACACGCAAATCAGGGGTAAACGGTGCGATACGAGTGTTTCTAATGACTGCACTCCCATAGCCGTTTACCCCCAATGTTTAGAATTAGCATATTTTATCTATTCATTGCGAATTCCTGATCACATAACGGGCTGCCTAATTGAGCGCTTACATGAGGGTAATAGCTGAGGTTCATTTAAAGGGCTCCAGCAGCCACTTAAACTTTCGCAAAATCACCTGCAACACAAGGGAAAGATTTTGAGCTGCAAAATTCTTGGGCAGTGGAGGCTTCTCAAATACACCACGCACAATTTACTGATGTTGCAGTAGAACTCATGCTGCAGGAAATGAGAGAAAGGAGGGCTGTGCTCTTTGTCCCTGAAGGGCACCCTCCACAGAAACAATTAGTGCAGCAATTCTGGCAGCAGATCACTGATAGAATAAATGGTGTCACAAACACCCGAAGGAGTTGCCTGGAAAGCAGACATTAACCTGCTAGCTACGATGTTTTTGGTCACTGATGGAGTAGAGCGCTTTTCTGTTCTTCTAGGCCATTGCATTGTGGTCCGGGGCCTAGCAGTACAGTAAAACTGGACAACCACATCTTGGGTGCAGTTACTGTTTAGTGGAAAAGGAGATGAAGGTGTTGGCCCTGCTAAATAAAGCATTGATCTGACCTGATGGTCTCCATCCGATGGTTCTAAAAGAGGTGGCTGCAGAGATAGTGGATGCACCGGTTATGATCTTCCAAAATTCTCTAGATTCTGGAATGGTCCCAATGGATTGGAAGGTAACAAATGTGACCCCGCTATTCAAGAAGGGAGGGAGAGAGAAAACAGGGAACTACAGGCCAGTTAGCCTGATATCAGTCGACAGGAAAATGCTGGAATCCATTATTAAGGAAGTGGTAACAGGGCACTTAGAAAATCATGATATGATTCGGCAGAGTCAGCATGGTTTTGTGAAAGGGAAATCATGTTTGACAAATTTATTAGAGTTTTTTGAGGATGTAACTAACAGGGTAGATAAAAGAGAACGAGTGGATGTGGTATATTTGGATTTTCAAAAGGTGCCACATAAAAGGTTGTTCCACAAGGTGAGGGCTCATGGGGTTGGGGGTAATATATTAGCATGGATAGAGGATTAGTTAAAGGACAGAAAACAGAGAGTCGGAATAAACGGGTCATTCTCAGGTTGGCAGGCTGTAACTAGTGGGGTGCCGCAAGGATCGGTGCTTGGGCCTCAGCTATTTACAATCTATATTAATAACTTAGATATAATGTATCCAAGTTTGCTGACAATACAAAGCTAGGTGGGAAAGTAAGCTGTGAGGAGGACACAAAGGGCTCAATTTTAAAAGCCAAGTCCGGGTGCGTTGGGGGCGGGCGGGCAAAGAAAATCGGAGCAATCCGGAGTGGGAACGAATCCCGGCTCCAACCCAGAGTCATCTGGGTGCACGCGCTGTTCCCGAACCCGGAAGTCCCGCTGGTAATTAAAGCCGGTGGGATGATATTTAAAGTGGCAAATGTAGCTCATTGAGGTACTTACGGTAGGTTTATTTTTTGCCTTTTGGGCAGTTAAAATGATTTTGAACTTATCTGTGCGGCTTTCCCACCCTCTCTGACGTCCGATGTCACTTGCACCCCCCCTCTGATGTCCGACATCACTTGCACCCCCTTCCGATCTTTGTCTTCCATCCACCTCCGATGTCCAATGTCTCCCGCCCCTCGTCGATCTTTTGGCTCCCCCCCAATCTCTCTCCCAACGGCCGATGAGGTCTCTCTCTCTCTCTCTCTCCCCCCACCTCGGATGTGCAGCTCCTGTCAGCAGCCAGCCTGTCAATCTGCAACCTGCCTACTTCCCTTTCGGGTTTGGCGCCCGCAAATCATCCCCACCCGCACCGCTCTCCCCGCCCGCATTTTAAAATTGAGCCCAAAGAGTCTGCAAAGGGATATGGACAGGTTAAGTGAGTGGGCAAGAAGGTGGCAGGTGGAGTATAATGCGGGGAAATGTGAGGTTATTCACTTTGGTAGGAAGAATAGAAAAACAGAATATTTTTTAAATGGTGAGAAACTATTAAATGTTGGTGTTCAGAGAGACTTGGGTGTGCTCATACAAAAAACCACAAAAAGTTAGTACAGCAAGCAATTAGGAAGGCAAATGGCATGTTGGCCTTTATTGCAAGGGGTTGGAGTACAAGTGTAAGGAAGTCTTACTACAGTTGTACAGGGCATTGGTGAGATCTCACCTGGAGTACTGCATACAGTTTTGGTCTCCTTATCTAAGGAAGGATATATTTGCCTTAGAGTCAGTACAACGAAGGTTCACTAGATTAATTCCTGGGTTTAGAGGGTCGTCCTATGAAGAGAGGTTGACTAACATGGGCCGACACTCCCTGGAGCTTAGAAGAATGAGGGGTGATCTCATTGAAATGTATAAGATTATGAAGAGGCTTGACAGGGTAGATGCTGAGAGGCTGTTTCCCCTGGCTGGAGAGTCTAGAACTAGGGGCCATAATCGCAGGATACGGGGTCGGCCAGTCAAAACCGAGATGAGGAGGAATTTCTTCACGCACAGGGTTGTGAATCTTTGGAATTCTCTACTCCAGAGGGCTGTGGGTGCTGAGTCATTGAATATATTCAAGGCTGAGATGGATAGATTTTTGGACTCTAGTGGAATCAAGGGATATGGGGATCGGGCAGGAAAGTGGCGTTGAGGTCAAAGATCAGCCATGATCTTATTGAATGGCGGAGCAGGCTCGAGGGGCCATATGGCCGACTCCTGCTCCTATTTGTTATCTTCTTATGTTCTTATTAGTCACCTGTTTGTGGACAGCAAAATGGCTGCTACCGCTGATGTCCCCTGTGCTAGTCTGGAAGGAGCTAAAAGATTGAAAAGTGAGGGTCATGGTGACCTTGGCTGCCACTGGCAGTGCCATCTTTACAATGGAGGTTGACTGCAGGTGTTCTTGAAGCGGATGGCGCAGCTCTGAAACTTCCTCCCTGCTGAACCTGTGTTTGCAAAAGGAGTGCTCCTCATATGTTGCTAGGTGGGCGTATCTGTGCCTGTAGATACAATGGGTGGCACGTCGGTGGGTAAAATCAGGCTACTTCTGATGCCACCTGAGATCTCTGGAATCCATGCTTTGTTCCTTCTTTGCCTTCTTCCATGAAATTAAGTGAAAGGGAGCACTGAAAGCGATCCCCATAGTTTATAATTTTGTGGCAGAAAAAAGAAATGGACACTGCTGCTGCTAAGTTTCAGTTCTTTAAATCCTGAAATTTGCACACTGCATGAAAACAGGAAAATTGAAGGCTCCCCATTAAGTAGTATTCAGCAGCAGATTTGCATTTTTAATGAGAGCATCACACATTCGAGAGTGCATACTGCTGGGGGAGGAGCAGAGATTTAAAGAGCTGCGCTCAGTGGGTGGGAAGGAAACGAGTTCACATGCGCAATCCCATCAAAAGGAATTGCCAGGGTATAGTTTCTGCAATCCTTGTAAAGCTTCCATCAGTGGCATTGATTCAGATCAACTGCTTCACTTTTGGACACTGCTTGATTTTAGAATTACAGGGAAGAGGACAAAAATTGATAACGGCAATAAAAATTTAAATTAACTTTCACTTTAAACTATTTTCTTTCATGTTGCAGAACAAAGAGTGTTCCCCCAATTGAAAGAGTAAGATCGGGATTTGCTCAGTGCCAGGTTGTGAGCAGCCACTAAGAGAGGTTTGATAGAGGCATGGGTTGAATCACTCTTGGAGTTTTCCTTTGCCCTTGTGAGGAAGTGTGGTCACTTTTCCTTGGTGCCTCTTCCGCCACAACGGTTTGATTAAGCTTTGGAATTTACCACATGGGAATTACTAAGTAACACATGGGGAGGAAGATGGGTTCTAAAAAAAGGAAAATTGTCATAAACGGTAAAGTGACTTGCATATTACTTTACCAGATTTGTAAATAGTGATCAACAAATATTCTGTAGTATATTCTAGCACTAAACATTTTTTCTGCTAAAAATGTTTTTGCTAAGTTTTCAGTGAAGGATCCTCATGATTCTTCTAGCATGATTGCATCTGCCTAAAAGCTTCCTAAAGCATGACCGTGCCTCTTTAAATAAAGATCCGAGGTGTTCTCACTTAATTTTCTTTCTTAATGCTTACTGTTACCGTAAACATCTACTTGGCATGTACTAACTGCCGAACCTGCTTAAAGGGGTAGAGTCACCAGGCTAGGTGTAGCTTTCAGGAAGGCTCATTTTCAGGAACAGCCAGCCCAAAAAAACTTGCTTCAAGTTCCAGCAGGTACTGCGACCACACAGAGATTTCGGCGGATGATGCTGCATCAGCTGTACCACAAACCTTGTGAGGCAGTATTTATTTTAGATTCGAATTAAAATTTATTTATGAAGTTTTCAAAAAATGAGCCAATGTGGTAGCTTGAACAACTATATCATTGCACTAGCAAATGTAGGATTGCAGATTTACATCTTTATCAGATGACTGGTGCAAATTATTTAGTACGTCAAAGGTTGTTGAACATTGAGGGGCAGTCGTGTGCTCCACTTTTTTTGAAGTCCCTATTCGTTTTTTCCCTGAGCAATACTTTATTTTTAATTAGAAGTATGTTTAAAGTGCTGGTATTTTGCTATTTCAGCCCACCTAATAATGAAGGAGGTTTTCAACTGGTCACTGTATCAGCTGGCTGAACAGTCAGCAAGTACTCAGCTGATCAGCACTATTTAAAATTGGAATCTGAATGAAAAAGTGTCAGCTGGCAGAGCGTATCTGACTGCACGAGTCGCTGTTACATTAACCAGCTATTCTTAGGTGCACTAACATGGGGACACCAGCATTTTAAAACCATATTACTGATTAAAATTAAAGTGCTAGTGTAGAGAAACTGACTGGGAAAGTTGTGCTGTAGGGTGAAAATTGTAAGATTTGCCATGGAATATTGCACCACAACAAATCACTTGACCTAAGGATGGCCTTTCTTAAACAGAAGTTGAAGTATAAAGAAATATCCACCTAAGAAGATCTGAAAAGGGATGATACGGCTTTAAGAAATTAAAGGTGGTTTATTGAATAAGTTGCACTTTCATGACTCCTTTTTAAAAACTCAAACTGATACAAAGAATTACCATTAACTTTGATTCTTTTGTTTATTTCTGCCTTTCATGCTGTTTGTATAATTGATTAGATAACGCGTGCTGACAACATCAGGGAAAACCACTCGAAGGAGTTATGAAGCTTGATGTGTGACAGAGTTGAACTAACATGTACAATTGAAATTGAAGCGTCTCCAGGTTAATGACTTTATTTTCACTAGTTCAGTTTCTTTACATCGTTGGGCAGGGTAGCCCCTCAAAACCAATTCTCTCCGCAGTAATATCACCCTTACTCACAGCTAAATATTATATATAAAGAGGAAAGAAAACAATCTTTAATCATTTTTCATAACCGGTGTTTTAAAAGATTAGCTCTGGTATTTGTGCTCTGTAGCCTCATCCAGTATTGGATGGCTGCAGTGATAAACCATTCGCTGATAATTCAATTAAAAGACCCTGCATGAAACAGTAGCCCCGGACTGGCTGGTGGGAGTACACCTTTCGTAAATGACACGCTGTTGTTCAGCTAATCCTCCCTCTAATAGATGGTGCTGGGGATTGCCACGCTCTGTAATTGCTGAACGGTATCGGAAAAATAAAACTGTAAACTCAGTCAGGAGTCAGAGGTTTGAAAAGTTTATTGCTCAAGGTCACCTCCATAAATCATGGTTAGGAGGCAGGCACTCTGGTGATACCCTTTTGCTCAGGCTCTGGGCGCATTCAGGTGTGGTTCTGCAAGACAGCTTGTGATTAAGGTGAGACTCTAAAGGAGGTTAACCCTCAGAGGCCTGAAGCAGCATTTTCACAGGTCTTTAAATTCCTACCTTCCTAAGGGAATGAAGTTCCCCCCACAGATTTATTATTTCCTAATGCAGTTTAAAAATTGCCTTAATGCAGGGCTCTGAGCTATGAGGAAAGTGTGTGGGAGGGTCATGCACATCTTTAAGCATTCTCTGAAGTGTGTGAATGTTACAGCGACATTAGGGAAAGACGGATGAAAGGTGTTGATCTAAAAATGTTTTGTCCTAAATTGGATCTTGTAATACTATATTTTAAAGTTGCTGTGGGGGGATATGAAAAAAAATAGCAACAGTACGCTATTATAAAAAATGTAAAAATAATAAATGAGCCACACAATTTATAGCTGGAAGCACTTTCTTATTTTCCAAGTCAGCTCCCAGTTTAACTTGTCAAGCTGGTATTTATTACTGGGGGAGGGGAGATAACATTAATAGTTGCAAGCGGTCAAAATAAATTGGTAACTCTGTTTTTTAAATCTTTATTTCAAAGAAAAGGATCCATGAATTGGGATTTAGACTGCAGTGTAAAATTCTCCTTTGAAATGTTTCATCCCTTCTCATTTCTTGGGTCTTCTGACAGCACAGGATAAAATTTCCAATTGATGAAGTTGACTGCTTGTAAACTTTAAAATGTATCCCACTGTTGCACAGGCCATGACCTGTTTAAATAAATCATTTGCACCTTAACTTCGTCGATCAGAAGTTCTACCTTTACATGTCCTGTCTGACCATGTGGCAAGGCAGGTGACCTGTTCCCATGCTTCCACCAATGCTGCTTTAACAACAACAACAACTTGCATTTATATAGCGCCTTTAATGTATTAAAATGTCCCAAGGCACTTCACAGGAACAATTTTCAAACAAAATTTGATACCGGGAAAGTAAGCGGGGGGGGCTCCGAAAATCCCGTTCGGGTTCGGAAGCCGGCTCCAACCCGCCGACTTCCGAATTTCCCAAGGACACACCTGTGTGCATGCGGGTGACCCGAAACCAGACTGCAGTGCAAAGCCGGTGGGATGACAGTTAACGAGCCAAATGTACCTCATTGAGGTACTTAAGGCACTTTACTTGTGACAGATTAAGTGATTGTAATGATTTTTAACTTACCTGAGCAGCTTGCCCATCGCTTCTGATTCACGCCTGGTGAAACCAGGGCCGGATCAGGGAAAAAGAAACAAAATAAATTCCATCAAAAAACATAGAAGGAAGTTAAAACACAAAATCAACCTACCTTTCCACCCTGCTCCGACATCTGATGTCTTCCTCTCTGATCTCCCCCTCTTCACCCCTCCGATGTCCTCCTGATGTTCCCCTCTTCACCCCCCCCCGATGTTCCCCTCTTCACCCCCCCCCGATGTTCCCCTCTTCACCCCCCCCCCCGATGTCCCCCTCTCCCCCCCGATGTCCCCCTCTCCCCCCCGATCCTCCCCTCTCCCTCCCGATCTTCCCCTCTCCCCCCCAATCTTCTCCTCTCTCCCCCCCCGATCTTCTCCTCTCTCCCCCTGATCTTCCACTCTCTCCCCCGATCTTCTCCTCTCTCCCCCCCGATCTTCTCCTCTCTCCCCCCGATCTTCCACTCTCTCCCCTGATCTTCCACTCTCTCCCCCGATCTTCTCCTCTCTCCCCCCCGATCTTCTCCTCTCTCCCCCCGATCTTCCACTCTCTCCCCCGATCTTCCACTCTCTCCCCCGATCTTTCCCCTTCCCCGATCTTCCACTCTCTCCCCCGATCTTTCCCCTTCCCCGATCTTCCACTCTCTTCCCCGATCTTCCACTCTCCCCTCCCCCCCGATCTTCCACTTCCCCCCGCACCCCCCCTCCGATCTTCCGTTCCAGCGCCGGATGATATCTCGCTCCCTCCCTTTCTCGCCCCCCACCCTCGCGTTGCAGCTTCTGACAGCAGCCAGCCTGTCAATCAGCCTGTCAATCAGGCTGGCTGCCGGGCGCAAAACTCGGAGAGGACGTTAATCATCAGCAATCAACATGCGATCGCATCAGAAACGGTAAGTTTTGTTTATGCGGGTTTGCCACGCGCACCTTCACCCCACTGCTGCCAACCCGCCACCATTGCAAAATTGACCCGTTGGTCTCCTTATCTCAGGAAGGATAAACTTGCCTTAGAGACGGTGCAACGAAGGACCACTAGATTAATTCCTGGGATGAGAGAGTTTTCCTATGAAGAGAGGTTGAGTAGAACAGGCCTATACTCTCTGGAGTTTAGAAGAATGAGAGGTGATCTCATTGAAATATATAAGATTATGAGGGGACTTGACAGGGTAGATGCTGAGAGATTGTTTCCCCTGGCTGGAGAGTCTAGAACTAGGGGGCATAGTCTCAGGATAAGGGGTTGGCCGTTCAAGACCGAGATGATGAGGAATTTCTTCACGCGCAGGGTTGTGAATCTTTGGAATTCTCTACCCCAGAGGGCTGTGAATGCTGAGTCGTTGAATATGTTCAAGGCTGAGATCGATAGATTTTTGGACTCTTGGGGAATCAAGGGGTATGGGGATCGGCAGGAAAGTAGAGTTGAAGTCGAAGATCAGCCATGATCTTGTTGAATGGCGGAGCAGGCTTGAGGGTCCGGATGGCCAGCTCCTGCTCCTGTTTCTTATGTTTTTATGTTCTTATGAGCCACATAAGTCAATATTAGTACAGATGACCAAAAACTTGGCCAAAGAGGTAGGTTTTAAGGAGCGTCTTAAAGGAGGAGAGAGAGGTAGAGAAGTGGAGAGGTTTAGGGAGGGAATTCCAGAGCTTGGAGCCTAGGCAGCTAAAGGCACGGCCGCCAATGGTGGAGTGATTAAAATCGGTGATACGCAAGAGGCAAGAATTGGAGGAGTGCAGAGATCTTGGAGGGTTGTAGAGCTGGAGGAGGTTACAGAGATAAGGAGAGGCGAGGCCATGGAGGGATTTGAAAACAAGGGTGAGAATTTTAAAATCGAGGTGTTCCTGGATGCCATTGTAGTTCAGCAAGCACAATGGGTGAACGGGACTTGGTGTGAGTTAGGATACAGGCAGCAGAGTTTTGGATGAGCTCAAGTTTATGGAGGGTGGAAGATGGGAGGCCGGCCAGGAGACCATTAGAATAGTCACTCTGAGGGTCATGACAGTGATTCGGGTGATCCTGTTCTGATTTTTTTTCTGTCTCGGTGGAAAAGTGACTGACTTCCATTGAGTGCCTCCTCACATCAATATGACTGAGATTGGTAACTGAGTGTGCAGATGATCATGGTCATGATCTCAAGTACTAGCTTTCCACACCATAATACAGTAGGGCTCAGATACAATACACCACTGCACCCCATCACATCTTATTTTCACCTTTTTAGTTTTAGAAAGACAGTTGGGTGCGAAAATTATAAGTCTGTTAATTACAAAAGATCAAACTAAAAGATTCCTGTTTGATAGGTATCTCTGTTGTGTGGCAATATCTGTATTGGGGAGTTTTTGGACCAGAGCTGGTCCAACAACGCACACTTTGAAAACTCTGCTGTCGGGTTGCAGGGCTGGATGCTGCAGAATGTATCTGCTGGAGCAAATGTGATGTCTTCTGATGATGTTGATATATTCAAAATTCTTCGATGACTTTTTCATCTTTATTTTGAACTAAAAGAAATGTAAATGTGTGGCGACAGATCGACTTGCGACGTGATGACATCACAGTGCTCGAGATCATTGCAACATCATCTGCATATAAACGTTGCAAATTACTTTTACACGGCAATTTACCATGGCCACATATTTCAAGCCGTGCAGTTGTTGTAAGTTATTTAACCCCTAGATTCAGTGAGGAGCTAAGGAAACTGATCTGTTTTTTTTCTCTCCTTCCTCAGTTTTCTCCTCCTGTCTTAAAGGTGTTGACTCGTGATGAGGCCATTTTTTATTAGAGAGCCTGGACTAGAGTATTATTCCTCTTTAGTGGCCATCACATTTCAGCCAGTTCTTTACTCTTTACTTTGCGCACACACTTCCAGTAGGAGTCACTGGATAGTGATTAGGAGCATGAACCCTGGCCACGTTCAGTGTGGGTTGTTCCAGGACTAGAGCTTTTTAAGAAAAATTTATACAACACAGTGACAGTTTTTTTCTGTTGCTTGATGAATCCGTCAGTGGTCCAAACATTAGAGGTGAGTGAAACTTAGCTGAGATAAACCATTTGTTTTGTTCAAACCTAATCCACATCTATTGACCTCAACGAAAGAAGCAAATAGCTGAAAATAATTTTCCCCTGTAACTAAATGACGAAGCGAAAATGAACCTTGAAACCAAGCCCGAGAACTTTTCCAAACCCATTCAGGGTGGTGAAAGAATTCCTAGGGGATCCCAGGAACACCCCAGAAACTCCCCAAAATGTAAGGGGTGGGCAGAATTTGCAGGGTAAGCTACATAGAGTGGAAACCTGGTGGGGTCGGATTCCGTGCCAAATTCCAAACCCTCCCCCACAACTCCACCCGAACCATAATCCCCCCTCCTCCTCAGGTGGGTGGAATTTCTAGGCTCAAGTCTCTTTAAAAAAAAGGGCAAATGCTGCTATTTTGAAAATTTCCTAAACCAAAATGGGGCCAATTTTTGTCTTGCTAGCGCCCTGCTTTTAGGCGTAAATGGGGCACTAGCAAGACGAAAATTATGAAAAAACACCTGCTGACTTACTGCTGGAATTCCGATATTTGGGCGGACCTCGATTTAGGCAGCCACCACGCCCGCCGGAGACAGGCTTTAAAATATTGAAATAGGGTCAACTAACCATTTTTGTGTCAGTCAACGCTACCACCATTGCATCCTCAACCTGCCCGCAAACCATGGCCAGTACAGGTCAGGAGTAAGCCATTTACAATGCAATTTAAAGGGATCCTTAGCTGCAGTAAGGGAAAGCTGGAAGAAAGTACGGTGCTCATATTTTCATCATTCCTTTGGGAGCTTTGAGCTTTAAATGCTTCCTTAAGTCTAACTCCTTGCTGCAGGGCATGCTCATTAAATTTCCCTGATGCTGAATTATGCTGCTGCATTTAACCCCCAATGTTTCTAGCCCTCCCCTTTAAGGTGCTGCAACAGGCCCATGATGAGCAGCTGCCCCGCCACATTTCCTGCCCTCCCAAATGGCGAGCTGTATATAAGCAGAGGGATTAGCGCTGGCAGCTCACTACTCAATGCAAATGAGGCCCGACCATGAAAATCGATTGGGCTTCCCGCCTCGCCCTCCACGTCAGAATCGACCCCGTTGACTCCTTGGGAGGTCCAATCAAATTTACATTTATTCACGTTTCTACCCTGAACGCACTCAGCTTCAGTACAGTGAAATGTGTCTTAAAGTCCACCAACATAGATGCACCTATATACATAGACTTCTTGTCTATTGTGAAAATCAGTGTAGATAGATCTCCTATCTGTAGTCACCAGTAGTATAGAGAGATTACTTGTCTATAGAGCATTCCATTATAGAGAAAATTGTTGTTATTAGAGAATACATACAGAACTGTCTGTAGTGCCTGGTTAATATTTTCCCAACCACAAAGCAGTTTTTGTCCCTGCATTGGGAAACTGCCTAGCTATATAGACTACTTAAAGTCAATCTCAGAAGCAGTTGTGATAAGTAGATTTTATTACTTTACTGATTGTTGCAAATATTTGGCATAAAATAATGAACCTTAAAACAAATTCTCCATCTTATGAGTCAGGAAAGATGAAATAAGAGAGGTTATTGTTTAATAATGTAAATAATGGATTGGGTTGTTGTTAGTCATACTGTGCATGGTCTTGCTGTTTGCTTTGTTGTAATTCCAAACTATCAGGCGAAGTTCCACATTATCCTCTCTAATAAATCTACAGGGCTTTGGAATAGGCCTTGGTGGAACCCATTACATCCAGTAAGACAGCAAAAATCCTATGTGGATTCATCAGATTCCAATTCTGAGTCCAGTCCTTTCTCGGAAGTCGCCCTAGCAGAAGTCCTGCTGCTCTGCCCTATAAATAAGTATTCACCGGTCTCCAAGTGTTTTGATATGTTGTTGGGAGTGGTGCTTAGCTCTCGTTCTTTGGCTTTAAGTACTGTTGGTAATTTCCACATAAATGTAGCTACTTGGATGCTTACCTCTCACATTAATGGTATTCCTTTTAACGACCTTGAAAGGATGGAAGGCTGAATGAACCTCAGTGGAATTTGAATATACAATATAATCTTTTGACTATAAGCCTATATTAATTGAATTGCATTCCTTATCCAGGCGAGGAGTCCTTAGTGGAGTGAGGGAGGAGTTTCAAGCAGTCCATACGGTAGGATATCGAAACTGCACAAAGAGGGTAGATTTGTCCCACAATGGATGCAGAGTTGGCCGTCATGAATTTGTGTGTGTGTCTATATGTGTGTGTTCTGTATGTGTGTGTTCTGTGTGTGTGTGTGTGTGTGTGTGTGTGTGTGTGTCCTGTGTGTGCGATCACGCCCACCAAGGGGTCAGACATATAGCAGGAAATCTTCGGTACATGTCAACAACCCATTTATAGAGTTTAACTTCATTTCATTCTGGAATTTATTCCATTTTCAAAAATGAGAACTGTATAAAAGCAAGCAAGAATATTTATTACTCCCCAGGGAATCAATTTGAGGAGGAAAGTTGATTCTTCTCACAAAAGCACAAAAATACTCTTTCATAACAAAAACTAGATACTATTGCGAGGCACTGAATATTTAACAAACAGAGGCACTTATAGTGTTCTCCTGTGGTATATAAATGCCTGACTGTATTTTGTTTAGGCAACACTCATTGTAATTGGAAGCCTGACGAGCTTTGTGCTTTGTACTGTGTTACATTCTCTAATAGAGAGAAAAAAATACAACTGAAAGCGTCTGCCGAATGAAACAGTATACAGCATGTCTCACAGCATGCAAGCAGAGAAATAACAAATACTATAAGTGGTACCACTTTGTGCCATGACCTGGGTACAACGAGGGCTAGGCTTCTGTTTCATTTTACAGTGGTTACTGGTTCAGCTTGGGTCTCAGCTTCTCTCCTTCTGTTTCTCTTTCTGTCTCTCACTACCACAGCAAAAATCAGCTGGGCCACATTTCGTACCAGTAAAAATATGCCACTTAACGAAGGGACCGGTACAATCCTCATGCTATTGACAATCGCAAGCCTAACTGTACTAATAACTTAACACTACAGTGGGCTGCAAGTCAGGGTATAACACTTCAATACAAATACTCAAAATGGCTTTCACATTGCCCTATACCAATATATTTTCAAGGTAACATTTTATTTTAAGGGGTACAAGAAGAGCTAAAGTAATACTACAAACTGTTATTTCAAATGACTGGCAAACGTTGTTTAATTTTTTTGCAGCTTTGCCCATTGAGATTTTCTGTTGGAGTTCATAGTAATAATTCTGCAATCACATGCTCCTGAGAGGGAGATCCCCTCACAGGAGCACAGGTTGGAGAATCAGGGGTACAATGCGAGTGTGGCATCATAGAATTACCCCATATATCTTCAGTTCCTAGGTTCCAAGTTTTTCCATGATACTCTGCTCCATGTGACTGGGGGCTACAGGGCTATTATCACGACCTCAGGACATCCCAAAGAAATTTACAGCTAATTAAGCACTTTTTGAAGTTTAGTCACTGTTGTAATGTAGGAAACGCAGCAACCAATTTGCACATAGCAACCTCCCACAAACAGCAGTGAGATACATAGCCAGATAATCTGTTTTAGTGATGTTGGTTGAGGGATAAATATTGGCCAGGACAATGGGGAGAACTCCCCTGCTGTTCTTCAAATGGTGCCAAGACATCCTTTACGTCCACCTAAGAGGGCAGACATGGTCTTGGTTTAAAGTCTCATCCAAAAGACAGCACCTCCGACAGTGCAACACTTTCTCAGTACTACACTGAAGTGTCAGTTTGGATTACGCACTCAAGTCTCTGGAACGGGGCTTGAACCCTTAACCTTATGACTCGGAGGTGAGAGTGCTACTGCCTTTGAACCAAGGCTGACACCTTAATACAATCTATTTCACAGAGCAGTAACGCTTCTGTATATAATTATGTAATGATATGCTCTTATTTACAGAGACAATGGGGGTAATTTTAACCTAACCCGCTTGGCAGGAAACTGACACGATCAGATCAGCTGTCCATTTTACACGCCGTCTGATTTTACTTTCCAATGGACAGCTGATCTGATCATGTCAGTTTCCCGCTGAACTGGTTAGGTTAAAATTACCCCCATTATTTCTGTATTTACTGCATAATAATATACTGTCTTTTACAAACACAATACTCCTCCATATAAATTATATAATACTAACTTTTTACAGACATAATGCCCTTGTGTATATTTTTACAACATACATTTACAGAAACAAAACACTCATGTGCTATATTTTAAAGGGTTACTGCACTTCTGTATATTTCAGTATACGAACAATCGAACAATGCATTGTTACAGTACAACACATTATAGCTGTTTGAAAACAATGTAATTGTTGACAACCAACCTTGGCTAACTGTTCTCTGGGCACCCCCTATTGTTTAAAACGCATTGCTAATATTTGTAAGAATAACGTGTTAACACGAAGAAAAAGACATCTATTTATTGGCATATTAAACAGCAATGAGATACGAGGCCACTTGAAATGTCTGAGTGGATTGAATTCAAATGTACTTGAATGCGTATTCGCATTTGTACTTTTCGGATCAATTCTGACTTCGGATGACACGCACTGGCTGGATCAGGTAAGTGCAGCTTCAGGATTTTTTTTTAGCACAGGTGTTGCAGCTTCCCCCATCCCTCAAAAATAATACTGTGCTACTGAAAGTTGGATTTGAGTTCCCTGATTGCGTGATCTCAAGTCTCCTTAAATCAAAGTTTTCACTGCTGAATATCATCAATGGATCATCAATGATCATCAGTGGCAGAACTGAGGCGAGTTGACAATTTTTTAATGTATTGTATATATACAAATATATGATGAACAAATTGATGGTCTTAATATTTTACTTTGTTACATACAATTGCCATTAAAAATTCTAAGACAGAAGAAGCTATTTTAATCTTTAAGGAACATGTAATGAGCAATAACACTGTACAGTGAACTGGAGCTCTAATGCGGTGTACCTCACAGTGTCAGGAGACAAGGCCTCACTTACTGAGGTCCCATCTCAGCAACACCATTGTGGGGAGGCACTGAGCAGAGACCATGAATCACTTTGGGACATCCCGAGCATGTGAAAGCCACTGTATAAATGGAATTTCTTTCTTTTCCTATGGGAAGGTGGGAGAATCGCCTAAGTAGCATTGGCAAAGAGGTGGGAATGGGTTGCAGACATGACCTCTCAGCCAGTGATGGCCCATGATACAAGCAGAGGGAAGGGAAGAAAGTAACTCAACAGTAAAAAAGGTTCCCTCCAGTTCTCTCAACAATCAACTGAATTTGAAGAGGATGACAGGAGTCCGTCCCACTTGTTACAATCGAGGTATGTTTAATACATTTATTCACAGTGTCACAGTGGAAGAGTAGTACATTTGATCAAGGCCAGTACAATGGTGCTATGTGTTCATTACTATTTATTTAAAAAAAAATAAGATTTTAATGTTTTAAAAATGAAACAAAATTCAAAATTTTACTGGTTGCACAGACGGTTAAACATTGCAAATACAACAGAACAATGAGCATATCATTCCCTGGAAATTATCCATGGTCAATAAAGTCCAAAATGAGAGACATCAAACAGGCAGTAATTTGGTGAAGAAGCTAAGATCCTGTACCTGAGCTCTGTGGAGATGCCACAGGCTGCCCAGCTAAAAATGAATACAAATCAGATTAATACAACCCCAGAATGTGAGGTACTGGCAGTTAGGGGAACATTTACCTCAAATTGTGTTTTAAAATCTATCAACAAAACTGAGAAATGCAATTCTACATTCTGTTGAATAATTATTCCAAGACTAGATTGTAGATTGTAAAACTTCAACCTGGTTCCCCTGATGGCTCAGCAAGTTGACCCAGTGAGTAGTCAAGTTGTATCTGGAAAGTTAATAATTACAGGTTGATAAAAACTAGGGGATAGGACTCATCTAATACATTTGTAGCTGAGATCCTGGGTTAGATCATCAATTTGTGCTGAATTGTGATTCTGACATTTGGGGCTCGATTTTCGCACCCCTGAGCGGGTGCGTTCCTGGCGGGGGGGCTGCGAAAATCGGGGATTCCCGGGGCGGGTCTGGAGCCTGGCTCCAACCCGCCCACTTCTGGGTTCCCCACTGACGCGCTGACATGCACGTGCAGCCCCCGGATGTGGGACTCCCGCCGGCAATTAAAGCCGGTGGGATGCCACTTAAGGTAATTATTTAGGTACTTCAGGTAGTTTACAGACCTGATTAACATGATATTTTAGGAGGGGTGGGATTTTCCAAACAACTGAGACTGTTTCCCGTACTAGGGGAAACACTCCCAGTTCAAATGGACATGTTGCAGCTATCAGCCTGTGGCAGCTGCAAAGGTCCATTTGACAGGTGGGTGGGGGGGGGGGGAGACCCTCACTCATTGCAGGAGGCCACTCTGTCACTTTGGACAAAGTTTGGCCTCCACCACCCTCCTCCTAACAAGAAAATTCACAAACTTGCACACTTACCCCGGGGTCCAGAGACATGTACCTACCTTGCGGACCCCCTCAGATGTACATCTTCCGGATGGGGGCCGCCGTAGCTGCAGTCATGACCTCCTCGGAGAACGAACAGCATCACCAGCCTCGCCGGCCACGCCGTCCACCTCTGACACGTGGAGCTCCACAACACAGTGCTGTGACACATCCACCTCCACAGCAGGAGGGAGGGCAACGGCAGAGAGAGATGCGTCGCAGAGGGCACTACCCTCGCCACAGGGTCCACAGACCGAGGCTCAGCTTCCTGGACCTCTCTGAGCAGCAGTGCACACGGAGGCTCAGAGTCACTCGACATGTAGTCGTGAACATCTGCAGCCTCCTTCATGCCGAGCTGCTCCTGGCTGGCCCGAGCACCATCTTCTTACCTGTCGCTGTTAAAGTCACCACTGCCCTCAACAACTTCTCCTCCACATCCTTCAAGGGTGCCACCGGGGACATCACCGACGTCTCTCAGTCGTCTGCACAAAAGAGCCCTGCAAATACACCTACACCCACTCTGCAGTGACACATGGGTGGCATCAGTTGTGGGTCTTCACTGTGATCCTCAGGAAAGGGCATTATTGCACAAACCAGACAAGATTCGCAAAGACGTGGCAGTCGTGGTCACAATGATAATATGTAATGTGAGTTGATCAGAAATTAAATATAAGTAAACACCATGACAAACCCTCAAACACCCTTGTGCATCCCCTTCATGCTCACGACACGTTTGCCTTACGCTGCCTGCTGCACATATGTGATGCATGCCCTGTGGCTGCAGCACAGGTAGTGGCAGGTTGAGTGAGGCTGACCGTGAAAGAGATGCATGAGAGGGTGAGTATGAGATAGAGCCATGAGATTGTATGAGGATTGGGTTGCGTGGTAGTGGTGGGATGAGTATTGGCGAGGTGAGTAAGTGCAGGTAAGATGAGGATGAGCTTTGAGTGGGTGTGAGGGGTGATGTGATAGAGTAGTGTTGGCAGTGCAGAAGGAGATGTGGGGTGGGGGCGGTGATGTGGCAGACGGAGTGTAGGGGAATGAGTAAGTGTATTCACTTCGGCTGACCTACTTAGGTCATTGAAGCGCCTCCTGCACTGTATGCAGGTGCGCAATATGTTGGTGGTGCAGGTGACCTCCTCTGCCACCTCGAGCCAGGCCTTCTTGGTGGCAGAGGCAGGCCGCTTCCTCCCGCCCGCTGGGGGGAGGATCTCTGTCCTCCCCCTCCTCCCCACCCCATCCAATGATACCTGGAGTGAGGCATCATTAAACCTGGGAGCAGCCTTCCCCCTGGGCTGCTCCATGCTGTAATTTTTCCTATTTTCTGCAGCATCAGTCAGTGGAGGACTGCCCCTTTAAATAGGGCTGCTCCAGCTGACAGCCTATGCTGCGCATGCGCAGTCCGCCCGCCGCGCTGCTTTCCAACAGGAAACCCGGAAGCACGGGTAAGTGGCTCCAATTAGCCTGCGATTGCGTGCGGAGCACACTGATTTCACCGGGCGCGTTACCCACGCGCCCAGTCAACCCCCCCCCCGCTGAGAACCTGCCGCCCTCCTAATATCGGGCCCTTGACCTCAGTGCCTCTGGGTTAGGGAGGAGAATATTAGCTAAAATTCCCATTCCTCTGCTGGAAGTCCGCAGGGATCACCAGCTGTGATGCCTTGGTGGTTGAATGTCCTGCTGACTTGCTATCAAAGCTCATGAATAATGGACACATGTGCAAGGTACCAGAGGAAGGCCAACGCTTGTGGAAACATACTTCTCGAAGGTATCAACACTTCCAGGAGAAGAGGGGAGGAGAAAGGAAAAAAATTGGTGGAAAAACAAGCTTCTACCTGCGCTCGTTGCATTATTATCAAATCAACAGATTTGATCTCAGTTACAAATGTTTTAAATGAGTGTTTATTCTCCAGTTTTTACAGCCCTGTAATAGGACACAAAGTCATGTGATGAATAAAGACTATTAGATGGACAGGGAGTTACAAGGTATTAAAACAGTCCGAGGGTTCAGATGACATAAACCATGTGTAAATCTCGATGGTTTTTCTCAAATGTCATCAGAGCCCTGAAACTGTAGCACTACCTTTAATTACATTTGATCTCGCTAGTATTTTAATACTAAATATACAATTCCTATTTTGAATCGGAAGCATTAGAGTCTCAATGACTCACCAGTATTTTTGCCCTCATTTTTTTTTAACATTATTGACATAATACACACTTACTGGTGTTGCTGAGTCCACATTGTAACCCTCTGTGACATAGGTATGTGAGTGCTCCTACAGCCATACAATTTGAAAAAATGTATTGCATGGGTAATTTTTGCAGAGAAATACTCACATATTTGTTTTAACACAAGTATTGGGGCATGTCTTTTTGACAAGAAGAAAACTTAATCTCTATAGGATATCTCTTTTTTTGCTGCCTTTTTGTAGTGGAAAAACATCTTCTATATGTTTTATGTTCAAAGGGGAAAAAAAAATCTGAAAACACCATCACTTTCCCTGACCCTTGTCCTCTATCCCATAAGCCCTCACTGTGGAGCGCCAAGTCTTTTAATCAATCTCAGCCGAGAATGATAAGTGTCTCTTATCTCCATTGTCATTGTAATAGCTTCCAACATTTTAAGATTGAAATACGAAGCCAGGCAAACCTCAGTTATCAGCAGATGGGACCACTGCACATCAAACGGCACTGGCAATAAAGTCAAGTATAAATTGCTCTGAGACTTGGGTCTCTAGCTGCATTGGCAGCCTGAATATCCTATCTCTTTCCTGCTTCTGATTTTCTCGACTGCTCATGCTGCCGACCTGGGGCTCAGGGCTCCTGTAAGTGCCCCTAATAACTTTGCTGTCTATGTATTCTGGTTGTATTTACAAGCCTGGGGGCGTCTTGTATAATGCCTGGGGGAAACATTCATCCCTTCTGTATCTCTGCAAGGAGAAAAAGGGAGAGACACCCTTGCTGAAATCTGTCAGCATGTAGTTTTATTAATTTTTATTTCCTTTTGACTTTGACAGCTGTTCTGTTAACATCCTGGCAAGTGAGAATTGTGTCACTGCAGCAGGGAGCTTAGGCTTTAAATGGTGGGAGAGGGGAAGATGATAACACTGTCAACAGTAAGAGCCCTACAGCAGCTGAAAAGCAAACAAGACTGCTGGGGTTGGGAGGAAGAAAAAGAAATCTTACAGATAAAGAATAGGCAGGTCAAGGGACCCAATCTCAAATCGAGCTCAGGAATCATTTTTTTAATGAATTAAAAAAATATATGTTTGTAATCCTGCATTTGCCGATATCATGGTTCCAACATTTTACGGTATTAATGGCTGACACAGTGGTGACACTCTGAAGAATGAGTACATTGTGAATAATTAGCTTTACTTTGAACAAAAGTGAAGACAGGTGCTGAAATCTTTCTTCTTGGTGCATTTTAATGGCAGGTCTCATATTGCTTCACGTTTCTGATTGATGATAGTTTGCTTAATGTTTTTACTTTTTTTCATTTTTTAAATTAATTTTTTCTGAGAGAAAAGTACACACACACATTTTATAAAGTCAGTGTGCATTTTGTTACATAATACAAAGGTGTACTTGGTACATTGTGCGGATGCTGAGAATAGTGTGCTGTTTGGGGATCAAGATAATTTGGCGACATTCACTGGGATTTGGCTAGGTCAAAGGCATTAAGGGCCTTAGAAATGTGGCAATGGCTTTATAAAGCTTGCACATTGTCCTTTGTAGAGCAATAGGAAGAGGTTGTTAGTTTGTGGCTTCACTCTAACTTTCTTGGGGATGGTCTGGGTCTGTGTGGGAGGGGCCTGGGCTATGTGAGCTTCAGGAAGTGGGTTCTAGAGTGCCTGATATTTCCTGAGCTCCAGGCAGAGTCCATACATTATCCTTTCTAACCAGCATGTGTCCCACAGATATGTCACCCACATGTTTGATGCGAAGAGGGTTGTGCTCCATGCACCATCGTGGAAGGATGCATCATCTTGTAGCTAGCAGTGACAGTTGTGTTAGACTGCATTCTATGGAAGGCATTTCCTCCCTAGTGGATGGCCTTGCAGACAATACCTCAGATCTGCTGCGATTATCAAGTCTGTCATGCTCTCCAGAATAACTGCCCAAAAAGGCTGGATGAGGGGTAAGACCAGACTGTATGTAATAGTGTGCCCGCTGTCTGTAGCCTCTCCAGCTTTCATCTCCCACCTCCCCCCCCCCCTCCTCAACCAACAGAAGTTTAGAATTTGTGGCTCAGATGCAGAGTATGTAAAGCTTAGATTATCTTTTCTGCAGATTCAATTTCTACAGGTTGTGGTTGTGAGTGTCTGCTTTCATACTTCTCTCCTTTCCCCTTATGAAGTGTCAGCCTATGTTATGTGCTTTGACCATCTAATACTATGTATCTGGCTGTATTATTGCACAATATCCTTATTCTTTTATCAGTTTTAAATTGTCACTGAGAAGAAGAGAGGTTAGGAAACAGGAAGTTGTTGGAGCATGGGATTCATTTCCATGGAGTAATTAAGGCAAAGATTAGGGCTTTTAAGGGAAATTGGATAAACATTGGAGGGAGAGGAAGACACAAGATGATGAGCAGGACAGTGGGCTAAGTTTTGGATTGCCCGAACAAAAAGTCAGCACAGGCGTAATGGGCTGAATGCCTCCTTCTGTGCTGTAAATTTCTATGGTTCTTTTCTTTGCACTGCAATGAGTTTAGGCTGGAAAGAATTGTGCAAATTTACATTAATCATGCATAGAATTACATAGAAATTACAACACCGAAACAGGCCATTCGGCCCAACCAGTCTATGTTGGTGTTTATCCTCCACATGAGAAGTAGTCTTAATCCCATGTGTCTGCTCCATTCCCATATTCCTATATTCCCCTTTCTTTGAATCACCTATCTAACCTATTAAATGTTGGCATGCTCTACTTCAGTCACTAACGCTGACAGTACATTGCACAGCCTCACAACCCTCTGCTTAAAAAAAAGGTTCTCCACCTTTATATCCTAAATCTCTTGCACTTAACTTTATATTTAAATTCCCTTGTTCTTGACCCCTCAATCACGGGAAACAGTCTATTTCTACCTACTCTGTTCCACCCTGTCCTTATTTTAAACACGTCTATCAAATCACTCCTTAATCTCCTCTATTCTAATGAAACCAACCCCAACTTGTCAAGTCTTTTTTTGTATTTGTATTTCCTCACACTAGGCAGCATCCCAGTGAATCGGCACTGCACCCTTTTTAATGCCCCAACATCCTTCCTAAAATGCGGAGACCAAAGCTGCACATGGTGGTCTTACTAAGGTTTTATACAAATTCGCCACTACATCTCACTTTTTATATTTTGTACCTCTTGCCATAAAATCCAGTATTCCATTAGCTTACTTAACCACTTGAGGTGCTGCTTTTAATGTCTTGTGAACCTGAACCACTAAATCCCTCTGCTCTTCCACATCACCCAGCTTTCCCACATTCAAAGTAGAATTATTACTTTTATTTTTTAGCAAAATGTACCACCTCACACTTACTGACATTGAATTCCACCTGCCACTTTTTTGCCCATCTTACCATCAATATCCTCTTGCAGCTCCTTTTGGTCCTCAGAAATAGTTACTATGTCTCTTATTTTAGTCTTGTTTTCAAATTTGGGCACTACTCCGTCTTGCCCTATATCCAAATAATTGATGTACACAGTGAACACAACGCAGCCTGACAGAAAAATGACAATTTTGAAACCTGAAATATTTATTGCTGAGAAGGAACACAAACAAATGCACTGACAGGAATCAGACATGATCAGAAATTGACGAACAGGGCATCCAGTTTGCACATTATTACAGTTTCCTTATATTATCCGTCTGCCTGATCAGCTAGCTGCTGGCTTGAAATCACAGGCCCGTCCCATACATTTACCTAACACTAATGAGACTTATTGATTGGAAGTATGGGATTTGTAAAGGTTGCAGGGTTAAAGTACATAAAACTGCCATTTCTGTTGCAGCAGTTCTTTGCAATATCAGTTTGGATTGGTCAGTAGGGAGAGATTAAAGTCTTCCATGTACGAAGACATGGGGCAAGACACAGTCTGATTCAGACTGTCGATAGGCTACCTGTCCTACAGGAGTACTGTTTGCATTGTACGTAAGGTTTCTGCAGCAGGTAAAATAAAATTAAATATTATTGTGTCAATGGAGAGACTTAAATGACAAGATGGTACCTGATCATTGCTTTGAATTTTAAATGATTTATTTATTTTTTTCAAAGTTCATTATTTTAACAACTGAAGTAAACCACGCCAGTAAGTGGGTTAATGTGATAATGTCATCACGTCACTGGTTCTCTTGTGCAGGCTCCTGGAAGTGTTGTGAGTCAACGTCAAAAAGACACTGGTCATTGATCATAAAGTGCTCAGGTTGTTTTAATGAAAGGTCACTGAAAGGATTCCAACCAGCTTCAGATACATTACTTCAGAGTATTATGCCTGGAAGTGGTCCATTTCAAAAATGTCAATGGTTCGAGTCCAAAAAGAAAACAAAATGATACAGAATTGGGTTTTGAAGATTTTGTCAGGTTCACCAATGTGGGTGAGATTTATACCTTACAGCTTAATTAAAAAATGCAAACTCATAAACCTGTTTATCACTGTGAGGACCACTATTGAGAACAAATGGAGAATTCTAACCCTTAAAGTACCCTAAATACTAAATTTGCATATAATCCTAAACTATTCTCTAACCCTAAAACACTAGACCCAAAACAAAACCAATTTTGAAACTATCCTCCAGCTCCCCTGATGACTCAACTAAGCAATACAGACCAGAAAGGTTCCAGGTTCAATCACTAATCTGTGCTGGGTTAGCTGATATCAACTGAGTTGGCAGTACTACAATTGGCCACAGTGCCCTCTGTTGGAAATGCATGTGTGTGGAAGTCAGATGAGGATAGGGTGCATTCCATAGTTGAATAGCTGCCACTACTCACTGTCAAGGCACATTCCCGAGTAATGGCCATTTGAGCAAAATGATGGCAAAGGGCCATTTGTTTACCTTTTAATGATGAAAGTCAGAATTTTAGTACCAAACTCTGAACAATATTTGAAACAACAGCCATTCATATTTTCCCAACAAATGGCTTTGTTTGTCCTGAATGTTAACGAATCACAGAAACTACTCACTGACAAACACATTTTGGTTATGGAGACTGTAGTTGTTGGGTTTTTAAACTTTTTACATATACCAAAGATCAGATAATTCCATATCATGCAAACTTTATGAAGCCCAGGGTGTCCAAGACTAGTCTTGCTCCCATATCTGGGGAGGCTCTTCGAGCATACTCTCACAGATATGGACAGGATGCAAGAAAAAGTCTATTTTCTCTTTCACCCCTATTCTCCCATCACTTTCTCTTTTTCCATTTCCAGTCTTTTTGTGCCTCTTTATCATATCGATACTATTACGGATTGAATATTGCTCTCTTGTTCATTCAAGCTTGAAATACATGCGCTTCCTCCTCCCTAAATCTTCACTGTTGAAATCAAAACTCATTGCTCAGTGCACTACTCTTAACTCATTCTTCCCCATGACCTCAAAACTGGAGAACCACTTACCTTCCTCAGTCTTCCTGTCCTCTGATCATGTGAGCTTTTAAATTCTAAGCGTCGCATTACTTGATCTCTTCTTTTTGATTTCCCTTCTCTTTTTCACTGATGGTATTGTGGGCCTTGGCCTTGGCTCATCACCTTGGTTTCTCAATAATAAAAAAATGTGTTCCCAAGTCCATGGTGGAAGCTAAGCAGCATAATAGTTCTTTTATGTAAATAAAGGGAGATGACTGCAGGCACTGATAATCCAATTATTACAGTTTAATTATGGTAATTTGAAGAGGTGACAGGAACAAATAATGCAGAAACCAACACTGAAGCATCTAGCTCTACATTAGCAGACGTTACAATAGTTTAATTGCTTATCACCTTTATATTATGTTATAAAAAAGTTATTAAACATCTCCAGTTGTCTTCATTAATTAATAATTCATTTAGTTTTCTCACTTTTTTTCCGTCAATTTTCTCCTCTCCTGAAAACCTTGAATCCTTGCTGGGGGCGGGGTACAACACCATACATCCTGAGTACTCACTGCTACTTCACCAAAGTGACCCTTGAGAGTGAATATGCTTGACTTTTTGACCACAGCGTGCATCGCAGCTGATCCCGATCCTGTCTTCACACATTGTTCACATTCATGTACACCCCAGCATGGGTTGGAATCATAGAATAGAATCATAGAATGGTTACAGCACAGAAGGAGACCATTCGGTCCATCGAGCCCGTGCTGGCTCTTTGCTACTTGAAATAGGAACCCTGGCCGGTTTTCCTCTCCCTAACAAAAGGATGCTGAGGAGACTACCATCACTCTGCTGAGATAGGCAAACTCAGCACAGACCAACGATCAAGGTTTTTGCATTTTCAGTTATTTTTCCAACCCCTCTATTTTTGTTTGGCTCTCACTGCGTACAACTCCTGAGCAATAAGCATATGCAGATAACCTATTGTGAGGCTTTTGGTTATGCCACTGTATAATCACTCATGAGAAGGTGTAAAGATTGGCACTGAGGTTGACTCGCATCCCAATTGTTTCCTCCCAACCTCACAGACAAATGATTTCCCTCCTATTCGATCCCTCCCACTGATTTTCCAACTGAGATTGAGAACTGCACATAGGGTGGGGAATCATGCGTGTGCTTATGCACCCTAACCCTGCATACTGACAAACACCAGCACACCAATGTAATGGCATCATCTGTTCCTCTGTTCCTCACACAATAATGGGGTTGGCCGTTTACTACAAATACTTATAACATTTTTAGAGGCAACAAATTATTACTCACAAAGACAAAATTTTATTACCCTGTGTTTGTTTTATCCTGGAAAAATAATTAATTAATTTATAGGTTTCTTTTCTTTTACAGGCACCCGGCCTGTAACTGGCAGTGTTCATGTAATATTAATAGAGCTAGTTAATGTGGGATGGTGAAGGGATGGGGCGAGTCACCTGCCTGTTGCTGTATTTTGCAGCTTTGCTTTGCTTGCACTGTCAACGGGGCCTGACACCATTGCATATCGGGCCATGCTTTGCTATAGTAATCCTTATATGATAATAATTAACTGTGCTGCTGGGCCTAGACTCCTAAACATACGTTATCAGGAACTAACTGATGGGCTTAACTTTTACTGTGGCTACTTCACACCTGCTTAAAGACAGACATTAACTCTTTCATTAACAAAAATCAACATACTGCATATGCTGTAAATCTGGAACAAAAACAGAAAACACTGGGAACACTCAGCAAGTCAGTCAGCATCTGTGGAGAAAACAGACAAGTTGACTTTTCCGGTGTGGACCCTTCGTTAACTTGTCTTTCCTTTCCATAGATACTGCCTGACCTGCTAAGAGTTTATATTTTTGTTTCATTAACTCTATTGTCACTGGCAATCTAAGTTATTGGCAAATTTTTAAGAGTATTGATTCAGACAATATTTGAACCCTTTTTAACCCCATAGAATTTCAGGGATGACCATTATTGTTCTATGGGAATTGTGCTCTTGGTTTTGACCTGGCTCATTTAGTTATGTTTTTTTTAATAATGTATTTTTAATCCTCTCCACTCTATTTAGGCCTCTCCTCTAGTGCTTACATTCCCCAAGTAGCACTTGGGCCCTCAACTTGCTCCCAGGCTTCTTTCAAGGTCTTATGCTAATTGGCACGACCTACCCAGCCACTGGGAGGAAAGAGCTTGGCAACTTCCCAGGCATTGTGACCAAAAACAGAACTCTTCTTCAGTGAGGTTCGTGCAGTAAAACCAGCTCCGTTCGACCGCTCCATAACATCAGTGGAGCAAGGGTGCCCTGTGCTGCTTATGGTAAAGGTTTTTAACATATCAATTTGGTGATACCACATTCAACAATAGTTTGAGATTAAACCCCTGTTTTAATGGAGTGGAGTCGAGTCTCTTTATGTACAGTAACTCCAGTATACCTCAGCTATAAAGTGCTGAACCAGACATGGATGTCAGTGGGACTACTATAACCTGTCTCCTCAGCCTGGGTACTGTTGTGTAGTGTATGTGGGGACCTGAGGAGGGGAGGAAAAAATAGTTTAAAATGTGGCATCCAAAAAAAGCCACTGAAAAATAGATTACATTTCACTATTGTTTCTTATTTCTTCCACAAGTGATCAGTGTGCCTATTCAATCGTGAAAAGCTTGAAGTGTCAGAGCTGTAATGCAAGGTGAGCAGTATGCAGTGCGTTTGACAGTGTGTTACAGGAGTAAGCCCTCAGTACTTCACAACATATCCAATAATCAAAGGGTGAGGATTAGGCTGATACCAGCATGAGCTTCCCAATGCTTGGCAGACGCTAGCCACAAACCTGTCAATTAGGACCGGTTCTACTTTTAGGGACCCAAAGGATTTTATAGGTAGCCTCAGTCATTTAAAAAAATCTAAACACACAGTGCTTTTACATGTTTGGCAGTTCTTTTGGCTCCTGTTTCTTTAAAGAAAATTTCTGATGAAAATAAATAATTTACTTAATATAGCTATTCTTTACAATATATTAAAGTATCCCATAATGTTAATCTTTTTATCTAATTTCTGCGTGCTTTGTGTTGTATTATATCAAAGTACATTTTTACTTAATTAAATTGCAATGTTTTAATGTTTCTAATGACAAGGTATTTTATATTATATTGTCAAAAGAAAGTATAAAAACAATCAGTTAGCACTTTAGCGATTAGATAATTGCTTTGGTAATTCCTTCTGCTGTTACTGTGCTTTCTTGGTGCTGTGTTTGTCTCAATCCTGCAAAACAAAACCAGCCTGCCAGACATTTATAAAATGTTTTAATTGAGTGCTAATGACATCATCACATCGTCAACATTTGACACAGCAAATACTCAGCGGAGACTAAGAGAAAACACATCCTCAGCAGGCCCACAGTCGATCTGTAACCAGGCTAGTTTTACTCTCGCTGGTCTTACGGAAGAGATATGCTTCAAAGTGAAAATATGTATATTTTAGAAACTAAATCTTTAAAAGTGTACAGTTAAGTAGTGCCATTGATAGTATCCACCTGCTAAAATCAGTTTTCTGACTTACTGCTTATTTTCCGGGGGGAAGCAATATTTTATATTTTCACAATAAGCGCTGATATCATCATAGAGGGTACTATGTGGGAGGATTTGCTGAGTCTGACAGCGTGAAGGAGCTGAATTAATGGAACATTTAAGGGACTCCAGCTAAGGTACTACAATGGGCTTATGCTCTCAAATCTACGCCCATTTTTCCTGCAACTCCATTTTTGAATCTCTCCATTCAGGTTTCCACCCTTGACACAGCACTGAAACGTCCCTAACCAAAGTCACAAATGGCATCGTCTGTGACTATGACCGTGGTGCACTATCCTTCCTTGCCTTTATCAATCTATCTGCAGCCTTTGACATGGTCAACCACACTATCCTCCTCCAATGCCTTTCCTCCATTATCCAGCTCAGTGGGATTGCTTTCGATTGGTTTCACACTTACATATCTGATCATAGCCAGATTATCTCCAGCAATGGCTTCTCTTCCCACCTCCGCACCGTTACCTCTGGAGTCCCCTTTGGATCTATTCTAGACTTCCTCCCCTTCCTCATCTACATGCTGTCCCTAGGGAACATCATCCGCAGACATGGGGTCAGCTTCCACGTGTTTGCTGTCGACGCCCAGCTCTACCTCTCCATCACCTCCCTCGACCCAATCACAGCCTCTGTCAGCCTGCTTGTCCAATATTCAGTCTTGGATGAGCTGGAATTTTCTCCAGTTCAACATTGGGAAGACTGAATTTTTGGCCCTCACCACAAATTCTGTACCCTCGCCGCTAATTCCATCCCCCTCCCCATCCATTGTATCAGGCTGAACCAGACTGTTCACAATCCCTGCGTCCTATTCGACCCCGAGCTGAGCTTCTGATCCCATACACTCTCCATCACAAGGACCGCCTACTTCCACCTCCATCGCCCGCCTCTGCCCCTGCCTCAGCCCATCTGCTGCTGAAAGCCTCATCGATGCCTTTGTCACCCCAGATTCAACTATTCCAATGGTCTCCTAGTCGGCCTCCCATCCACCATGCGTTGAAAATTTCAGGTCATCCAAAACTCTGCTGCCCATAGCCTATCCAACACTAAGTCCCGCTTTCCCGTTCTTGCTGACCTACATTGAATCCCAATACCTCAAATAAAAAAATTTCAGCTTTCCTTAAAACCAACCTCTTTGACCAAGCTTTTGGTCACCCCTCCTGATATCTCTTTTTTTGACTCAGAGTACATTTGTGTCAGATTAAGCTTCTGTTATGCACGTTAGGCCGTTTTTCTATATTAAAGGCGCTATATAAATGCAAGCTGTTGTTGAGTATTTGTGTTTAAAAAAACCCTGAATTAATTTTATATAAAGACACTAAATAGTTTAGAAATTAAATTAAAATATAGCTGGCTTCTAGATTGGTAAGCAATGAAGAAACGCCAGGGGTGAAGCATAACATTGCAGTTCCCAGGCCTCAGACACAGCAAGACAGTGGCAGCTTCAACAGAGTACCAGCTACCTGTTGTAAGTTTTGTAGTAAGCACGTTTCAAATGATAAAAATATATGTATAGATACAGAGGGAGCGATTTGCACATTTATTGGAAGATTGGGCCATTACCGAGTCTAATGCTGGAATATTCCCTTAACATCAGTAGAACTAGTTATTAACCTAAGATGAGCCTCTGCTGCAACTCTATGTATGTTAATTAAGCACTACGACACTATTGGTTCCCTTTACTATTCTCTACCAATATCATCAGCGTGTACTATTGTAACAATTTTTTTTTAAGGAACTAAAATTATATTAAAATGACTTAAAATTTAATGAATTGATTATAATGAAGAGAACCTGAGTTAAAACAATTTTTCTTTAAATTTGTTAAAATGTATTTTTAAAATGTCGGTACAAAGTGCTTCTACAGCCAACATTTCTTGGGGGCTTAATTCAGTACAAAGCTGCAACGATTATTACTTTCTGACGATCTGTTAAGAAACAAGTTCTGCGTATGACTACATACTGAAACTTACTGGTAAACGCCCACTGAGCTTAATGAGGTTGTTATAGGAATTAAATTAACAAGATTAGGCACTGTTGTCTGCCTTTAGAGGTAATTAGTTAAAACATCACAGTATAAACATCAAATTGGCCCTGGTAATTAATCTCGCCACCCAAGCATGAGAGAGAATGAGGAAAAGACAAGTATGGCTCTCTTAAAGAGGCTCGACCCGATCTCACACTCCACTCTTATTGATTCTTTGCTTTGATTTTATAAATGTAATACAACTGTTTGGAAGATTTTCACAGAAAAACTATTGAACTATAATCGAACGTCCCATGACTAATTAGTGCTTTTAATGAAACTAAACCTGTTAATGCTGTAAACACATAGCAGGTAAGTCAGCATCGTTTGCTGACAACACTAAGTTAGATGGCACAGTAAGTAATGTAGATGGGAGCAGAAAGTTGCAAAGGGACATTGATAGAGTGGGCAAAACTGTGGCAGATGGAATTCAATATGGGGAAGTGTGAGGCCATCCACTTTGGATTAAGAAAGATAGATCAGAGTGTTTTCTAAATGATAAGAAACTAGGAACTATGGAGGAGCAGAACGATTTAGGGGTCCATGTATAGACATCGCTAAAAGTTAATGGATAGGTACAACAAATAAAATAAAAGGTTAATGGAATGTTAGCCTTCATCTCAATGGGCTGGAATACAAATGGGTGGAAGTTATGCTGCAGTTGTATAAAGCTCTAGTTAGACCACACCTGGGGTACTGCGTTCAGTTCTGGGCACTGCACCTCAGGAAGGATATATTGGCCTTGGAGAGGGTGCAGCACAGATTCACCAGAATGATACCGGGGCTAAAAGGGTTAAACTATGAGAACAGGTTGCATAGACTCGGCTTGTATTCCCTTGAGTATAGAAGATCAAGGGGTGATCTAATTGAGGTGTTTAAGATGATTAAAGGATTTGATAGGATAGAGAGAAGCTATCCCTTCTAGTTGGGGTGTCTAACCTTAAAATTAGAGCTAGGCTGGTCAGGGAGGGAGGATATCAGGAAGTACTTCTTTACACAAAGGGTAGTGGAAATCTGGAACACTCCCCCAAAAAGCTTTTGCGGCAAGGCCAATGGAAAAAAATCAAAACTGAGATAGATAGATTTTTGTTAAGGGTATTAAGGGAATTGGAGCAAAGGTGGGTAAATGGAGTTGAAGTACAGAACAGCCACAATCTAATTGAATGGCTGAACAGGCTTGAGGGGCTGAATAGCCTACTCCTGTTCCTTTGTTCCTATCTGGAGAGAACAGATAAGTTGATGTATTGAGTGAAGAATGGTTTGCATCTGAAATGTTAACTTGTCTGATCTTTCTACAGATGCTGGTTGATGGGCTCTGTGCTTCTAGCATTTTATATTTTGTGTTGGATTTCTATCATCTGCAGTACTTTGCTTGTTACTTGTAGTGGTTTTAATGAGATGCTTACAGAAAAACTATTGAACCATAATTTAAATGCCTTTGGCTTCAGTAGCCTATCAAATGAGGTGAAAGATGAAGGTTACAACTACAATTTAGAGAGCATCTAATATAAAAATCACAAATGTTAGTATTATGCTACTTCAGTTTTTAAAAGATATTTTTCCCACCCCACCTATGAATCATGGAGCCAAAAATCTGTGTAAATACCTGCCTGTGACATCTGGTGCTGACCTGGCCAAAGTTTGTGAGGGCAGAGAGAGGTCACTTAATTTGAATAACACGAATGTTTGCCTGGGCCACTATAGGTACATCTCAGGTGTCCACCTGCCCAAGGAGGCTTCAAATTGTGCTGAATATATTGGTTCCAGTGGCCCCCCTCGCCAAAATTCCTGAATTTGCTCCATTGACTTGATTTATAAGGGGTGGGGGGAGTAAAATGTTACTCTAAATTTCTTACCTCTTTGAGGGTCTGGTGATGATTCAGGTCTGGACCCCCAGGTGGGCTGTATATCTACCATTCAACAGGTTAGGTGCACCTTCTTTCATATGGGCTATCAGCCCAACAAAGTCCTGCCAGGCTGTGGATATGGGAACTCCTGGCCTGGGAGTCCCCACCCCTGGTCATGTTCCCTCCTATGTTGCTGGCTGCCTTTGCCCACTCCAAAAACAATGTCCCAAAGATGGTCCTAAGGATACTTCCAGGGAGGGTAGGGACCTGGCATAATTTGCCACCCTTCTGCTGGTGTTATAGCGGGTGAGCACCAGAAGGCCAGTGGATTTTCAGCCCCTGTTTATCAATTGCAAGGACAGGGAAGAAACCGCTCCAGTTGCTATACAACTGGTTGTTGGGAAGACATGAGTGAAGCTCCTTGCATCAACTCGCCCTTTGATTGTCTTCTTGTTCTCATTTTGAAGGCACCTCTGTGAGTTAGCCTGCTGAGTTCAGGAACTCTCCAAGATCAGAATTGTGGCATATTCTGGTCTATTTATATTTAATATTTAGAAACTTCATATAAAAATGTTTTGCACAAAAAATAGTGGTTTATTATGAAACATTAACTTGGCTAAGACTTAAAGGTCAAGATAAAGGACTCAGCAAACAAAAAATATATAGTAAAATAATGATGGTAAAGTTGATCAGATTTATTTGTGAACTCTCAATTTTTTAAAGTTGTTCCTGATGGTGAGGCTCATTCTTTCTTTATTTCAATAAGTTTTATTGCCCAATATTAGAGTGGGTTTACCAGCCAACCTCTGGATAACTGTTGCTGCTGTTTACAATTATTTAGTTAATTATTATTTAAGTTATAGCCAGCTGAAGTATATTATGATGGAACATCCAAAAGAAATGAGCACAGCTTTTCATGATTCACAAAATGTTGTATTTAACTTTTGTATTTTTATCAGCTCAGTAAGAAAATTCCTATTGTGTCGAATGCATTTGGGTGAAATTCCCAATCTTTAGTGAATTATGAGCATTTCTGTGCTGTCTGCGGGGCACTAGATTGGGTCTGATCAGACTCACCTCATTTAAGATCCTTATCAGGCAAAAGAGAGAGAGAATTCAATGCTGTTTTTCACAGCTGGATTTAAACCTCACGGGTGATAAGAAGAAGTTGTAACCTCCTACACTGTCCTGGGTGGGGGAGGGGGCAAATTTGAAACCTAATTCTGTATGTTTTACTTAATGTCAAAAATGAGCAGAGTTCTATTCATTCCAATGAGTCTGCAATGTGTCTGACTGTTTTTCCCCTCATAAAACTGCACTGTTGGCAATGGCCTGACCTTGGCAAATGCAAGTCCTTAAGACCTCTGCAGCAGAGCGGATGAAGTTTTAGTGCTGTACAGATGTAACTCTTTTAAAGTATTATCAGAGCACATGTTGCTCAACTAAAATGGTTTGGCTCCATTCAGCCTTCCTTTTGTTACAAGTACATTTCAGTCTAGATCTGCATTGGCATAGGATCTGAGTCATGTCAATTGAAATTACGCACCCCCCCCCCCACCCTCCCCTGACACCGTTTGGATGGTAGTGAGGACAGTGAGACAAAATTATTTAGAGAGGGTTGTTTTTACACAAATAATCAAGCATAACTGTCTCCATGGAGTGCTACATTGATGAATGTACATTGATGATGGTGATAAAATCTCTGAATTAGGACACGGTGACATAATTTTCCCTATAGGGACACTTTTAAACTACAATAGTTTCTACGTTTAATAGCACCAGCAAGTCTACATACTACTTGTTCTGCTGTCATGTCAGCCTGAAGAGTCCCACACTGGTCCCAAAATATAATTAACTGTCTGTAGGGGCCAGTAGAATACGGCATTTGACATACTGAGATGTAATAACCCTTATACTGCCAGCTCAAACTCGAATCTTGAATGCAGACATAACCGTCAGTTGCTGAACTACATTGACGAAGCATGCATTTAGCAATGGAAAATCAGTGATTTGCATATTGGTGTCAAACCTCAATTTCTTCAACTCTTTTTGTGCTCCCAGACAGCACCAGGATAAGATTTGTGATGTGAGATATCTGTCCTTATTACATTCACTTCTAGTAGTACCTTGTTGTTCTGTTACCTAATATGAACAAAAACAATTCCAAGTAAGACTCAGTTTTTACTTGTGGTGTTCACTCAAGCATAACTTTAAGAAAATGGAAATTTCAGTAGTTTATTCACAAATGAAATCCTCTTTCGGATGCTCTAAACTGGATGCTGCCCTGTTGCAGAGAAATCCTTCTTAAAATATTGACTTATTTGCACCATTTAGGGAAGGGGGGAGAGGAGGATGGTTGGCAGGAACAAATTTTCTTCCCATTGAAGAGCTTGAAAATGCTCAAAAGAATTTTGGTTCATGAACAAAACCAATTTGTTTTGATGAATTGAAGTTACTAAGAAAGTTTTAAAAACCACCCCTCCCAGAATAAATTGCACAAAAAAAAAGCATTGCCTTTTCCACCAGTGATAGAGAAAAAAAATCCCATACGTCAACACATGGCTTAGGATGCTCAGCAGAGGAGTGTTTGTTGAAACTTAGATTTTTTTTAAATAGCAAAAATGTCTCCTTTTAAGGATTTCCTTTTTCATTTTTTGTTCTTTGTCAGCACTCTGGCAAGGTAAGCCATAATTCTTTTGTGCAGCTCCTAGCAGCCTGCTCGAGGAGCTTTGGCAGAGGCCTGGTAACAAGTTGTCTGTCTGCCCTCTTGGCTGGGAAAAGTGAATTTAACAATATAAATGTTCTTTCAATTACTAAAACTTAATTTTTTTTCAACTGAAATCTTTATTGAACTGCATCCATTTCAGTAGCAGAATACTACACAGTTGCAATATTGATCTCTTACAGAAACATAAAGATAGCAGCGTGCATGGAAATTGATACCTCAATCCAGAGTATAGAGAGTGCAAACCTTGTATGTTGGTGAAAGAGTTAATGCATCTTTATGATTGTATTGCTGTCTGTGCAACATGCTTTGATTTAAAGATCAGTATAACAAAACCACATGGTTTTTGAAGTTTAAATAGACCTGCACTGCACCACTGCAGCCCCTCCCTCAAATTGGTAAGATTTCTAATTTGTAAATTGCTGAGCATGTTCCTGAGCTTGTCTATGACAACCATTGCCTTTCATCCCAAATATTTCAAAAATATGTTGCTTCTAAACTCTATCTGAACATCACGACATCATTGCTGTCCCTTGTGTCTGAAATAAAACACCAGATGTATCTCCCATTAAAATAAAAACAATTACTTCAATGTTTTCAGACTGTTAGAAGTAGTACTGAGTACCCAGTTATCTTTTAAATCCCATACTATGTACAGAAGTAGGATTTTAGAAATGTAAGGGATCGTACATTCTATCATTGTTAATTTTTTGTTTCAATTTGGGATGCTCCACAAACTGATTTTAAAACATAATATTAAAAAGTCTGAACATTTTGACCCCCTTTTAAAGATGGAAACTCATGATTAGGAGCTGCTTGAAAGGGTCTCAACATCGAGATCATTTTTGAAGATTGAGTCACATACTTAAGTGTCTGTCTAAGAGGGATTTTAATTTAGGAACCCCCCTTAAAACAGTCATCTCAACAAGAGGAACCCTTTTAAAGTTCTCCAGCTCACCAACAGACTATCCCATTAAAATTTGGTTATTTAAAGAGAGAAATTATTTATTTGTGATGATTTGTGAACATTTTTATATATACGATTATTGGAATGCACTGCCCAAGGGAATGGTGGAGGCAGATTCAATCATGGCCTTCAAAAGGGAACAGGATAAGTACTTGAAATGAAAAAATGTGCAGGGCTACGGGGATAGGGTGGGGGAGTGGGACTAGCTGGATTTGTCATGCATAGAGCCGGCACGGACTTGATGGGCTGAATGGCCTCCTTCCATGCTGTAACCTTGTATGAGTCTATGAGTGTTGATAACATCAGTGAGGGAACTGACATGGATGGCATACCTAACTTGAAAGCGTGAGGGAGCCGGATTAATATTACCAAGCATAGTTATTAACCCAGTGATGCTTTGGTGAGCATGTCACTTCATCGATGCAAGTTTATTGGCAAGAACAACATGGGTGCAAGTTGTAAATCATGCAACTTTTGAGAGACCAATTGAGAATAGGAGGATCCAAGTATCGTCAATACCCAAAGATCTGGTGTTTAGGAAGAGATTTCATGTTGAGTGGTGCCAGTATTTTTTGTTTACTGCTCATACATATTCCAGACAGTTAACAATGGTTTCTAGAGGTTCAGTGAAATATGTCCATTTGCCATAAGGCTGAACTCAGTCAGAGAAAACCAAATATGAAGAAAATCTCCACAGGATTAAATGCTTCTTTTCAACAGTGTTTGAGTCACACTGTGAAGTTAATCCTGCTTCCATTGTTTCTGTGAAGTTACCTAAGTAATGTGTAGTCTTCAAATTCGCCTCACAAACCACAGTACACTTATAGCTGGAGCAGTAAGGTCATTTTTTGCTGAAGTCCTGAGCCACTTGTTTCTCTACATACCAGTCAGTACACTTCAAAAATAATTCATAATGCATGAAGCACTTTGAGATGTTTGAATATAATACACTACATAAATGCAAGTATTGTGCAACGACACTTTTTCTCTGCTTTCCTATGTTAACTATTCATTACAAATAATGTACAGACATCTTAATGATGGTTTCTTTATTCTTAATTCTTTCAGTTTTCTTTCTTTCAAGAGAAGCTGGGGAAAAAGAATGAAGAGCAGGCCAATGTGCTTGTATTTTAGCACCCATCCTCAGATGCAAAGTTACTTACATCTGACAAGCAAGCTGGAAGAATTTCCCAGCCTGCAAACTGGGTACAAGTCCAAACTCTGCAGTATTTCTACAACCTCCTGACTTTTAAAACATCAAACTGTGATGCCGGCAGATGCAGGATAACTTCAGGTCATCCCATTTGCTTTAAGCTTAATCGTTTTCACCAACCTCAATCTTACAATTCACAATGCCCTGTGTAATTCTCAGTGTTGGTTTCCAGCATCAGTTTTTCAGAATTTCACATAGCACAAGATCTCTTGCTGTTGACCCACTGTTTTGTGAGTGACTAAGAGATACCAGGATATGGCCCAACTTAACATAGGGATTGCAACTGTATCCTTCCACTCTGACCACATTGTCCCTTTTGTAATAACTCCATCTTGCTGACACAAGAACTGTATTAGCGAAAATGGTGCTTGAAAATATACATCACACGTAGAAGAACACAAGATTGGAGAATTGCCTACATATGTTACCAGGCACACAAGAGTGCTCACTGATAATAGGATTCTGCTGCAATTCTACTGCTATTCTGCAGATTTTAATGTGAGCGTCTTACAGGACCCGCAGTGGCACATATCTGTGGTCTGACCCCGTAGTTTCCCAGGCAACGTGTGGTACAGGGTACAGATGTAATTGGCTCATGACCAGATTGGTCACAGTGTCTGACCCAGGAAGACAGCAGCATGGAGCCAAGCAGGACTGCCTGGGTTGACACCGTGTTTGCTATTAAACTTCCCCGATTATTCAGATTTTTTAAAATTTAAAAACATCAAGTACCCTGAGGGGCATTGTAGGTTTGGAATGAGAGGACGCCAGATCATGCCCGATTCCACAGATGTTGTATTTGCACTTTGATGTTTTGCTGCAGAGAAGTGCAGAGTGGAGCCCGGCCAATTCTCTACTAGGAAGGAGGGCAGAGGGACAATCAGAGCAATAATCACCCTGAGCTGCCCCTGTGTTTTGCATAGCAGTTGGTTACAGGGTGGTATTGGCAGAGGCTTGGGAGCAGGATGTCTGTCTGGCCTCTTAGCCAGGAATGGTTTGCATGGGCCAGTGAGACCTAGAGAGAGGAAATGGGAAAAGCATATTACATAACATAGCAAAAAAGCTTCAACGAAGATAAGGGCAAGCCTTTCCTTAAAAAAAGGAAAGATTAAAACACACTGTTTCTTTAAATGAACTGGCATGGGGTAAGTATCCCAAACCTGAGGCTCCAGTTAAGGCTACTTTATTTTTATTTCTTTTTTTAAAAAAGGGGAAAAGGATGTGGTGACTTAATCCTCTTCCCCCTGCAGCTACTGGTTAAGGTGAATACGTGAATAGCTAACCCGGCTAGGCACCTTCATTTTGTGGGTCACTGCTTGGGTAATGGTCTATTAATTTGCTCTATTTTCCCATGTGAGACAAACTCAATTTCTTGGGTGGATTGTGAGCTAACTGTTGACACTGTGATTGATTGGTTGAACAGATGTTGCAGCCCCCCCTGAAAAAAGCACTAACGGGCAGTGTTCGCTACATGCTGTAGTATCTGCCTCACACCATGAAAAATGACAAAAATATTGTACAATAAATAGGGTTTACAAACCCAATTTAAAATTATTATGGAAGGCTGTGTTACAGATGGGCCTGCTTGATACTCATCTCAAATAAAATAGAATTTTCTTATCATCGTATTATTTTAAGGCGTTATCAAGCGCGGTAATGCAGTTATAAATTCAATTTTTGCTGAAAGATTCTGTTGTTTGCAGTTGAATGTTGCATAACAATGTAAACACTGGATGCCTGTCAAAAAATTAATTTCCCAAACTTGGGCCAAAAGGAGAGTTCGATCTGAATTTGTCAAGGGCAAAAGATGTCTCAGACTCCAAGGCCAGTGGTGGATGCTAATGCAACCTAGAAACATCTCTTTCTTTGTTTCTTGTTGTCATTCCCTTATCCTTCCTATTTTACGGAAGTTAGTTTTATATCGTATTGCCTGTTTCCTCTTTTGTATCTCTCAAGCCACCCTTCTTAGGAAGAGGGTGATCAGGCAACCTGCTCCCAGGCCTCTTCAAATATCTTTCTTGCTCAGATGGCAGCTGCACAAATGAATTTTCTCTAATTTTCTTTCTCTTCTTCCTTTTGAGAGAGGGCAAGAGGGACCAGAGAGAGCGAGGGAGAGGAAACACATATGCAATTATATGGTTAGAAAGATTCCGCTCGCCAGTCTACAATTCCTTAATTTGTTCACAAATTATCTGGACTTTTCAGACTTTCAGTTGCTGGAAACAGCAGCTGTAAATTTAAAGTGATTTCTCACTATATTGTTATTTTTGTTTAACATCTCATCGCAACACCCGACGAGAATGAACGTCAAACTGGGCCACAGTTCTCCTATCTAAATCGTTGCAGTGTGACTAAAGTAAAACTGAGGATAACAATCGACTTCAAGAGGATATAGACATGGGCGGACACGTGGCAGGTGAAATTTAACGCAGAAAAATGCGAAGTGATACATTTCGGTAGGAAGAACGGGGAGAAGCAATATAAACTAAGGACATAATTCTAAAAGGGGTACAGGAATAGCGGGACCTAGTGGTATATGTGCACAAATCGTTGAAGAGCAGGGCAGGCTGAGAAAGCGGTTAAAAAAGCATATGGAATTCTGGGCTTTATAAATAGAGGCATCGAGTACAACTAGTTCGGCCACAACTGGAGTATTGTGTCCAGTTGTGGGCACCGCACTTCAGGAAGGATGTGAAGGCCTTAGAAAGGGTGCAGAAGAGATTTACTAGAATGATTCCAGGGATGAGGGACTTTAGTTACGTGGATAGACTGGAGAAGCTGGGGTTGTTGTTCTTGGAACAGAGAAAGTTGAGAGGAGATTTGATAAAGGTGTTCAAAATCACCAAGGGTCTAGATAGAGAGAAACTGTTCCCATTGACGGAAGGGTCAAGAATCAGAGGACATAGATTTAAGGTGATTGGCAAAAGAACCAAAGGTGACATGAGGAAATACTTTTTTTACACAGCGAGTGGTTGTGATCTGGAATGCACTGCCCGAGGGGGTGGTGGAGGCAGATTCAATCATGGCCTTCAAAAAGGAACTGGATAAGCACTTGAAACAAAAAAATTTGCAGGGCTTCAGGGATAGGGCGGGGGAGTGGGACTAGCTGGATTGCTCTTACATAGAGCTAGCGTGGACTCGATGGGCCGGGTAGCCTCCTTCCGTGCTGTAACCTTTCTATGATTCTATTCTATGAAAGAGCAAGAGGCAGACACAAGAGAAAGAAACTGTGAGAACAATAAAAGAAAAAGAAATTTGCATTTATGTAGCTCCTTTCATGACCTCAAGATGTCCCAAAATGCTTTACAGCCAATGAAGTAATTTTGTAATGTAGTTACTGTTGTAATATAGAAAACATGGCAGCCAATTTGTGCTCAGCATGTTCCCACAAACAGCAATGAGATAATGGCCAGATAATTTGTTTTATTAGTGATGTTGGTTGAGAGATAAATAGTGGCCAGGACACTGGAGAGAATACCCCTGCTCATGGGATCTTTTATGTCCAACTGACCGAGCAGAGAGGGCCTCAGTTCAACATCTTATCCAAAAGACGGCACCTCCGACAGTATAACACTCCCTCAGTACTGCACTGGAGTGTCAGCCTGGATTAGGTGCTCTAGTCTCTGGAGTGGGACTTGAACCCACAACCTTTCTAACTCAGAGGTGAGAATGTTACCACTGAGCCATGGCTGAAACCAGTAGGGCTGAATTAAGCAATGCAAATTGCTGTTTTGTTACTCAACAAGATTTTTAAAAAGAATTTTTATAAAGAATGTAAATCCCTCAATTTTTGGTTGTTAGTTACATTTAAAGTAACAGGACAAAATATATGGGAGCCAAGCCTCCTTCAATTCCCAGGATGAGACATTTTAGAAGTCTTTGGGGGGGGGGGGGAATCCAGATGTACCCTCCTACCATTACAAGACATTCTGTATTCACAATGCTCATCCCCCAGGTGGCCAAATGCATTGCACCTTTGGCAGATAGTTGGGTTAGATCTGCCTCGCTTTACATGCGCCAGTTTGAGGATGTTTTATGGAATCGTGACCAGAAGCGAGAGAGTGGGGTGGCAGGCTGGAGACAGAGAGAGGCTAGACTATCTCATTTTGACTTGGTTTTTAAGTTATTTTTAAAAGACAATGTCCAAATCCCTCTGCCAAGGAAAAGTTCAAGGGCTCCCATTAATTCAAAACTAAAATGACGAATTCATCTTCTGATGACAATTAAATGAAGTACGTTTGTAATTGATACTAATTGATCCACAGAGAGCTATTTCTTCCTTTACAGTCTGCACTAAAAACTGCTAACGCAGCATATTTTTTAGATTTTTTTTTGGTCAGCAGCGAGATTTGTTCAAGCTGCCAAAGGTTTATGGGACACAGCAGTTCTAAAAAAATGCGACACGTGTATGATTAGTTAAAAATTTATATCAGTGCCAGTTCCTGACATGAGGGTGCCTGCTGAGCTTTTCTGATCCCTACAGGTACTCATTTCCACATCAAAAGGGGACCCCCCTTTAAATCAGCTCTTTTATAAATTTCATTTGGAACACAGGTAACTGACAATTTACATTTGTAACCAAAAATTTACAGTCTTCATCTGGATGTGGTTTTCTCCACATCATTTTCCAGTCGAACATCAACCGTTTGGTACTAAAATACAGCCGTCTTTCCAACTATGACAATGTTAGCACATTTACTTGATTTAAGTGTATTTTTTTTCTAATGAGGCGCTTTGTTCTTTTGCCACTCATTGCTGTTTGAGGGGCAAGCGCACTGTATGTTGCAGTATAATGAAGCTGATGGCATAAGACATTTGTGCCACTTTGGGGAAGAATAAAAGAAACAGGCATTAACTTTTTTTAAAAAGCACGCAGAATCGTTTGAAATCCTGAAGGTTTTTGACTCACTTTGGCCTTCCTCCAATTACTTTCTTTTATCACCTTGTTTTTTTTGGAGGGGGGGGTTGGCGGAGGTGCTGTCTGCAGAATATATACACTCACCATTTTAATGGGACAAATGATGATTTTACAAAGAACGAAAAGCATAAAAATGTTGACTATTCAGGTTAAGAAGTAAGTCTCACCATCACGATTTCTCTTAAAGATTAAACAGCTGTTAAGAATTATGATTAGTTTTGATATCATTTGTTTTTTGGCCACCATTCTGTTTTTCTTCAAAAATATATTTTTGTTTAAACATTAGGTGCTGACAACATTAAGAGGGGAACCAGCTTAGAAAGGTTATTGAGCCTAGCGTTAAGCTGCGTTAACATCAGTGAAAATGTGTTATTATCCACGGCAAACTACATCAGTGATTGTGCCTTTTTAATCCTGTGTGTGCATGTGTGTGCATATTCTGTGTGTGTGTGTGTGTGTGTGTGTGTGTGTTAATTCAGTTCTTTATTATATAATTTAGTAACTCCTCCAAGCCAATTTCCTCCAATGATGTTATCAGCACTCACTGTTCAAAGAACAATTTTCAAACAATTAACTGAAATAGAAAAAAAAACAAGATGCTCAACAGTTCAGTATTGGTGGTGAGAACTTTCTCTTTAAAAGACAGACTTAAAGGTGAAAAACCATGGCAACCCGTGAGGAAACTCTAACTGTGGGCGAAACTTTCAATGTTGGTGGGGACGTAAAACGGATCTCACCCCCCCCCCCCACCCCCTCAAAATCAGGCGAGGTGTATAATGGGCAACCAATCCAAGACCGCCAGTTTAACACCCCCACCAAAGTTGAAAGTTCCACCCTATGTTTCTTTTCTGCTTGTGTTTTCAAACGTTCCTTGCGACCTGTATAAAACCCTCTGTCATATTTAAAGTATTGTTTTTCTGTTAAACATAGTCCTGTCTTCATTTAAAGTAACTTAGTACTCCGTCTTAGAGGGTAACTACAGCCCATGGTGTGGTATTGAACCATACCGAGCAGAAAGGTCTTATGTTAGATATCCAGTCTCTGGAGATAGCAGATCTAAGGTTGGTATCAGTGAGATATTACAAATATCCTCAACATACCCAGGCTAGGGACAGCCAACAACTCAGGCAGCTCCTCATTGTTATTCACTGTCCGCTAAATGCTGGAAGTGTGCGTTTGTGGATATTGGGTAAAGACAGAATTTGGTTCAGTTGTGATGGTCCCACAGTTGATTAGCCAGGTAACACTGACGATGGGAGAGGGGTGGGGGTGCATGGCTAAATTGCACTGCATCACAGCTGGTGCATATTAAACATGTGTCAAGGTGAAGTAATAATCTATGCCAGGCTGGTAATGTTTGCCCACGCTCCTAAAATTGCTCCTGGGAATAAACAGGTATAATGCATATTAACACACTGATACAACAATATTTTTGTATTCACAGAATGTTAGGCAGCAAATAACCAGGTTTGTAAAAAATCACTCAGGGTTGACTTTAATTGCACATCAAATTAACGTTGCTTGAATAAAAGCTAGCACCTAAGAAACAAAAAGAGCTGACAGAGGTCTAGCATAGTGTATGGCCAGAGGCTTTGAATGGAGCTACTCAACACAATGCACACAACAGCATGGATGCAGCAGCAAGTGTCATTATGCTGGACATGTTGGAAGAGAAAGAAGAGAAGGCGAGAAGGCCAGGTATATCCGAGGCCTTAGGAAGACCATCAGACTTCACTTCTCTCCCAGGCAGCATATCTGCCACACAGGACAGAACTACCTCGACCTCACCTCCTCATGGGACGAAGCTTCCCTTTACTATGGATGCCATTCAAAAATTGTGGCATCTCTCTGAACCAGACTTGCAGCTAAGGAGCAACATCATCACTGCATTGACATTGTCAAAAATGTCAATGGCACTCTATTTTTATACTACAGGGTTCAAGCACCAGCCATGCACTGGCTGGAGACCTCAGAGGGAATAACTGGTTTGCAACTTACTGTTGTGTTATTGAGGTCACACATTACATTTAACTACAGAGCAGTGGCAGAATCTATGCGGCTATTCAAGCACTCGTGGGATATCGCATCAACAGAAGAAGATACCTTTCCATGAAAGTGCAATGTTTGCGAGCACCAGCAAATCCCAATGATGTTGGTTGCTGCATGATTCTGCACTTTGGGAGTGAGGTAAACAGGATCTCTTTAGGGTTGGGGTGTCTCCAAGATGACACGCCTGATAATGGAAGCTTGGAACCAAGTCAACCTTCCACGGTAGACTCAATGGGGAAGAAATACAACTTGCGCTGGTTTCCAGCATGAAATGGGTAATACAATCGGAACGCATCCTGGAGATGTCGTCCTTAGGCCTGAGCATAATTGGACTTTGGACATCACTTGCATTGAATAGGCGAGCTACGGACGTCGATAGGGTATTCTGATGCAGCTCGCAGGTCAGGGCCGGTCCAATTGAGACCAACTGCAGGTAGGTTCTAGGAGGGAGGTGGAAGGGGCAGATCTAATCCGTCAGTGGTCCGCAGTATTTTAGTCGTGCAAGCAGGAGCACTCCTGCTGCTTCTGGCTCCACAGAAATGAAACTAGTAAAACATGTTCTGGCCATTTTTTGAGCGGACTCCAGCTGGTTGGGCAGCTCAAGACCCCGAACAACTGGGGGGAGCATGCGTGGTAGAAACTCCACCAATTTGCAGACCAATTTCAATTGGGGGCCTACAACTGGCTTAAATTTGTATATGCAGGGTGCAGGAGATTGTGATCCATGATTGGTCCACCCAACTTTGGTTTTACACCCAAAAACAGGCACAGCGATGTTGAATTTCTTCTCCAATAATCCGATACCTGAACCAGGTGGCCCCTCTTTACTCCAAGGCATTGTTAATGAATGACCAGTCTAGCTTGCTAATGGAACCTGCAGGTGTAGGCTTGTCATAGTGGCTGAAATCCTTCCTATTAAGTTCCAGATGGCCCTGCAAGCCAGTGCCCCAACAACTAGGGTGTCCTAGCTTAGCAGTGCTGGAAGTTTATCAGTGCTTTATACCAGTAAGCTGTGTGGTTTTAGCTTGTTAAACACCAGCAGTACTTCTCTGCATATTTTGGGGTTCATAAGCCTTGGCTCTGCCAACCTGTACCTTAGTTCTCTGGTCTTGGGCAAGTAAAATTTATCCCTACAGCAAGACAGAATGCACTCCATATTGCACAAACAGAAACCCTATAGTGGATGCAGATTTTGTACTAGCTTGGGATTTTTGCACATGTCAGATAACTAGCTAACCGTAAAAAGGGATCTTGAAAAGCGGCAACCATCGCTCCATGATAGCGCACAGCTTTGCTGAAGAATTGGCAACATTGCCCCGACCAGCTTGCATCATGCTCTGCAAGGAGACAAATGGCTGGTTCATCTGCTCATGAAGTATCCTTCATTTCATTGCTGGCCCATCAGGTCAGAATCATGAAACATTACACGAAGGCCGCCACTGAATAGCAGCCAACCCTTCTTCACCCACCACCTCTGGTTCTTCCACACCTGTGATGAATGTCTCACCCTGTGTTCCCTCCTGTAAATCGCTGAAACCATCTGACCTATTCACATCTGAGACACTGCCTGCTTCATATTATGCTGGTGATAGAGTGTAATACTGGTGTGCATGCTGCTGGAATTCAGGCATCTATATCTCTAGAAAGAGAAGATGGCATATGATGCTTACATGCATTTAATAATGCATGTTGTGCTACACAAACCCTACATACTATTTTTCGCAACATCGCACAATCCTTCTTTACACCTCCTGATAATCATACTCAGTGGCACAGTTAAAGCATATGTATATAATGGTACAAAACCAATAGGACCGTGTTAATCTCCTCTAACACATACATTACAACAGTGATTACACTTCAAAAAGTATTTAATTGGCTGTAGTATCCTGAGGTCGTGAAAGGCGCAATATAAATACAAGTCTTTCTTTTCTCTTTTTCACCCAGGCGCTCTAGGAGCTTCCAACCTGTAATCTCCATTATTGTCTCTTCAGTGTAGATAAAGGGTTTCTGTTGCTGTGTGATCCTGCCTGTTGAGACATTGGGGTAGATTTTAACTATCAGGCAGCTGACTAACGGCCGGTCCATTTTGATGGTTGGGACTCATTAGCATGCCACGGGTGAGCTGCGGGCACCAAACGGGCATCCCGCTACAGCTCGTCGGTTCTGGGCCGGTGCAATACTGGGTGGCCCAGAGGCTGACCTGGCCAGCAGGCAGGTCGTCAGGGGGTAGGGGGAACCCAGGGTGTCAGCAGCCCACATTATTCTCGTGGGGCCTGGAAGAGCCCTCCTGCTCCTGACCCCACAAAAATAATTTTAAACTTGCCTTTTTGGTGCATCTTCTCCTGTACTGCCCTGTCCAGTTGTCCGTCAAAATTGCAATCATATTAAAAGGGCCTACCGCCTGCAACAGTCCGGTGCTCGGGCTGGCCAGCAGAAGGCCCCTTTGAGAATGGCAGTGGCTGGAGCGCCAGTGTAAACGGGGCAGTAAGCCATTTTTGAGCCACTACAGCCCCGTTTACGCCATGCGGCCCACGTTAAAATCTACCCCATTGTCTTGTGTTGAAAGCAGTTTTCCTCTGCAAGGAAAAGATCAACATGCATTGAATGAGTGGGTATTATGCGGAATATTTTTGGCTACAACACTTCGTCTTTGGCCTAATGCATAGTTTCACTGAATGTAGCAGCTGAACCTCTAATATTAACTGTGTCAACTACTATTGTCAATTTTTTAATGTACATAATGATGGGTAGTCATCAAGCTGGAGTAGACAGCTCCAGATGAAGAACTAGCACTAGTACAAATGCAATGGACTGAATAGCTTCCTTCTGCGCTTTGATTTCTGTCATTCTATAATCTCTTGGGCAGGAAATTGCCCAGGTATATTTAAAGAGAGTAAATCGGGTGAGGCCCATCCTGTGGATTTGCTAGTCAGTGTTAGGTGAGGCCTGCTACTTGGATTTTTTTTCATCCTCCTTGAAGTGGCTGAGATTTGTCAGGTCAACAGGAAGTTCCAACCATGTGTAGACCAGATATGACCAATTTATAGGTCAACTAGTCAGAACTGGTCTTTTTATTCATACTAGCTGGAATTTTCAGTTGGCTAGTTTGTGTTTGAGTCTTGGATGATATCTCATGTGAATATATTTTGCTCTCTTAAAGGGAAAAGAGGGAAAAATTGGCCTGATCTTGGCAAGCCTTATTTGAACTGAACCTCCTACAGACCAATTAAAGGGCAACATTGATAGCTGTTGTGGGGATATAATTTTGTCACCCCAAATAGAGGGCTGCAAAACCAGGGGGAAATGTGATAAAATAAAGAGGAAAACAGCCACTTTTAAATTTGAGAAAAACTGTGTTTGTTTTTACATTTACTCTCGAGGAATCTTTGAAAATTTGCGTTATATTTGAGTTATGTCGAGATATATGACATCACTTACATATACTTTGCTATTGAACTTTGGTTTTTAAATAATACAAACACAAAGGGAAGTGGTGTGACTGGGGGTATAGGGGAATTTCCGAAATAAAGGGCTTTTGATACAACATTACGACACATTTATTTGGACAGGCTGGGGGAGGGGGCTGGAAGGTAGATTAATATGTGGATTTGTCTCTACAGAAATCATGAGGTTTGACACTGATATAAACATAAGCAATAATCCCTTTTTCTCCCTTTGGTAAAATGGATATATAACCACTCGTGGAGTCAATATTTATACAGTATTTAAAATTCATTGGAGCACCTGTGCTGCAGATCCAGTAAGTGCTTCCATCTGGGTCTGTGTGTGCAGTTAGAACCTTATCAACTCTTTATCCTGACAAATTATGACGCACAGATACGTAGTAAAACTAATTTATCATATGTGAACATTACACTATGGAAACATAACAGAAGGACTAGACTTAAGCAAGTGTATTACACGGATAATGTATTTGACATATTAATAAACTGCTGCATAGCTCAATATCACAGATGTGGGATGCCGATAAAGTGTGACAGATTGCTTATTGATGAAATACATATGTTTTGAATCATCAGCTGAGGCTTCCCATACAGAATAAGGTAGATCATTACATAGTTTAGTAAAGTGGGACTAAAATCTTTGCGTGCTGTGATGAAAGGAACTGCCTGTGTTCTGGGGTCTAAGTAGTGGGACCTCAAGAGGACCTAAAAATAGGAAGCAAGTACTCCAGGATGTTAAAGGAGGAAGATTCTGGTCATGATAAACTGGTCAGGTTACCAGGTTGATCATGATGCAGCTGGTGACATGGTGAAGGCATTGCATCAAAAGTCACTTCTGAGGCAATAATTTTTTTTCTTCATTTTAATGAAAGATATTAATTTTTTTAGAAAAAGAAAGTGTATGATTTCTCAAACAGTGAAAATACAAGCTGATATAGTAACTACTGCAAAAAAGTGTTGTCTTTTCCATGAAACAAACCTGCCCCAAGTCAGATCGTTACTAAAGTGACAATGTCTCTTTTTAGTGTGTTGGGGGAATGTGAGAGGGGTGGGAGTCATTGATTAGATTCACTCACTGGAATAGTCTGGAACAAATCCAGGTGAATCTTCACCCTGAAGGGCACTGTCGGCACATTTTATAATCCAAAAGACACTGGAGTTGGAACCTATCCTTAATAATATTTTTTTTCTTCTAAGTTTAATTGAATTTGAAGAATTGTTTTAATGGATATAGTTGACACCACTGTGTACCAATACATTTTAACTTTGTTTGCAAAAAGGACTTTTTCTCACGAAATAAACTAATTTTGTCATTAGAAGGACTCCTCATTGCAAAGAATTATGAGTAAATTTAACACCATTTTACATCGAGTTGCATCGTAACTACAGCACAGAAACAGGCCATTCGGCCCAACTGGTCCATGCTGACATTTATGCTCCACATGAGCCTCCTCCCACCCTCTTCATCTAACCTATCAGGATACCTTTCTCCCTCATGTGCTTATCTAGCTTCCTCTTAAATACATCTATGTTATTTGCCTCAACTACTCCTTATGGTAGCACGTTCCACATTTTTATCACTCTTTGGGTAAAGAAGTTTCTCCCGAATTCCCTATTGGATTTATCAGTGACTATTTTATATTTATGATCTCTGGTTTTGGACTCCTCTACAAGTGGAAACATTTTCTCTACGTCTACTCTATCAAACCCTTTCATTATCTTAAGACCTCTGTCAGGTCGACCCTCAGCCTTCTCATTTCTAGAAAATAGAGCCGCAGCCTGTTCAGCTTTTCCTGATAAGTATATTCTCACAGTTCTGGTATCATCCTTATGAATCTTTTTTGCATCCTCTCCAATGCCTCTATATCCTTTCTGTAATATGTTTTCTTTCTGTTTGCTTCTGTTTTTCAATATTTCTTTGAACTCCTCAGATGTCCTAGAAGGCTATGCTGATAGGGTTAGATGAAGAGCGGTGGGAGGATGCTCGTGTGGAGCATAAACGGCATAGACCAGTTGAGCCGAATGGCCTGTTTCTGTGCTGCAGACGCTGTGGGGTCTAAATAGGGTCACGTAGCGCCCATTCTTTAGGCGCTACGTGGACACCTAAGCCCCGAAAATAGAGTCCAAGATGCGCATGCACACTTCCAACGTGAAGTGCGTTGGACGCCATCTTGGTAAAGGTGTTTACACACGTGCACCTAATGAACACCGGCAGCATGTAAAATAGGAAGATTATGACGTTAATCAGTGTACAATGCTGATTTGAAGCAGCCGGCGGCATTTTCGAACTCCCCACTCCAGCCAACGCACTGTTCTAACCTCACACAGCTGAACAGAGGTTAAAGGGCATGAAGGACTCCCCACCAGCGTTACTTAAAGGGATCATGCAAGAGTTACAGGTTGGTTGCTGGATTAGTTATTCTGGCTGCTGGTACAATTGTGGGTGTTTGTGGAAGTTTTCTATACTTGGAGAAAGTTGCAATATTCTATAGAGAGTGGTCTGGCTGGTCGTACAGTACTGTTAGTGGCATTTAAAACAGTGTGCTGAACAAGATTGCTGCCCGACATGGGTGGCCTGCTAGGCTTCCTCTGGAAATTGAACTTGACTCGGAGCATGCAGAGAGGCCACGCAGAGCAGGACAAGATGCTAGAAGAGGGTGGAGGAGGAGGAGGCACAGGGCACTCAGCAGGAGGCCATTTCCAACGAGGGCCTTCAGGGACCAATTCTTTTACTTCAACTTCAGTGACGACCAGTGCATCAGACGGCTGCGGTTCACGAAAGAGGTCATGACTGAGATTTGTCAACAGCTGCAGCCACAACCGCAGCCTCAGAGCCGGGCAAGGACAGCATTGCCTGTGCTTTTACTTTTGATGGCTCAGGCTCCTTTGAGGCTGCTGCTGGCGATATAAGAGACATCTTGTGGTTTGCAGTGCACTGCTGTAGAAGGGAGGTTATGGAGGCTCTGTATGCACTCAAACAGATTCATCACGTTCCTTCTTGACAGAGACAAGCAGCATGAGCGAACACAAGGGTTTGCATAATGCCATGCGTGCTCCACATATTCATGAACAGAAAGGGATTCCACTCCCTCACTGTGCAGCAGGTGTGCGACCACACGCAGCGCATGATGCAGGTCAATGCCCGCTATTCTGGCAGCAGTCATAACTCCTTCAATCTGTGGCAGTCCAACTTGCCACCTTTATTTCAACCAGCCTGGCAAGTCAAAGGCTGGCTGGTGGGCGACAAGGGTTATTGGTTCATGAAATGGCTCATGATTCCAGTCCGCAACACACGCGCACATGCATAGCAGGCATACAATGAGAGCCATGCTGCCACACGGAACATTGTAGAGCACACCATAGGCGTCCTCAAGCAATGCTTCTGCTGCCTGGATTGCTGTGGAGGAGTCCTGCAGTACTCAGCTGAGCGGGTATCAAGATTTGTCGTTTTATGCTGCTTTCTGCACACCCCCGCCATTATGAGGGGACAGCCCTTGCCACTGCCTATCTGGTGAGAACCTGAGCCAGAGGAGGAGGAGGAGGATGAGGAAGAGGCGGAGGAGGAAGTGGAGGAGGAGGAGGTGGAAGTGCAGCAGGAAGCGGAGGAAGAGGCAGGGAGGCAACAAGGTAGACAGGCTCTGTCAGCCAGGACTCTGCATGATCTGATTATTAATAAGCGATACGAGTAACCTCAACGACACCTCCCCATTCACTGGCAGTCCCAAACTCCTTACCTTTCCACTCCCACATGACCATCACATTGTCCTCTGTATGATTACACATTTTTTCTTCCCTCAGCTCATCACAGAAATAGAAACAATTGCTAAATACAAATTCAAATACAAATTTATAAATGAACACGTGAAATGATTGAAAGAACATTACACTACTTACCCTTGTGCATTCCCTTAGTGCCTGTTGTTCGTGTGCCTTTACCTTTCCTAGTGCTCCCATGAGGTACAACCCCAGTGGCTGGAGCATGGGTGGTGGAAGGCTGCTGACCTTCATGTGAGGAGCGTGCAGATTGTCTTGGAGGATGACCTCAAGCAGCTCTGGGCCGGGAAGGCCCGGCTTCAGACTAGCATCTCGGCCTGGGTTGCAGCAGTCTGGCCTGGCTGGCTGACAGGCAACAGCAACAGCACTGGTAGAGTGGCAGGGGTGGGAGCAGAAATGCTGTCATCCTGAGAGAGGACAGCAGGTTTGACTGCCATGACACCACTGCCATTCACACAGGGCATGCCTCAGCTATCCTGGTGATCTGCTGGAGAACAGATTGCTGGACTGCTGTGCTGCCCCGTTCCACAGTGGAACCCAGAGTCACGATAGTAGCAGTCTGAGCTTCCAAAACAGCAGTCAGATCTTGGATATTTGTGCTGCAGTGGAAGCTGTGACATTGGTCATCAGACGCTGAACCATAGTGGGTTCCACAGATGTGCTGATGGAGGTGACCACCCGTTCCATGTGGGAAAGGATGGGCTCCAAGTTCTGCGCAAGGCCCTGTGCCAAGTTGGAGTTGGACTCCTCCATGCCCCTTGACATTGCACCCAGGCTTTCTGGCAGGCTTTCCAGTGCACCAAGCATTTGGTTGTGTACGCCCATCAGCCTTCTTCTGTAGCCTTACCCATCGAAGTCTTCATCTGACTCCTCTGCAGCAGATCTAGTGTGCGACCTCGCCCTCCGGCGAGCTGGCACTTGAGGTATCCATTCCCCCTGCCCTGGCCCCTGCAACCTTATGCCTGGTGTCTCATCGCATGCAGATCCCTCCTCTATCCTAGTCTCTAAACTACCCACAGTGTCAGTCTCTGAGCTGGTGGCTGTGAGTGTAAGATCAAGTGACGGTGTGTCTGCATCATCACCGTCATTTTCCTCTGCCTCCTCTGACGGTGCCGGTTCCAGTTCTTGGGTATCTGAAATGACAAAGGACACGGGTTGAGTTGTGGTGAGGGGAGAGGAGAAAGTAAGATGTGCGTACTCGCACCTTCTACAGCACGTGAGTTAGAAAAGAGTGTGGGATGAGGGAGAAGTGGGGAGCGGAAGGAGGATTAGGTATACAGAGACCCTCATCATCGATACCTCCAGCACCACCAGTAGCCACGGCTGCAGCGACAGCCCGTCCAATAAGCGACAGCACTGTCTCCTCCATGGGGGTGAGGATGTGTAGGTGTGCCTGACCACCCCCAGGTCTTTCCTGCTGCCTGTTGTTGTGTGCCACCATCTCCTGCAAGAAAGAGGGAAGTGTGTCAGTGAGCGTCCTGCAAGATGTTTGGGTGATGTGGCTGTCATGGTTGAATAGCCGCCAGTGTGTGACCTGTGAGTTGTGGGTATGCGGCTTGTAAGAGCGGTAATGTGTTTGGGTGAGATGCAGCATCTGACTTGTTGCGTACTAATGGAAAGAGTTTGTTGGGTGGGTGACGGAGGTTAGTGCATTGAACAGTGGATGAGGCCAGTGTTGCAGTTGGTAGGATGTGCCACTTGACAGTTGACCTCACTCATCTTGACCACTCGTGTCAAATCATTGAACTTCTTCCTGCACTGCATCCACGTGCAAGGTGCAATGCTCCTGGCATTTATCTCGTGTGCGACTTCCTCCCACTGCCTCTTCAGCATGTGTCTGGAGGGACTCCTGCCCCTCTGCGGATAAAGGATGCCTCTCCATGCATCCACCTCTTGCACCAAGGCCTGTAGTGCGTCGTCCGAGAACCTTGGGGCACGCTGTTTCGCAGGCGCAGGCATTCCTCACTTTCCTGTAGCACAAAGTTAGTTGACAACAAATTCCAGCTTTCCCTGCAGCCACAGTGCACCTTCCCTTTAAGAGGTGCAGGCTGCCTTTAAGTAGTGCTAGCCACTCCCGATATCGGGGCCCCCTGCTGGTGCGTGCAGCCACTCAACAGCGCAGGTAGCGCTGGCTGCACGCAGCAATCAAGTAGATCATCAGGCAGCATGAATGTTACGTGTTGCCTGCATCTCAACCAACAGGCGTGGGTTAATCGCGCATCGTGATCCCAACGCCCGTTTCAGGGGGTTAACCAATTAACCCCCCATGTAACTCTGTGTAACTATGTAACATCAGTAATTATAAATTTTGATAGGATCCTGTAACCTTTAGTTGAAAGTCAATGAATCCTGTAATAATACAACATGAATAAAATTTATGCTTCACATATGTCATTTGGAAGAATCTCCAGTGTCAAACATTCAAGTGATTCTCGTGCCTTCCTTTTAGTAATAAATGGGAGCTGAGTTGACACATTATTTGGCTCTCCTTTTCCATTATGAATGGCACAAATTATAAACATCCAGTTGTTGAGAAACTCATCTTCCTGGTAGGTTTCTCAAACTTGGAGGCACTCCATAACAACACCAGCTAAATTTCAAAGTTTTTCGTTGTATGTGAAAGGCTTTGGGTTGTTTATGACATGATAAGGAACATATAAATACATGTCCTCTCAAATTTAAACAGCTTTACATCAAACATCAAACAGCTTTAAACTTCACTTTCCTGCTCCTATGAACAGTGATGATGTCAAAAATTAAGTCAGTGAAGGCCAAAAAACATGACTGCTGCCAGCCCTCCCACTGTACTGGTAAACATGTGCAAAAACCATTACATCCATGTGTGGAGATGACTGAGATTGCTTTGGGTGTTCACGTTTGGCAGTGGTTGATATTTTGGCACCTGCTTTCGCCTTCTTGCCTTCTTGACAAAGAAACACAATATATACGTTTCTAGAAGGCACCTACTGCCAATCCTACCCCTTCAGAATTTACTATAAATTTAGTGTAAGAAAGATCTCACAAAACAGTACTAAAGTGGGGATTCTGGGTGCTTACCAGCTCAAGTATTTCATAATCTGTATACTTGTGGGCACTTTGGAACCACTTGGGTTAAACTTTAAAGGAAGATAGTATCAAGAGGAGAACTGACTTGGGAGTCTGACAATATGAGAGAGCTGAATTCATATGTATTGTGAAAAGCATTGAATATACCTCTATTGGTATTAACAAAATATGTCTCTCACTGTTGGGCTCAATAAATATTTCCAAGTCCTTGTGTGTTGCAGACTAGCATGTCACGACTCACACTTGCATCCAGTGGGAACTGATCTCATGTGAAACTGGTGGTAGTTGTCACCCGTATTTCTCATCTGAGAGAAATTCTCTTGATAAATCTTACACAGCAGAATAGTAAATGCTAAAGCTTGTCGGTTGCTCAAGTCTAAATTGTGTTGGTTGGTGTATATAATATTTAGCATAGGGAAAACTGTAAAACATTCCTCTCTAAGTCTTGTTTAGGAGCCCATCCTGCTGAAGTCCAAATGGTGGTAATTGATAGTTATACTCCTTAACATATTCTCCATACGTCCTAGAGAATAGTTCCACCTACAGAAAATCAGTTCTTCTGAAAATATCTCTGGTACCTTTAAAAGCTGCTACACCTTGTGAAGATACAGTATATCTGTGCCCACACCATACGTCTAATTCTAATCAGTGATGAACAGTAAGATACAGATCATGGCCATGACTCCCCCACAGCGACAGGTCCTATGAGATTTTACGATGCGTAAACAGAAGCTACATCATTGAGCTCTGTGCGGTTTGATCTTTATTTCCATCACAGAGGTGCCTGAAGAACTCACCAGAAGATAGTTGAGAGTGAGTTATGACTAACCCCATGAGTGGGGAGAAAGGATATTTTGTGCAGTCGGGTTGTAGCAATTGTGCCACGTGTTTTAATAAATATGCTTGATTTAAAAAACACAATAAACAATTTCAGCTTGGATATGAATAGTAAACCAATGTGATGTTTTCACTGCTTTATTGTGACCTCCTAAGTATGTCAATAGGAATTTTATTCTGAGAGTTTCATGGACCACAGGACTGTTATATTCAAATATTGAAATGGCAGTGCACCTCTTTCTAACATTTAGAAAGTACATTGGATATGGTTGCCAGAATTCTGCATACATTAACTTTGGGAACTGCACTGGTTTTATTTTAGACATTCAGAATGGCAGAAAGTGAAGGAATTTGTTTTGAATCTATGATTTCTGACTCCATCCTCATATCTTGGATATTTGGCGCCTATGACCATCAGGTGGAGAATGAAAATTTTAACAAGTACTCACAGCTTTTCTCTAATCAGATCAATCACATAGACGCCGATGATAAAGAATCAACATGCTCCAAGGAGGGGTAGGGGATAGTCCTTCCAACAGTTGTCACTTCAAAACACTTGCTATACTTTTTGCAGGTTGAAATGGAGGGCGAGAGTCTATGGAGCCCCTCACATGAGCTTTGTAAATATATTTCTTTTTTAAATAGTACTTTTTAATCAAAATAGTCACACAGAGGCAATCTATAATTACTCCCCCACAGAATTACTGTCGCCCTTCATTTGCTTGATAGCCACGTGCATCAGAGTAGCAGTTTGCATACATGCCACCTATCGGATTTGTACAGTTAGTACTGTTAGTGGGGACAGCATTGCTGGAAACACAGTCATCACATTGATCAGATTGTGTCTCTATCAAGCAAAACACACCAGCACTGACTCAAATACTGAGAATCAATTGGTGCCTGAAAAGTGGAAGGATGCCCCAATTAACTGGCGTCGACAATATTTTGAGCACAAGGGTTTCCCAAGTGCAGGACTGTGAGACTATTGCAGTCCTGATCGAAAGCATTTTCCCGCCAGTGCTAGTTCTCAGTTTTACAATAGTTTTCCTGGTGTCTAACCTCTACCGATCTGTAATAAAGATAATTGCACTGAAAGCAGCTGGAACATTAACTTCTGCTATCAAAGGTTTTCATGATTTCCTTAGGGTCTCAGAGTGAGGTATAAGAATCTCATGGACATTTGAAATCTCCCTCAGCGGTGTGCACATTGAGAGCAGATCCCAACTGATGCATAGTCTGTCTGTATTTTGCTCATCAAAATACCGTATATGTTTGCAGTTTCCTGAATGCCATGTCGTTCCATTCCCTGTGCCTAGTAAATCTCATGGTAAAATGCATTAAAAGCCCCTTCTCTTACGCTCAGCTTAAACATTTTTTCCTTTTCCTGTGGAAATCATTTTTGACTCGGAGCTGTCAAGTCAATCTATTAGCAAGTCATTTTCAGTGCTAACTCACTATACTGCAGCTACACCTGTTAGATGTAAATATATATACTTTTTATGTATAAAGTAAAGCCTGTCAGGTTTCAGGTGTCAAGCGTTGCCTGCGATCTATAAGGGCTCGCATAGTAGCGCTCTTGTTTGGGCTGATCTGAGCTGCCTCACTCCTCAAGGGGAAACTCATGTCACTTTATGTTAGTCCATACAGCCGCTGGCTGTTAACTCAAACTGCACTTAGCAGGAGCAGACTGAAAGAGATCGAAACTCGTGAGGGGCCGGACTGTTCGTAAGTGTGGTGCCTGAGACGTGGAGGCAGAGGGGGAAAAAAATGTTGGCAGCATGTGCCCAAATGAGCAGAAATTACTGAAATGATAATAAATGTAGATGGTCTGGACAAAATGAAATGATCCATCTCGGTGCATAAGCAGCACTTGAGCCGCATTCAATCAGCCTGTCATACTTATTGCCTGGCATTTTTGTGAAGAATCTGTCCACTAAAATTTTTTGTCATTCCTATTTCCTTGTTATCAGTCCGCTCCTCAATGGCGACCGGAGATTAACAACAATTCATAGAGCACATCCATTTCTGATAAACCTTATCCATTACTTCACGATCCGCGGGTCCATCCCATTTCACCTCAACCATTTATCATCTTTAACGCTGACAGCTAAACAGAGTGCTTTAAAATTTATCTCGGTGTGTCGACAGGGCGGATCTATTCGTCAACCTGTAGAGGTGCAGCTTAGCCTCTTCCTCTTCTTATCAGGATTCCACAGTAAAAGATTTGGCAGAGATGCCCGATTAATCATTGGCCGCATCAATTTGCTTGATTTACTCTCTTGTGGGAAAAGGGTGTAAACACAGCGTACTGAGGCAGCGCGAAACATAATGTGTCTGTCTATAGGAAAAACATTAGCAGATCATCCTGTCTTGTGATTGATGGAGAAGTGAAAGGCAAGACTCTGGCGTGCTTGAATCTTATAAAGGACAATAAAAAGGTGAAGCTGTTTTTAAAAATAATCATACCAACAGTTTAAGTCACGTCACCTCAACATGCACTTTGATGTTTTAATTTGTGTTTATAAATATAAAATAGACAGATTAACAAAAAACATATTTTTTCACCCAAAATGGAAAAAAAATGCTCGTTATCCTTGCCTCTAACTAAAAGACTCATGCTGTTAATTTTTTCTCAGCATATTAATGCAAAAAGCCTCCAAGCTTCAGCAGCATTCAGCAGCAATAGGGTTAAGCAGAAAATAAAATATACAGTTTCAATGGTGGGTCAATACTGAGTCTTCCCGACTTGAACAAAGGTTTCATCAAGATTTCATTTTTTCCCCTCTTTTTTGCACTTTATGTGTGTCTCTCTCACTCTGCCTCTCCCCCGCACTCAATGTCCTCTTAACTGAAGTTTTTCAGCTAAAACTAAAATGTAAAAAAAAGAAATGTATCCCAGTATAAATCTGTCATCTATCAGGGCAGTGACAGATGGCTTGCTGGATTGTGTTTCATTATAAAACATTGCAGGAGTCACTCAGATTCATACTGACATACACTCTGAAAAATTCTGAAAAATTTGGCAGCCAACCTGCTAGGGAGGAGACCAGATTAAAAATTAGAGCAGTACATGCATGGTTTTTTAATGCTTGATTAAATGCCATTCATAATCAACAATTTGTACATAATGGGATTAAATTCTTATCTTTAGCCCATCTTTTCTTTTATTTTCCACCAGTCTACCTGGTGATTCTGATTTTACATGCTGGCATGGCATTAATGCTTCGGCTAAACATTTGCTAGTGTACATTTATTTAATTATTTAGTGACACCATTTGTAAAACATTTATATTTTTCTTTTAACTAGTTTGATCTAGTACCAGGTTTAGCTAGGTTGTTTCCTCAAGACTGACATAGCACTCCTCTCTTCTAGATGGATTTGTCCCTGTGATTGAGCACTGGGCTTTAGGAGGATATATAGGTGGAGGGGGCAGCTGGTCTTAACTGAGCACTCAGGTCAATCCAAGCAGTCAGTGCGAGTTGGGGATTGGGGGAATGACAAGTATTACACTATTGTAGCCAGATCACCCTCACATCTCAATGTAAGCAGAATTGCAATGAATGAGTGATGCCTTCATGCTCCTGCACCAAGGCTGTGGTAATGTTGTTGCTAGTTTTCTCTAGTAAAAGTGAAGTTTGTCCAAAGGAGGGGATTAATGATCACCCCCAACATTTGGAATCCAGGATCAAATCCGTCCCGGATCTTTAATGCATGTTTTTTCCACTGCAATACCGCATGTAAGTCTGATTTTCCTGAGTGCAGCAGGTGCCTCAGGGCAAACCAATCTGGCAGTGGGGGCTTCAAACAGGAGTGAGGCCCCTTATTTGCATATGCTGATTTTTTTGACCTTTACCAATATGGCAGGCGGCGTACTCTGACTCGTAATGAACATGCACCCTGCCCAACATGTTGGAAGCTTAGAAGGCCGTTTAGTGCCCACTACGCGGCTGAATTTCTAGGTCAATGAGCTTTGGCAGGCTACATAACCAAGAGGGAGACACCACGGTCTCCCTATATTTTCCAGCAGGGATTGCTGGAAAGCAACTAGGAATGATAGAATCATAGAATCATAAAAAGGTTATTTGGCCCATCAGAGTCTGCGCCGGCTCTATGCAAGAACAATCCAGCTAGTCCCACTCCCCCGCCATTTCCCCGTAGCCCTGCAAATTTTGTCCTTTCAATTACTTATACAATTCCCTTTTGAAGGCCATTATTGAATCTGCCTCCACCACCTCCCCGGGCAGTGCATTCCAGATCATAACCACTCGCTGTGTTAAAAAATTTTTCCTCATGTCACCTTTGGTTCTTTTGCCAATCACCTTAAATCTATGTCCTCTGGTTCTTGACCTTTCCGCCAATGGGAACAGTTTCTCTCTATCTACTCAGTCTAGACCCTTCATGATTTTGAATATCTCAATCAAATCTCCTCGCAACCTTCTCTGTTCCAAGGAGAACAACCCCAGCTTCTCCAGTCTATCCACGTAACTAAAGTCCCTCATCCCTGGAATCATTCTCGTAAATCTCTTCTGCACCCTTTCTAAGGCCTTTCTTGAAGTGCGGAGCCCAGAACTGGGCACAATACTCCAGTTGTGGCCGAACCAGTGTTTTATAAAGGTTCATTGTGACTTCCATACTTTTGTACTCTATGCCTCTATTTATGAAGCCCAGGATGCCGTATGCTTTTTTAGCCACTCTCTCAACCTGCCCTGCCACCTTCAACGATTTGTGCACATATACCCCCAGATCTCTCTGTTCCTGTAACCCTTTTGGAGTTGTGCCCTCTAGTTCATATTGCCTCTCCTCATTCTTCCTACCGAAATGTATCACTTCACATTTTTCTGTGTTAAATTTCATCTGCCACGTGTCCGCCCATGCCACCAGCCTTTCAAACCCTCTTGACGTCTATCACTATCCTCCTCACTGTTTGCTACCCTTCCAATGGGAACCATTGCTATTTTAAAAAAAATTCTCCCTCCCTTACCACAGGAGCACTGATACCAATTGTAGTTCACCTAACGCTTCCAAGATCAGATCAACTTTGATCCCATATTTGAAGGAGAAAGCATCCTGAGTGCCCTAACACCAGCAGCAAGATAATTCTAAAGTTTTTGGTGTAGCCATAAACTGCATGTTTTAAAGCAGTTCACAACACAACCATTGCAGTTAAAAGACAAAATAAGGCTTAACATCATGGAGAAATAAAATAGGACAAGACCTTGTAATGCCTTATGTTATCTCATGGACATGTTTATTTAATGTCATAAACATTTGATACTGCTTAAAGGAGAAAGGTGCCGGAATGCAGCTTCTTGACATAATTGTGTCATTGATCACAGCTGCCGCTACTCATTTTTCATCTTTATATAAACAAAGGTAAAAATTCCTAAGAAAAAACAAAACATATTGATTGAATATCTACTACAACACTGCTATTCTGCGGTCACCCACATGGCGCAAAGCAGTAGCGTTTTGGAGTAGCCTGTTTGCGGTATTGATGCCACTTTAATCCCTTTTAAAATTAGCGCTGGGAAAGAGAATTATCATGATTTTTAAAAAAATGTATTTTAGATTGTAAAATGAATGTAAAGTACTATTGGATTTCTTACACCATTAAACTTAAAACTAACATTCATATTTCATGGATTATTCAAAAGGTCCTTCAGTGATCCTTCAGGCTATCAGCACATTTTTCAAAAAGGAAACAACTAACAGTTTTCTGACTAAGAAGCCAGATCTGGAAGTTTGAAATCCTGAATCTACACTTGGAAATATTATTGCTGATATTAAGGTGTTTTAGGTAGCTTAATCTAGTACGATGTCATTTATTTAAGACCAGAAGAGCAGCTTTTGCCTAGGTGGTTGAAAGCTGGGCTTTGGGGGAGTGGGAGTGAACTTGTACATGGAGCGGGCAAAATGGACCATGTGACGAGATAATGTCATAAACTGAAGGCATGGATGAGGTTCAATTTATGGCATCATTAATAGGAACGTCCAAAAGAGAAAAGAGAACAATATATTTGAAAATGGAGTTTAAAGTATTAAGGTTTTTAATACTTAAGTTGGAAAGGGACCTTGCACCTATCAGATTTGTTATTTTGGTGCTGCTAGTCATCGACTGGGTTCTTACTTTAATAATAAAATACTTCATGTTGTTTTCTACATTTCTATCCTCTCTCCCTTTATAACATTCTGCATTGTAATTTAATCTAAAACCAATTATGACAGTGTCTGTGTACATGGATGTATTAGAAAATGACTTCAGTCGTATTGAATTGATTGTTGCATAATTTACCTGATTCAGGTGATTAATTTTCAGATTCTGTTTTTGATGGTGCCAAGAATGGCGGAATTATTCGCAAATTATGTGGCGAAGGCGATAAATTATGGAACATCGTTCAACCTCAGGCGACATCATCTCAAATTAATTAAGCAAATAATTAGACCCTCCCCCTAAAAAAAATCAATTGGAAAAGCATGTACAAAGCTACTGAGTGATGATTCTCCTTGAGTCATTTCCAAGTGCAACAATGTACAATGGATGTGGCATTTTTCAGGATTATCCAGTATATCAACTTAATTTGACTGAAAGTTATTTGATGAAAACAATTTGGCGAACAAAGAGGTATTTGCAAAGAGAATATTTTGCGTAATAAAAGGGCAGGGCCATTAAGGCCTATCAAGACACTTTACCTTATTGATCAGGGGGAAGGAGCTGTGATCCTAGCATCATGTCACCAATTGTGTCTGTCATTACTGATCTTTTGATTTCGATAAAAATGAAAAGTTAAAAGAATGATTGAAAAAATTTTGCGCGGTGGTGGATCTGGCTTGCAAAGTTTCTAGAGTGGGCTGTCCCTGTCAACTTCAAAAAGTCCTTGACAAGGTGACAACAGCCTTTTAATAGAAGACAGATTCCTTGGGATGGTGAAACAATGTTGGTAACTTCTGACATATTTATTGCTAAAAAGTTTCCCCCAAGGAAATGGTGGGTTTGGTAGGGAAAGAACAGTTGAGTAGCAGATTGTCACTTCAGGCTTTCAAGAACTTAAAGCAGTGTTTATTTGCTTAGAACTTTGCAGAGGTCTATGTACCTGTAAGAAGCTCAGTCATTTACATTCTGTTCTGGATCAAATTCAAATTAGACCAGATTTTTCCATTTACATCAGATTTTCTATATTTGAAAGTGTATTTAGACAAGTGGGCTCTCAGAGGGGAACTGGTGAAAGCTGAATCACCAGATAGTACATATAAACGGGGAGAGTTTTCTTAAAGGGACAGACCACTATATCTGACTCATGCAAATTAAGATCAAATTTTGAAGTTGAAATTAATTTTGGATCTCATTCCTACATGACAATGAATACCCATGAAACACATTTCACACAAAAAAATTCTTTGTAAAAGTAAATTTTCGTCTCTCCACAGCGCTGGGTCAAAGTGAATACTTTCATTCCAATATTTATCATGCTGGATTATGGAATGGTCACACTGGAAGATTCCACACAAGAGAAGCAAACAATAGATTGGTGATAGTGGCCCTATTTATAAACTAAAGGGCACAATTCTAAAAGGGGTGAAGGAACAGAGACACCAGGGGGTATATCGTTGAAGGTGGCAGGGCAGATTGAGAAAGCGGTTAAGAAAGCATATGGGATCCTGGCCTTTATAAATAGAGGCATAGAGTACAAAAGCTAGGAGGTTATGATAAACCTTTATAAAACACTGGTTCAGCCACAACTGGAGTATTGTGTCCAGTTCTGGGTACCGCACTTTCGGAAGGATGTGAATGCCTTAGAGAGGGTGCAGAAGAGATTTACTAGAATGATTCAAGGGATGAGGGACTTCAGTTACGTGGATAGACTGGAGAAGCTGGGGTTGTTCTTCTTAGAGAAGAGAAGGTTGAGAGGAGATTTGATAGAGGTATTCAAAATCATGAAGGGTCTAGACAGAGTAGATAGAGAGAAACTGTTCCCATTTGCGGAGGGGTCAAGAACCAGAGGACATAGATTTAAGGTGATTGGCAAAAGAACCAAAGGCGACATGAGGAAAAACTTTTTTACACAGCGAGTGGTTGTGATCTGGAATGCGCTACCTGAGGGGGTGGTGGAGGCAGATTCAATCATGGCCTTCAAAAGGGAATTGGATAAGTACTTGAAAGGAAAAAAATTGCAGGGCTACGGAGATAGGGCGGGGGAGTGGGACTAGCTGGATTGCTCTTGCAGAGAGCCGGCATGGACTCGACGGGCAGAATGGTCTCCTTCCGTGCTGTAACCATTCTATGATTCTATTTACACAAAGGTTTACATTTTGACTCATTAGTGTCTGAAACGGCAGGCTAAATGTAAACTTGAGGAATACCTATGTCAACTTAAGGAATACCTAAGTCAACTAAGTTAACTGCCACCTCATACAGTGAAAGTGGACTTGATTGCTAACTTCGGAAAAGAAATGAACACACTCCCAATTCACCTGAAGCGAAGGAAGTGTTCTTGACTAAATCCCTATACTGTGTTACAACTTTACAACCCACTCTCAACCATTGATGTTCGCTGGAGAAAGAGTTAGAATACAGTACATTGCTCCTTTCACCAGTTGCAGGAAAATTACAAATGCTTGTTGAAAAATAAAGAAGAACATTTACTGTGAATCTTTTCAAGATAATTCCTTTTTAAAATTAAACTTTGCAAGGATGTTCAGATATTTTCAAGGGAAGAGATGGTGCATATTAAATTTCAGAAATACGACTACCATTCCAGGTTTGCTTAATTTCCAACACTATTTTTAATGTTTTTTTAATTGTCTGATATCCTGAGGAGCTGAGGAGAAGGTCACACGTCACCAAGGTACTCCCAAGCAACCTCAAGGTTGTGGCTTAGGAAGGTGTTGTTAAAAACCTGCACCAACAGTGCCTCCAGTGGAATTGTCTGGGCCCTGCCTATTCATTAGTGGTCACAGCTGTGCAGCCGTTCAATTACTTGGAAATAATAAGTACATTTAGCAGTGAATTAAATATTAATTAGTCTTCAGTGAGTTCCTTTTTAGCATTGAGAGTCAGAAATGGGTTGTCTGGAGCATGAAGTTCCTGGTGCCAGAATGAGGAGAGACAGAGAAGTGTGCAAATATCTTTATTTGTTCTTACTCTGTCTCTTCCTCTTTTTATTTTCTTTCTCTCACACTCATCCCAAGGTGAAACGAAGGCAGGCTGGAGAGGAGAGGACTGGCATGATCTTGTGATTAAACAAAAGGATTCAGCCAACATGTGTAAAATTAAGTGATCAAGAGTTGATTACAGAGTATATTGATTGTGTACTGATGGATTAAATAGAGTCGTGATCTGGGTGAGATTCGAGGGAGAGAGAATTTACTAGTTAGCAAGGAGCTCCCGGCCCAGCCGCAGCTCTTCATACATTTTTGGAATAAATCTGTGGAGAACGCGCGGAATTATAATCGATTATCCATTTCTCAAAGTCACTTAAGGGGCCAGAGCAACGAGCTAAGTGCGTGGGGCGACAATTCCTAGTCCATATGCATCGTCATGTGTGTGTGCTGGAGGGGTGGAAACAGCACTGACCCTGCGTGCTGCAAGCTGATGAATCCATTTTCTTGTAGGAAATAGTTTTGACAATCCAATATCTGTGTTTCGATATGTGCCCCCCAGGGAAAAGACACTGCCCCAGTCGCCCTTTCAAATTATAGGCATATCAGTATATCACTATCCTAACAGGCTGCCCTCCAAGTCAAGGACATAGGCGCTTAACTGTGGTGTGAATAATTTTTTTTTATTATTATTTTTAAAGAGACCTTCTCTTAGCAAAACATCTTACAGGATTTTGAAATTGCCCTACAGGATCAAATTAGATCTTGTAAGACATAGTAGAAAAAATGCTGCAAGATTTATAGTCTGCCTTATGGAACCCTACAGGATTTATCCTACAGAATGATGAGAATCCTATATAGGATTTTGAATAGTATACTGTAGGGTATTATTTGTAATTGTTATCTATTTTCTTAACACACCCTAATGATTCGAATGGAGGAAATTGTCATTAGAAATTTCTAGCTTTCAAGCAATAATTTGTGTTTGGAAGCAGCAGGCAGTTCAGGAGCCCAAAAAACGATCTTAGAAATAAAAACCTTCTGTTTTTTTTACAATGCTGATTTTTTTTCATTACTTGGGTCCAGCTTTAGAAAAGCTTTATTCCTGATGGCCTGGGGTGAGGGGGGTGGGGGCACATTGTAATGATGCACCGTGTTATGAACTGGTTGGAATGCAGGCTCACTTTGTGATCTTGCCCCCACTAAATGCCTGTTTAATTTAACTGCAGTTTGTGTATGGTCTCAGCTGCTGTGACTTAGGGGCAAGCCACTTCCCCAGGAGCATGGACAGAAGGCTGGTGTCACTCATTGCTACTCTTGCTAATGTTCTTGCAGGCAGTTCGAAAATGGCTTTGGCAGAGGTTTGCGAACAAGTTTTTTGCCCAACCTCCTAGAATGAATAATGTAGCTTGACATGGGTGGGCAGGAGCCTTGATAGAGAAAAAGATTCATTTAGAAAACATTTGGAAAGAAGAGAAATGAAAAATATAAAAATTACTATGAGGCAGCTGAGCTATATATTCAAATGGTAACAGTATAATTTTGTAGCTCTTCTGTAGCATTGCTCACAGAGAGTGGAGAAGTGGGATATCCCTGACATTGGCACATGGGTCATTAGAAGTGAGTCAAAGGTCGGATGTGCAGGGGGACCCAAAAGACAGGGAAGGGAAGAAACATGAATGCAACATTGAGTTACGGCAGTAATGAAGGGTGGAAAGAAGAATAGGAACTCCGGGAATGGGAGGTGAAGGCAAGGCTAAGAAAGGAGAAGGCCTCGGAGGTGAAAGTTAATGAATGTACGGTAAGATGTGATGGTTAACTCAAGTGATAACTTTTACATTTGTTTTACAAGATTCTTGAATTTTGTATGTTTATTATTATGTTATATGAATGTTGTATGTATATGGTAGAGTGGATGAAGAAATAATATGGTTGCTGATAGATTTTTCCACTAGATTTGAAGAAATCACAAGGATAATTCAGTCAATGAGAAGAACGTGACTTTTTTGTGCTTCAGACACATTTAAAGTAGGTTGTGTGCTATACACAATACTTTTAACTATATATCGATAACAATTACCGTTTGCATTATTTGTGATTTTAATACCACATAATGAAATCAAATTATTGTGTTAGGATATCAAGGCCATTATTATGTACTTATCGGAACAATCACTGGATACATCACAGGAAAGGAAGATGGGATATTTTACACAACTATGATGAAAGCATAGGGTCATGTGACAGGAAGTGGGGATTTTAAAGAGAAATAATGCATTGCAAAGTGACGAGAATTTTCCCTTTAAAGAAATATATTCTCAAACTGCTATTACTGCAAGAACAGTTTGTTGTGATATTTCATCTGAAGTTCACTTTCATTTGATATTTTAAAAAGTATCAATATTAATGATTTTTGTTTAATTTTTATTGGCCTACGTATATGTCATTATTCTGCACAAGTGCAGTGTTCCGTTATTGTAAGGGAGCAGGAAGTTTATGCTGCTGACCCAGATATAGGCTAATGTGGTTATTGTAGAATGTGTTTGGTGCATAAGATACATCAAAGTGAGATCCCAAGTTCATGTCAGACTTCTCCCACAGATTTCCAGTGGTATGTCATTTGGCACTGATGTCAGATAGCTCAGTAATGGGCGCCCAGTGAAAAGGTACATGTTAGGAGAGAGAGAGTGAGAGCAAGAGGGAAGTCAGAGTGGGGGGACACTACTTATTTCTAATCGAGGGCCAAAGTTTCTATGTATGAAAGATTCATGTCAGTGTCAGACTTTAGCCAGATGCACATGTGAATCAGCGCTTCCCTTCATAAATTATAGTGCTGCCATGCTATACTTCAGTAAAGACAAAAAATTGCACTCCATCACCGTCTTGCCTGGCTTTTAGCGGTATTGATCATGCTGGTACCTAGTTTACTGAGGCAGTTAAGTGTGGCATCTTATTTTGCGCTGGGATAAATGAAAAGAATATTAGTACGCTGACTTTTCATCCAGTTTTATTGAATCTTTTGAGCAGCTGCCCTTTCGTGTAATGACATCGCTGACAGGGTCCTCATTAAGGCCCAGACAGTAATTGTGATGCATCTACTGTCCGACATTTTCATTGAGTTTTAGATCTATGGAGCGGTAGGATGTATGGATTCGCTCAGTTTCTCAAATTAATACACAACTCGATCCATCAGAGCCCCTTCCATGCTCTTTCATCTTCCCTGTCCCCAGAGGTCCATACGCGGTAATGTGGAGCATCATTCTCCCAGACAACTACACAATGTCTCTTTTCTCCTGCTCCTTATTTATTCAATGTTTCTGAGCAAACACGCCAGATAAAGTTGTCAGGCTTTATTAAAGAGGTCCCTGATGAAGTATTTATGAAAATCTTAATCAGCTACCTCCAGTCCAAGGGGAAAAAAAGACAAGGGAGTGTGCTTTGAAAAAAGAACTAAAAGACAACAAAAACATTAATGTAGAATTGCATTGATTTCTAAGCTTTAAAAAAAATCTGTACATCTACTGGTTGGGATCTCAGTGCAAACGTTTATTAAGGCTACTTTAAAAAAAATTGCATTGAACTTGTTTGTTCTTATAATGTGAGGTGGACCTGGGTTATCCAGAAACATTCAGATTTAAGTGTTTAAAGCTGAAAAAAATCTTAAGATTTGTAAGCATTTTAATATTTTTAAATTGGTTAAATGCAAATCATCAAAACACATGCTTCATTCTTTGTCATACAACATGTTGTACAATGATCTCTGTATATTTTAATTCTTAAAGGGGGAACCTAACCACCAAAACCTCTTTTTCAAAATCAAACATGTACATATCATTATTGCTAACTTAAGATTCTGCTTATTTCCGTTGATTTTTTTTGATCGTAGAAAATTTTTATTTAATTGGTAAGCGCTGATTGTGACATCACCGGGAATAATGATTGGGAGGAGTTACTTAGTTTGACACTAGTGTGAAAGAAGTGAACCAACATATGCCCAGATGAAGCTGAATTACTCCCGGGTTAATGACTACCTCCTCTGATATTAATTTAGCTTCTTCACAGCGATGTGCTCAGTAACTCCTGTAAGACAGTTCCATCCCAGCACCCTGCGATGTTATGGGGGCGATTGTCATGTGCCTCTGAAAAATGGGGTGGTAGGCAGACGAAGATTTTTTTAAAATATCCTCCCACCCAGTGGCGGCCTCAATTTATCAAGTGGGCTGCAAAATGGGCAGCCAACACTCCTGCCCGAAACAGGCACGAGTCTTATTCAAATCGGTGTCCTCCGCTGGTTGTAGGACCTCCATGCAATTTTCCGGTATCAGTGGGCGGAATAGCAGGCTGCTCCGGGAATTGGGCCGACACCTCGGTGCCATGGGTTTTTGTGGGGCCACGAGAATTAAACAAAAGCATTGACTAAAAAATCAACTGAAGTAAGCAGAATCAATGTCTCCCTCCCCACTCCCCGCCTGAACTTTTAGCTTAGCTCTGCTGAGAAGCCGCTGGATTCCAACACCCCCCCACCCCAGATCGGCAAGCTGCCTGTCAGTGCTTGGTGAGTACTTGCAGCTCACAGAATACATTTAAATGAGACCTGACTATGAAAATGGTTCAGACCTCTCGCTGGTGCCATCAGGCGGGTGATGCAATCAGTCCATCCACTGCTCGCCCGATCTGCAAAATAATTGAAAACCGGCCCCGTTGTTTTTAAAAGTGAGCAACACCACGTTAAAGTTCTTGATAATGGTGCTGAAATTTTGCTGTGGGACACTGTCATACAAAGGCTCCTACTTTAGTTGAGGCATTAACCCATTTATTTTACGATAAGGGAGAGGAATTTCAGACAAGCGCAGGAAATGTTTGGATGGCAGTATCTCCTGGCATAATTGCAGGGCCCATGTCTTTGTAAGTATGTTTTGAAACAGTTCCAGCTGTTGAAACTTTCCTCTTTAATAAAATGTCAATAGATAAAAGTGAAAAACGGCTGGACATTTCATCAGTCGTTGTAGAGGTAGATTTTACAGGCTTCAATTTAAAAAATGCAAAGTGGGAACTGCTGAGAGCTGAAGCTTGACAGAGCACTATATGTCCACACCCCAACCTTAGAGACTCCAAGAAGATGGTAGCCCTGATTGGCAGGACCGACATGGTGAGTTGATTTTTAAAAATTGAACATGGACCTGTATTTTTTAACTAATAATTGACAGTTAGAAAATTAGGCATAGAGAGTCACTGCTGGACTTCCATTATTCTCCTATGTGGAGCTTATACTGAAGCGGTTTGATTCAATGTGCATACGCGTGCGTTCATACACAGATCTATATGCACACACATCTATACACACACCTATACACACACACACGCACACACATCCATACGCACACACCTATACACACACACATCTATACACACACACACACGCACACACATCCATACACACACATCTATGCACACACACACACATCTATACACACATACGCACACACATCTATACGCACACACCTATACACACACACACACCTATACACACACACACGCACACACATCCATACGCACACACCTATACACACACACACATCTATACACACACACACACGCACACACCTATACACACACACACATCTATACACACACACACACGCACGCACATCCATACGCACACACCTATACACACACACACATCTATGCACACACACACGCACACATCTATACACACATACGCACACACATCTATACGCACACACCTATACACACACACATTTATACACACACACGCCTATACACACACACACATCTATACACACATCTATATACACAAATACATCTACACACACAATCTACACACACACAAAACATCTATACACACACAAATGCAGTTATTATATTATAGGAATTAAAAATAGGTTGAGTCCATAGCCTTATCGGATCCCGAATTGTCTTTCACAAAAGCATAAATGTGCAATATCACCCGACTATGCACTGTGTTCAATTTTGGTCACCATGCCACAAAAAAGATATACATATATTGGAAAGGGAAGAAAAGAGCAACATTATTGATTCCAAGTGTAAAAGGTGGTAAACTATGAAGAAAGATTAGAGAACTTAAGTTTTATAGTCAGAAAGAAGATGGTATAGAGGGGGAAACCTCATCAAAATATTTATTAAAATATTACGGATAAATTAAATTCTGATTATTACTTAAAAAGTAAATCAAGACGGTAGCACCAAAGGACATAAATTTGAATTAGTGAAAAGTAAATTTAAAACAGATATCAAGAACAGCGTTTTCCTCAAATAGTGTAAATTGTCAGGCAGAGGAGCAGAGGGGCATGAATATTGGAATTGTTCAAAATACATTTGGATGCTATGATAGGAGGGCTAGTTGGAGTTAGTATGAGGACGGGTTTTGATGGTCCAAATGATCTTTTCTCATTGCTGACTTTTCTTGCATTTTTCTGGACTTTTTTGGGCAGCCTCTCTTCCTGCAGTAGTCCACTCCATCATGGATTTATCATCTCTGTGTAATTTTTTAGTTAGTGTCTTGCTATTTTATTAAAACTGAGATACAACAAAAAATTATTAATAAAAACAAAAACTACAAATGTTGGAAATCTAAAACAAAATAAGAAAATGCTGACAATACACAGCAGGGCAGTCAGCGTCTGTAGAGAGAAAAGACAACATTTTGGGCACAGCCCTTTTCCAGGACTAAAAACTGGAATAAAAACAAGTATTTTAGTAGAATTGGAAGAAAAGCGTGAGGGGGAACAGCAGATACTCCAATCACAGAGTGGAATTTAATTTAAACTTAATAAACTTGAACGAAAAGCTGGCAATTGTTAATGATATAAAAGATCATCACAGTGAGGCAAAGGAAAGACATTTAAAAAAATCTTCAACAGCTAATACAGTAAAAGTTATGTTACGTACCTATGACAAGCTCATCCCATTTTTTGTCAGATGTCACCCCCATGAACCCTCCTGGGAGAGGCACAAATTAAACAGTTGTAGCCAATTGAGAAATCCTCTGTTAAAATTCTCTTTCAACTTTTTAAAGGCAAGCCCTAGGAGGCCCCAAACCTGTTTGTTATTTTCCAGGATATGAGTGTCCCACCCAAAGAAAAAGGTGGGAAAAGGGGAGGAAATTGGGGGAAAAAAGAAATAGTTTGAAGATGCGGTTCTAAAACAAAATCTAAAAATACTGGAAACACAGACTCAGCCTGCAAAGAGAAAAATATAGTCCAATACCAAGAGTGCAGATCATCTCCTCCCCCAACAGAACTGACAAAAGGCCTACACCCAGACTGTCAAATCCCTTCCACTTCCAATGAACACCAAGAGACCCACCCCACATCATCAGCACCCCTGCTGTAAAGACAATTGGAAATTTGGCTAATATCTGACGTTAATGAAGACCAGAAGGCTGCATAGTGCCCAGGAGAAAGATGAAATATTGTTCCTGAAGCTTATATCGAGCTTGTTTGGACCAGTGTAGCAGGGGAACAGGGTGGGATTAGGAGGGGGAGTTAAAATGGCTGGCCATTGAGGTCAAGATCACACTTGTGGACTGAATAGAGGTCAAGATCACCCTTGTGGACAGACTAGGGGTCAAAATCACACTTGTGAGCAGAGTAGAGGTCAAGAACAGACTTGTGGGCAGAATTTAGGACAAGATCACACTTGTGGGCAGAATAGAGGTCTAGAACACACTTATGGGCAGAATAGAGGTCAAGATCACACTTGTGGACAGAATAGAGGTCAAGATCACACTTGTGGGCAGAATAGAGGTCAACATCACACTTGTGGGCAGAATAGAGGTGTTCAGCAAAGTGGTCACCTAATCTGTGTTTGGTTTCCTCAGTGTAGAGGAGACTGCACCGTGAGCAGCAAATACAGTATACTAGATTGGAAAAAGTGTACCTAAACTGAAGGAATGTTTCAGGTCGTGGACAATGGTGTGGAAGAGAAAAATGAATAGGCGCTGCACCTGCTGCAGTTACATAGGAAAGTGCCAGAGGAAGAGCAGCTGGAAGTTGGGATGGTGGAAGAGTCAACAAGGGTTCTTGAAGGAGACAGTCCCTCTGGAAAGCAGAGAAGGGTGAGGGAGGGAAGATATTTTTGGAGATGGGATTATGTTGAAGGTGGCAGAAATCGCTGAAGATGATCTGGTGAATATAGCGGCTGGTGAAATGGAAGGTGAGGACAAGGATGCCCCTGCTGTTGTTCTAAGAGGGGGAGCGGATGAGAGCAGGAAAATGGGAGTATATAGTCAGAGGTCCTGTTGACCACTGTTGAGAGGAATTCTCGGCTGAGAAAAAGGAGGACGTTTCAAAAGTTCTGGTACAGAAGGTGGAGTCATCAGAACAAATGTAATAGATCTGGGAAAAACTGGGAGAAAGAGATGGAGTCAGCAAAGGAAGTAGGCTGAAAAGAAATTTACTCTAGGTAGTTGTGGGAGACAGTGGGCTTGTAATAGATATCTTTGCCCATCACTAGTGATAAAGAGAGAAATCTAGGAAGGGAAAGGAAGAGTCAGAGATGAGCCAAGTGAAGGTGAAGGATGGATGGAAATTTGATCCATAGTTAATGAAATTCTCAAGATCAGAGTGAAAGCAGAAAGCAGCACTAACACAGTCATCAATGTAATGGAAGAAAAGTCAGAGGTGGTGCTTGAATAGGATTGGAACAAAATGTTCCACATGTTCTACAAAAAGACAGGCATAGCTGGGATCCGTGAAGGGAGTTAAAAGTGAAGTTGTTCAAGGTGAAAACAAGTTAAGCCAGATAGAGGGTGGTGGATGCAGACTGGTTGAGCCACTGTTTAAGGAAGAAATGGAGGACCCGGAGACCATCGTGATGAGGGATGGATATGTACTGGGACGGTACGTCCATAGTGAGAACAAAAGGCTTTTAGGGCTGGATAACCTGAAGTTGTCAAAGTGGCAGAGGTCATCAGTGGTGTTGCGGTAGATGGGTAGAGACTGGACAAGGAGGGAAAGAATAGAATTTAAAAAAAGAGTAAATTAGGTCAGTGGGACAGGAGCTGAATGTCCTGAAAAAATGCTTACTAATAAAAAAATTCTTAAGTTACAAATCAGTGAGGTAGTGATGTCATCCAACTGTCAATCATGTCATTGAGCTCACCTCTCTTTTAAGCAAGGTAAATTCTTCTCAAGATATTTCAGCTTTGTGATCCAACCTTTTTAATTTAGCAACATTACCCCACCAAATTTATATATTCACAATATATTGCATTGTCTCTTTATAGGTTTATTTTAAGTCAAAATTAGATATCAGATTGTGGGGCCATGGACCGCTAAAATTAACTATTTGTAACCAGATAATTTTATTCTCGGAGCAAACAATATCACCACATCAAAACTCTGTACTAATTTTAACTTCCTAATGATCAGAAGCTAAATAAACCATTTCAAATTTACCAGTAACATTACGACATAAAAAAAATCCATGTCTGAACTTTGCGATTGCCATTGAATTTTAGAAAAACTCGATTTAAGACATTACTTTGAGGTGCCGGCTTGTCTTCTCCTTTCTCCATCTGATTTGCTCACTAACAATTGCACTGACCAATTCCATTAACCAGAGCTGTGCAATTCATTGCACAGTACCATCCTCAATGTACCAGAACAATTCTGTTGCGGGAGTGGCGGGGGGAGGAAAGGGGGAAGAGAGAAGAAGTGAGAGAATTGTTAAATATACTGCTGTCCACCGAGGGAATTGTTTGATCCCTATGGAATGATCATCAATCATTTAACTAAGCATTAATGAGGAATAGCGCCCTGCCTACAATTTGCCAGACCTCTGAACATCCACAGTCCTTTGGAACAAAATGTTGCCCTGTCAGTTTTATGAAATGAAAATCCGAGTTAGAATTGAGGAAGGGGGTTGGGCTTTGAGGATTAAATGGTTTTGCACATGGTTATTTGTGAGTTGTAGATGCACTGCAAGGAAATGTGAAGGTTTGATTAAATGTTCAGAAATAGAATTAACCCTTTTCCAGCCTGTACAGTGTGAAAGGATGAACAGAATGCCTCCAGGGTTATGTGTAAGAGTCTCCTCCCCTCCATTTTGTCTGTTTTCCCAGTGACAGCAGACAAAGGAGAATGTAATTTCCTGAATGCTGGTTTACTTATAGCGCAAATGTAGCAGAGATCCTGGCCGGCTGATCAATGACTATTTGTCATAAGCAGACTCGATTGGTTTGTAGTTATCTGTACAAAAAAGTGAACTGTAATTTTAGCAGCCGTGTGTAAACATATAAAACATGCCCCTTCTCTTTCAAAAGTATCATAACTACTACTAGACAGAAAAGACAACATAAGGCCTCAAGGATCATGGTTCACCTTGCCAATTATGGAAGAGAGAAATTTGGTAGGTGAGGGGGAGGGAGTTATCTAATCAGAAGGGTAGTTGTGGAGACCACCATACTTTTCATAATAAAGACATTTTTCATAAGTTTCAGAGATGGTATTACATCTTCAAAATTGTTTAAAAACATAATAGCTGGTACTTTGCGTTGCCAATTTTTTCCCTGTTGTCCCCACCTCTTCTCCTGAAGACACTGATTTCTGCTGGACCATGGATCTAAGGCTCTGGTTGCCCTGTCGCACTATCCTTTTTATTACAGCCTAAGCTGTGTGTGTGAGCTGTCTTCAGTCGACATTCCTAGTCTTTCTAGAAGGTGTAATTGGATCGAGATCAGGAGCCAGAACCCTTAATTATTTTTCCCCTCCCTAACCCAGGGGCCGTAAGGCCAATTGCAGCACCCCTACTGCCACCTTGGTTGAGTAACTAACTCAGTAGATACCAGGAATCAAACCTGGGACATGATGTAACTTTATTAATTAAGAATGATGGTGGACTCTGTGACAGCTGTCATGTCTTCACCCCCTTCCTCCACCTCCCCAATTAACCCAGTGCAGTTTCTTCCACACAAGATTCTTCTGTTAGGACATTTGTGCCCTCTCAGTCACATTGAGCTTAGTATAGTTATCTTCCTTTGTAGTCAATAAAGTGACACTTGGTATTTGACAAATGAGTTACATTTCTGCCCAGAAGACAAGTAAATAACAAATATATCTATTCAAATAATGATTCAGTCATTCCTGGCGACCATCCTACATTTTGGCCAGCTGCTGATGCTGTTTTGAAAACTTGATTTATTATACCTTGAAACTATTGGAAATACTCTGGTCAGACTGACAAGCCCCAATTTCAACTCAAGGCACGTTTGGGCAGGGCGGGGTGCAGGACAGGAGGGAAACTCCCAAGGATTCCTTGGCGTGCGGCACGGGCCCTTTTAACTCCTGGGCCTCGCTTATATAGCTCTGTTTCTGTCTCTGGCTCGAAACCAGTGGCAGTGGGTCTTGGCTGGTGGGCAGGAGCGGTAATTGGGGTAGGAACCGGGCACTACCAGGGATTGAAGGACAGAGTCCCCAACAAGGTATGTCAAGCAGTAGTGGGGACCCGGGCCAAATGAGAGCAGAGAAATTTCAGGGCAGAAGCATGGGGCAGGGAAGGCCCACGTTTTTTTTGTTGGGCCAGGAGGAGTGTTCCTGCTCCTCTGGCTTACAAAAAACCTTACAGAAATTTAAAAATAAATACTCACCTGGGCCTCTTCTGGCCAAAGCTGCAAAAGTTGGTGGACAGGTAAAGGTTGCCTCTAACTGAAGGGGAGTATGCAAATGGGGAGAGTAGCTTCCCTTTTTGATGGCTCCGGCATGTTTGGGGTAGAAGATTAAAAATTTTCATTGCACTTGAGAACGATATTGGGATCTTAAAGCCTATAGTTAGAATTTAGAAATGTTAATGTTGCGATTGTTTTTTATTGGTTGTTTTTTCAGGTGTTACCTACTACAATCTAATTGGAATGGAGAAAGGTGCCTCCAAATTCAGAAATTCTTAGTGTTGTTTCAATTCATAAAAAATAGGAACAGATATCTGAATAAACTTCAGCTTAGACAAACTCCAATTCCAATGAAGCTCTGAAAGGCATCCCTATAGCAATGGAACCTGAAGGAACAGTCTCAGTATGAATGAGAGCTGAATTGAATGCTGAACCCAGAGTTTAAATTAAACTGAACTCTTTTCCAAACTGATGAAAAAATTAGTTAAATTTTGCCCCAGGTTAAGTTATGAAAATATTTCAAATCATTTTTAAGATATTTGATTTTCCCCTCTCTTTAACTACTTGCCCCCCGCCAACCCCCACCACACACACTCCGTTGGCTAAGATGGAAAGCAAGCAATCTCTTCCTAGACCTGACAATGCTATTCTTGGTACAATGCTTTTTGTTGACTCACTTGCTGATTTTTCCTCCTTCCCTCTTTCCTTGCGGGAAGCATCTGGCTTCTGCTCGATGTCTTTACTTAGATGCGATGGCCAGGATCAGGAACTCTCCATGTGGAAAATCTCAGAAATGAATCTGTATCCCTGTTTATCATATTGAACAGTTCCCCAGCTGCTTTCCTCTCATATATTTCTGATCAAGTTCCTATTAATCACTCAACTGACCAAAATTGTGTTGTGAGACCCTATCTGACTGATCAGAGCAGTTTGAAAGAGGTCTTAATGCAAAACTTGTCTCTAGAAGGACACAGATTTTTGTTTAATTTTATTTGCGTATTCTAGTGATTAAAAGAAATCTTTTGTCAATAAACACCAGTGTTCAGCCAAGCTGCAGTGAATATAAGCATCTGCCATGTGTTCAGTAGGTGTCAGGATGCTTAGCTTGCTAATTGCTGACCTATTAATAAATGAGACTTTAATACAGTACAGCTAGAGGCAGGGGATGAGGCCAAGGGTGGAGGCAGCTGTTTACATGACATCTGTTTGTGCTGGTGTATGGCCGTAACAGGATTTCCCTGCTGGAAACGTGTGTGCTTTTTTTGGGAGACAGTCACAGCAATTTGTATTGTTCATGAGAGGTCTGGGGACAAAAATAGAACCCAAAGTAATTTCTAGCTGAGATCTGTTTTCAGTTCCCTCCAATTCTTTTTTAAAAGTTTAGAGGAAGTAGTGTCTGACTGTAAATATTGTAGGTTATTTTTATCAGAGCAAATTTAACATTATTGTCTGCAAACTCTTGATATACCTTATCAGGAATGGAAAAAAAGTGATAGAATCATGTTTGTACTTTACTCACGTTCCCCTCCCCCTCTTTTAAACAAAATCTGAAAGGACTGTGTACTGCAACATTCCTGTCCATCTGTCCCTTTAATTATCCAATTGTGTCTATAATTGAGATGGCTGACAGCCATTGATATCTTACTGTAATGCCTGATATCTGGTGATTTATTAGACAAAGAAAGCAGAATGGAAAGTTTAGGTATCAAGGTTTGACAACTATCAGAATAAAACTTTTGCGAGCTCGTTGGCGTAGCAGCGTAGAATAGATTTAAAAAATGACACAGTCAACTTAGATACCGACCTCTTTGTAGTCTGACACTTTTATTTTCTTCTACCATGATGTCAGCTCATCTATTAGGCATCCTGCTTTAGCTGGTAAGACACATAAGAAGCTTCTAGATTCCTCCATGTCATGCAATCCGGTGCCGTGCTGATGGGAAGCATTCCTCTTGATAGCGATGCCATTCTTTTCCTCCTTTTTCTGATTTTGACTTCTTTTGCTTCCTCCACTACCCAAAAAACAGAAGCCTGTCAACTCTACATGCCTCTCTCAGACAGAAGGATAGGATATCCAGGTTGAATCATAAAGGTTCCAGTTAAACTTAGCAAAAATAATTCAAATCAGTTGTTCTACTGAGGTGATATGAGTTGCTTTGAAATAGTATCAATTGGAATTTGAAGCAGGGCATTAAAACACAGTCTTGTAGTTGGATGAAAGGACAGTTTGAGGATTTTTTGACAAATTGATCAGCCCTTTCCCTCAATCCAAGTGCCCGCTGACCGCAGGAGCTTACGATATATTTGGAAATTGTTGCATCTTATCGCTCTGATGACACTGAACAGCCCTATACATTTGAAATTTTTGGAGTGTTTATTCTTTCATATAAAGTTCTTTTTCATGTATTTTGCTAATTCAGCAAGGTTTGTAGTAACAGTTTACTTAGAGCCATAAATATATGTTAGTAACAATAAATAAGATTGAAAAGTAACATTTTTAATTGACCAGCATAAGATAATTATTTATCAGCCATTGGCTACTTAAATAAAATTTAATCAGGTGACTACTATAGGAGACGTGTACCTACTTATCTGAATTGAATACGTAGTCTTAAAAGTTACCACGGGAATATCTGTGTTTTTACCACCATCATTTTTTAGTCACTCCTTGTTGTTATGTTCTTTCCTTTGAAGCTGCTGATTAGAGGGTGCCCTGGCAGCATGTATTTTGTGTGGAATGCTACTATATAAGTAGGTAGTACCATCTCCAGCATTCCTTCTCCATTCACAAAATTGCTGCAGAACTTCATGATGTCCCATCACAGGAAGCTCAAGACAAAGGCCTGGATTCTCCTCTTTCCACCAGAGTAGTGTCAGGACAGGACATATCCAGTGCCACTAACCTGCCGTGACCCTGATCCGTTTTCCTGGCTTAGGGGTCATTTTGTAAGCATGGTGGGCTTCGGGCAGGATTCCCGCTAGCAAGTGGGAGCCTGCCACTGCAACCAAGGAAAATTCTGGCGATGCTGCGATGAAACTGTCGCTGCAGCACCAGAAGAAGCAGGGGCAAGGTCAAAAGGGCAACAGGGCCCTGGAGATCTGACTTGCATTTTGCTGTTAGCCTTTGGCTCATAAACACGGCTTAATGGGAGGGAGAGGTGCCCACTACAAGACCTTCTTTCCCCACAAAGGGCTAGGAGGGGCCATCCATTGCTGTACCAGAGATTACTGGCACCCCTCTGGGATAGCTCGTGGCTGTCTGGGTAGAGACGGGGAGCGGGGGGGGGGGAAATAAATCCAAGTTGGAGGCAGAGAGATGGCGGTAGACCTCACTACCCACTTTTCCCCATAATTTTTGCCGCTACCCTGCCTGATTTGGGTGGGATAATAGAGGAAAATCTAAGCCAAAATATCCGCTTCCAGGCTGCCTCTAACCAGTAGTTTAAAGCATAAAACATGATAACAAGGAACAACAGAGAGACACTGATCAGTGTACAGATATCCCCTTTTATAACACTTAGAATAATGGGCCATTCAGGTGACTGTAGTTCCAATGCAATAATAAGCTTGATAAGTAAACTGGTTTAGTAGTCATTGCCTAGTTTTTTTTAAGGGGGGGAGGCTGGAGAAACATTTAATTTCTCAATTAGTGTGGTATATTTGTAATAATTTTTGTGTTTTTCTTCTAATCAGGTAAGAAGAAAGCGACTCTGTATGACACTCAAGCCCCAATATGCCCCATCTGTCAAGTACTGCTCCGTCCAAGTGAACTGCAAGATCATATGGAACAGGAACTGGAAAAACTCACTCAGAGCAACATATGGTACGACATCTTTACCTTTTTACTAGTGTCAGGGCCACAGCATTAAAGAATCTACATACACACACACACAGAGGAAAAAAATTATAGTGAACTATCATGGAAGCAGGCAAGCTGATAAGATTTACACACAGATTATCTGTGTTGTCACTGGTGATGGAGTGCACATGCACCCGGTCACTCAGGCTGGGTTAGGATTGAAATGAACATCTATTACAGATGAGTTAAAGACTTGGCTTCGATGTGCCCCTTTCAGCGGCACTTATTGCTTGCTTTTTTTTGGTTCGCTTGGTTTTTTTTGAATTTTCCTACTGATTTGCTTGGGTTAAATAAAATGTGTAATTTTCAGGATGGCATGGAGGAGTTCCACCATTTTTATTTTGCATGATGAAGGGATGTTATAATATATAGAACACAAACAGCCTATTTGCATGAAATGACTGTGCAGTGCCAAATTTGTTAATGACTAGTTTTGGTGTTTTAACTAGTCGATTGGTGTAGAGGACACAATGACATAAAGTGATATATTTGCAATTTAGCTGGAGAACTGGCTGCCGATTCTGAATATAAGCCAATAACATAGTTGTTCAGATTTGTTTTCGGAGGTTACTTGTGTTTACATTCCATTGACAGTCTGAGAAAATAGCCTTTAAATTGATCCACAAATTTTGTTTGCTGGAGACATAAATTGTGAAAATCTAGATTTCCAACTGGCTAACTTAAATTCACGTATGCAATGAAACTGTCCAACCAAATATGCCTCTATTGCCAGGGCAATCTGGTACAAGGTATAAATTTTATTTATTACTTATCTATTAAAAAGACAGCTGTATTGAATCAGAACAGACCAATATATTTTATTGTGTTGTATAGGAATGAATGCTGCATTTATCCCACAGCTACCTGTCTCAAACTAGTAGCTGCAGTATGGGTTCTAACCAGTACTCTGATTGGCTGAAATTCAGTTGTTATGCCCTGGAGAGTGCTTTATGTATGTGTGCTGATACGCATGCACAGAGCCCGTCACCCAGCGGTTCAAGTTTAAATGTTTGGAGACCATGCCTGAATTGACTAAGCATTTAAATTAATGTCGAGTAGGTTTAAAAAGTGCTCAGGAGGTCCAAGGGACCCCCCTGGGCATTTTTAAACCCGGTTTGACATCTTGCTGGATTTACACTCCCTTTGGTATCAAACTGAAACAGTGTGAGATTATCTCTTCCAGAAAGTCTCACAGCATCTCTCCCCAGAGTCAAGTCAAGCCCTGACCCCAGATCTATACTGTGACTTTAGTGTTCATCCAAAGTGGAAAGGTTTTTTTAAATTTAAAAATAATTATAAAAATCTAGAAAAAGAAAAGGCAGGTAAGATTTTTTATTTTTAAGAAGTTTTTTACAAAACAGTAGTTTAATTTTAGGAAGCTTGCCTGTTAGAAAATATCCACTAATTTATGGTTGACATTATTTTTAAAATACTATCTGTTAAAATGCAACAGCAGTTTTTTTAAATATAGAAGACCTGTCAATTACACCAGGTGTTGTAGGGGGTTTGTTTTTGGGTCTTTTCCAATCTAGATTGTTTCAGCTCTTGTACCTTAGATCTCTCTCACAGGTTAGTTCCAAATTCTGATAGAAAGAAAGAAAGACGAACTTAAATTTATATAGCACCTTTCACATTCTCAGGACATCCCAAAGCTCTTCATAGTCAATGAATTTTGAAGTACAGCCATTGTTCTTAAGTAAGCAAACATGGCAGCCAACACGTGCTCAGCAAGGATGCCTCAATGCCTTCATCCATATTATTAATAAAGATTGTGAAGAGCAATTGTCCTAATACCAATCCTTGCAGGACTCCATTCGTGATTGGTCTGCACACATAACCACTATCATTAACAATAACCTTCTGCTTACGAGAGTGCAATAAATTCCTTAACCAAACCAAGAGCTGCCTGCCACTCCCATTGGGTTCTATCTTACTAAGTAGCCTATTGTGTGGCACTTTGTCAAAAGCCTATGGAAAATCCAGATATATGAAATTAACCCTGGGCTACCTACATCCACCACCCTAGTAACTTCTTCAAAATATTCAACCAGGTTGGTACGATATGATGAGAGTCTCTAATAACCCCTTCTCTATCCAGGTGCATACAGACTATCTCTAATGATCTCCTGTAGCATCTTGCCTATAACCAAAGACAAGCTATTGGACCCTCTAATTTCCTAGTTCTGACCTGAATATTGGCACCACATGGGCCTCCTCCAGTCCGTGGGAACAATCCCAGATCCTAGCAATCTGTTAAATAGATGAGCAAAGTACTCGCTGAGCGTAGCTCCCATTTCATTGAGCGCCCTCGGGTAGATGCCATTAGAATCAGCAGCCCAATATGTTTTGAGACCCCTTATTCTATCCAGGACTATATCCACATCCACTTTGACCCTTGCAACTTTAGAGTCAACTGTAAGCTGCATTATTGGTAATGGAGCATCATCTATTGGAGTGAAGACTGATACAAAATAGCCATTTGAAACCTCTACCAAATCCTGTCTGTTTACCTGTATCTGCTTGAGGAATCCTTTAATGGTCCTCTGACTCCAAACACAGTGGGTTTTTTCACAGTTAGGGAGGATGAATCCAGCCCAGACTGATGGGATGAAAGTCTCCGTTCTTTGCCAGCTGTAAGTGCCCTAAATGAAAAGGGTTTGGGAAGTCTTAACCTGTAGCACAAAACTGTTCATAATTCAGCATAATTTGCACAATCATCATTTTTACTCAGAGAGGCCATAAGGATGGCTGCTTAGGGAAATAGAAATAGTCACACCAGTGCAATGGTCAAAGTGATGAGAAAGCACATTATTCGGCATCTAACCTGACATTGGAGCATATGATGCTGATTGATATTACAATTCCACAATACATTAGGTTACATTATATTACAGAACATGTACATTACATTACATTTCAGCTCGTGCACAGTACATTATGTTACAGTACTTGTTCATTACTTTTTATTACCGTACTTATCCAATATGTTACTATGCATTACACAGTGAAGTGAAAAGCCTCATGAATATAATGGTCCCAAATATATGCAGCCGTGCTGGCAGACACCTGCTGTAGGTTTGGCGGGAATACGACAGATGGCTGCAAACTACGTAACTGCCAGGACTGCACCCCAGTGAATTTTCCAGGCCCACGTTTATAGCTGGTGTTTGTCCAAATTTAGATCAGGTAACAGATTACAGATGTTATATTCTTTTTCTTGCTTTAGTCTGTTTTATTTTCCATTTCCTAAACTGGTGAAGGGAAGTGTTCCATACAATCATATAAATTACAGCACAGAAGGAGGCCATTCAGCCCACTGTGCCTGTGCTAGAGTTCTCTGTTCAGCTGGAGCTGTCTACTCTAAGATCACTAAGATATTGTATCAGCAATGGTGCATATTGAAATTTAAAGAACAATTTTGTACTGGGCTCAACAGCCCTACATATAAAAAAAAGAATCTTACAACACCAGGTTATAGTCCAACAATTTTATTTTAAAATCACAAGCTTTCGGAGATTATCCCCTTCGTCAGGTGGGATTCATTCACCTGACGAAGGGGATAATCTCCGAAAGCTTGTGATTTTAAAATAAAATTGTTGGACTAGAACCTGGTGTTGTAAGATTCCTTACATTTGTCCACCCCAGTCCATCACCGGCATCTCCACATTATAAAAAAAAGAGGCAGCAAACTGTATTAGAGCAGAATCCTCTCTAAGAAGGTCTCCTTTCTGACACCCCTTTTATATTACCAGATTTCCTCCAACAGCAGAAGTGGCATTGAAGGTAACCCAATAATATAGATAACCTGACACACATGCTGCTGAAGGCAGTGAAACCCTCCTTGAATGGGAGTTTCACTCACTGTCTCTGACGGAAAGTGCTGGTGATAACAAGTATAAACAGCTCACGCTAGTGGCGATCACCATCGGGTTGCTATTTTAGATCTGGCCATGGGCAGCGTGATCGCTCAGGTAGACCATTCCCCAACATTAAGGAAGGTCTGCAGCTAGACTGGCAAAGTGACAAATCTGATTTTACACTCATTGCAGGAAAATCAGTTGCAGTTAGTTGGTGATATGTATTTATCATGGTGATATTTTAATGATGGAAATATGGTTTTGAATTGTACAAATATGAGTAATCTAAATTCTTATTTGTATTAAAAAACACATGTTTTACTGAGCTTGCAGGCATACAGATTTACTGTCAAAATACAGGGCCTGGCCTGTACTTGGATCACTTTGGCATGTCTGCAACTGCTTTTGTTATTCCAAGCAATATAATTGGGTACAAATGCACATGTGCTTGTTTCTTCATTATTACCATCTCTCTGTGTGATACTCTAGTGAGTAAATGAAAGAGAAAAACGCTTTATTCTGAACAACAAATTCAAGGGATAATTACATGTATAGTCAATATTTATTGGCGAGGCTAACAGCGCTCACCATTATTTCTGTGCAAATCGGACAGTAACTTCTGGCGACCACACATGCGTAGTTAAACGTGGAAATCGGAGGTTGCTGTACCAGATGTCCTGCTCCGCTGTAAGCTCCGCGAAAATGACATCTCAGCTGGCTTCCCATTTAAATGAATGGAACAGCGTGATGTGCATGCACTGATTTGTAGATATGGACTAATCTCACCCGAAAATGTTAGGGCTTGTCCATTCTGATGTAAGCATCCTTTTAACAGCGTGCTAAGCCTTAATGACTGCCAATCAACCTCTCTGGCATTAAAAATGAACTTTAACAAGTGTTGAGTCTCATTCCTTCAGATTTTAATTGTTGTTGGACTTTTAAAAAAAATTTAAATCAATTTTATATTTTTACTTTTTCTTTCTGTCTCTTTCATCTCTGTCTCGTTATTCAAGTTTTCTTACCCTCTCTTTATTTCACATTCCCTGATTTGACATTGAATTAACCATTCGAATTTACACTTCCTGGTTCAGTCTCTGCGTGGCTAATTAACGATGCTTCAATCTGATTGGTTAAGGGGATAGACAGTTGCTTGCCCCATTCACATAGGTCCCAGATGCCCTGTAGAGGGCGTGGCATTGAATGGCTCTCTAATTTACCGGAGTTGCTGTGCAAAAGCTCATAGAAAGCCTATGGGTTTGTTTGCCGCTCACAGCAAAATCCGGCCCATTATGTCCAATATTGCAATTATAATCAACTAAAGAGTTTTCCCATTTTCTGATGTCTTCAGTGATGCTGCTGATTGCACAGTGTTCAGTTCCATTCGTAACCCCTCAGATAATGAAGCAGTCTGTGCCCGTATGCAGCAAGACCTGGACAACATCCAGGCTTGGGCTGATAAGTGGCAAGCAACATTCGCGCCAGACAAGTGCCAGGCAATGACCATCTCCATCAAGAGAGAGTCTAACTACCTCCCCATGACATTCAACGGCAATACCATCGCTGAATCCCCCACCATCACCATTGACCAGAAACTTAACTGGACCAGCCACATAAATACTGTGGCTGCAACAGTAGATCAGAGGCTGGGTATTTTGCAGCAAGTGACTCACCTCCTGAATCCCCAAAACCTTTCCACCATCTACAAGGCACAAGTCAGGAGTGTGATGGAATACTGTCCACTTGCCTGGATGAGTGCAGCTCCAACAACACTCAAGAAGCTTGACACCATCCAGGACAAAGCAGCCCGCTTGATTGGCACCCCATCCACCACCCTAAATATTCACTCCCTTCACCACTGGCACACTGTGGCTGCAGTGTGTACCATCCACAGGATGCACTGCAGCAACTCACCAAGGCTTCTTCGACAGCACCTCCCAAACCCGTGACCTCTACCACCTAGAAGGACAAGGGCAGCAGGCACATGGGAACAACACCACCTGCACGTTCCCCTCCAAGTCACACATCATCCCGACTTGGAAATATATCGCCGTTCCTTCATCGTTGCTGGGTCAAAATCCTGGAACTCCCTACCTAACAGCACTGTGGGAGAACCTTCATCATAGGGACTGCAGCGGTTCAAGAAGGCGGCTCACTACCACCTTCTCAAGGGCAATTAGGGATGGGCAATAAAAGCTGGCCTTGCCAGCGATGCCCACATCTCATGAATATATTAAAAAAACTATAACATGCTAGTGAAAATGAGGTGCATTGAACAACACAGCCTCATTCACGCTGACCGGTTATAGTCACTGCACGCATTCTGCTTTGCTTTGATCTACAGATTGCCTATGGGTATGTGAATTGGAAACCAGATCACTCAGTAGCTCATATAACCTATCCTGCACTATATCCCATGTCCCCATTGATCCTGTCAACCTGCTTTGGTTCTCTGTCCCTAATTCACTGAATTCAAAATCCTTGTCCTCATCTACAAATCCACCCAGGGGCCTCGCCCCTTCTTATCTCTGTGGCTAACACGTGCCCTCTGCTCTTCTGACACATGCTGCCTTTGCAAACACCTCCCTTTTCTATATTAGCCAAGGGATCGGGTTTGTACCAGCAGGTAGTAGAGAGTATGTTCAATGAGCAACATGACATTGTGATTTTGTGATGTACGTCGCATGCTGAGCAATATGTCAAACCTAGGTTTTAGACTAGAGCTGATATAACACTAACCCACTGCCGAACCATCACTTTGGTTGGGCCTTGGTAGAGGTAGAATAGGTAAATTACGATGAAATTCAGCATTTCCTCCTATGATTTTTGTGATGCATATAATAAGATCACAAATGACAAGCAATAGAACAGATCTTGAAAGTTATTTTAGGACATTTTAGCAAACTGGACTGCACAAACATTGAAAATGACTGTACTCCAATTTTCACATGCACTTCCATCCTCTACCCAGTGTTTGAGTGTTTTGACAGTATTTTGCTTTTCTCCTTATCAACAACAACTTGCATTTATATAGCACCTTTAATGTAGTAAAACGTCCCAAGGAGCTTCACAGGAGCTTTATCAAACAAAATTTGACACCGAGCCACACAAGACGATATTAGGACAGGTGATCAAAAGCTTATTCAAAGAGGTAGGTATTAAAGGAATGTCTTAACGGAGGAGAGAGATGTAATGAGGCGGAGAGGTTTAGGGAGGGAATTCCAGAGCTTAAAGCCTAGGCAGCTGAAGGCACAGCTGCCAATGGTGGAGTGATTAAAATTGGGATGCACAAGAGGCCAGAATTGAAGGAGGGTTGTAGGGCTGGAGGAGGTTACAGAGATAGGGAGGGGTGAGGCCATGGAGGGATTTGAAAATAAGGATGAGAATGTTAAAATTGAAGCATTGCCAGACCGGGAGCCAATGTAGGTCAGTGAGCACAGGGGTGATGAGAGAACAGGACTTGGTGCAAGTTAGGATACGGGCAGCAGAGTTTTGGATGAGCTCAAGTTTATGGGGGGTGGAAGATGGGAGGCCGGCCAGGAGAGCATTGGAATAGTCAAGTCTAGAGGTAACAAAGGCATGGATGAGGATTTCAGCAGCAGATGAGCTAAGGCAGGGGCGGAGATGGGTGATGTTACGGAGGTGGAAGTAGGCGGTCTTGGTGATGGAGTGGATATGTGGTCAGAAGCTCATCTCAGGGTCAAATAGGACACCAAAGATGCGAAAGGTCTGGTTCAACCTCAAACAGTGGCCAGGGAGAGGGATGGGGTGGGAGGCTAGGGACCGGAGTTTGTGGTGGGGATCGAAGACAATGGTTTTAGTCTTCCCAATATTGTCCACTGCATTTAACATAATATGGCCCCAATATTTCTCCCCCACACCCCACTCCCAGCACCCGGGTGTAAGTGAGGTCGAGCGCATCGAAAATGCACTCTGCCCCACATAACCTGAACCCGCCTGGATTTCCATGTTCAGGTCATTAGCATCAGGTGCTGGCCCACCCTTGGTACCAACCTACTCCCAGAATTGGGGACAGAAATCCAGCTGCTGTTGCAGGTCTGAGAGGCCAGCAGTGGAGATGGTCTGCTATGGAACCTTCAGGCTGTCGTCCAAAAACAGGAGCCAGAAGAACTTCCAGGCCGGAGGATCCATTTGGGACCTGTACAAAAAAAAACACTATTTACCTCTTTTAGGCCTCTCAGGCCTTGCTGGCTGCCACTCTCCTCTCATCTGAGAGGGGTCAGATGCAGAAGTTCCTGCTAACATTTTCTGAGCATCTGCTCAATGAACGTGGAGGAAATTGAGGCAGAAGGCCCTGATTTCCTCCCTCATTTCCATAGCTACCCCTTGCTTGTGCCTGCAATCCCTAAGGGGATCTTCAGGAAATACCTGGGCAACATAAAGTGGTGGAGACCCAGCACAACAAGTCTCCACCCCTTTTTGTCTCTTTTGCATGTGTTAACTGAGCATTACCTAGAGGCATAAAAAAGAAGAATCTGGGATAGCAATGTTTAAAGCTAGAAGTATAAAATAATAAATATTGACAACAGTTAAGGGCTTAAGGTTACAGATATAAAGATAAGTCCACCAATCCTGTGCTTCTACCGGGATGGTGGGGGTGGTGGGGGAGGCGGAGAGAGAGCATGGGTTGGAGGATTGGCACCACAGTATTGTAACCCTATTTCTGGCCCATGCTCCCTTCGACTGTGGCTGCTCACTGGAAATACAGGATGGGCGAATTTACCAATAAACTCCAGTGTCCGATGGTGTCCTTAGCCTTCAGTTTTGTGCATTGTAACAGATTCTTGGTTACTCCTGAAACCCTCAAATAATAAGTTATTGTTATAGCTTTCAACTGCCATCAATATTTGTACAGTACGGAATACGTCAATAAATATCCAAAAGCACCTTTAAACTACTAAATCATTTATACCATTTATACTGTAGATATTCTTTTGAAAAGTTTGGAAAAATCAGTTCGAATAGAAAAATGTAATGTAAAAAAAATCAATTGGCTTTATTTTAATCAATATAGTACGGATTCAGAATTACAAGAACCAAGAAGGGTTAAAGAGGGCAGGGAGTGGGGATCGTGTTCAGGGAACCATTGTGCTAAAGATTAGCCAGTATTGCCTGAATAACTGAATGGATTGAATGTTATCTATCATGGCACAAAGAGAGCCATTATTTAATAATTAATACTGAGGCCTTATTCTTCTGCTACTTGTGTAAGGATGAGTGTATCAGGAGACGAGACTTGTCTTTTATTCGATAGCAACTATTATTTAGGCAAAGGCATCATTTCTTTTCATTTGTCACAAGTAGACAACAGTGTCAGCAGAGTTTATGATTTAGCTTTTTTCTCCAGATGATCAGCTGTGGCTTTAACTCCTTGCAGTCCATGACTATATATGTATTCTGAATGAAGTAAAGGTGAGAGAGGAATATTAGCGCTTCCCCATAGGGAAGGAGATTTGCAACCAACAGTTGCACATGACATGTCCATTGGTTTTACCCCCAAAACCCCACTGCCCCCCCCCACTTATCTATGGGGACATGCCTGGCTTCCATTTGTTTCCTTGATGGTATGACTGATTGGAAAACTCACAGTGTAGACAAAAGCACACAAAATGGGAGAGAAACAACAAATGAAAAAAGTAAAAATGTCATTGGCTGTTTTTTCCCCCATACATTGCATATTACACGGTATAATGGTCCTGTCCTCATAAAACAGTGGATCCTCCAATCCATCATCTCATGGGAGATGCACTAATATCACAAAAAAGCACTGAATGATTTGGACCCTTATGGCTACAGATGTAATAAAACCTGAGCTTGTGTGCTGAGCTGGGCTGTGTACATTGAGCTACGCTAGATGCATGGTTGCTAAATTTTTTCTGTGCATAATGAGATAGGATATTTGGATTCTATAGTGCAGTATCATGTGGTCAGCTGTCTGCAAACAAAGGTTTACTGAGAAATTATACACTGTTTTACTGGACACATTACTGTGTACAAAATAGTGAATGACTGGGAGTAATCCTATTGAGGCATATCAAATGATATTACAACTCATAAGTTTGTGACCATCATCTGAACCCCTTATTGAGATACCAGCCTTAAAATTCACTCCCATGTGGCTTTGATTTTTTCAATAATCTATTCTGTGAAACTCATGAAGGTCTTTTGTTCCACTTTATTTGCTGATGGCAGGACTCTTAGCAGTTGCTGTCACGACAATATCCTACATGTACTGGATGGGCGATGGAATTCATATGAGGATTAATGAATGTGATGTAATTGCTGAAAGATTATCAAGTGATCGAGTTATAATCAGCCCTTGATTATTGGAAAACAACTCAGGAAATGGATATATAAAATAAATTAATACTTTTAGAAATACTTCACAACTCAAACGACTGACAAATCTTTACTCAATGGGTGTTAATGAGAATTTTACTGTTTAACAATATGAGAATTCAGTGCAGTGAAATCAAACATGATAACTTACTGCCGTGGAAGATAACTTAACAAATTGACTCCACAATGCATTAAAACATAAAACAAATCACCCGTGGAATAGACTATCGCACCAGTGAAGGCTTGTTACCGACATTGTTTCACTCATTGGAAAGATCTTCCGAACTCATTTACAACCCATGGTGCTAGTTAGTTATTGATCAAGCAAACTTGTAACAGAAATTTTGGGATGCACTTCTGCCGTTGCCTTAAGCTGCAAAATATTCGAATCAATGTCAAACAGAAATTTAGTGGGTCCTTTTCAAAAATCTAGCCCTTTTATCCAGGTGAGGTATCTGGCAAAAGGAAAATCAAAGGGTATAAAATAACTTTAAAGGACTGATTTTAAAGAACAAAAAAAGTCAAACTGTCATCAAGAATTATGGCTAAGAAATGTTCATTTCTGTCTCTTTGTCAGTTTTTTTTAAACAATTTTGGCACTTGAGTATCGGGAGATTGAACTTTGAGCAACTATCAGGTCTGATACTGTGACAGAGTTGAATTAACCTGAACAGTTGAGACTAATGCACTGTATAATTTGACTTCCTCATGTTGAAGGTAAAGTTCCTCATGCCAAAGCTTTTTAATGAAATGTTGACACGAGCGCAAAACTGGATTTCTCATTTCGTGCTGACACCAACTTTTTTGCTAGAATTATCAACGGGAGGAATTTCACCCCCACTGTTGGGCTCACTAACTCCTCAAAATGTCAGCTTTGCTCAGTTGGTAGCACGCTTACCACTGAGTCAGAAAGATATGGGTTCAAGACTCATACCAGAACGTGAACACATAATCTAGGCTGATATTGCAGTACAGTACTGAATGAGTACTTCACTGTCACATCCATAATTCACCAAACTGATTTATGTTCGAGTACAGCTACAACACTGGCATCTACCCAACAATGTGGAAAATTGCCCAGGTATGTCCTGTCCACAAAAAGCAGGACAAATCCAATCCGGCCAATTACCGCCCCATCAGTCTACTCTCAATCATCAGCAAAGTGATGGAAGGTGTCATCGACAGTGCTATCAAGCGGCACTTACTCATCAATAACCTGCTCACCGATGCTCAGTTTGGGTTCCACCAGGACCACTTGGCTCCAGAGCTCATTACAGCCTTCGTCCAAACATGGACAAAAGAGCTGAATTCCAGAGGTGAGGTGAGAGTGACTGCCCTTGACATCAAGGTAGCATTTGACCGAATGTGGCACCAAGGAGCCCTAGTAAAATTGAAGTCAATGGGAATTAGGGGGAAAACTCTCCAGTGGCTGGAGTCATACCTAGCACAAAGGAAGATGGTAGTGGTTGTTGGAGGCCAATCATCTCAGCCCCAGGACATTGCTGCAGGAGTTTCTCAGGGCAGTGTCCTTGGCCCAACCATCTTCAGCTGCTTCATCAATAACCTTCCCTCCATCATAAGGTCAGAAATGGGAACGTTTGCTGATGATTGCACAGTGTTCAGTTCCATTCATAACCCCTCAGATAATGAAGCAGTCCGAGCCCGCATGCAGCAAGACCTGGACAACATCCAGGCTTGGGCTCATAAATGGCAAGTAACATTCGTGCCAGACAAGTGCCAGACAATGACCATCTCCAACAAGAGAGGGTCTAACCACCTCCCCTTGATATTCAACAGCATTACCATCGCCGAATCCCCCGCCATCAACATCCTGGGGGTCACCATTGACCAGAAACTTAACTGGGCCAGCCATCTAAATACTGTGGCTACAAGAGCAGGTCAGAGGCTGAGTATTCTGTGATGAGTGACTCACCTCCTGACTCCCCAAAGCCTTTCCACCATCTACAAGGCACAAGTCAGGCTGTGATGGAATACTCTCCACTTGCTTGGATGAGTGCAGCTCCAACAACACTCAAGAAGCTCGACACCATCCAGGACAAAGCAGCCCGCTTGATTGGCACCCCATCCACCACCCTAAACATTCACTCCCTTCACCACCGGTGCACCGTGGCTGCAGTGTGTACCATCCACAGGATGCACTGCAGCAACTCGCCAAGGCTTCTTCGACAGCACCTCCCAAACCCGTGACCTCTACCACCTAGAAGGACAAGGGCAGCAGGCACATGGGAACAACACCACCTGCACGTTCCCCTCCAAGTAACACACCATCCCGACTTGGAAATATATCGCCATTCCTTCATCATCGCTGAGTCAAAATCCTGGAACTCCCTACCTAACAGTACTGTGGGAGAACCTTCACCACACGGACTGCAGGGGTTCAAGAAGGCAGCTCACCACCACCTTCTCAAGGGCAATTAGGGATGGGCAATAAATGCTGGCCTCACCAGTGACGCCCACATCCCACGAACGAATAAAAAAAACATGCCTATTTTAGTGATTCAGATGAACATTAAAGATCCAATGGAATTATTCAAAAAAGAACATAAGAACATTCCTTCCTCAGCCAACATTACCAAAGAGAGATTAATTAGTCATTTATTTCATTGTTTATGAGATTTTGCTATGCACAAAATGGCTACTGTATATGCCTATGTAATAACTCAGTGCACTTAGAAGTATTTCATAATTTGTGAACTACTTTGAAATATTTCTGAGAGATGTGATAAGGCACTATATAAATGTAAATCTTTCAAGCCTTCATTAAATGCCTTCGCGCAACATCTTACTGCCACATTAACTCCCACTCCATCACATAAACCCTGACTGCTGCCTTAATATGGGGTAGATTATCAACTCGTCACCCAGCCGTAAAACTGGTGTTACGGATAAGCGGCCAGTGTAAAAACGGCCTGATTTTCATTTCCACTTCAATGAAATAAAAATCGAGCTGTTTCTATAATGGGCGGCTGATCCATAACGCCAGTTTTACGCCCAGGCAGCAGGTTGAAAATCTACCCCTATGTGACTCATTGCTGCTGCTTCATGATGTGACTCACCTCATAGCTCCAACTGCTCATTTGCTCTCGGTTTAGGCTGTGTGAAGGCAGCAGTAGACTAGGAAAGCTGACAAAAAAGGGACATGTAAGATAAGGGAAATAGATGGGATGCAAGGTATAACACAGATTGAATGTAGTAGGTAGAAATGGCATCAGATAGTTAACTTGCAAGAGACCTAACAGGTTATCAGACAAGGAGTTCTTTCGCTCCCAGTATTTGTACAATCAGTCAGTATGGAGACGAGCTTCCTATAGACTGAGTGTTACCACAGAAATATAGTCTGACTCAGAATGGACTGCTCAGACCCTTATCTTCTGATGGAAACCAGCTCCACTTGTATTATAACACTGTATATTGCTTGGAAAAATGCAGTGTAGTTCATGCTCTGGCAATTATTGAGTAAATATGGCAGAGCTCAGAAATGCCTCTGTAGGTGCTGACAGATAGGGTAATGGACAGTGAAGAGATACATATATTCATTTCTCATGAGTGACAACACTAGTATTAAGAGCTGTGACAATTTTGAAGTTGGAACATCTCTGAGTCATGTGCTTATAGCTGTTTTTTCTGCCATTCTGTAAGAGCAGTCGAGGCCATCAAAGGGAAATGAGAGAAGATAGCCACTTTAAAGTGTAAAAACATCTGCCGTGGTGCAGATACTGGACTCATTTCCTGCCACACTGTAGGTGTTCCACAACAATCTAACCAATCAGATTTTTCCTTGATTTCAACAGTGGTGCCTCTAGTTGTGGAGTGTCCTAATCTGTGTATGTGGGATATTGGTGAGCTTTGAGCCCATCACATGTAAACATTTCTATTTAATGGGGTAGATTTCAATGGAAAGAAAAATCGGACGGCCTGTATAACAGGCGACCAATCTGTTACCGCAAATTTTCCGCTCGGCAGTATGTCTGTGGTTGGGAACCCAAAATCCAAAAGTCATATTGCTCATACTGGGGGTAACTTTCACTTTCACTGCTTAGGCAGTAAACTGGCAGAACGGATCCCCTGCCCGTTATAGAACTCGTCGGATTTTAATTTCCATCCAGCGGATTCTATAATTGGTAGCTGATCCCTCTGCCAGTTTATTGCCTGAGGCGAAGGTTACCTCCACGGTGTTTAGTTCGATTTGGGGGCACAGGGAATTCAGATTCAGAAATATGGTACTTGTCCCATTGTAAAAAGTTATAGCGTATTTGGTCAGATTTACAATATAAATAAAGAATGCTACTTTCTTTACTGTTCATTGTGTCTTCCTCCCCATTGTTGTTTGTGGATTGGTGTGCTTAGGAACACAGGAACAAGAGTAAGCCATTCAGCCCCTCGAGCCTATTCCACCATTCAATTAGATCATGGCTGATCTGTATCTTAACTCCACCTATCTGCATCAATGGTTGTGGTTTGCAACTATATTCATCTGTTATTTTCTGATGGTCTTGTGATGGGTGTGTGTCCTTTATTTCTGGTGGTGTAGGAATGCAAATTTGTTTATTTTCTTCACTTGACTCATAATGGATACACCTCTCAGGTAATGAATTCATTCACTCTGTGACGGTCTAATTATGGGTGTTCAGTTTCTGGTGGGCTCATGGGGAGTGGGATAGAGTTCAATCTCTACTGATCTAATTTTGTAAATTTTACCCATCTAGTGGCAGTATTCATCTGGGTCCTTGGCAGTCTCGGCAGGGAGGCGAGAGGGGAGGAGGAGGGCGAGGGGAGAGGGGAGGAGAGGGCACTAATCTCTTCATTTAAATTTAAAATTTTGAAGAAACAAATTCCGGCACTTTTGAATCCAAATTCTCATCCCTGACTCACGGTTATACATTAAGCACATTCTTCAACATGGTATTCATATGATACTCATTCATAAATCATCCTTTGTAATTCCATATAAAGTCAGTCCAGCAGCATGCCGTGCATGTAAATTTTTAAAGAGTTTCATTGAAGATGACATTTTAAATTTGACCAATTTCTATAAAACCTTGCTTTAATGATAGTATGTCATTTTGGCAAAATAAGAGCAGAATTAATGTGAAATAGGAAAAAAATGAAACAGTGTGTTTGAAATGTAACACTGAGCTACATTTTCCTCAGTGAAAAAGTTTAATGAAAAAGTAGATGTGAATAAATAGGTGAGCAAGGCTGGTAATGTAGTTTACTTCTGTTATTTCTCTACTAAGATTCTGGCAATGCTAAAATGTGTTTGTGTAAAATAGCCCATGGAAAAATAAATTGCTTGTTAAGGAATTTTAAGTCCTTGTCATAGGACAATCAAGGCAAGCTTAAGCAGTTTTGCTCATAGTGAGATAAATACACAGATCGGGCTAATTACTTACAGTTATACATGTGAGTTAATTTTGTTTATGAGAGGGAAGATTTCAAAGATTCACCAGAGTACTGGCAGAAAGGAATATTGTGTAGCTTCCATGTCCAAAGTGTGGGTGTGGCTGTTGCCAGTTATTACACAATAAAACAAGAGAGGGAACACAAGAGACAAGAAATACCACACCACTCACTGAACAAACTACCCCAGGGGAAAGGATATATCACAACAGACACAGCTTCTTGGACCTCCTGAGGAGTAGGCATGATGATTATATTCTGAAGCAATCAAATGTGCCACAACTCTTTGATGGAGAAGGAAAATTAGAAGGGCTGCTTTTTTTTTGAAAAATGGGACATTGGATGCAAATATGCCTGATACCTCTACACAACCTCTACCCTAGCAGAGATCAAATGCAACAATGCACATGTGCAAACTAAGACCCTCAGAGAGAAAACATTTAGGGTGCTAAACCAACACTTAAGGTGGTGGCCATACAATATTCCACAATGAAGGTGGGCAAAACTGTTCCAATGTGCTGCATGCCAGTATTGCCATGGATATAGCCCTCACCGTGGATTCAGATGAGGAGCAGTAAAAAAGGCGTTGAATGCAGAAACCATTCGAAGCAGCTGAGCTTGCACCATTAGTCCTGTGCACCAACTTCAGTGTAACTAGAGCCAATACAAGATTAGGAACATTTCAGCCCAGAATATACCAATGCATTTATGTAACAGAGAATGCACCGTATGGTACATTTGCTGTTACATAAATGCATTGGTATATGGTGCATGTGCTCAAGCATAGATGTATGGGACACTAAGGCCTGCGGTTTTCAACCTCAATCCAAGCAGCTGACGTTGGCGCACAACTCCACATAGTGTCTTTAACATTGTTCTGAAAATGTCCTAGTATCGCACCAGTACATTATCATTGCAGCATTGTGACTGAAATGTTTTAGAAAAGATGGTTTTAGAAAGATTTTCTATTGGGAAATGCAGGTTAAATATGCACTGTAGACCATCATTTATGGGAGATTCATGAGACTATGGGCACTTCAGATATATAAACAATTTGTAGCTCAGCTGCTAAATGCCCTTTCTGGTATCTTAATCAGCCATACAGACCAGGAGGTATAGTTTGCTCAGCGTGTCAAGTTGAGGAAAAAACTTTAACTATAGTATTATCCAAAGGTCCCCAGCTTTAGTAAAATAATTTTCCTTTAACTTTGAATATAGCTTGTAGAGATAAATATAGAGATTAAGCAGCAATTTGATTGTTGGTATTTAAAATTCTGAAGGATTGGGACGGAGTAGATAAAGGCAGATTCCAGTTCTGAGGGGCCTAGAACAGATGGTCAGAGAAATAAGATTAAATGTAAGAGATTTGGGACAGTGAGCAGGAGAAACTTTTGCACTGAGCGATGCGAGGCTAGTGATTGAAGCAAAGGCCATGTCATCTTTTAAGAATAGGTTAGATAGGCGGTTGACAGAAAAGGGATAAAGGGATATAGGTACAGGACTGGCACATGAGATTGTGCTACTGCTTGTGTGGAGGATAAACACCAAGATGGACTGCTTGGGCCTAACAGTCTGTTTCCGTGTTGTAATTTCTAAGGGCCCGATGTTAGCAGGGCTGCGGGTTCTCGGCGGGGGGGGGGCTATCGGGCGCGTGGGTAACGCGCCTGGTGAAATTAGTCTGCTTCCCGCGCGATCGTAGCAGACAAACCACTAATTGGATCCACTTACCTGCTCCTCCGGGTTCCCTGCTGCTGACCTGCGCGTCGGGCGGGCTGCGCATGCGCAGTAAGATCTGTCAGCTGGAGGCGCTCTATTTAAAGGGGCAGTCCTCCACTGACAGATGCTGCAACAAATGGCAACAATTACAGCATGGAGCAGCCCTGGGGGAAGGCTGCTCCCAGTTTAATGATGCCTCACTCCAGGTATCAATACATGGGGTGAGGAGGAGGGGGAGGACAGAGATCTTCCCCCCGGCGGGCGGGAGGAAGCAGCCTGCCTCTGCCACCAGGAAGGCTTGGCTCGAGGTGGCAGAGGAGGTCACCAGCGCAACCAACATATCGCCCACCTGCATACAGTGCAGGAGGCGCTCCAATGACCTCAGTAGGTCAGCCAAAGTGAATACACGTATTCTTTCCCCTACACTCCGTCTGCCACATCACCGCCCCCACCCTACATCTCCTTCGGCACTGCCAACACTACTCTGTCACATCACCCCTCATATCCACTCAAACCTCATCCTCATCGTACCTGCACCTACTCACCTCGCCAGTACTCATCCTGCCACTACCACTCAACCCAATCCTCATACAATCTCATGGCTCTATCTCATACTCACCCTCTCGTGCATCTCTGTCACGGCCAGCCTCACTCAACCTGCCACTACCTGTGCTGCAGCCACAGGGCATGCATCACATATGTGCAATAGGAAGCGTAAGGCAAACGTGTCGTGAGCATGAAGGGGATGCACAAGGGTGTTTGAGGGTTTGTCATGGGTGTTACTTATATTGAATTTCAGAACAACTCACATTACATATTATATTGGCACCACTACTGCCATGTCTTCGCGAATCCTGTCTGGTTTGTGCAATAATGCCCGCTCCTGAGGATCACTATGAGGACCCACAACTGATGCCACCCATTGTGTCACTGCAGAGTGGGTGTAGGTGTATTTGCAGGGCTCTTCTGCGCAGACGACTGAGAGACATCGGCGATGTCCCTGGTTGCACCATGGAAGGATGCGGAGGAGAAGTTGTTGATGGCAGTGGTGACTTTAACAGCGACAGGTAAGAAGATGGTGCTCGGGCCAGCCAGGAGCAGCTCGGCATGAAAGAGGCTGCAGATGTCCATGGTTACATGTCGAGTGACTCTGAGCCTCCGTGTGCACTGCTGCTCAGAGAGGTCCAGGAGGCTGAGCCTCGGTCTGTGGACCCTGTGGCGAGGGTAGTGCCCTCTGCGACGCATCTCTCTCTACGGTAGCCCTCCCTCCTGCTGTGCAGGTGGATGTGTCACAGCACTCTGTTGTGGAGCTCCACGTGTCAGAGGTGGACGGCGTGGATGGCGAGGCTGGCGATGCTGTTCGCCCTCTGAGGAGGTCATGACTGCAGCTACGGCGGCCCCCATCCGCAAGATGAGGGGGTCCGCAAGGTAGATACATGTCTCCGGACCCCGGGGTAAGTGTGCAGGTTGGTGACTTTGACTGTCAGGAGGAGGGTGGTGGAGGCCAAACTTTGTCCCAAGTGACAGAGTGGCCTCCTGCAATGGGTGAGGGTCTCCCCCCCCCCGCACCTGTCAAATGGACCTTTGCAGCTGCCACAGGCTGACAGCTGCAACACGTCCATTTGACCTGGGAGTGTTTCCCCCAGTTTGGGAAACAGTCCCATTTTGTTCTAAAATCCCACATAATCCCTTAATCAGATCAGTTAATGACCTGAAATACCTAAATAAATACTGTCAAGTGGCATTCCGCTGGCTTTAATTGCCTGCGGGATTCCCACCAGCGGGGGCTGCGCGCGCACGCCAGCGCGTCAGCGGGGAACCCAGAAGTGCGCGAGTTCGGGGCGGGCTCCGGACCAGCTCTGGAATTCTCCGATTTTCGGAGCCCCCCCGCCAGGAACGCACCCGATAGCGGGTGCTAAAATAGAGCCCTATGTGTGTGATGGTCTACAAAGTCTGTATTTCCAAATAAAGCTAGAGTGCACGCACATGCCATTAGTATCGAAAGACATCTGTTTAATGCTCCTGGATCAACTTTCTCCAGCAGAAGCAAAGGCACATGCACTGGAGGTGAAAGGGGAGTAGTGGTTGGATGAAAGATTTTTTCTTCCCTTGCGGCAGTGATGTCCTACCTTGTACTGGGAATTGAAAAATGTAATCGTCCTAATGATGGATGGAAGCGCAAGAGGCACGGTTCAAGAATCCATGACTGTGCCTTAAAGTAGGCATTTTTGTTATTAATCAGGTGCATCTGCTGTAGCCCTGGGAGAACAGTACTGCACTTGCAATGACCAGTTGTGCCCCTGCTATCTAGAGGTGCATTCTCCAATCCAAGAAGAGCATAAACAGAGGAAGTACAGAGCTTTAGGGAGATGTGGAGGAAGGAGGATTAGCTTGTGATGATCTAGTCTTCCTCTTCTGCGTAAGGCTAAAAGTTGAAGTCCGACTTTTCCATTTGGAGTGTGCAGCTGCCATGCCTACCTGGTGCACAATGGATCATTGCTTTAAGAGGAGGGTATCAACCATCAATATCATAAATGCATTGGGCCAGAATTTGCTGTCAAAATAACTGTGAGGCTAATGGCATTCGCCATTATTTATGCACAAATTGCACAGCAACTTCAGGCGAGGGGCAGATGCGAGGTTAAATGTGGATATCCAAAAATTGCTGTCCGAGTTGCACCTCTGGCACTGAAAATTAACTATTATAGGTGTGGAGTCTCATTCCTTCAAGTTTTAATTGTTGTTGGCGATTTAAAAAAATGTAAAATTTTAAATTAAATTTTTTTTCTTTACTTTTCGTTTCTGTTTCCTTTTTCCCTCTATCTTAATCCAATCAGTCCTTCCCTCTCTTTATTTCTCATTCTGTACCTGATTTGACATTGAATTCACCCACTCTAATTTACACTTCCTTCTCAGTCCTTGCATTGTTTATTTCACAATCCTTCAATTTGATTGTTTAAGGAGATACACAGTTGCTTGCCCAGATGCCCTGTTTCCCTCGCTGTGACGTTATCACCTCGCACTCCCAGCAACTTGCTACACAAAAAATTATTTTCAACTCAAAACAAATAAATGAATTTTAAGTTTTTACAAGTACTTTATTATGCCTTCATTCTAATTAAAATGATCACCAGCAACTTATATGTTTCTTGAAGCGTTTGCACTTCCCCTATAAAAGGTGCTAATCTCTAATAATTGTATAATAGCAATATGTAGATGCCAGTTTCAAATATTGTCAAGCATTTCTGCAATATGATATGAACAGATAAAATATATAGAAAGATGCACAGCGCTCCCACATTACGTCACACACTTTTCCAGAAGAGCCTCCGTTAACGCCACAAAATGAGTTGGATGGATTTTGTCCCTTTTTTTAACCCTGTTCCTCTCATACGTCTTGCTGAATGTTGATAAAAATTAGAAGATTGCAGACAAATCTTGCTTCATGTATTTATCCTTTGTTGTAATGCAATCAGGTATCAGATGCCTTCTGTGCATCATATCATTGGGTTATTGCACCTGTGACATGCCCCTTCAACCTGCCTGTTAGGCCTTTGTACAGGAGAGTAATTAAAAAAAAATCACATTTTGCGGCATCTCTTGCACACCCCTGCAAGTTTTTAAAACTGACGATTGCTTATAAAGTATTGGGTAGCTATAGATCCTAAGACAACACATCTCCTCAAACGGGTGAGTCAAAAATATCAACCAACAGGTTGGAAAACTTAAAATATGTATCAGTAGCGAAATCCACCCTGTTAGCATCACAGTCCATCCTTTGTTGCAAGAAAGTGTAACAATAAGGATTAGTAAATTTCCCAATGCGAATGGTTGCAGTAGGACGAGGACAGATTGTCCAGTTTGTTGCGTCTCTTTTCCTGCGCTTTGCTTGTCAGCTTTGCAGCCAGCTCATTTCAATTTGCCCCGTGGCCCTGCTGACACTGTGTGTATGCACAGAAAGTTAAATTCTCCTCTGATCAATAAAGAAGAAGTGTTCCTCCTGCCCAGTCGATATTTTTTTTATCTGTCTTCTGCCCCGTTCTGCTGATGGCAGCTTTTGTGAGGAAAGTCACTCAAGGGCACCAGGCAAGGCTCAGCTACTTTTTTTTTCCCCTGCTAAAAGTTAACAGATTTGGCCTTTTGCTAATAACAGCTTTATGATTTATCTCTATTTTAATTGGAAAATTTGTGAATTAATTGATTTTTCTTACTTTCCAATTAACATTGTAATTGGCTGTGTAATAAATTCTTCGGCACCCTACAAATGAGAGTTGACATGAAGATTGAGGGGGACATTGGAAGGCTGCGTGACACACCCTGTGATCTAAAAACACTAATAAACTATGTTATTTTAACATATCCCTGGGTGAGCTTCCAGGCATAAATTCACAGCTGTGAGGTTACAGGAACTGACACTATTAAGTGCTTTGACAGAAAGTTCTGACAGGCCTCCTCATGGGCTGACCTGATTGATCTATAGCTCCGTCCATTGACAGCCTCAGGAAAGCCAAGCCAAGAGGGAGAAGAGATCAGCTTCCTGGTGCAGGAACTGACTTGCAAGGACTTGGGGCAGCTGTAAACAAGTGGCAGGGCAGAGCAGGGCTACACTGTGGGTATAATGTACAGGGTCGTGTGCGTCCTTACCTAACACATTATAGGCATTTATTTGGGAATTGTCAGGGCCATGTTAGTCATTTTACAGTGAGACATATTCCTAAAATTTAAAATAAATATGTCTTCCTCATCTGTTTTTATTTTTTGAATTTCTCTCTGTGTTATCAAATTAACCTATCTATAGCAGAACAGATACAAAATTCTAAAAAAGGCCAATTTCTTTAAATAAAAAAAAAGTTAAATGCATATAGAATATTAAATCGTGAAATACATTGAGCCCAATTCTGGACAGTGTATTGTTTAGACACAGTGATCATTTAAAAAAGTCATACTGCTTCCATATAATCGGTTTACACTTTCAGCGGGTATTCCTTATCTTTTGTGCAATGCTTTATAAAGATTATTTCCAGTTCTATGTGTCTGCATCCACAGAATTAACAAACATATATTTTGGTGAAAAATTATTATTTTGTGTTTTAATAATCCACATTCTTCCTATTTTCAAGTGTTAACATTTTTTGAAAGCTTAGAATTTTTTTAACCAGTTCTTTGTAGATTATGGAGGTTTTCGGATGATATTGGTGAGGATGTTTTTGGCAGTGTTGGAAACATTTCTGATAACATTATCATGATACTCGTGAATTCCATTAGCTGCACAATTAGCAAGAAGGAAACTTTAAATTGTGCATTTGGACGATTACAATTGCATTTTTTTTGAATAATTCTAAACAAAAGAAATGTTCCTGCGTCTGAATATGACTTTATAGACAAGGATTTCAACTATGAAATAACAAAAGAGATATATAAATATATTATGATATATGTATCAAGTTATTTTTATAATACTCCAAAATAACATTTGGAAAACATGAATAGGGACATAAAATATATTAGTAGTTATTTTCTGGGTCTGGTGCTGTAAATCTCATCAGCTTTATGGCTTTTGACTTGCATCCCAGCCTAAATCTGAGTTAACTTCACCTTAGATACTTACACATTGAGTTATGTTCCACACATTTTTTTTGCATTTATGAAAAATCCAAATAAACTATGAAAACCTAATTGCAATATGACACCATTAGCTTTTTTTAAAAAATTGCCTAGACTGCAATTATCTTCCACTGTGAGATGTAGTGCCCTCTGATGCATGTGTCAGTAAGAAAGGTTAGAGTTTCTAACACATTCTTCTCTCCCCACGTTCTTCCATTGCCTAACAAGTAATGAGTGAGAGGGCAAGAAAAATGCAACTTGGTGGCTCGATGATTTTCCCTCCAGGCTTCATACGTTCTATAACCTTTCCAAAAAAGCTGTTGATATTCAGTAAGAAGTGCGATACCAGTATCTGATAATTAATTCAATTTGATCAGCACTGTATTCGACAGGCTATTCTGACTAGGACCAGCCATCATGTATGAATTTTAATAGGAATTGCACAGGTATAGAATGATCAGCAAAATAATAATAGATTATTGACTAAGATGCCATATTGGATTTGAGGCCAGATTGCAGATATTCATAAGGTCCATCTGCCATCTGCCTAGGCTTCTAAAAGCTGTATCTTGGTTAACACAACACATCCTGTTTTCTTTAATCTGAATTTAAACTGTTATTTATGTTAGGTTTTTTTTTAAGAGGGCAGGAAGAGTAATTTGGTTGGTTTAGGGATTTGCTTAAATAGGAAGGCTGCCAGTCGTATTTTGTATGTGAAATTTGAATATGAAAGTCCTGTTACCCACATGGACCATTTTTCCTATACTTTCAAGCTGCATTTTTTATTGGTGGAAGCAAGCACATTCTGGTTCTATCAAAGAGATATTAGGTGCTAAAATCAAAACAGACAATTGCTGTATAGACCTGTAGCTGTCTCTAAAGACAAGCTCCTCATTGATGAAGAAAATCTGCTGCAACCATTCTTCACGTTTGTGCCTACAATTCCTCACTTGGCGAGTTTGCTGATTGATTGTTTGTGCCATCCAGGGAGAGGAGGTACTGGAAATCAAAGAGTGAGTCAACTCCTCCTTTTTGAGCTGCACTGATAGAAGTCCAAGAGAAAGTTTCCTACTTGCTCTCTCAGCTATGGTGCATAGCAAACAGGGCTGATGAGTAATAAAAAATGCTTTAAAAGAGATGAAATAAAGATAAACCTAGTAATTCAAAGGGTACAAAGTTACAGACATTAGAAGGCGTAATAAGAATGGTAATAGGACTTAAATCCCATTGAATTTGGTTCAAGCATTCAAGAAAGAAATGGACGTATTTCTGTGAGTAGGGAGTAGAGAGCTATGGGCTTGAAATTAAGGCAGGAGAGATGAAAAGGTCTGAGCAAGTCCTATCCTTGAGCTTAAAGAGGGAGATGTGGATTAATTGTACAGCCTTTACTCATTCCTACTTTCCTATAAAGGATTAACAAAACTGTATTATACAAACTGTGTCAAAGCATGATCCTCAAAAATATATTGAAAATCCTTTAGTGCAATAGAGTGTTATTAGATTAAAGCATTTGTATACTGTGCAACAGCAAATAATGGCAAAGAAGCTTTTACATGATTTTCTTATCTTGAGTTGAAGAGGATGAAAAGTACAATGTTAATAGCAGTCGTGTGTGTGTGAAAAAGTATTATTGCGGCTCTTAGTTGGTAAATTTGATGTAAGCTAACACTTCTGATAGGTTTTAGATGAGTGTTTCGTTATTGAACATTTAGCTCTGAGCAGTCCCTTCTCTATAACACTGATACATTACAACCTTTGTTTATGTTCAGATTTGTTTATGGGTCCCTCACCAACAAGAACCCTATCAAATAGCTGCTCCCTCTTACACTCTCTGATATATCATGACACAAGGTATAACATGCATTGATTATGAGTTCCTCACTACACAGAAACCTATAAAATGTCCTCTCCCTGTAACACTTCTGGATATACCATGACCTCTGATATAACACCCATTGTTTCTATTAACCCCTTACTGTGGAAGAACAGCATCATATTTGTTAAAAGGAAAATGAGCTATGATGAGGAGCGGGTCATCAACAGAAAAGAGATTAGAAGAGGTTCACCCTGCCCCTTACAGATTTTAAATAGGTTCATGCCTCTGCTTTAATAGTGGACAAAGGAATTCATACAAACACATTAAGCGTTTATACAGTAGTATTCGCAGAACACCATTTCAGTAGTCCAGTTCTTAACATACTCTTGCAAAAATATCTCTGTTAGAATCATAGAATCTTAAAGCACAGATGAGGCCATTCGGCCCATCATGCCCATTGGCTCTTTGAAAGAGCTGTCCAACTTAGTCGCACACCCCAGCTTTTTCCCCATAACCCTGCAAATTAGTCCTCTTCAAGTACATGTCCAATTGCCTTTTGAAAGTCCCAATGGAATCTGCTTCCACCAACCTTTCAGGTCGTGCGTTCCAGATCTTAACAACTCTCTGTGTGAAAAAATTTCTTCTCAGTTGCCCTCTACTTCTTTTGCCAATTATTTTAAATCTATGACCTCTGGTTACCGACCCACTTTCTAGACGAAACAATTTCTCCCTACTTGCTCTATCAAAACCCCTCATAATTTTGAATAACTCTATTAGGCCTCCCTTTAACCTTCTCTTCTCAAGCTTCTCCAATCTCTTCACATGACTGAAGTCCCGCATCCCTGGTATCATCCTGGCAAATCTCCTCTGTACCCTCTCCAAGGCCTTGACATCATTCCTAAAGTGTGGTGCCCAGAATTGTACACAATACTCCAGCTGAGGCCTGACCAGTGATTTGTAACGGTTTAGCATGACTTTCTTGTTTTTGTATTCAATGCCCCTATTTACACAGCCAAGTATCCCATATGCTTTCTTAACTGCTTTATCAACTTGCCCTGCCATCTTCAAAGATTTGTGAATATGCACCCCCAGGTCCTTCTGCTCTTGCACCCCCCTCAAAATAGTACCATTTAGATTATTCTGCCTCTCCATGTTGTTCCTTCCAAAGTGCATCACTTCACACTTAGCCGCATTAAATTGCATCTGCCCATTTCACTAGTCTGTCTATGTCCTCCTGAAGTCTGCTATCCTCCTCACTATTTACTACATTGCCAAATTTTGTATCATCCGCAAACTTTGAAATTGTACTTCCTATACTCAAGACCAGGTCATTTATATATAAGAAAAGCAATGGTCCTAATACCAACCTCTGGGGGACCCCACTGCACACTTCTCTCCAGTCAGAAAAACATCTGTTCACCACTACTCTCTGCCTCCGAACCCTCAGCCAATTATGTACCCAAGTTACCACCATCCCTTTGATCCTGTGTGCTTCTATTTTCCGATTAAGTCTGTTATGTATTACTTTTATCAAATGCCTATTGAAAGTCCACATGTATAATATCTACAGGGCTACCTTCACCAACCCTCTCTGTTACTTCATCAAATAACTCAATCAGGTTAGTCAGACACAACTTACCTTTAACAAATCCGTGCTGGCTGTCGCTTACTAACCCATACTATTCCAAGTAAGAATTAATTTTGACCTTGACAATGGTCTCTAGTAGTTTTCCCACCACTGACATTAGACTGACTGACCTGTAGTTACCAGGTTTATCTCTCTCCCCATCTGGAATCCTCCAGTCCTTTGGCACCATTCCCATATCCAAGGACGATTGAAAGATTGTGGTCAGAGCTTCTGCTATCTCCATCCTTGCTTCCCTCACCAACCTAGGATGCATCCCATCTGGACCGGGTGACTTGTTAACTTTGAGTGATGCCAACCTATTTAGCACCTCCTTTCTATCTATTTTTATCCTATCCAATATCTTTACTCCCTCCTCCTCTACGATGTTACACATATTGCTTGTGGCTCTTTATATATGTTGCTAAAATATCTTTCCTTTAACACATATTTTAAATGATACCCAATTATAACTTTAAACCCAAAACAGTATTCTAAGGCTAACTATATCAGTGTTTTGAAATCTTTACAACTTCAAAACAGTGGTCTGCTGTTAGATTACTGACTACATTGCAGGCTATAGACCTGGGTATAGGTAGCCTTTATTGCAGTTGTGACTGGGAGTTCCGAATGGTTGTTGCCTCCCTACTGCCAGGTGATAGAGTAAAATAACTCCTGGAAAGGGTTGGAGAACAGCCAAATGTCATGGTCTTCGTTGGAACCAATGATATAGATAGAGGTACATTTGAGTTACTATAGTGTGAATTTATGGATTTAAGCACTAGATTGAAAAACAAGACCGCAAGGGTGGTAATATCCAAATTGCTTTCTGTGCCATACGCTGGACAGGTTAAAAGGAGGAAAATTAGGATGGTCAGTGTGTGGCTGCAGGGCCATTGCAGGAAGGTTCATATTCTTTGGGCACAGGAGAGGTTTCTAGAACAAGATTAGGCAATACTAAAGGGAGGATGTTAACCTGAACTGAAACATCACCCATGTCCTTGCAGAAAGGGTAAATAGAGCATTGGTGGGGGATTTAAACTAATTCGGCAGGGGGCTGGGAAAGTGTACGTTTGAGACTAGAGAGGGAGAGCAGGATTATTAAAGCTATTGGAATAGAAGCAGAAAGGTTAATTGAAATAAATAGTGAGAAAATACAATCATACGAGAAAGGGAAAGAAACAGACTATGAGGTAGTGAGGAATGTAAACACTGTTGTAGAAGGGACAAGTGATATATTTACATAACTTCTATAGATATGTAAAAAGGAAAAGACTGGCGAAGGCAAATGTGGGTCCCTTACAGAAAGAGACGGGAGAATTTATAATGGGGCATAAGGAAATGGTAGAGAAATTAAACGAATACTTTGTGTCTGTGGTTCACGGAAGAAGACACAAAAATCCTCCCAGAAATACTAGAGAACCAAGGGTCTGGCGAGAATGAGGAACTGAAAGAAATTCGTATTGGTAAAAAAAATAGTATTAGAGAAATTAATGGGACTAAAAGTCGATAAATCCCAAGGACCTGATGATCTACATCCTAAGGTTTTGAAAGAGGTGGCTATAGAGATAGTGGGTGCATTGGTTGTCATCTTCCAAAATTCTATAGATTCTGGAACGGTTCCTGCAGATTGGAGGGTGGCAAATGTAACCCCACTATTTAAGAAAGGAGGGAGAAAAAAAACAGGGAACTACAGACCTGTTAGCCTGACATCAGTAGTAGGGAAAATGATAGAATCTATTATAAAGGATGTGATAACAGGACACTTAGAAAATAATAATAGGATTTGGCGGAGTCAGCATGGATTTATAAAAGGGAAATCATGTTTGACAAACCTAATGGAGTTCTTTGAGGATGTAACTAGTAGAATAGATAAGGGGGAACCAGTGGATGTGGTGTATTTGGATTTTCAGAAGGCTTTTAATAAGGTCCTGCACAGGAGTTTGGTGAACAAAGTTAGAGCACGTGGAATTGGGGGTAATATACTGGCATGGATTGAGAATTGGTTAACAGACAGAAAACAGAGAGTAGGAATAAACGGGGGCAGACCTGTGACTAGTGGTGTACCGCAGGGATCGGTGCTTGGGCCCCAGCTATTCACAATCTATATCAATGATTTGGATGAGGGAACCAAATGTAATATTTCCAAGTTTGCTGATGACACAAAACTAGGTGGGAATGTGAGTTGTGAGGAGGATGCAAAGAGGCTTCAAGGGGATATAGACAGGCTAAGTGAGTGGGCAAGAACATGGCAGATGGAATATAATGTGGAAAAATGTGAAGTTATCCACTTTGGTAGGAAAAACAGAAATGCAAAGTATTTTTTAAATGTTGAGAGATTGGGAAATGTTGTTCAAAAGGACCTGGGTGTCCTTGTAGATGAGTCACTGAAAGCTAACATGCAGGTGCAGCAAGCAATTTGGAAGGCAAATGGTATGTTGGCCTTTATTACAAGAGGATTTGAGTACAGGTGTAAAGATGTCTTTCTGCAATTATATAGGGCCTTGGTGAGATCACACCTGGAGTATTGTGTACAATTTTGGTCTCTTTACCTAAGAAAGGATATACTTGCCATAGAGGGAGTGCAATGAAGGTTCACCAGACTGATTCCTGGGATAGCGGGATTGTCGTATCAGGAGAGATTGAGTAGAGTAGGCCTGTATTCTCTAGAGTTTAGAAGAATGAGAGGTGGATCTCATTGGAACATACAAAATTTTTAAGGGCTCGACAGGGTAGATGCAAGGAGGATGTTTCCCCTGGCTGGGGAGTCTAGAACCAGGGGTCACAGTCTCAGAATAAGGGGTTGGCCATTTAGGACTGAGATGAGGAGGAATTTCTTCACTCAGAAGGTGGTGAATCTTTGGAATTCTCTACCCCAGAGGGCTGTGAAGGCTCAGTCATTGAGTACATTCAAAACAGAGATCGATAGATTTCTAGATATTAAAGGCATCAAGGGATATGGGGATGGTACAGGAAAATGGCATTGAGGTAGAAGATCAGCCATGATCTTATTGAATGGCGGAACAGGCTCGAGGGGCCAGATGGCCTACTCCTGCTCCTATTTCTAATGTTCTTATATCAAAAATGTAAATGAGAAACTCCAGGGGGGATAAAATATAAGGGTCAACATTCCAAAAAATTGCAGCCAGGATTGTAAGTATGTGAATGCACAAACCTTTCAAAACAAAATTAGAGTTAGATGCATTAATAACTATGGAGAGATATAACTAAGTCAAAGTGGGACATGCTTTTTAGAATGCATTCAGGAGTACTTCCTAGATCAGTATGTTTCTAGTCTAACAAGGAAAAAAACATTGCTTGATTTAGTCCTGGAAAATGAAGTGGGGCAAATAATTGATGTGAGTGTAGGAGAACAATTGGCAAACAATGACCCCAACATATTTACATTCAATGAAAGGATAGAAAAGAATAATGTAAAGTCAAAGGTAAGGGAGTTGGACCGGAAAAAGGCAAAGCTAAGTGATATAAAAAGGGGATCTGGCCTAGATTGACTAGACAGAAAAGTTAGCAAACTGATTTGACAGAGCAGGACTGGTATGAGATGCATAGAGTGCAATATAAATATATTTCTATTAGGTGAAAAGAATGTGCATCAAAATACAGAGATCCTAGGATAAATGGAGAGATTAAAACTAAACTGAAACTTAAAGGGAGACAAATTATAAAACGAAGGCAAACAATACTAAAAATAATGATCAGGATATGGAAAGGTGGAAAGAGAGATTAGAAGTGCTAAAAGGGAATATGAAAAAAGACTAGCAGGTAATATAAAAGGAAATAGTAAAGGTTTTCATATGCGTATAAAATGCACAAAACTAGCTAAAGAATGGGTTGGAGCACTCAAGGCTGGACAAGGGAGTTTAATTGTGGCGCTGAAGGAATGGCGGAGATATTAAATAAATATCTTGCATGGATTTTTAATAATGAAGGTGGAAGTAAGAATGTAGGTGTACGAGAGGATGATATGGAACAACTGTTAAAGGTAACTGTAGGAAAGGAACTGATTCTGAAAAAATCAGCAGGACTCAAAATGGATAAGTTACTGGGCCCTGATGGCTGCACCCTAGGTTGTTGAAAGAATTCAGAGAGGAGATAATAGGGGCTTTGGTCACAATTTTTCAAACCTCCTTAAATATACAAATTGTACCATGGATCGGGAGAGTAGCTGATATAACACCCTTGTTCAAGAAGGGAGATAAGGTTAACCTGGGTAACTATGGACCAGTTGGTCTAATATCAATTGTGGACAAACTCTTAGAATCTATAATTCGAGATCAAATTAGTCAGAAACGCAAGGGTTAATCAAAGACAACCAGCACAAATTTGTTAAAGGCAAGTTATGTTTCACAAATGTAATAGTGTTTTTGAAAAAAGTGATCGATTGGATAGATAAAGGGAATGCAGTAGATGTAATATATAGGGGTTTTCAGAAGGTGTTCAATAAAGTATCTCACAAGAGCCTTATTAGAAAAATTCAGGCATGTGGAATAAGACAAAATGTAGCACTACGGATAGAAAGTTGGTTGGACAGGGAATAAAGAGTTGGGTGTTGCACAGACTGGAGAGTGTTGGAAGTGATGTACCCCAGGGGTGAATGCTGCGTCTACTTTTGGTATCAATATATATAAATGATTTGGGCTTGGGTATAGGGAGCATAATCTTGATATGATAATGACATAACAGCAGGAGATTTGGCAAACATTGAGGAGGACTGTAAAAAACTTCAGGAAGACATCGACAGTTTAGTGGAATGGGCAGACAGGTGGCACATGGGGAGAGAACAAGGCAGAGGAATTGGTTTTGAATTACTCGAGCAAAGTGCCAGCACAGACACAATGAGCCAAATGGCCTCCCTTCTGTGCTGTAAACTTCAGTGGTTCTATGGTTCTATTGGCCTTTAGGAAGGTAGTGGTGCTGCAACTTTGTCAGTGAGTGAATATTGTGGTATGTGTGTACCGTCTAGTCTTATATGATCGCTGAGGCACAGAGATCTCAGGGTGGCTTACTCTGAATGCATAAAATTGACTGGAAAGTTAATTATATTGATCATCGGAAACGGGACACTGCAGTATTGTTATACAACAAAAGTGGGCCCAAAGCTTGTTGAATACAACAGGGACTTAAACACTTGAAATCGAGCTATGTTCCTCGGGCTGTGGCCTCATTTCACCCTTAGAGAAAAGGACAAAAATAAAGAAAATAATTTAAAGGAAGTGGTTGAAAGTACTGCCGTTTATCCCCACTCCTGTGTGTTATAAGTAGGATACAGGGTGGAGAATCGCTGAATATGGAACTTTCAGTCCGAAATCCAATTATTCAATTGGTTACGCATTGAACATTTGTGGTTTTCAATTAATCATTTCTTCTTCACTCGACAGTGCTAAAAACAAGTCAATAATTTCCTTGAGAAAAGAAAAACTTAAAACTAAATACAGGATTTATTTCCTTTTTCAAAGAATTTATTGACTGCTTTGTTGAATGCTAGTTTGTGAGGGCTGATCAGCACCCCGAAGGTTAAAGAAGCCCTTTATCATTTTTAATTGGTTTAACTTTGATCTATTTTACGCAAAGTATCATTGACATTATTAGACAAAATGCATAACAGGCTTTTACAGACGTTTGCGAAAAGCTGAATTCTGACAACCCGCACAATCTGTCCCTCTGTTTTCAGTGGATTAATTATCGGAACAGTTGACATCACCTCCCAGACAGCATAGAACTCTCTTTTTATTCTCTTATTCAACTATACAGTCCTCTGGGTTTCACATCAACTCTATAGAAAAAGAGATAATCTGCCTTTTCTATTTGTTCCACTTTGTACCTTTTCTTTTCCCTTTTTTTTGTCAAACTGTTAGTCTCTTTTTGACTTCTTCAGATTGTCACTGGCAGATTGTAAACCCTCTGCTCCCTTAGAAGTATGTGGATTTGGGATTTTATTTCCTTAAATCCAGCAAACTGGATTATAAGAAAGACAAAAAAAACCTCACACGGGCTGCATTATATACATGATGAAAAGCAAGATGCATGACTGGGGAGTGGGGAGGCAAGGAATTCCAAATCCACTTTATATCTGAGCACTCCCCTCCTTCTCTCTTTCTCCCTCTCTCTGTCTCAATAACACTCTTCATTTCCATAATGCATTTATTACATTAGTCTTGCTTTATATTAGAAGCTTCTTTCTGTCTCTCTGGTTTGTATGCTGCTTACTGCTTTAAAACAAAATGTCCTGGAGGAGCTTAGCACCGCATGTCTTCAAGAGACACCTTCAGTGCTCATTTCAAGGCATCCGGCCATCTGCCAAATGAAGGTGGATTTAATCTTGTAAAATTAAATTTCGCTCCGCTGACATACTCTTAGGCATCTGCGGCTGAGCGCTGCGGACAAACTGAACATGACAGGAGCATTGTTTTTTGTCACATCTACTGTGTTGATCTTTTCAAAGTCTCATAAAAATTTATTGATGTCCCTGTTTGCAGCCTAGGATATTAGTGTCTGCAGCACAGATATGATTTGATCTGTCTTCCCTTATTGGCGACCAGCGCTTAGCAATGCTTTTTAATACTTGCTGTCTTATAATCAGTCATTCCCAAAGTTGCAAGGCGGATGCAGTTAAGATCTGGCCTTTATAGTAAGCTGGTTCCCCCCTGAGGCTGATGGCATTGGTGTTATAAGTATGTAATTTTTGTACAATACATTCTCAAGGAGATGTATGTTTTAGTATCTACATCTTTCAACAGTTAAGTGCTGTGATGAGGAAAGGAGGAGAAAACAGTTACAAATTTGAGGCGACGAAAAAATCATTATTTCTCAGTACTCTGTTTTCGTTTGTAAAAGAAAAATGTACATCTGCCATTGCATAATTACTTTAATAAAAAATTTATTTCCAACTCATTTTCTAAAGCTGTATAATTGTTTCAAATTGAACTTGTCTAAAAGGGGGAATTTCATAAGAGATTAGATTGAAACTTCAATAATTTAAATGTATAATTGAAGAGTTTTACTTCAGGGTAATTAATAAGAAAATTCTTCCTGGCTGGAATACAGATTAATATGTTCTAAAGGTTAGTAATCTGTTTCATAGAAAACTAATAAAAAAGAATGTTCCCAGACCGGTTCCAAATATGTTTTGTCACAATCTATCACACACGTCTGTCCGTTTGTCATTATTACTCTGCCAGTATTTTGCACGCATTTGTTTGGCGAAGTGTTGATTGTCTTAATGTTTTGCAGTGTGAAGGTTTGTTGCTGGATGTACACAAGAAACTTTGTCCAGAGGCTGGTAAAAAGGACGGAGCTCTTATTAGGGAAGATGGCTTTGGGAGAGCTCCAATACTATTCTCCTCCCTGATAACAGCCCCCTACAAAATCCTACCCACACTTCTCCACAGAGATGAGGCAATCCTAGGGGAATATCTATAAAGTAGATATTCTCCTGCTAGTATTATAGCTATAATCTTACAATATTTATTTTGCTGTCACCTCCTAAGAGTCACAGTGATGGACTGCCTTAGTGCACATACACATAGTACACCATAGGATTTGCACCAGTATTTCCACAAACTCTGAATTCCTAATCTCATTTATTCCACAAGGAAGCACTGAAGATAGACCAGGTGCTTCTGCCAAAGAGAATGAGGGATAGGTAGAGTTAGAAGTAACCTGTTGAGGTTTCTCTTGCCAACCTTATGGTAATCTATTACAGAACAAGAATGGCAGAGGCCTCCTGCACATTCTATCTTGGAGTATGTGTATGGCATGGGGATACATAGAGAAGTGAAAGTGGAAAAGTAGAAATTGTTTTTAGAGAAAGGCAGAACTATGCCTTAAACAACAATGTGCTGCATCAAGGAATATTAAGACACAGGTTCTCCCTGTGACCTCCCCCAACCCCTCCACTACCCCCCACCCCCTCCTCCACACACACACACACACAGCCATGCTACGGTATAGAGGTACTAAATGAAAGTTAGCACTTTCCCCACAGGGAAAAATGGAGGCCGCTGTGCCATACATTGGTGGAGCCTGGGAACAAGTCACATGATTACACACTCAACAGCATCGGTTTGCAGTGCGTTGAGACCAAAAAGGCACAGAGAAGAAAATAATCATCTTGAAAAGGGGGAGCCTAGTCTTAAAAAACAGAAATACATTTTACCAGTGTTGATATTGCGAGACAGTAAAATGTCTGGAGGTGTCAGGTTTTACCTTTATAATGCTTGGAATATAATAGTCAAAAATGGCCAGTAATTTAGAGTGTAACAAATTCTGTAATTATTATTACTGTAATGATCTATGTGAAAACCTGATGAATTAATACTATTATTGTCCTAAATGAGTAGAAATTGAAAATCACAAACCACTTTCACTCTACAACCTATTAACTGAATTATTTTTGCTATTTATTTCTATTAATTGAATTCTTTTTTGCCAGATTACACATTTTTAACAGGTTTACAGCCCAAATTAGTCACATTGAGTAAAAATGTCATCACTTCTGCTATTTGTATAATCTCTCTAATGGCAGTAAATTAACTGTAATAATAAAGGATGATGTGATTGTAAAGCATGGCCACACTCTAACGTGCTGTACCACAGAGTGATAGGAAAGGGTTTTACACTTTTAATTGCTGACAGGACAACATTCCAGTCTTGCCCGTGCCATCAGGTGCAATCATTGGGCATAGGTCAAGGTCTCCAACAGGGGGAAGGAAGGAAATTCAGTTGACCCCGTGCACCTACCAGCAGATGGCCTAAGGGTAGAATGGGTGGAGACATGGTGGCAGGTCAGCAGCTCAGCCCCGCAGTTTCAGAAAATAAAATACTTTAACTTTGGGATGGCAAAAAATATGAAAATAGTATGAAATCGTTTATATTTTGATAAATGCTATCATGTAATTGAAAATTTACAACTTTAAAAAAATAATGTTACAGTGTAGATCGCTCATAAGTGAATACTCCTGATAAATAAAACATTTTGGAAAGGAGCACTATGCTTAGTATCATCCTGCAAATGAGGGTAGTTTTAAAAAATATATTTTAATTATAATTTTTGTTAACGCCATGATCTCTTTGAGGAAGTCCTATCTCTCTCCAGTTAAACTGGTAGTGAGCGATATGATAGTGAACCTATATTGTTTCTGTTGCTGTACCATATGTTCCCCAGATAGACAGAGTGAACAGCTGCAGTTTGCACAGCTAATCAATGGTTAAAGTAGGACATGTCTGTGATATATGGGGTGGGGGGGGCAGGGGTGGAGGAGTGGAGGAGTGAAAGATTGTGAAGGAATACTTTTGAAAGATGACAATTTTGGTTGACAAAAAATATCGATCTTCATCCAACTTTAATCATTTCGTTTTTGACTGATTATTCAATCAATTTTGAAAGGCTAATATATTCCCTCTCAATGATCACTTAATAGGAAAGACCAAGAGGATGTAAAGGAGGCAAACAGGTGAGTGATTCAAAGCATACCCATTAGCATCAGATTCAAGAGTGGCACAGGTAAATACTTAGGAAACAGGTGAACCGTCTTCCTGTTTGGTTGTGAAAAAAAATTACAATCTGCCACTGTCTGCCAGGAGGTGTTCACAGTAAGTGTCCTTTTCATGTGGAGAAGGAACTGACTTTTTCCCTGCACCTCCCCCGGCTCAGGAATTCTCTTTGCGGGGAATCATAGGCACAAACCATTTATGTTAAGCAGATTATATATTTTTTGTTGAATCGCTTTTAGTTAGATCCCAGAGGTGGCAATAGAAAGGATGCTATCTCTTTTAATGTGCTATCAAATGACTCAAAGTAATATTGCACAGACCTCTAAATCAATGTGATAACTGACCTTTATAATGCAACTCTCAACTTTGTCTCCTAAATCTATTTAAAACACCTTGGAATTTTGGTACTTCAGTAAAAATGTTGTGCAGCTCTAGCTGTCGATAATCTTGAAATCCAATTTTTCTTCTTTTTTTTCTTTTGCTAAATAGAAGTAATGTCACTTTGACATGTGTGCGCTTGGACAGCTGATGTGCTTTCAGATGAGATGCAATTTATTGTGTGATGAGTTATACAGAAACTGCCAAAACACACATTTGATTATTTCACATTACATATAAATAATTACAACATGCTTTGCAACAGTTTGAAGTGTAGGGAGAGTTAAAAAAATAATACTGGGTAATATTATGAATAACAAAAAGCATTAGCATGTTGTAATGGTACTCATGCAGAAAATTATCTGCAACTATGGGCAAGACCTGAACTGCAATAAAGTAAAATAATTATTTCCTGTTTCTTCAACAGTAAGCATTCCATGTTGAAGGACAGCACAATCCAGGGGACTGTGAAGGTAAGTGAGCCTGAGTCAATGTTTGAAAATAAAAGAGACATGTTGAAGATGGGTGAAAGAGAATGGAAATAAACAAGAAGAAAAATAGAATGGGGGATGAAAGAAAGGAGAGAGACAGAAAGGAAAAAGAAAGAGGAAAAAAGAAATCGGCATGCAAGAGATGAGCAAGGTACAGAGGAAGGAGAGACCTGAGAATCTGAAAATGATATAGTATTTCAAATGGGGAAATGAAAGAAAGAAGACACAGGCAAAAACTCAGAGATGGAGAGAACTAGAAAGAGAGACTGAGGGACAGAGCCTTTTAACTGGCATGAGAACAATCTAGTCCCTGGAGCGCCTCATTTCAAGTTAAGTTAGAATTAAGTCCTTGTTAAACAAGCACTCTTCAAGGACTTTCAGCTGTCTTCAGAGTGGGATTAAGGAGCAGAAAATATCGCAGGCCCCTGTCAATCCTGTGTAAGAATAAGCTGTTAAAAGGCAGCACCATGAGATGACTAACTTTTGGCAGCTACTGTAGCCTTTATTGTAGAGGCCTTTTTCCTGAATTTGTTGATGCTGTGAGAATATTAATGTCAAGGGCCTTTAAAAGGAGAATTTACAAGATCAGTTTTTTTCAAATATGGCCTCCTTTCCTCTGGAGTCAAGGCTTGCCGCCTCATAACTAGTGTCTTATTTTACACCAAATTAACTGGAATAAAATTAGATATGAATAGCGTCAATAGAATTGAAAAAAAAATAATTATTTTGTTTATGAAAATAAATAATGAACTAAATAGCTTATCTATTATTCTTTAACCATTTGGGTACACAAAACAACTTTGAAACACTGAGAGAATTTTTTTAATATTCTGTTATATGGCAATAGAAATTTATTAACTTACCAACTTTATGGATAGACACTGTTTCAGATTTATCATGGTAATATTTCTTCATAAAAAAAATTTTCTCCATGAAAAATTCCTCTGCTAATTTCTCCCTTCTCCTACTCCTCTGAAGATGCTGACTCCTTGCTGGGGAAGATTCCACAGGCAGTTGGTATCCTCTGGTGCCTCACCCATATGGCCATTATTCACATGTGCTTTGACGCTGAGTGCCAGAAGGCCAGTTGACTGTAGCGGACATCACATCTGAGCCCAATCCTAGCCTCACTTGTTGCCCATATTAGGACGCGTCCAGCATGGGTCTCTGGAAAGTGATCAGGAAATGGAACCCTGACCATTAACCCAGGTGTGCTGAGGGTCAATTGTAGCAACCCTGCCGCCACCCTGTCTAAGATCAGGCAACTCATTACAGCAGTGGTTGAACCTGGGATTTTCCTTGTCTATATGACTCACTGGATACTCAATAGGATAAATTCACTGAACTATTGGAGGGGCCAAAATGTCAATGTTATCAAACATTAGTGATGCATTCTTTAACAGATGATTATTATTTTGCATGCTATTGACTCCATGTGAAGGATTCTTTGCATCTGGTCACACACAACCTGGACATTCAGCGAGTTAAAAACATTGAGGGGTTATTGGTGGAAGCTTGCAATAGTACATGGGTGTCATCTATTAGACCCTGGACTTTGGGAAACCCAGTAACGCAGTAAAACTGGATGGCCCTATCGTGCTGCTACCCAACTGTCATGCCAAACCGCATAAATTACCGAGCATTCCACAGAAGTGTGCCGGTGACCAGATGAATGCTTGACAATTGACCCCCTTGGGCAATATTGCAGAGATCCCCCATGGCTGCATGAAATGAACCTGTGGCATAAAGGTTGAGTGTGGGTGCCACTTTCGTGGCCACAGACAGAACTTTCCGGGCAGATAACCTAGCCGCAGGTCTGCATTTTTAGATGGTATGTGCATGAAGGTATTTGCTTGTCATTATTGCTTTCAAAGCAAGAAGGAAGTATTGAGCAAGTCACCTCCATGACTAAATTACCAAAGAAAAGAGTTTCTGAGCCAAAAATATAATTTGAAACTAGGTAGGGCAGTGGGTTAGGATACTACCCATTCACCTCCAGCCTCATGGTTGAATCCAGTCTAAACTAATGGGATTCAAAGTCTCCTCTCTCTGGCTGGTTATAAAGGCCCCACTTGAAATGAGTTTGGACAGTTTCACCCTGGTAATAGAATCATAGAATGATAAAATTTTACGGAAGGAGTCTATACGGCCTTTTGCACCTGTGCCAGCTCTCTGGAAGTGCTCTCCTCTAGAAGCATAAGTCCAAAGCACAAAACTGCCCACAATCCTGTTCAGATTGGCACAAAACTTCACTCATAATGATAGGTGATGTGGAACTGGAAAACTCAGACTAGTGCAGAAGGGGCACTATTCAAAGGTTGGTATTCAAGCACATTGTTGGGGAAAAGCACAGGGAGCTGTGCAGTTAGTCTACATTGAGATTCATCAATACTGACGCTAGGAAATTACTGTTCCCCAGCATTGACATCTTTCACTTTGATAAGCACATAATTCACTAATAATTCAACATCCGATATTGTGGTAGCCCAGAGCAGGGGGCATACCCCTGGGTGCCTGCTTCCTGCCTGCAGCCCGCCGTCCCTATGCTAACAATGCCCGACCCTCAAAATGGACCGTGCCTCCCGTCGGGATATTGGGCTGACTGCCTGAATACTGCTCGGGAGGAGGATTTACCCCAACGTTACTCACCTGCATAAAACATTCAACAAGATAAAATATTAAAATAATGATGAACAAAATACAGTTTTGAAATGAATCACAAAAGAACCCCACTGAGTTCAGTCCACATGATGCCCATGGTCTGTCCTTAGTCCCAAAACCCTTTGATTAATAAATTGTTACTTTCACACCTATTCCTACTTGGCCTCCCCTGCTGAGATTGATCCACATTTATGGAGAGTTATGTGTTGCAGATATGCTTAAAGAACATTTTCACCCCAGCTGTCTGTCTTGGATTTTTCTGGTCCCAGAGATTAAAAGATAATGCTAAAGCCTACCACAGGTTTCACTGCTCTAAGATGTGCAGCTGAATCCTAGAACTAGTTTCCCAAGAAATATTGCACTTGAATCAGAGTTTCTACAAATTGGAAATAAAAGGAATCAATTGGCCAACCTTTGTCCCACAGCTCACTTAACCATTCCTTCAGCATTCAGTATATAACAGGAAACTCTCAACAAAGGGATATAAGAGGAGATTTTTCTGTTTTCTCATTCCCTACAAATGCTGGGAGTGTATTATCGAGAAATTGTGCACCTCCAGCAAATGATTTCCCACCATAAATTTTAATAGGTGGAAAATAATGGGCTGGTCTACACAATTTCCCAACATGTGCTGCCTATGTGTGGCAGGAGTACTGAAGGAGAAGCTGGCAGCAACCTGCAGGTAAGTCCAGGGAAGAGGGAGAGGCAAACAGGAGAGGGCTAGCACAGGCCGGTAGTGGCTCGCATATTAACATGGAGGCAGGAGGAGCCCTCTGGACAGGAGGCTCCTCCTCCTCCTGTGCCACCACCAGCTGCACCTGCTTGTTTGTGCGATGTGTCTTACCTTATGCACTCCCCTCTAGTTCACTCTCTAAACTCCCTGGGATGGATGCATCTGAGCTGGTGCTTGGAAGGGAAAAGTGTGCGTGGTGAAGTGCTGGCTTGGCTGGATGCAGTGGGCCCTGGCTCAACATTATCTGTCACATCTAGAGAAAGAGAACAGAAAGACGGTACAATGATGTCCTGATGAGCAGCTTGCTCTCAGAAGAAGGAGTGGCATAGTAAATGGCTTCAGTTTATGTTTGCTAGCAGTTATTGAAAGAGAAAGGGAATTGGATATATACTTGAAAAGGAAATATTTCTAGGGCTATGGGGAATGAGCAGAGGAGTGGGACTAATTATATAGCTCTTTCAAAGAGCCAGAAAAGGCAGAATGGGGTGAATGGCCTTCTTCTGTGCTGTATGATTCTAAAACAAGAGCAGCAGAAGTTGGTACTAAACTTTGAACCTTGAACCTTCTACTTCCCCATCTCTACTCTTTATGGCCTCCCTGCCGATAATTTGGAGGGCTTCTTCCTCAGAGAGGGGATGAGTTCTGATGTTAGAGGTGATCTTTCACAGTTGTTATGGGAAGTTTTCTGCAAAAAGAGCATAAGAAGTGAGAAGTTGCAGTCGTCAAGATGAGATGCAGTAATGGCCAAATGGTAGCATACAGTCTATAGTAGGTGTGATGACATATTCATACAACATTCAGCTGCACGTAAGTAGAAATTAGAGCCTATTTGCTCGCAAATGATTTTACTGTCTAAGTGACAAAAGGATAATTTAGCTCTATGAGTTATGTTGGGATTAGGAATTCCTTACAGTGACACTGAAAGGCTTAAATTTTAGCCGGTTAAAATTCTATGCTTGAATCAAGTATGTATTTACCTGAATCTTTTGTATTCAAATAGTTTCTATTTTTGCAGTTTGATTTTTAATATAAATAACAGAGGCCCACTGAGCCTTGGTTACGAATTTGTGAATGCCATAGATAAACCTCTCGGGTTCAGTGACATAAGGAGTCAATCTATCTACATCGGCAATCACCACATTGCTGGCCATCTACTGCCTTACAAGCACATGCGGTCTCCTGGTTTGTGTAGCACGATTTCTGAGAGACCAGCGGTGTTTGATTTGTGGCCTACCTCACCACCTTTAAAACATCTGAGTTCATTCTCTTCAGGTATCTGACTTTTGCTTGGCTGCCCCCTCTGGCCTAGCCTGGGATAGGTTGAGCAGTTGGCTTGCTGATTGGCTCATCCGTGGGACAACATGAGGCATTTGGCCTCCCACCCGTGCGACGGCCTACTTGTGCTTGCAAGGTAGTATAAAGATTAGCATGTTGCCTAGCTGCTCGATAGTTTTCCACAGTGATCAAGTAATCAGATTCTTAAATCGTCTAGAAGTATCTCCAGAAATTAGTTAGTTAACATTAAATAGGAAAGACCTCTGTAGTCTGTTAATGCCTTTGCTTTCCAGTCACATGTGATATATGTCTTCAGTCCAGATAACTACTTCCTTATAAATACTGACTGAATACTGTCATAGTTTCTTAAATTTCTGCCTGTACCCCGTTTTTTTCCTACTTGCAATAATACACCATTGGGCTGATTTTAACTCAGTTTGCTAGCCGGGAACAGTGCTGTAGCATCCCTTAATTAGGAATATTGCACTTACCACCCCTTTCCCGCTTCCACCCGACCTGTTGCCATTTTGCTCAGGGCCTTTACAGCGACGGTCCAGGCGGCTGCCTAGATCAGGTGGGACCTTCAATGAATTATGCAAATTGGGGTCCTTTGATGTACATAGGACCCCAATTGCAATTTTATGGTAGAAGTGGGCGGAGGGTGCACTGCATATGCTCCGCCCATTTGTTCCAGGCGGTGAGTGCCTAACCGCTGGACGGCCCTCACAAAACGGCCCAGGAAATATCTATTTTTTTTTTGGTGGGGCCAGGAGAACCAGGAGTGGATCCACAAAAACAATCCAGGCCACTGCCAGCCCGACCGAGGCCTCCCCTGGGATCACCTCTCTTCCCCCACAAGGACTCCGACTGTCAGCCAGCTCACTGTGGGACAAGGATGGACAGGTGTCTAGCATTACTATGTGTCAGTACTAGGCTTTATGCCAGGAATTTAGAGTTTCTTGGTAGAGATCTGGACCAGGTGACATCATCGACTACTTTTCACATCAGTTAGGGCGCAGGTCATGTAGAGTATGAAGCTGCCCTGCCGCTGCTTTGACAATGTATCTCAATTCCCAGTCTCTGAACAACACTTCTGCAGTGTTCTGACATTTAATTTCTGCACTCTATGCCTTTGTTGCTGAATCAGTGACAAGAAGAGTTGAATTTGAAGAAGGATAGAGCTAAAGGCTCCACAAGTGTAATCATACCCTCCACAACCCTACAGATATTATGTATTAGTTACATACAATAACATTTGTTTACTAGAGTCATTGCAGTGTGCTTTGCCAAAATCCTGACTTTGTGCTTTTCTCCTCTGTACACTGGAACTAAATTAAACTGAGCAAACTTACATCTCGTGTCTTACGAGTCATCAAATATCCCCCCACACTTTGTCCCAACCAGATTCCAGTTACATTAATGCTATGCCAGCCAATCTCCTCCCAACAAAAAGAAAACCTATTCCAATTTACTCATCATTCCAGTATTTTTTACACTGCAATAATTTTTGATTCCACAATGTTAATTAGAACAATTACATATCTCCCGTTAGTGCAGTAGGGAATACTCTTCTAAAGTTAGTGTTGTGGTGATGCAGTGGGATCCTTAACCCTGCATCCGTTCAGTGATTGTTGGAATCAATGGCATATTTAAAATACAGTTTATAATGCCAGAGAGTTTGGCTCCTAAATAGTGACTGGTTTGAGGAAAGGAGTACAGAAGTACTTGTCCAAACAAAGAAAAGAAAAAATAGAGCTGGGGAGTCAGCTTTTCATAGAGCTGAGTTTTTTTAATTCATTCCACTGACAACCCAGCCGATACAGGAAAAAGAGAGAGAAAGGCTCCGAGATTTCTTCTTTCAGCCGTCTGTAAATGAGGGGATAGCACTTAATAGTCTCAAATGGCTGCCTTAAAGGGAATTCAGTTAACAAAATGTCAGAGGGAAATGCACTTCCATTCACTTTATGACACATGATCCTGCACGCGTAGGGAAACAATATTTACAATGTGCTAGCAATTTCAATTCATTTTGGAGATGTACGACGAAGATTAATTTGTGGGATAGAAAATAGCAAGGGAAACATGTCTAATGCTTCTCTCTAAAAAGGATCTGTCTCGAAGTCAGAGGTGTTGGAGCCACCAGGCTTGCAAAGATTAATTGCCTTGCTGCCATTAAACCTAAAATTAGCTGGTGGGGGAACATCATGTAAAAGGTTGAAAAGCCATGAATTATTATTTTTAAGCTCTTACCTTTTGAAGATACTTTTCCCTCTTGCAAATGTCACTTGTGCTGAGCTAGCTGGTTGTGTAAAAGTTATGTTTTTTAATCATGCTGGGCAAATTATTTTTTTGATTAATTTTTCCTCGCTTTTATCGTTTCTCAGTCTCTCAGCACAACTGCTGACCTACACGTCTGCCTTTCTTCAAGCACAGAAGGAAGTAAATGAGGGAGAGGACAGGTGATTGAATCACAGGGGCCCCTTGACTTTGTGCTTCCTATAGAGCCCACTATGACAGAAGTATATCATTGAGTATTCTGGTAACACACTGCAAGAGGCATTGTCCTTTACTGTCACATGGTGCTGTATCATTACGATTTCTTGCATCAAAATGCTTTTAGCATTCTCTTTCCTTTTGCGTGGTGTAAACATTATGATGGAGGATTCTGCTGATGATTTTTGAATAAAGTTACATTTTTTAAAAAAAAATTCAAATTAAAAAGAAATCCCCCCCGCCCCCCACCATCGCTAAGTGCCGACAAATTGTTGGGGACCAACCAACCTCCAGCAGTTTATCCAAGTGCTATTCATCATATCTGAGTCGAGGTGGCAGTGAGTGTTAACAGCCTATTCAACTGTGAGGAACATGACTGTCAAGCCCAATCCTGTCCTCTCTCAATATCCCACATTTGCAGTTTTTAGCAGGGACCATTGGATATTGATCAGGTATGGGAACCCTGGCTGATTGTGGCATACATGCCAACTGGACACATTTCACATGTACAGTCTGAATTTTCAGCGCAGTGTCTGCAGTCGAAAATCAGTGCTGCTCCAGTCTAATTATGCAGATGAGGCAGGTGGGATCTTTCCCAGCCTCCTGCCTCAGTTTTCTCTTTGCTTGATAATTGGGTACCAAGCAGAGGGTGCCTGCAGAAGCCTGGCAGTGGGCCTTTTGCTTGGACCCTCTGAGGTAAGTGGTGAGTTGTTTTTTTTTTAATTCCCTCCCTTGACAATTTTCGGGTCTCCCCAGCAGCAGCCAGAAGGCCCTGATGTGAGCAGTCAGGAGTGCCCAGGAGTATATCCAGCTCATGCAAGTGGTCCGTATCAGGAAAATTGTGGGCAGTCCTCTCAAAGGCACAATGCATGTCTGGTACACTGGGCATACTGTGCAGCCAGTGGGGGCCTGGAGTGGAAAATTGGCCCTAATTTCTCCACAAGAAATGAGCGAAAATCCCCATATTTCTTTGCCACAATCTTCCACTATACATGTGATGCAAATAATGGGTGTATCTGCAGCTTAAGTCATGACAAGCCTGCACTTTCAGTTTAACTACATGTCATAGATCTATATTCAGGGCTGTTTTTGAATGGTCAGCTTTTTTGAGGCTGTGTCAGCTTTTCCTAATTTGCAGGTTGGCAGGTTGCAAACCTGGCTATAGTTTTGATAGAGGGCTTTCACTACTGCTATGGATGCTGGGATAGCTGCACTTCCATTTCATTCTCTCCAGCATAAGCATGCAAGAGAAATTTCAGGAATTACAGACACAGTCCTTACAGGCATGAGTTCATAATTCCAAGGCAAGGAAGGCTGTAGATTACAATCTCCTGCTAAATGCAGGCGTGTTAGTAGTCTTGAAGATATCGCTAAGTTGGGTTAAATAAGAGGTTGTTCATGCTCCCTTGCACATACACAGTTCTGTTTTACAAAATCATCTTTTTTGTCGCTCCCCCGCATCAGACAAACTGAGAGAGGCAAAATGGAAGGCATGTCACAGAAAGGCTAATCACTCCGGCATGTTTCCCCTTTGACTTTATTTTAAAAAGACATTTTTAAGCTTCAGGATGACTATATTGGGAGGATGCAATGTTGGTTAGTTAATGACAATCTGGGATAAGATATTTTGATACTATTCCTGGATTTGCCTTTCGATAATTTAAATTTAGATGGTTACTATGAAACGTGAATTTCCAGCAGCTCAAGGTTGCACTTCTGGTGACTGCATCTATATGGACCTCAAAATAATTCAATTTGGAAAGTATACCGATTCCCATTCTAAGGTTTCCAGCAGGATAACAATCACGGACACCTTTTGTAACAGCTTAACTCATAATCACTTATTGTTAAGCAGCTCCAGATGGAATTATTCCAGTAGCTGTATAGGAAAATAGGAAATCTCTTAGTCACTACAGCACCAAAATGTTGGACTAAAGATCATAAAAAATTGTTATAAAGTCAGAGCTTGCAGAGTTAGTTCTTCTTATCAAGGGCTTTAATTGGCTTTAATGAAGTTTCTGCTACGACTTGTGAAAATATACTAACAAAAGTTTTTAATAATAAAGTTACAACGTATCTCATTAATTTAAAGCGAAAGCGATCGGGGGGTCATACTGATTTAGGGGCATTCCCTTTATAAGAACATAAGAAATATGTGGCTCAAAGCAGCACGGGATGATTGATGTAACATTACTATTTTTCCCCAGCCCCTGGCTTTGTTGGCACGGGCAAGCTGATAATCTCACTACAAGTGGAATCATGGGGACAAATCCATATCCAACTGTGCCATAGCATGTCATGTTGAAGAACCAAAATGAATGATCCCCTGGAGCCACCGATCTTTATTCAACTACTATTTTCACAGAGTGAGGCATTCTGTGTCTATGATCCTTGGCACTTATGCTCTCGCAGACACGTCTCTGAAAAGGTTACCACCATCAGCTCTTCAAAAAAAAGATCAAACAAGAAACTAAACGTACATAAGAACATAAGAAATAGGAGCAGGAGTAGGCCATACTGCCCCTCAAGCCTGCTTTGCCATTCAATAAGATCATGGCTGATCTTCGACCTCAACTCCACTTTCTTGCCCTATCCCCACATCCCTTGATTCCCTTTGAGTCTAAAAATCTATCAATCTCAGTCTTGAATATACTGAACGACTCAGCATTCACAGTCCTCTGGGGTAGAGAATTCCAAAGATTCACAACCCACTGAGTGAAGGAATTTCTCCTCATCTCAGTCCTAAATGGCCGACCCCTTATCCTGAGACTATGACCCCTAGTTCTAGACTCTCCAGCCAGGGGAAACAACCTCTCAGCATCTACTCTGTCAAGCCCTCAGAATCTTATATGTTTCAATGAGATCACCTCTCATTCTTCTAAACTCCAGAGAGCATAGACCCATTCGACTCAATCTCTCCTCACAGGACAACCATCTCATCCCAGGAATTAATCTAGTGAACCTTTGTTGCACCGCCTCTAAGGCAAGTATAACCTTCCTTAGATAAGGAGACCAAAGCTGTACGCAGTACTCCAGGTGTGGTATCACCAAAGCCCTGTACAATTGTAGCAAGACTTCCTTACTCTTGTGCTCCAACCCTCTTGCAATAAAGGCCAACATGCCATTTGCCTTCCTAATTGCTTGCTGTACCTGCGTGTTAACTTCCTGTGTTTCGTGTACAACGGAACCCAAATCCCTCTGAACACCACCAATTAATAGTTTCTCACCATTTAAAAAATATTCTGTTTTTCTATTCTTGCTACCAAAGTGAATAACCTCACATTTCTCCACAGTATACTCTATCAGCCACCTTCTTGCCCACTCACTTAACCTGTTTATATCCCTTTGTAGACTCTTTGTGCCCTCCTCACAGCTTACTTTCCCACCTAGCTTTGTATCATCAACAAACTTGGATACATTACACTCGGTCCCTTCATCTAAGTCATTAATATAGATTGTAAATAGCTGAGGCCCTCTAATTGCGGCACCCCATTAGTAACAGCCTGCCAACCTGAAAATGACCAGTTTATTCTCTGTTTACTCTCTGTTTTCTGTCCGTTAACCAGTCTTCTATCCATGCTAATATACTATCTCCAACCCCATGAGCCCTTATCTTGTGTAACAACCTTTCGTGTGGCACCTTATCGAATGCCTTTTGAAAATCCAAAGGATCCCCTTTATCTACCCTGCTAGTTACATCCTCAAAAAACTAATAGATTTGTTAATCACGATTTACCTTTCATAAAACCATGTTGACTCTGCCTAATCAAATTATGATTTTCTAAGTGCCCTGTTACCACAACCTTAACAATGGATTCCAGCATTTTCCCGAACACTGATATCTGGCCAACTGGTCTGTAGTTCCTTGTTTTCTCTCTCCCTCCTTTCTTGAATAGCAGTGTTACATTTGCTTTCTTCCAATCCACTGGGACCGTTATAGAATCTAGGGAATTTTGGAAGATCACAATTAATGCATCCACTATCTCCACAGCCACATCTTTTAGAACCCTAGGATGTAGGCCATCAGGTCCTGGGGATTTGTTGGCTTTTAGTCCCTTTAATTTTTCCAGTACTTTTTCTTTACTAATATTAAGTACTTTAAGTTCCTCACTCTCATTAGACCTTTGGTTCCCCATTATTTCTGGTATGTTTTTTACGTCTTCTACTGTGAAAACAGATACAAAATATTTGTTTAACGTCTCTGCTATTTCCTTATTCCCTATTATAATTTCTCTTCTCTCAGCCTCTAAGGGACCCATGTTTACTTTCGCTACTCTCTTCCTCTTTATTTGTAGAAGCTCCTACAATCTGTTTTTATATTTCTTGCTACTTTACTCTCATTCTATTTTCTCCCCCTTTATCAATTTTTTGGTCATTCTTTGCTGGTTTCTAAAACTGTCCCAATCCTCAGGCCTACTACTCTTCTTGGCAACATTATAGGCATCTTCTTTTAATCTAATACTATCCTTAACTTCTTTAGTTAGCCACGGATAGATCACTTTTCCCGTGGAGTTTTTATTCCTCAATGGAATGTTTATTTGTTGAGAATTATGAAATATTTCTTTAAATGTTCATCATTGCTTATCTACCGTCATATCTTTTAATCTAATTTCCCAATCAACCTTAACCAACTCGCCCCTCATACCTATGTAATTGGCTCTGTTTAAGTTTAAGACTCTAGTTTTGGACTTAAGTACGTCACTCTTTAACTCAATATGAAATTCTATCATATTATGATCACTCTTCCCCAGAGGATCTCTTACTATGAGATTACTAATTAACTCTGTCTCATTACACAAGACAAGATCTAAAATAGCCTATTCCCTGGTTGGTTCCACAACGTGTTGTTCTCGGAAACTGTCTCGAATGCATTCCATGAACACGTCCTCCAAACTACTTTTGCCAATTTGATTTGCCCAATTTATGTGAAGATTAAAGCCCCCCACGATTATTGTATTACCTTTGTTACAAGCTCCTCTTATTTCTTGATGAATACTTGATTTAAATTCAACTTTTATTGTCACAGAATATGTATTTAAATAAAGTCAAATCTTTTTTTCTTCTGGTAGGCTGTTGAACACTCTGCATTTTCTTTCATTAGTTTGCCAATTTTTTCATACTACGCTATTAATGCCCTTCGCATTATCCAGCAGGAAGTGTGATTTGTGGGAAGGGGTAGTCAGAAGCTGCCAAATGGAAAAGGTTGCTATTGTCCAGCACTCTACACAGCTGAGAAATGAAGGTCACCCAAAGTGAGGCTCACAAGTTCAAGCGACAGGCAGCACCTGGGACATAATCATGTGGCCCAGTTGGGAGCGAAACTATCAACTGTTTATTTATGTATGTCAGTCATTTATGAACAAATTATTTGCCCATTATTAAATACCTGATTCTCCAATGTCAGATTGAGCTCTATGTGCCTCATGGACAGGTAATATTGGACATGATAGAAGCTGGCCCAAACTGGCTTCAGGTGATATTTTGCAGTCTGTATCGCTGATAGATTGATAAGTCTTTAGGTCTTTTAAAAAGTGAATGCAGTATTAATATTTTACCACTAGATGTTCCCAGCACATTTAGTAAATAGCACATTTTATTTACAAGGCATGTGCCAAAGACATAAGTTGCAGCTGCTTAAAATTCCACTATTTCTCCACTTTGACTACTACAGTCCAGTTTTAGCCTCTTGGATATTAGATTTTGGTGTCTGAGTGAATACTGTTAATTCCTACACTATTCCAGTGCTACATCACCCATCCACCACATACTTACCTAGCTGAGTACCACAACTGGCAACTCCCAACTGTTGGCCCTCATGAAAAATGGAATGTGCTTTACAGTGTTGGATGATTGATAGTGTCTCATTTCTACATTGCAGTTCAAAATAACAATATTTATTGTTAAAAAAATAAAATGCTGAAATTGTAACAACTGGCCTGCATCCCTTTTTGTCATCACCAAATAATCGATTATTCACCCAGACAACCCGTGACTGTTTGGCATTAAAAGATCTATTATTTGTGACACTCCTATAATACACTACAGCTGCAGAAGGACAGTATTATTCGGTATAAGTGGTTCTGCAATTTCACTTAAGCATGCAAGGGAGGCGTTTGGAAGTGAGCAGCTCCACAGTATTTAAGAATAGTTTATTAAGCTGAACTGCAGCCGTATGTAGAAGAGGGCTTGAGATTGACATGTTTGGGATTAGTTCGGCCTTACATTTTTCAGAGGTCGTCTCCATGGATCTCAGAGGCTGTGAAATAAATGGGCCTTGCGTTAGTAGCTGGCCAAAAGTAGGAAACCAATACATAACATTTAATTCCACTGTCTGCATAGGGAGAACACCGATTATTCAGTTATTTGATTAATACAGGAATGAGCTTCTACTTGACTAAAACTATTGTGGTCTATTAATCATTTGACCTCTATTTTGAATAAAGGGTTTTGGAAGGAAAAAAGAATAATATACATTACAAAAATAATGCCTCGTTGTGTCCTGGACATCAGACCCGCCCTAGGACTAGAGAAGAAGGAAATGTCAAATCAGTAGTTAAAGAAGTCGTCTCACTATCAAGACTTATTTTATAAATGAAACATTTACAAAGAATTATGATTACCCTTAGTATACTTTACTTCCTGTTTGTTTCTGCTGAATAAAATATATGCATATATTTTTGTTTAATTAGTGAAAGCTGATGATATCACTGGGGAGAGGGGGATTGACAAGGAGCAACTATTGGGCATGACCACTGCATGAGAAATTAACTAAGAGACACATAGTGGATTGATATGTTTGGTGAAGCATCCTGGGTTACTGAATGAGTCTCTACTCTCGTTAATTCAGCTCTTTCACACTGTCAACCATAGTACCTCCTCTCAGCCAGTTCTCCTTATGATGTCATCATCACTCATCATTTAAAACAAAAGCAGTCAATAAATCGGCAGCAAAAATAACCATTCAATGCTAATTGCAGTTCTTATTAATAGTTTTTTTAAAGGAGATTGTGAGTCTGTTACTCTTTAAATACTAGTTACAGAATTGTCCCATTCTGTTCTCCATATGTAATAAAAATGTATTTATTTAGAGGATTAATGACAGGGAGTGAGGGTTTATTAAAAATTGTTGGAAAGTATACAACCCATGTGCGAATTACAGATTCTCTGACATCACAATTGTTTTATGTGAATGATTGGGAGTAGAGTGACCAGGATGATTCCAACACTAAGGGTGCTGTGTTACGTGGATAGACTGACAGAATCTGACTTGTTCTCATTGAAAAAAAAGATATGGCGTGATTCAGGTCTTTAAAATGCTGCAAGGCAGGGATAACGTTAATGTAAGCAGGTTATTTAACTTTAAATCTGATTGTAGGACTAGAGCCCACAAGTACGAAATTGACAAGCCTCAAGCAAGACTAGAGATTAGAAGAAATTGTTTTTTTCCCACAGAGTTGTAGATATGTAGAACAGATTCCTATCAAAAGTAGTTAATGTTATGTTGATTTAATTCTTTAAAAAGACCAGGACAAAATATCTGGTTATGAAAGGGATTGAAGTTTACAGGAATAAGTATAGGCTCAGATAATAAAAATTCCAAGGAGTACTATGGGACAAGTTTTCTTGGGACCAAAGGAACAGGTCAGGGCTTAAGAATGTTAGATGGATATCCTGGCATTTTTGCTCAACAGCCTTTGGGCTCAAGAAGAGATTACACTGAATTTTCTCTTCATGGAAATGTTCTGAGCAGTTATTTGCCTCGCTCAGCAGACTGAATAACTTAGGGAGAGTGCATGACTGTACAAGTTATTTGCGGCCCATTGGAAATAGAATCATAGAAGTTACAACATGGAAACAGGCCCTTCGGCCCAACATGTCCATGTCGCCCAGTTTATACCACTAAGCTAGTCCCAATTGCCTGCAATAGGAAAGAGTGGGCTTAATGGAGCAAATGGGCTTTTCTCATTTCATATTTGCTTCTCACATTTATTATGATTCTCACCCAACCAACAGTGCTTTATTGATAAATAATGGACTGCCACTGGAATATTATTACTTTATAATGTTAATATATTGTTGCATACAACTAGTTGTGACTCCAGGTAGATGCATATTTGTTTCTGGTATAATTCTGGCACAAACCAAGGTTTTCAACGTTACAGCACTATTTCCCAGTTGCTCTTATTAAACAGAATTCCTGACCCAGGTGTAACACTTCCATGTACAGTGTACAATTATCCATGTTCTGAGTGCCCGGCACATTGAATGTTTTCTCTTTAGCAATTTCAACCGAGGCAAGTTAGAAATACAACATTAATACCTTAGTCCTTTCTTGAGAAACAGTAATTTACCTCAGTCCAGTTGCAGAATGGATGGTGAAACTAATCAAGGTATGATGGTTGTGGAGGACTTTGAAACTCCATGCATTACTGAGTAGTAGAACTCTGTTTGCACCTGTGATTTCCCCAAATGTTGAGTTCCAAATTTCAACCATACTGATTTGGGGAGGTGCTGATCAGCAGGGAAGCTGTGTGATAGCATGAGAATAAAGGAAAACTATCAAAAATACAGGTACAGGGAGACAAAAGTATGAAAGCTCTAAAAACTAGAAACAGACAAAAGTATAAATACTTAAATGGTGCAAATATACCACATCTGCCAATCTCAGACAGGTAGCTGCAATGCAACTGAGTACCAGCCAAGCAGTTTACATTGCTTGGCTAGAATTCCTAATTCTCTTGCCCGAGAGAGCTATATGCTTGTGTGGTTACAAACATAAGCTGAGCTCTTCTCCCCAACAGTTACGATTTAAATGTTTAGAGAGTGCAGGAAGCAATCTTCCCTGCTTTATAAACTTCCAAATCAACTCCAAATAGATTTAGAGAGTGTCCAGGCAGTTCAATTGACTTCCTGATCACTTTTTAAAACCAATTTGACACCACACTTGGGTTACATTCCACGTAGTGTCAAGCCAAAGGGATGCAAGACTACCCGCTTCACCGAGTTTCACATTGCTTCTCACTGGAGTCAGCTCATGCTTTGACTCCCAAGATTTACACTACAACTTTAGCATCACTGCAAAACAGAAACTGCTATGTAGCAATGCTTAGCTTGCAGTGTAGTCACACATCCACTTGAACATTTTATAATACATTCAAGCTAACAAAAGTCAGCATAAAGGTCCACTACCCACTGCTGTGCCAAAGAATTGCAATATGCGAGTTTGCGCCCATGATTTTCAATCATACTGGCACTCTCAGTAAGAGATGGTGGGTAGAAAGGGAAAAAAAATCAATGATGTAGACTAGAGGATAGACAAGTTATGTAAAAGAAAGCACAACATGTATGTTACCATGGAATCATAAGAACATAAGAAATCGGAGCAGGAGTAGGCCATACGCTAGCATGCTCCGCCATTCAGTATGCTCATGGTTGGTCTTCGACCTCAACTCCACTTTTGCACCCAAGCCCCATATCCTTTGATTCACTTAGAGTCCAAAAATCTATTGATCTCAGCCTTGAATATACTCAACGAATGAGCCTCCACAGCCCTCTGGGGTAGAGAATTCCAAAGATTCACTACCCTCTGAGTGAAGAAATTTCTCCTCATCTCAGTCCTAAATTGCCGACCCCTTACCCTGAGACCATGTCCCCTAGTTCTATTCTCTCCAGCCAGGGGAAACAGCTTCTCAGCATCTACCCTGCCAGGCCCTCTCAGAAGCTTATATGTTTTAATGAGATCACCTCTCATTCTTTTAAAGTCCAGAGAGTATGGGCCCATTCTACTCAATCTCTCCTCACAGGACAACCCTCTCATCCCAGGAATCTAGTGAACCTTTGTTGCACTGCCTCTAAGGCAAGTATATCTTTCCTTAGGTAAGGAGACCAAAACTGTACACAGTACTCCCGGTGTGGCCTCACCAAAGCCCTGTACAATTGCAGCAAGACTTCCTTACTCTTGTACTCCAACCCCCTTGCAATAAAAGCCAACGTACCATTTGCCTTCCTAATTGCTTGCTGTACCTGCATGTTAACTTTCTGTGTTTCGTGTACAAGGACACCCAAATCCATCTAAACACCAACATTTAATAGTTTCTCAACATTTAAAAAATATTCTGTTTTTCTATTGCTCCTACCAAAGTAAATAATCTCACATTTCCCCACATTATACTCTATCTGCCACTTTCTTGCCCACTCAATTAAACTGTCTATATCTCTTTGCAGACTCATTGGGGTCAACTTGCGGATGGTCGAGCGGGTGCTTTCGTGGCAGGGGGGCTTCTAAAATTGGGGATTCCCGGAGCGGGTCCGGAGCCCGGCTCCAACCCACCCACTTCCGGGTTCCCCAATGACGCGAATCGGTGCACGTGCACCTGCACGCGGGACTCCCACTGGCAATCAAAGCCGGCGGGATCCCACTTAAGATCATTATCTGGGTATTTGAGGTCATTGATAGACCTCATTAGTTGGAGATTTTGGGAGGATTCGGAATTTGGACTACCCAGAGCGTGTTTCCCATGCTGGGGGAAATACTCCCTGTTTAAACAGACATGTTGCAGCCAGCAGCCAGTGGCAGCTGCAAAGGTCCATTTAACAGGTGTGGGGTAAACCCTCATTCATTGCAGCAGGGCACTCTGTCACCTCAGACAAAGTTTTGCCTGCCACACCGTTGTCTCCACACTCCAAATTATTAAATCATACTCTAAACTCTGCTGTCCAAACACATTTAGCTACTTTGTGGACCTCCTGACACTCACACCGTCAGGATGGGGGGGTAGGGTTCCATTCCTGCATTCATCACTCCATTGGAGGACGACCAACATCACCAGCCTCGCCAGGCACGCTTTCCACCTCCACCACATGGAGCTACACAACACAGTGCTGCGCAACTGACACCTGCACAAAGCAGTCATGCAACTACACATACACCCACTGTAGGGTGACACAATGGGTGGCATCAAGGGTGTTCATGGACAACCTCATGAAAGAGCATTATTGCACAAGCCAGTCAAGAATGGCCAAGACGTGGCAGTAGTGGTGACAATATAATATGTAATGTGAGTTGATCAGAAATCAAATATAAGTAAAAACCATGACAAACCCTCAAACACCCTTGTGCATCTCCTTCATGCTCACAACATGTTTGCCTTACGCTTCCTACTACACATATGTGATGCATGCCCTGTGGCTGCAGCACAGGTAGTGGCAGGTTGGGTGAGGCTGACCGTGAAAGAGATGCATCAGAGGGTGAGTATGAGATGGAGCCATGAGATTGTATGAGGATTGGGTTGCGTGGTAGTGGTGGGATGAGTACTGGCGAGGTGAGTAAGTGCAGGTAAGATGAGGATGAGCTTTGAGTGGGTGTGAGGAGTGATGTGATAGAGTAATGTTGGCAGTGCAGAAGGAGATGTGGGGTGGGGGCGGTGATGTGGCAGACGGAGTGTTGGGGAATGAGAAAGTATACTCACTTCGGCTGACCTACTTAGGTCATTGAAGCGCCTCCTGCACTGTATGCTGGTGCGCGATATGTTGGTGGTGCTGGTGATCTCCTCTGCCACCTTAAGCCAGGCCTTCGTGGTGGCAGCAGCAGGCCCACTTCCTCCCTTCATCTGGGTGGAAGATCTCCCTCCTTCTCCTCCTCACCCCATCCAATGAGACTTGGAGTGAGGCATCATTAAACCTGGGAGCAGCCTTCCCCCTGGGCTGCTCCATGCTGTAATTTTTCCTATTTTCTACAGCATCAGTCAGTGGAGGATTGCCCCTTTAAATAGGGCTCCTCCAGCTGACAGCTTATGATGCGGGTGTGCAGTCCACCTGTTGCGCAGCTTTCCAGCGCGAAACCCGGAAGCCAAGGTAAGTGGCTTCAATTTACTTACGATTGCGTGCCAAACCCACTGATTTCACTGGGCGTGTTACCCACGCGCCCAGTCGACCCCCCACTGCCAACCCGCCTCCCTCCTAATATCGGGCCTATTGTGTCCTCCTCACAGCTTACCTTCCCACCTAGCTTTGTATCATCAGCAAACTTGGATACATTACACCCGGCCCCTTCATCTAAGTCATTAATATAGATTGTAAATAGTTGAGGCCCAAGCACTGATCCTTGCGGCACCCCACTAGTTACAGCCTGCCAACCTGAAAATGACCATTCATTCCTACTCTCTGTTTTCTGTCCATTAACCAATCCTCTATCCATGCTAATATATTACCCCAACCCTAAGAGCCCTTATCTTGTGTAACAACCTTTTGTGTGGCACCTTATCGCATGCCTTTTGAAAATCCACTGGTTCCCCTTTATCTACCCCGCTAGTTACATCCTCAAAAAATTCTAATAGATTTCTCAAGCACGATTTCATAAAACCATGTTGACTCTGCCTAATCATATTATTGTAAACAATTTTACAACACCAAGTTATAGTCCAGCAATTTTATTTTAAATTCACAAGCTTTCGGAGGCTTCCTCCTTCCTCAGGTGAACGATGTTCACCTGACGAAGGAGGAAGCCTCCGAAAGCTTGTGAATTTAAAATAAAATTGCTGGACTATAACTTGGTGTTGTAAAATTGTTTACAATTGTCAACCCCAGTCCATCACCGGCATCTCCACATCATTAATCATATTATGATTTTGATTTTCATAACTGATAAGCTGAGCATATTTCTAATGGTTGGGTTGCATTGTTTCTTTTCTCATGACAGCTCTGAGAAATGTTAGTTTCTATGATAAGAAAAAAAGAAGAATGACTACACGGGAGCATGGGCTCTTCCTTCTGAGGAAGAGAAGCAGGTGCCCAGCACAATGCTTTGAGTTGATGAGAAGAGCCCGTGCTCTCGGACGTGGCCAGGATTCTTTGGATCTCTGTGATGGGGTATTGTTGCACTGTTGTCTGTGCTCCTTTAACAATATGAATTGTAATGCTATTTCAACAATATTAATATTTTCCAATGTCTTACATGGGGTTTTTCATAGTCAGTAAGTACTGAATGTTGTATTGGGAACAATGTTTTTTTTGATGGATGTTTTTTTCTCTCTCCACAGTCTGTTCTGCTATCAGCACCAATTAAAAGGGAAGGGGAGTCTCCTACAGCATCGCCTCTCTCTGCAGACGACACTCATCATTCAGACAGATACCAGGTGGGAAAGGGGGAGGAACGGCATCCACTGACTGTTATAAGAACCCAGGTGCAAAGTGATTCTTATGCGTATCTGGACAATGTTTCAACTACTTTTATTCTTTTAAAGGGGGAGAGATATCACTATCAGGAAACCTTTTCAAAACAGAATCTCATCAACAGGACCTAATTTATATAGAGAGTGTCACCAAAAGGACTCGCTTTTCAATTGGGAATCTCATCATCAGGACTTCATTTAAATGGGAAATCTCATCAACAAGGCTCATTTTAAATAGAAAGTCTCACTCGCAGGATCCCTTTTAAAAATCAACATCTTACAATGAGTAATGATGAAAGGAGAAAGTGTCTCTGGGGTGAGTGCTCTGAATTCTGGGCATTGACCCCAACATGAGTCCCAGGCAATTATTTTTTTTAAAAACAAAAAAAATAATATTCAAAATAATATCATTTGTCCTGAAATGTTGCATAAACTTCATTTTGTTAGTCAAACAGCGCCCTTGAAGCGAGTCATTTCCTACCACTGGTATCAAATGATTGGTTTGTCATTAAACCATTCAGCAGAAGAACATTCTCTTCTGCTTTCCAGGAGCTTTTACTTAAAAGTGGTGGGACATTTGAAAAAATGGCATCTTTTTAGTGGTAGAATTCCATTATTAGATAAATAAATCCTAGCAAAGGTATTTGTGAAACTCTTCATGATGTTTAACCACATGACATCCCATGTTATTAGCTTTAGTTTGATGATACAAAACTAGGGTGGGAAAGTAAGCCGTGAGGAGGACACAAAGACTCTGCAAAGGGATATAGACAAATTAAGTTAGTGGGCAAGAAGGTGGCAGATAGAGTGTAATGTGGAGAAATGTGAGGTTATTCACTTTGGTAGGAAGAATAGAAAAACAGAATATTTTTGAAATGGTGAGAAACTATTAAATGTTGGTGTTCAGAGGGATTTGGGTGCCCTTGTACATGAAACACAGAAAGTTAACATGCAGGTACAGGAAGCAATTAGGAAGGCAAATGGCATGATGGCCTTTATTGCAAGAGGGTTGGAGTACAAGAGTAAGGAAGTCTTGCTGCAATTGTACAGGGCTTTGGTGAGACCACACCTGGAGTACTGTGTACAGTTTTGGTCTCCTTACCTAAGGAAGGATATACTTGCCTTAGAGGCAGTGCGACAGAAGTTCACTAGATTAATTCCTGGGATGAGAGGGTTGACCTGTGAGGAGAGATTGAGTCGAATGGGTCTATACTCTCTGGAGTTTAGAAGAATGAGAGGTGATCTCATTGAAACATACAAGATTCTGAGAGGGCTAGACAGGGTAGATGCTTATAGGCTGTTTCCCCTGGCTGGAGAGTCTAGAACTAGGGGGCATAGTCTCAGGATAAGAGGTCAGCCATTTAGGACTGAGATAAGGAGAAATTTCTTCATTCAGAGGGTTGTGAATCTTTGGAATTCTCTACCCCAGAGGGCTGTGGATGCTCAGTTGTTCAGTACATTCAAGACTGAGATTGATTGATTTTTGGACACTAAGGGAATCAAGGGATATGGGGATTGGGCAGGAAAGTGGAGTTGAGGTCGAAGATCAGCCATGATCGTATTGAATGGCGGAGCAGGCTCGAGGGGCCGTATGGCCTACTCCTGCTCCTATTTCTTATGTTCTTATGAATGTTTAGTTTCTTGTTTGATTTTTTTTTGAAGAGCTGATAATGGTAACCTTTTCAGAGACGTGTCTGCGAGAGCATAAGTGCCAAGGATCATAGGCACAGAATGCCTCACTCTGTGAAAATAGTAGTTGAATAAAGATCAGTGGCTCCAGGGGATCATTCATTTTGGTTCTTCAACGTGACATGCTATGGCACAGTTGGATATGGATTTGTCCCCATGATTCCACTTGTAGTGAGATTATCAGCTTGCCCGTGCCATCATAGGCAGGGGCTGGGGGAAAATAGTAATGTTACATCAATTATCCTGTGCTGCTTTGAGCCATATTCTAGTGGTTAACTTGACAGCAACATTGAGAACTTAGGAATGGGTTTCCTTGGCCATCCTTTGGGGGAAACAAAAGAAGAAAAATATAGGACTTTTGCAGTTTAACTAAGATCATTTTAACTGAAGGAATTGTTGGAATGCTTATACATAGCATCGTTTCTATTTTTTGTTGCAATCTTATTAATCAACAGTAAAAAAAAGTTATTCAAATAAAGGCTGAGATCCTGAGCTTTATTAATAGAGGCATAAAGTACAAAAGCAAGGAAGTTATGCTAAACCTTTATAAAACACTGGTTAGGCCTCAGCTGGAGTATTCTGTTCAATTCTGGGCACCACACTTTAGGAAGGATGTCAAGGCCTTAGAGAGGGTGCAGAAGAGATTTACTCGAATGCTACCATGGATGAGGGATTTCAGTTATGTGGAGAGACTGGAGAAACTGAGGTTGTTCTCCGTAGAACAGAGAAGATTAAGGGGAGATTTGATAGAGGAGTTCAAGATCATGAACGGTTTTGATAGAGTAAATAAGGAGAAACTGTTTCCTGTGGCAGAAGGGTTGGTAACCAGAGGACACAGATTTCAAGTGATCGGCAAAAGAGCCAGAAGCTGCATGAGGAAACATTTTTTATGCCGCAAGTTGTAATGATCTGGAATGTATTGCCTGAAAGGGTGGTGGAGGCAGATTCAATACTAACTTTCAAAAGGGAATTAGATAAATACTTGAAGGGAAAAAAATTACAGGACTATGGGGAAAAAGCAGGGGGATTGGGACTAAATGGATAGCTCTTTCAAAGAGCCGGCATAGGCATGATGGGCCAAATGGCCTCCTCCTGCGCTGTACCTACTATGAAAGGCATTGTGGGAAAGCCCAGTCGAGCTGACTTAAATGGCCTGTAAGCTCAAGAGGAACAGGTCAATAAAAATAACTATTAGAATCAAACTGAAGTGTTTTAACATAGGCAGGTTCTGGACATCAAATAATCAAAGTTTTTATGATTTGAATTATGGCATATAGCAAGTTAAAAACAAGAAAAATCTTTAAACTCTTATTTTCCAATTTCTCCTCTTCTAACCCAAAGGCTTTAACTTATGCTGGAGTATTGTTCCTCAGGCAACAATAGCCCTCCATTATCTTGAACAAGCAACCATTCATTTGTTAACTTGGGTGGTGAGTTTTAGCAAGCTATTAAATCACAGGGACCATCATAGTCAAACCTGATCTGTTCTCAGCAGGAATTTGCACACACACAAACACACACTTTCAAGTCACTGGATAATGATCAAGAGTGGGAACCCGGGTTGATTTACCCTTCCCTAGCTCAAGAGTTCTGAGACCAATTACAGTGCATCTACTGTTGCCACAGGTCATATCAGTGAACTCAGCTTAAACCATGTTCCAAACCCGGACCTTTATGTGCTGTATGGCCCAGTGCCATTCCAGATGGTGCATTTGCCGACTCAGTCATCGGAGGAACACTGAAAAAATAAATAAACAACTAATTAGCACATATAATGACCATAAAGTGTATTATTTTGGTGGAGGCAGAAGCCATTCTACTTATCTAATTTTAGTATTTTCACACAATGTGTAAGGTAAGTACAGAACTATCACATTTTTATCTGAACAGTTTTAGCTGTGAAATAAAAATGAGAAAATAAAATGCCTTATAGTATGAGGGTGGAACATCATCACAATAATGCTAATGCTCCTTTCCCTGTTTGATTTCAAAAATAATGATTGTAACAGTAAGTTTAACATACTTTGCCCATTTTTTGCAACTAAGATTTTGAGTAAATGTTTACTCTCTAGCCTTTGTTTATGGATTTATCCGTCCCTGTTGGATGTCACGAACGCTTTAAAAAAAAATTGACTCAATGTTGCTAAGGAGTGTTTTTTTCTTTTGCTGTGTGTCTGACCTGTGCGGAAACCTATCACCATGTTTAAGAGTCTCCATACCACGCTACTGAGGAATGTACACAGGTATAGTTTCTGTTTCCTGATGTGGAGTGCACCCACCCGACTTACCTAAGCTCAAAGATTTCAGGTGAAGGTTGGTGGAGCCAAGGCTAAGAGGCCTCCAAGTGTACACATGGGTTCTGCTGCAGTTTAACCAACCAAAACCCATACAGCCTACCAGCACACACATTGATAAGTTTCCTGCTGCTTTTCCAGCTATACCCATTGGGTATTGGTTTGAAAAGTTATCTGGAGCTGAGTGAAAACAATCCCAGCCCTAGTGATAGATCTACCCCTCCAGGTTCCATTAATGAGCCGGACTGGCTGGTCAATTATCAACTGCCCTGAAGTATTATGGACCTGCTTGACTTAGTATCGAGATTACTGTGTGTGCCCCAGGGGTTTAATTTGGTTCCGAACTTCCATTGCTGGGCATATCATCTGGGAGATACCGCAACACCAAAGAGATCTCATCATGCAGCCACCTTGACCCCAAAGTGACCCCGTTTAACTCGGCCGTCCCCTTCCCTCCCCAAAAGGAGGATAGTTAGCCTAAGGAGTATTGTATTGTCTAACTACAGTAATTTAGAAAGTGTGTAATCTTGCAAGAATTTGCTTTTATTTATTTCTGTGTTATTGCACTTGCAATCATCTGTGACTCTAAATGTCAATCTCTTACTGTGGAACCCTTTTGCTTTGTTTTTATTGATGAAGATAATATTACATACATGGTAGTATAAAACATATGTTGGAGTGTAGTGTAAATGTATACACAAGAAATAGGTAATTAATCCTGACACTGTTACTCATTTCTCAAACCACACCTTGAAGGAGAAATTCCTTCTGTCAAAGGTTTTACTGGAGAGTCGGCGTGAGTACAAAATGGGAAATTCTGTTCTTTACTCAAGACGATGTTTTGCTAAAAGTGATGGGAGAAATTTCAACCCCTTTGTGCTTGATATGTATTCCTTTGGTTATTTAATTTATATAAAGAGAAGAGTCATTAGAAAGGGTCAGGGAAGGACAACAAGGATGATATTAAGTTTTAAAGCTATGGATACAGGCTGAGAAAGTTAAATATATTCTCCTTAGAAAAAAGAAAACCAGGGGGAGAAAGGGGAAGAGATCATGGTCAACATTTTTAAAATTGCGAGGGGAAAGGTGGAGTAGATGTTGAGAAGCTATTTGCTTTGAATCAAAATAGAGACATAGACTTGAATGTAAGCTGATATAGCCAAAACCTAAATGTCATTTAAGGAGTAACCACTTTGCACCGTTAACGTATAGAAGACCATCAAGTAACAAAGTGAATGTGGACTATCTTGAAGTATTTAAAAAAAGAAATGGATACATTTCTGAATAGAACATCAGTCCCAAGATATGAGGAAGAGATAATTTATCTGACCAGATCCTGAACATGGAGTTAAAATGGTAAACTGGATGGGTTGAATTACCTTTTCTTTTTTCTACTTTCTTATGTCTTCTCTCTCACTGTTCATAACTTCATCAGAAATTCCAAGAACACGTTGAAGCTTGTAATAATTGTTTTATTTTGTAAAATAAGCCCTATTTTCTGAATTTCGAGTAACTGGGAGACTTCTGATTGATTCTCACTTCATCATATTGAGGCTGCCATTATTCTTTGAAGGTGCTGCTGCTGCTGTATTTTTGTCATGTGACTGGATGTGGTCAGAATTTCTAACTTAGCAGCATTTCACGAGTGGCAACTTTATTCTAGAACAATCATACAGAAAACATGCATAGTTTTGTCCTTAATGGCATAACTGAATCATTTGTCACAGAAGACAGTAGTTTGATTGTTCATGAATGTGGGTGTCAGCGCAAAATGTGAATGAGTTGGAAGATCTGACAGGCATTTTCTTATTGCAGCATTATGATGTAGGTACTCTTGATAATAAGGTCACCAAAGAGGATTTACTGGTACATACTATACTGTAAATTACTAGGATCTTGGATATAGGTAATTGTTAAATTACAGTGAAAAGTACAATAGGATGTCAAGGCCTTGGCGAGGGTGCAGAGGAGATGTACCAGAATGATACCAGGGATCAGGGGTTCAGTTATGTATAGAGTCTTGAAAAGCTGGGATTGTTCTCCTTACAGCAGAGAAGGTTAGGGGGAGATTTAATAGAGGTGTTCAAAATTATGAGGGGTTTTGATAGAGTAAATAAGAAGAAACTGTTTTCACTGGTAGAAGGGTCGGTAACCAAAGGACATAGATTTAAGATAATTGGCAAAAGAATGAGAGGGGAGATGAGGAGAATTTTTTTCATGCAGTGAGTTGTTATGATCTGGAATGCACTGCCTGAAAGGGTGGTGGAAGCAGATTCAATAATAACTTTGAAAAGGAATTGGATATATACTTGAAAAGGAAAAAATTGCAGGGCTATAGGGAAAGAGCAGAGGAGTGGGACTAGTTGGATAACTCTTTCAAAGAGGCGGCACAGGCATAATGGGCCGAATGACCTCCTTCTGAGCTGTATGGTTCTATGATTCTATATTTCTACAGAGTGAATGCACAAAACCTTGTGTGGCCTAATTGGTGTTTGAGTATCTCAGTAAGTGAATTATTGGAACCACACCACTTCTAATTATAGTTTGGATAATTGACGTTCTCCTGTAGTTGATGAAAATGTGTGTTTTACTGTGTTGTGCTATCATTAACCTCTCACATGCAGAAGAGACAAAATGCCTAAGAACCTTCTCCCCGCGAAGAACAGTAGGCTCCACGTCAAGATCACCTGTTGGCTTCAATCTTATTTTTGCATCTTTGTTTACTTTTAACAATTTTTTTTTTAACAGACTGTTCTAACATGAGTTTACCTAATAGAATTGTGATCCAAAAAGAATAACTTTTAATTTCTTTATTTTTTACTTTCTTCCTTATGATACTTCAAGACCATATAGTCTCTCTGTTGAAATGTTGCCCAATTGTCCACTATCAGGGAAAAATAATAATTATCTGCTGTTTAGTTGCTATTAAGATGCCCCACCACCTTCTCCGAGCAACTGGGGATGGTCAATAAATGTGGCCTTGCCCACATCCTGAGAACAAACAAAAAAAAAGTGTTGCTTGTGGGTAGTCTCCCTCTGCCACCATGGGCACACGCTGCTGAATTTGTGATTTTACAGGTATGACAGCAAAACAATTACAGTAATTTATACTAAAGAGTATATAACATGAAAGCCATTCCCACCCTTCCAATACCACACTATTGTTGTTGTGAAGCCATTATTCTTCAGGTCATAGGTCATGATGAGCAGCTGTATCTTTCATTGTCCTCCATCGTTCAGCTGGGTGGGACTGCACTCACCTGGTTCCATTCTTATCTATCCAGTCGTGGCCAGGGAATCATCTGCAACGGCTTCTCTTCTCGCTCCCGCACCGTTACCTCTCAAGGATCTATCCTTGACCGCCTCCTATTTCTAATCTACATGCTGCCCCTCGGAGACATCAGCGGAAAACATGACATCAGGTTCCACATATATGCTGACGACACCTAGCTCAACATCACCACCATCCCCTCGACCCCTCCACTGTCTCTGATTTATCACATTGTTCGTCCAACTGGATGAGCAAAAATTTCCTCCAACTAAGTATTGGGAAGACCGAAGCCATTGTCTTAGGTCCCTGCTGCAAACTCTGTTCCCTAGTCACCGACTCCATCCCTCTCCTGGCTACTGTCTGAGGCTGAACCAGACCATTTCCAACCTTGGCGTCCTATTTGACTCTGAGATGAGTTTCCGACCACATATCCGCTCCATCCCCAAGACCGCCTCCGTAATATCGCTCGTTTCCACCCCTGCCTCAGCTCATCTGCTGCTGAAACCCTCATCCGTGCCTTTGTGATCTCTAGATTTGATAATTCCAATGCTCTCCTGGCCGGCCGGCCACCCTCCATAAACTTGAGCTCATCCAAAACTCTGCTGCCCATATCCTAACTTGCACCAACTTCCATTCACCCATCACCCCTGTGCTCACTGACCTACAATTGCTCCCGGTCCAGGACTGCCTCAATTTTAAAATTCTCATTCTTGTTTTCAAATCCCTCCATGCCCTCATCCCTCCCTATCTCTGTAACCTCCTCCAACCCTCCGAGATCTCTGCGCTCCTCCGATTCTTGCCTCTTGCGCATCCCCGATTTTAATCGCTCCACCATTGGCAGCGGTGCCTTCAGCTGCCTAGGCCCTAAGCTCTGGAATTCCCTTCATAAGCCTCTCCGCCTCTCTACCTCTCTCTCCTCCTTTAAGACGCTCCTTAAAACCTACCTCTTTGACCAAGCTTTTGGTCACCTGTCCTAATATCGCCTGATGTGGCTCGGTGTCAAATTTTGTTTGATAATCGCTCCTGTGAAGTGCCTTGGGATGTTTTACTATGTTAAAAGCGCAAAATAAATACAAGTTGTTGTTATTGTTCAACATATGTCATCACAACCTTGCAATCATCGCTGAGAGTGCCTGCCCCCAAAATGGTAAAAAAAATTATTTAAACATTATTTACATGTTGCTATCTAAAGTGGTTTAGAAAACTTTTGCAGCCCACTGGAGCAGTGTATAACATAATCTAAACCTCAGTTGAATCTTGTAACCTACTCATAGTAATATTAGTCTGTATGTAAAAATAAAAAAGTTCATCTTTCTTTCCATTTAAAAAAAAATTCATGCCACTTTAAAAGCTACTTATTGCCCACTGACAAATATTAGCTGTCCTTTTAGCGGTTCCAATGAGTGGTATCACCTTCAATAAGGAATTTTCAGTCCAGGGTACTCCTTAAAAAAGTTAATGCCATTTTTTCCATTATTTCTAAAACGGATCAAAAATGGACTTTTAATGTGTACAAACATCTTGAATCAAGTTTGTGTAATTATTAAACAAATGAATGATCTGTTACCAAAATCAGGCTTTGGTTTAAAGTGCAGGATTCAGGCTTCACTGCTAGGCTGCTGCCACCTCTTGGCCAATCGGCGCAGGTGCGCCTTGTACTTTGCACTTTCACCTTTCGCTCCCGGTCACGTGACCCAACTGTTTCCAAGGCCTGGTGTAAGCTGAGCAAGATGCAGCCTCTTGGTTTGAATCTAATGACATCCTCTCTGTTTCTGTGACCCGCCCGGATCGGATTATAAAGGGGTAAAGTTCCCAGGTGCTACATTCATGCCAAGTAATATTAACAGGTTATCCCATTTTAATCCTGCTATGGACCCAGCAGTAATGGAGGATACAGAACAGACCAATGGCAAGGAGGAAGTAGGTTTTGTTTACATCCTGTGTAGTTAGGCAATGAGAGAATCCACTGCAATCTATCTGCTTCAGTCATATTTTTCACAGATATTCAAACAGAATCTGACAGTTTAAGTGCCTCTTGTTTATTTTTCACTTTTCTTTTCTGTTTTTCTTTAGACATTTTTGCGAGTAAGGTCCAACAGGCAAGCAAGGCTGAATGGTAAGGTTATGTTGACTGATAAAGCAACTTTTTAATATTGATTTGAAAAAAAACTGCTTTTTTTTTGAAAGGAGGGTTGGAATTAAAGGGACATATTTTGAAAAGAATATCCAAACACATGCTTTAAAGTTATAATTTTTCAGTGTTTTCCGTATTCCTGAATTTTCCATTGTAAGTGTCTAGTAAGCAAACTTAATGTTAAGTTCAGTAACTTTTTGCCAATTTATTTTGAACTAGTATTTATACAATGTATACTTTCAATATCAACACTTTTACAGATATGATTTCTTCTAATCTTTGTAGTGCTCTTGTATTTACATTTACTTGTATTTTTGTTCTTTTTAAAAACATATATTCAATCAATCATAAAAGTTCCTTGCAGTCAACTCTGCAGAGTGCTCTGGCCAGTGCCATCTGCAATGTTAACAAAGGCTATCCCATAACAGAATAAAGACACTACCATCAAACTCACAGGATATACTTTAAAAAATGCCAAAACAACACCACTACCATTATGGAATGATTTCAATGGAATCTCTTCGCAGAGTTCAGTTAACAGTTATAAACTAGTTGGGCTTTGCTCATCTGAGCCTGTTGATTAGATTAATGTTATATAATCACTCACAAGTATACGGTCGCTTTTGTAGCTTTTTAAAATGATTTCTAGCTGTAACTTCTTGTAGTGGGTACTAGGGCTGTGAATTAATCGCAGTTAACGCAAAGGTTTTTTTTAAGAGATACATTTTTTATCAAGTGAATGACTCCAGCCTGCTGCTCCCACCACTTCACCCTGGACAGAATGACCGTCCACGGGACCTTAAAACCTGAATGTGCCTGCTCGCAGTCTGTGGCGCCCTCTTTCACAGGCCCGAGTCCGTGCCTGCCCCCACCCCTGTCACGTGGGAGTCCACCCCCACCCATGGCCCGAGTCCGTATCCATAGCCTCCAAATACGCAATTTCCTGAACAAGTTCCATTTAGATTTATGTTGCTTTTCCAGAAATAGGAAAAAAGGGTTTTTATTCTGGGTTGGTTTTTGGATGATGATGATACCATCAGTAATGAAACAAACTTGAATGAGATGAGTGCTGTAATTGTATCAATTAAATATGCGATTAAAACCAAGATTAACAGATGAAAATTTTTAATCATGAGATTAATTGCAATTAATTATTTTTACTGGCTTTACAACCTCAGTGGGTACTAACCTGTCTGTGTAGAAATGTGATAAAAAAGCTTGAAAGACACTTTGCTGTATTTCTTTAATTATTATAGTTGGCCAGATTGAAATTCCTCATATTCAGTATTATGGCCAGTTATGTAGAGAATAAGAAGTGATTAGAAGGCGGTAACCTCATTGAGAGCTTAAGCAGCATCATAAACCAAATTGGAGCAGTTAATAACTGGTATTGAAATGTTATTGATACTTAAAGAAATATATGAACAATATGTGTACAGTTTTACTTCAATTTACCCTCTCGAGTGTTTGAGTATTGTAGAGTGTGGGGGTTACAGTAGTGTAGCTCACTGGACCTTTTTCCAGTTGTTATTGAGAAATGAAGGTGAAGAGCCACATGGAAGGAAGAGTGAGGTGCAAAACCTTCCTTGCCAGCTGGAATAGCATCTGTTACTCCACTGGCACAAATAGCACCAAAAGAGAAAAAGCAGCAGTTGTAATGGAAAGAAAAAAGACTTCACATAGATTGTCCCAGTTGGCTGACTTTGTGGTAAACAAGACCAGTCTGATTTACACAGTCTATTTTGTTGTACAGTATTCTGCAAGAGGTTTTCAAGTTTCATGTAGTTGATGTCCATATTAAATGATTATTTATAATTAAACTGCATATTCAGCCTGTGATAATCTGTAGTTGCCTATTTGGAGATAATCCAGTCTGTCTGTCTCTTTATTATATATGAAACCTTTTCCATCATTAACTTTCATTCTCCCCAATCATAACAATAAAATTGCCATGTTTTGAATCTGCAAAATAAGGAGTAATATGGGTTTAACTCCACATATATACCAGTTTCAAATATATTCCAAATTTTGAATTTTCATTTCATTCATATACACTAACAGTTCCATGTTTCTTCATTCCTTGTTTCTTCATTCCACTGTAGAGTACTGGAATTTGGCAGCCAGTCTACCAAAATCTGTCACTGCTCCACAAGTGTAACAGAAACGTAACATGCCGTATTGATATGGCTGGGAGCCAAATGGTTGCTGGAAGTTTGCAAAAAGCCTGTGTAGGAAGCACCCTGCCTGTTGGTGCAGAGTGCAACAAGTGTACATACAAGTTTATGTGAGGTCATTTGTAGGTTCATCAGACTGCTAGTAGTGCACCAGTATTAATTACAAGCCCTGTATTACTTGAAGAATGAGGTAGTAAAGGGAAGTGTGAGCTGAAGTGGCAACCTACTGTAACCCAACAGTTCAGTACTTGTATGTTTGTGGGAGACGGAGTGGAGTGGGACTGTCTCAGAAAATGCATGGTACACCTTCCTGGTGATGAAACTACCCAGTTGGAACTGAACAGTAAAAGACAATCTTTGAATTGATTTATAGTTGCTGCACTAGTTAGAAGGGTTTCACTTTGGCTACTAGAGTATTTGCAGTAGATAACTCAATATATGTCGCCCTGAAATGTGCTTTTTGTTGTTTTAAATTGATGCATTTAAACCCATAATTTCTACTCTGGTTTTGTTTAAAAATAAGTTCTAGCTTTTGAATATTGCCATTAGCATAATACAGCCTTGGAACTGAAGCTCAGAATCTATACTATCAGAATCTATCTATATTAAATTTGGCTGTGTTTTTAACTGTATACCATATGTAATATATAGAATGTTTTGGGAATCTAATTACTCATTATTTTTTCATTTCAGTGATGCCTCAGCAATTAATCTCACAGTATGAGTGTTGTCATAAGTTAACAATACAGAATTGACTGACATTTCTCAGCAATACTGACAGGAGGTGGTAACATTAAAATGAACCTGAACATGAAGAAAATCCCCAGATAAGATTAAAACAATATAGTTTGAAAAATAGTAAATGCCCTGGAATGATTACATGTATGGTAAGGCAGTGGCTGAAGTTATGAGTCAGTAACATAATCATGGGCTCAGATGATGTCAAGACAACAAAGCTTGAGTGGTTGATCAATGTCATCTTAACCCTGAGATGTGTTGCATCTTTGAAAAGTCTGCAGCCAGTGTTCTATATACAGTAAATGTATTGAATAAAAAGCAAAATACTGCAGATGCTGGAAATCTGAAATAAAAACAGAAAATGCTGGAAACATTCAGCTGGTCAGGCAGTATCTGTGGAGAGAGAAAGGTAGAGTTAGCCCGAATTTGCTCGTAAAATAATGATGAGCCTAACAGGGTTCATCGTTATTAATGGGCAAATCAAAGAACAAGTTCCGGCAGCTGCACATGCGCAGTCAAACACGGAAATCCGGAATTTGCTCTTTCTGATTCACCGGTGATGTGACAACTTTGTGTTAAAGGGACCTCACCAGCTGTAATGACCAGTGCCAACTTGTTCTCCTGCCCAGCTGGAAACTAACTAATCTCGCCTCAAAAAAGGTACCCTGAGTTTTTTAGGTCTAAACTAACTTTTAATGACTGCCAAACAACCTCTCTGGCACTGAAAATTAACTTTTTAAATTGTGGAGTCTCATTACTCCTGATTTTAATAGTTTTTGGACATTTAAAGTTTTACTTTTTTTCTCTCTGTCTCTTTTATCTCAGTCTTTTAATCTGGCCCTCTCTTTATTTCACTTTCTCTATCTCATTTTATGGTACATTTACTAACCTTATTGGGCACTTCCTGGTTTTTAGTCTGCGCGGTTTGTCATTAATTTCACTTCTTGGTTCTCACAGCGTGGCTTGCTTCAAGCTGACTGGTTGAGGGGACAAAGAGATCCTTTCCCTGCTCACACAACCCGGGTAAAAACGTTGCTGTTTTTTTGAACTCGCACCTCAAGGAATTGGTCGCCAAAAAGAACGTGGTGATTTAGTATGGGAATTTAAATCTAATGAGCGGCAAGCACTGTTGGTTCGCCGCTCAGAGCAATTTACGGACCATTGTCTCACAAAAAGTCGTTGACCTAAAATGTTAACCCTACTTTCCCCTCTGCACAGATGCTGCCGGACTTATTGAGTGTTTCTAACATTTTCTGCGTTTATTTCAGTTTATGGGATAGTTGTATTTCACTTTTAGCAAGTATTTTATTTTTCTGCCGATGATGAATGTTTTAGCAGATAATGACTGTCCATTTAGCAGGCTCATCCAATTGAGTTGTTTGATTTGAACTGAAGTGCTATTGCGCTGCTTTATTTTCATGAAGTAGTGAAGTAGTCACCTAACACAATGCAAATGCCACCCCCACCTGTGCATTATTTAGTCAAGTCATTGGTTGCAAGAAAATTGTGTTGCTCTGATATCCATTGTATAATGTTAAAGAGAAATGCGAGAAAATATTAGGAGAATTACCTAAATTTCTTTTCAGTCCAAGATAATTTCCACTTTGAACAGACAGGTGTCTGTAAAGGTCGGGGCTGTTAATGTGAAGTGCATTTTCTTTTACGTACCTACATCCTTACTTTATATTCACCAGATCCTGGGAGACAGCCTTCTTCAAAGTATATGCCCTACTCTCACACCAGTCAAGGGGGGTGGGTCCTTGCATAGCATGCATGGTAATTGCCGCTGTTAGATGGAGCCTGTTGGTTCATTGATCATTTTTTAATATATATAGAGTCTCTTGTCATGTTGTTGTGCCTATGTAATTGGCTGTGTAGATCTCGGGCTTCCACTTAGATGCCCAGATTTTTTTTTCTCCAAACCTTCCCCTTTGTTACCAGAATAAGTTACAGGAGCTGTCAATTGCTAGCGTGCTAAAAGCATCTAGTGGTAATTGAAGCTGATTGGTGTCCCTGGTATGGGCTGTACTATTAGCAGTTCATATGTCCTAGGACGGTGATACCTATCTTTCTCTCACTGTCTCTCTCTCTCTCATCAAAAAATCTATATAATATATAAAATAGTACACTATGTGCACTTCCTGTCATGAGTGTCACATTTGGCATAGACCCAAGGAAATGTAAATTAACTTATTCTAGGTAAATCTCTGGGCAGTAATTTGCAATGTACAAAAAAACTCCAGAAAGCAAAGCTACGATGTTTGCAAACCCATAACTCACCTTCCCACAAATAAAGTTAGGGTTCTGATTTCCAGCCTGAATAGCAATTATCCCTTCAATGAACTCAACCAATGTTTACTTAACATCAGTTAGATTTAGTAGCTTTAAAACAGCAAAGTTACACCTTACTACAGAATAATACATAGTGGGTTATGTTGAGGGAGATTTTGAGGCCTCTTGCCTGGCAGAAATAGGGCGGTAGAATCCCAAAAATGATAGAGAATGACTTAACACCCCAATGCCACTGACAGTAGACCCTGCTTGAAAGATATTAATACCATGGATGAGGATCTGACTTTTCTCTACTCAATTTTATAGTAATAAACTTTCAAACATTTTAGGGACAAAAGCCTGTTTGCATCTCTCTGTTTAGTGTCACGACATATTGAAGGAAAGAAGAAAGACCGTGCATTTATATAGCGTCTTTCCCTAGGTCCCATAGCCAATAAAATACTTTTGAAGTGTAGCTGCTATTGTAATGTAAGAAAACGTGGCAGCCAAGGTCCCATAAACAGCAAATTGTTTTAATGGTTTTGGTTGAGGGATTATTGTTGGAAGGGACAATTAGAGAACTCCCCTGTTCTTCTTCGAATATTGCAATGGGATCTTTTACATCCACCTGAGGGGGCAGACAGGGACTTGGTTTAATTTGAAACACAACGCCTCCGACAGTACAGCGTTCCTGCAGTACTGCCCTGAAGTGTCAGCCTAGATTATATGCTCAAGTCTTTGAGTTGGAATTGAATCCATGATCTACTAGCTCACAGGTGAGAGTGCTGTCACTGAGCCAAAGCTGACACTAGGTTGGCTCATCTTCGAATGGAGCTTTAACAACGAGGAATGCTGTTTCAGTTCTGACGCTGCTGGGTTGTTGCCCTCAGTTGTGTTGCGTGGAGAAGTGTTGAGCACAGGGCAGGTGGCTGCCCAGGAAAAAAAAGATCAAGCGGATGATTCTTACCTAGCTAATGTCACAGAAATTTTGGCAGCTAGTCAGTGTGGCAGTGGTGGAGTTCCAATGTCGGGGCACCTAGCTACCATTTTGGCTGCAGATAATATGTGGACTGATCGATCTTCAATGCCTTTTTAGCATTTTCTAACCATTTTCACAGTTTGGCTCACACTGATTACATCTTGTGACTGTCATGGGTTGCAAGGTTGACAAGGGGTAACCTTCTTGCCATCTATAATATGTCGATAGACAAGATCCTGTCTGCATCTTGTCATTCCTTTGGGTTCACATCAATAACAGGTTTCCTAATTAACCACAAAGAGTATTTCAGTTTGTTTGTGCAGATATCCCTTGAGACTAATGGATACTCTAAATAAGAGGGAATGCTCTGAAAACAGAGAACTGCTTTCCAATATGCCTATGGTAGCATGGGGAGGGTCAGTGGGGAGAATCACAAGTGTAACTGGTGGGTCTAACATTACAGCTGAGAATGTAGGAATCCCACAATAATGGTAGTGCTGTTGCAGATCATTTGAAACACGTGATGGGCAGCAGACCTCTGCTGCTGTGTTTGTACACTTGTAACTTGCTACTGCCCTTGCTTTTGTGTGCAGACAAGTAGTGCAGAGGAATTGGTTGGGTCAGATTGCAATATCCCTGAGAGCTTTGTTTGCTTGCCGTATGGAGTAGTGTTTCTTCAATGGTGTGACTCCTGTTGTACTGGGGTGTACATTACAGTTCCACTATTAAATTGATCTGTATCAGCCTTATTGTGGAATGAAACTTGTAGTTTAAGGTGTGAGTCTTGTTATTAGGATTCCTTTCAAATATTAAAATATTACAAAGAACTTTGATCACTAATTTTTTTTACTTCAGTCTCTTCCTGTTGATCTTTTGAATTTTTTTTAAATGGTGATCACTGATTAAAGCATTGGCCAACTGACTTTTGAGTACCTGAGGCCAACATTGCAAGGAGCTGAATTAACGTTGTTGAACGGGAAATTTCATCAACTGTGTATTTCAACCATATGTATTTGTGTTGCTCTTATTATTAGCTCTAACTCTGATCAATAGCTTTCATAGAATCATAGAAAGTTACGGCATAGAAGGAGGCCATTTGGCCCATCGTGTCTGTGCTGGTTGAAATAGAGACATCCAGGTTAATCCCACTTTCCAGCACTTGGTCCATAGCCCTGTAAGTTACGGCACATCAAGTGCATATCCAAGTACTTTTTAAATGAGTAGAGTTTTTCTGCCTCTACCACCCTTTCAGGCAGTGAGTTCCAGACCCTCATCACCTGCTGGGTGAAACAATTTCTCCTCAGCTCCCCTCTAATCCTTCTACCAGTTACTTTAAATCTATGCCCCCTGGTCACTGACCCCTCTGCTAAGGGAAATAGGTCCTCCCAATGCACTCTATCTAGGCCCGTCATAGTTTTATATACCTCAATTAAATCTCCCCTCAGCCTCCTTTGTTCCAAAGAAAACTACCCCAGCCTATCCAATCTTTTCTCATAGCTAAAATTCTCCATCCCTGGCAACACCCTCATAAACCTCCTCTGTACCCTCTCTAGTGCAATCACATCTTTCCTGTAATGTGGTGACCAGAACTGTATGCAGTACTCAAGCTGTGGCCTAACTAGTGTTTTATACAGTTCTAGCATAACCTCCCTGCTCTTATATTCTATACCTCGGCTAATAAAGGAAAGTATCCTGTATGCCTTCTTAACCACCTTATCTTCCTGTCCTGCTATCTTCAGGGATCTGTGGACATGCACTCCAAGGTCCCTCTGTTCCTCTACACCTGCCAGTATCCTCCCATTTATTATGTATTCCCTTGCCTTGTTTGCCCTCCCCAAATGCATTACCTCACACTTCTCCAGATTGAATTCCATTTGCCACTTTTCTGCCCACCTGACCAGTCCATTGATAACCTCCTGCAGTCTACTGCTTTCCTCCTCATTATCAACCACACGGCCAATTTTTGTATCATCTGCAAACTTCTTGATCATGCCCCCTACATTCAAGTGCAAATCATTAATATATACCACAAAGAGCAAGTGACCTAGTACTGAGCCCCATGGAACCACACTGGAAACAGCCTCCCAGTCATAAACACCCGTTGACCATTACCCTTTGCTTCCTGCCACTGAGCCAATTTTTGGATCCAACTTGCCACTTTCCCTTGGATCCCATGGGCTTTTACTTTTTTGACCAGTCTGCCATGTGGGACCTTGCCAAAAGCCTTGCTAAAATCCATGTAGACGACATCAAACGCGTTACCCTCATCGACCTCCTTGTTACCTCCTCAAAGGCTCTAGGGGAATCAAGGGATATGGGAATCGGGCAGGAAAGTGGAGTTGAGGTCGAAGATCAGCCATGATCTGATTGAATAGCGGAGCAGGCTCGAGGGGCCATATGGCCTACTCCTGCTCCTGTTTCTTATGTTCTTACGTTAAAAATTCAATCAAGTTAGTGAGACACGACCTTCTCTTAACAAATCCATGCTGACTGTCCTTGATCATCCCGTACCTTTCTCAATGTTGATGATATCAGCACTCTTTAAATAATAAAAACTATGAATTTGCTATTTATTTAAAGTACCAACTGGCTTCTGATCACGTCCTGTGTTAGCCCTCAGTTTCCTTCTTACGGAACCTAGGAACTATTACCTAATTATTTTTAGCACCACTCTCTCCCAACAGCAAGTTGCACAACTGCAACAATAGCCTTAATGTACTGTCAGGTGAAGTCCATGTGACAAAACTATACACTTCATAAAGTATATTTTTTCTGATGGAAAATAAAGAATGCTGTACTAATTTAAGACAGTAGTTGTATGGATGTGACTGGCGGAATGTATTTTTGAATCCTGGTTCAGTCCTTAAAGGTCAAAATCATCAGAGATCAATAATGGGGAACGGTTAAATTGTATAACAGGGAACTCCTATGACTGTCCCACCTTTCCAGAGCACTGAAGGGCAGTAAACGAACTAATCCACCTGAGAGGGTCTTGGTTTAACGTCTCATCCGAGAGACGAAACCTGCGACAGTGCAGCACTTCCTCAGAACTGTGCTGAAGTATTCGCCTAGATTATGTGCTCAAGGCTCTGGAGAGGGACTTGAACCCACAACCTTCTGACTCCGAGGTGAGCGAGCTACCACTGAGCCAATCCCAGGGTACTATTCAAAGAAGAGCAGTGGAGTTCCGGTGTCCTGGCCAATACTTATCCCTCAACCAACATTACTAACAACAGATTATCCGGTCGTGTCTCACATTGCTGTTTGTGGGACCTTGCTGTGTGCAAATTGGCTGTCCCATTTCCCTACATCACAACAGTGACTTCACTTCAAAAGTATTTCATTGGCTATAAAACACTTTTGACGTCCTGAGGTTGTGAATGGCCTTTTCTTTAATCACTGAATCTAAGGCAACTTTGACTGAACACACGTGTATAAATATAAATATGTGATTACATATCTAAAGTAAGTGGGAATCTATTGTGTAAGAGTGGTGCAGTCTCAGAGTTGGTGTGATGCTCATAAGCTGAGCTTCGCTCTCTTAGGTTTAGCATGTAACCTGAGCTTCTGTGTTTTATGCATTTATAACTAAACAGGAATACACTGTACTTGATGTGACTGAAAGTCTAATGAAACTTTTTCTCTTTGAATGTTCAGTAGCTAATTGCATCCACTGAGGGCTGTTTGCAAATAAACTTCTGGCAAGTGGTTCACATTTAGCCATTCACCCGTGTGACCCTTCACTGCAACCTACCAGCTGTAGTTGTTTTTTCAGTATATGTAGTGTTAACTTCCCTTGCTCGTTCCAAGGAGATTAGCAGATGAGACCTCTTATCCTTCATCCGAAGACAAAGTGACTTTGTCAGTCTGTATATTTTACATATTAAAAGGCCATTTTCTGTGTTCAGTCAGGTGGGTCAATATGGAATCTCTGTTGTGGCTATTAACTTGACCCTAATCAGAATTTATCCAATTAAATGCAACAGTATCTTTCACATGGGATTGCTGAGCAGTGCCTCCAAAAGCTTGAAGTGCATATATATATGTTTAAAAATCGATGGACTGCTTCATTTTTGGTGGTATAGGGTAGTTTTTTCCCCTTTATTCTTTCTTTGATCATTATTGTTCGTAGAGTGTGGTATTGACATGCTGGTTTAAGATGATGAAAATCCTGAGTAAACCACGTTCCCCAAAGCAGTTTAATTTCAATGTTGTGGAATTGTTCTGTTGTAATTTTAAAGTTCACTTGATCACAAATTTGTATTGTTGACAAACAAGGATTCTCGATTCAAATTTATTAACTGGTTAAAAGTTACTGTACTTTGTATTGTGAAGTTTAGCATTGGTGTGAAACCAAAAAACACTTTGCACCAGCACTAAACATGTAGTGCAAATTGGTCGGTAAGGCCTGAAGTGACTCCAAAGTAGAGTGAGGCTTCCTACTCCAGTCTCCTCACCAAAGCTCCAGTTGTAGTGTAAATGCACCTGAAGATGGTCTGTTTCCATTTGGGTGTGCAAGACTGACTAACTGTCAGAGATGATTCCACAACATGAGGAATGGCCAAATAGTGATGCTATTGTGGTGGATAATGTGAAACAGGCAACATCTTTGTGCGACATTCAAAATGTTATTGAAACACCATGGGATGAGTTATAACATTTTTAAGGAAGTTCTTTCTGCTCTTCCATCCACCAAAAAATGTGCTTTTTACAATTTTTTTTAATTGTTGGAGAAATGCACTTTTAATGGTGTTGCTTTAACACATTCCTTAAATTTAAGCTGTGATTTCTTCCACTTAATACAAAAGCTCTTAATTAAGCCTGAAAGTGTCTTTACACTTTCTGCTTAAAGGCAGCTTATGCACAACACAGTACAGGAGATATTGGAGAAGTACAGGTGATGTATCCAATGACATTTATTATTTGGGTCACTTCATACCGTAAATTCCAGGTTATATGTTGCGCCTTGGTGTTAGTTCAGAGCTTCTGTTAACTTGGGCCTCACGAATGCAGGACTGTTCTTACCTCCAAAAAATCTCATACTTGTGAAAATTTAGCAAGGGGGTAAGAGAACTGCCTGGAGTTTAAGTCCTTTGATGTAGATTTGCACCAGTTCTATCTAGCAAGAGTCTGTTTACTGTCTGTCGACAATGTCGACTCCTGAAAGGTTTCAGTAGACTCCTGGATGTCTATGTGCTGGATGTCTGAGAGTATAGGTCAAGAATTTCAATTTTTTTTCCCACAAACTTGCTAGTTACCAGAACTGAAATCAAATTCCTATTTTTAAGTTTGTAATTGAGTAAATCACAATAGTTTTAAATTACACTTGTCCATAAGTCACTCTAATAGAAAGCTTAAAATAGGCATCAAAGCATACTGTATGATCTGTTATATATGTGGTTTACCTATTTTGCAGTGACTGTTCTTGTTGAAACCCTCTAAGTCACTCACTTGTGTTGTGAGGTGTAAGACTGAAATACCAGATTTTATGGAAAGTCTAATCCATCCTGTGAAAGATGTGAGCTCAGGTTCTGGTAGTTTGCTGGGTAAATGGAAGTCAGCTTTTGAAAATTGCCTTTTTCCAAACTCCATTGTAATCTGCAATAGATCACCTTCCCTGTGTTACTCTTTTCAGAGCACTCTGCAGCATTCAGTAGTACAAAGGACAGGGGTACTTGCTCCCTTGTCTCTGTTAATGCAGCTGTGTTACCGGGTCTTCAGAGGTGTGTGTGAATGCCTGGATTCACCTACTGACTTCTCCCTATATTGTGATATTAATGTCATTCTGCCTCTGTGCTTGTTTTTGCCTGTACATGCTTGGATGCTAAAGGTGCAGAGGTCCCTAGTTTTTAAATGCTGTAAATTGTTCCACAGTCAGAGCTGCAGCCAAATTAGAGGAGTTTTGGTAGAAGTGTGAAAACATGATTGTGATGAATATCCCTTATTGTGTGGACTTTGTTTGTAATCCATATGGCAGTTCTGTGACAGATCTGATGGACACTAGAATGAAAACCTCTTTCAGAATCAGCAACCCATCCTTTGGAACTTCTTCCAATTAAAAATCATATAATTCAGATTTCCAAATGAAATTTGAACAAGGTAGTTAATTTGGAAGCACAACTGCCACTTTAGCTGCATAAAACACTCCACCCAATCCTAGATCCCCATCCAAAAGTATCATCATAAAGGCGACATTATGGTAAATGATAACTTTGTAAGAGAAACCGCGACTACTTGATTTATTATTGGGATAACCCGTTGCAGGATATAGAAAGTTAATTCGTTAGATGTGTTAGTAAATTATGGTGGTGTTGAAATTAGATAACATAAAATAACATACTTTCACAGAGGGAGTCTGCCAGTCACTGCCATCTTTTAAAAAATCTGTTAAAAAGAACTCTGATTAAAGTTAGACTTGTATGGGATTTTTAGTGCAGTACCATCGTGGGCTTTGTATTGGTAGGATGTGGTTTAGTACCTGTGATTCCTCGCACAGTGATTTCCCAATTTTAGCTGTGTAATCCAGGGCAGAAGCCACTAGGTGGAAGTTGAAAAATCAGATGGGCGATTCTTTTGGATTAGCTGTTTGGTTTATCTTTTTAAAGGGGTACCAGTGGTGAGATACTAGATATTTTAGTAATAAGGTTAATTTAAAAAATTGAAAAGCTGTAACTAAAGACCTTTCTCAAACTTATCAATGTTATAATTCTGCATGATACTCTTCACTGGGGGAGGAAGCAGGCTGTGAAAATCAGAATATGAATTTTCTGGTATTCTGAATATATTAGACTTGTATTGGGAATTCCCTGCCTTTTGATATTCTGTGTTGATTCCATAAAAATCACACTGTTATGAATAAGTGCCGTTACACCTCTCATTGCATCTAGTTTCCTGTCACCTCCAATGTGTTTAGGTACAGACTGCTAAAGGATCTTGGGCAAGGAACAGCATGCAAACTCAGATGACGTTTTGAGATGCCCCTGACACCATGGATCTGCTTTCACTAAAGTGTGCACGATGTGTTGCCCTCTACCTGTAACAGACTTTGTAGCTGTTCTCTTATTTTTTAAATCTGTCTATAATTTTTAGCAATTTCTCTTTTGTAGTTTTACTCAGCTCTTCATCAGTTGGGGAAAAATAACAGCTGCTTATGTAAAATGTTTAGGATATTGGCAGTGTATCTTATCTAAGATAAGAAAGTTTCCATCTTAGATGTTGGTCCTGTAAAAAGCACTTTCTTTTTTAAAAAAAATGTCAACTGTGAGAACGTTTCATTCAATTTACGTAAAACTGCAATGTCTTGAACTTTTTGACCTATCGGCTCCAAAAAAAAAGAAACTGTCATGACACTGGGGCTGAGAAGGCTAACTGATGTAGTCCCTTACCTCCTGTGAAAGCCAACTTCAAGCCAGGATAGGAACCTGTACGATTGAAAATTCCTCAGGATCCTGGTCTCTCCTGGCTGGAAGATGGTATGTGATACTGAACTTTCCTATGGGGAGTATTAGGGAAAAATTGGAAGAATAATCTCGGTAAATCATGCACATTGAAGACAATGTAAAGAGAAAATGGAATTAGTCTGTGTTCACAGCACACACTGTAGAAAATGGAAACTGCCCTTTTCTTTCTGTTGTCTTTGGCAATGGTGTTCAAATGCCACTGTAGCCTTATAGAGGGGTTAATGATGTGGTATTTTGATTTAGTTTAGATCCAGGCAGTAGTTTACAGTATTATATGAACCAGAAATATCACGTTGAATCAGTTTGAATGAATAGCCTACCTCACCAACAGGCCGATTGGGGCTAGATTCTGTCGGTGCAACACAGATGTTAAAGTACACAGGAGTGTGATTACCAGATAATTAATTAATGATGATAGTGTAATCACTTCTAATTAATTCAGTCTTAACTGTTTTGGACACAACATTCCTGAAAGTACTATATACTAAGGGTGTCAGGTAAGTAAAGTTCAGCCTGCTTTTATTAGTTCCCTGTCCGCTTAATCACGGACCCGACAATTTCACTCTTATTGCCATTGGGACTAAGATCAGATTCTCAGCTGTGGTAATAGCAATCTACTTGTAATAGCGCCATATGTGAATATTAATGAGTTGGAGGGTAAGAGTTTAGATAATATTTTAAATTCCAGAAGTAGAGCTGAAGTGATTTGCCCATGTTATCTAAAGCCATGATCACGTTGCTACCTTTTTATCGCAAGATTTGTGCTGAGCTCCATGGTATTCGCTAATTATGAACTGTCAGATGATTAAACTTTATTATTCATCAGTATTAGTATAGGCTTATTGTACTTGATCCATTTGTTACTCTAAATAAAATAATTTGAAGGATTCAGCTAAAGAAGAATTTTCTAACATTTATTATGCTGGGGGCGGGGAGATGGACCACAAAAGAGACTCCGGCCTTCGAGGTCCTCTCACAATGAGCACCAAAGTGGTAGCTGGAGAGACGGTTTGGAGGTTGTCTGCCCGTGCTCAGACCCCAAGGGCCTGGTGGCAGGTTCTGAGTACAAAACTGTCAGACTATTATTGGCTGAGCAGGTTCTGTGCACAGAGCTCTAGAGGTTAAAAACCAGGGCTGAGACGCTCCCTCATAATTCAAACTCAACAAATGGCAGTGAAACCTGGCTGGGTAATATTTGGACCATTTTTAATTTTGTTATCACAAAGCAGTGTCTTCTGAGGCTGCCACAGGAAATCACACCTGCAATAAATATATCAGTCCCTCTTCTACTGTCCAGCGTTATTGATCCTTCACTTTGATGAGCATGAAGTGCACGTATTTTTAAAAAAAATGTTTGTCTCCTTTTGAGAGTGCCAGTCCCTTTCATGTGTTCCACAGAAATCAGGATCGGGCGGAAAAGTCCAACATATGCACTGAGGAGCGTTTCTGATGAGCATGATTCACATATTTTCCGTGTTATACTATATGGCAACTTAGGAACAGAAAATGAAGGGCATTTCTTAATTTGAAATGGGTTTTGTTTTCCTTTTTAAAAATAAAATCAACCTCTCCCTGACATGTTCAAGAAGTATAGTTTTGTATTGTCCCTTCCCTCACCCACTCTGCCATTGTGGGCTGAAAGCTGATCCTGGGTCATAATATCATCCTGCTTCAGTAATGTGCTGTTATCAGGTTTTCACTCTGTAGAAGACGGTAGAAGAATTTTATTTCTCTGGAGTCTGGATATTAAGAATTCAGTAGTAGTTACACCAGTGGGTCCTGTGTAATTGAGCTGGGTTTTTCTATTCAGCCGAGCCTTTCAAAAGTACACTGTCGATTAGAGTAGAGATTATTCATTTAGTATTTAGTCAGAGACAGCTGAATAATCTGCATATAGCCTTGGATGGATTTCTTTCTCTCTTTCCCCCCCCCCCCCACCTTTTGATATTACTTGTACCTAAAAAATTAATGTAGCATCACTCAATTTGCAGTTAAGAAAGAACAAAGAATTACATTGTAATAGGCAGTGTTCTGCGGCGTTAAATTTCTAATTACGTGCAGGACAGTTTTTAAAGGAAAGGATAAGGGAAGGAAAATGCATAAATTTGTACAATGAGCACTGGGGATTGGGAGTTGATTGAGGACAATTTTGGATTGAGACTGTCGAGTGAAACGGATTCGAAAAATAACCTGGTTTTCCTACCACGACACATTTAATCTGCTGTCTGATTGCTATTTAAATTAAGACTCTAATTGTCATGATAAATTATTTCTTCTATGAATTTTCATACAGGCAAGAATGGACTTATTGAGATTTATTTTCCTTTTTTTTATTTGATGTGTCCCCATTGCTGTTCGATTCAGTTAACTTTTTCTTAACACCTTGAAATGAAAAAATGTTTATGAATGTGGAGGGGGGACAGAAATGTTTTTGTTCACTAGTGGAAGTCATGAGTTCCTTTTAATATCCAATATAAATACTGAGCAGTTTTTAACACTGAGCCGTCCTAGTAACTAAGAATGGCGATTCCGATTATAGGGCTTTACCGTGCAGGAGATTAGAAGCATCTTGATCTCGCTATATATAGCGTGCGATTACACTACCAGTTTAGTGTTGATGCGAACCAGTTTCCTCTTTGCACTGATGCTAAACTTACAAGTGTACATCTGGAGTCAGGGCCCGAGGCTGAGCAAAAACTTCCTGAGGGCGGTAGTCTCACACTTCTTCCTCGGTTTGGCATCACATGACGTCGTAAAGCCAGTGTGGTGTCAAACCTGGTTTACAGCAGGTCCCTTGGACACTTTAAGCCTCGCTTATCTGATTTTAAATGTTTAGAGTGTAGCGTTTTTCTCTTCCCTGCTCTCCAAAATTTAAATTTCTAACTGTTGGAAGAGATCTCCGCACATACTCTCATATAGACATGTGCAGAGTTCTCTTCTAAACAGGATAGTTGAAGTTCCAGCCAGGTGCGAACCAAACAGTGTAAACCAGGTACTGCCTAGCTGGAATCCAAATTGCAGCTAACAGTCTTGGACCATTAGCTAGTGCAAACACACGCAGAGAATAAAAGCTGAGGCGAGTGAGTATCAAATGGTTCTAACACAACTGGCAATTTTCAGTTACATTGTATTTATTGTATACCATGTAAAGTTCAATCAGCTTAAGTGTTCAGCAGACTCCTGTGGTTATATAACACCTCCATCTTTTGAATATTTTTCCCATTTATTCTGCTGAGCTTTCTCTTCAGCATCCATGCAGTTTTGCAGTAAAGGTGCAATTTCCTTAACTTTATTATCATGGATAACCTCCTTTATTTTAAATTTATTATGTTATGTTATGTACCGGGACCAGAAAAGGCTATCATATGCACTCACCCCATTTTTTGTTGGAATGTAAGCAAAAAGAAAGAAAAACTTGCATTTATATAGCGCCTTTCACAACCTCAGGGTGTCCCAAAGCGCTTTACAGCCAATGAAGTACTTTTGAAGTGTAGTCCCCGTTATAATGTAGGAACCACAGCAGCCAATTTGCGCACAGCAAGGGTCCCACAAACAACAATGTGATAATGACCGGATAATTTGTTTTAGTGATGTTGGTTGAAGGATAAATATTGGCCAGGGCACCGGGGAGTGCTCCCTTACTCTTTGAAAAATAGTGCCATGGGATCTTTTACATCGGTTTAACATCTCAACTGAAAGACAGCACCTCTGACAGTGCATCACTACCTCAGTACTGCACTGGAGTGTTAGCCAAGATTTTGTGCTCAAGTCTCTGGAGTGGGACTTGAACCCACAACTTTCTGACTTAGAGGTGAGAGTACTACCATTGAGCCAGGGCTGACACTGTATGGCCCATGTATGAACCACCCTCCTCCATCTCCTGAGAAAGGAAATAAGACAGTGACCGTTAGCCAATTCATGAGTCCACTGAATCAAAAATTTCTATCCAACCTTCTCCAAAGGCAAGAACAAGGAGGCGCCAAATCCATTAATTATTTTCTAGAATAATTAGCCTGGACCTCCATACCAAGTGATCGCTTCATTTTCCAGAAATTTGTTTAATGATTTTTTTGAAGAACTGCGAAGTCAGTCTCCAGAATACTGTTTCATAGGGCAATCACCCATTGAGGAAAAGTAAAACTTCCGGTGTTCCAACTTCCTGTTTTCTCAATGTACATTAGAGGTTCCTAGTACTACTCAGCCCCATCATCTCAAACACTCTATCTACTTGCACATTGTCAGTGCCTTGTCAAACCCTCTCCAACTCTACATCTTTCCAACAAATACGAACTCAGGGCGTTAAGTGATCTTGTGTCATATTTCTCCGATTAGTTTCATTGTACATATGTTGTTCTTCCAATCAGGTAACTGGTCTTCCTAGGAAGTTTCACTTCTTTCCAGAAGGGATTAAAAAAATTATATATTTTTCTCCTCCTCTGTCCTGAAACTGTTCAACTTCTTGCTGGGTTTGAGTTTGTGGGCATTGGTTGCTCTCCAGTACCTCAACTAAGTGGCCATTATTCACATATGAGCCTTGGTGGTGACTGTCTGTCTATTATTGGACTGTGCGAGGGCATCGCAGTGGATCACAAGTTTGAACCATGTTTTTTTTTTCCGTTGTTCATATCAGGAGTACAACATCCAGGCTTGGGCTGATAAGTGGCAAGTAACATTCATGCCACTGAAGTGCCAGGCAATGACCGACAAGAGAGAGCCTAACCACCAACCCTTGACAGTCAATTTAATTATTATCGTCGAGTCCCCTACTATCAGCATACTGAGGGTCACCATTGACCAGAAACATAACTGGGCCAGTTACATAAATGCCATAGCTACCAGAGCAGGTCAGAGGCAGGGTATTCTGCAGTGACTTCCTGACTCCCCAAAGCCTCTCCACCATCTACACTGCACAAGTCAGGAGTGTGATGGAACACTCCCCACTTGCCTGGATGGTGCAGCTGCAACAACACTCCAGAAGCTTGACACCATCCAGGACACTGCTTCCCCAACTGAGATCAGCTAACTTAGCATCAAATCTGGGACCTTCATGGTCTGTATGGCTCAGCCATTGACCGTAATCTGATGAAGCCATCAAGGGGAGCCTCAACTTTTAGTAGATGCATGATAGGAATGGCATGGGGGAGGGAATTGGGAAGAGAGACTTTTCATGAGGATTTATATTCCCTCTCTTGTATATAACACCCTAATACAGTAACTTTGATAAATCAACAGGAAAAGTGGTTCAGACAACTTTAACAAAACTTTTATTTTATCCTGATACAAAAAAATGACATTTGCTGTGATACGAATTAATTAAATAGAATCCTACATTATTGTGATCAATATGTCATTGTATTGTTTTAAAATAAAAAACCTTTTTGTTGTACTGTTAAAACACATAATGCTGCTGCTTCCTGCCATCAGCTGCCTGCAAATGATGAGGCACAGTCTCTCATTGATTTTACCCAGGAAAGGGAGCTTCTACATAAATTAAACCTTCCCACCGTGTTTGGGCACTGTTTTAAAACCTTTATTTATTTATTTTTGGTGTCTAGACACGAGAGAGTCTTAAACCATCTCTGACTTGGAATACATTAAACTGGGCAGCAATGTATTACTAACTGTATGGCCTAATTGAGTTTCCTTGTTCAACTACTCCAGGTCTCTTTAATTTAGCAGTCGAAAGAGTGTGCTATTACTGATATACTGACAATTTGCTGCCATTTAACTTTTGTTCTAGAACATTTATTTTTATCTTTTTATTAAATAGTAATGAATGTCAAATCTCCATTTTTTTTTCTTTTGCTGAATTGTTGATGGGATTGTTTTTGGCTCAGGAAGTTTGAGGTTTACAATCTCCTGTTAACCCATGTTGTACTGAGCCATAAGAAAGGAAGAACTTGGTTTTATATAGCATTTTATCATGTCCTCAGGATGCTCCAAAGCACTTCACAATTGCAGAATAATTTTTTGAAAGTGCAGTCACAGTTAAGCAGGCAAACAAGACATTCTGATATATGCACAGCAAGCTCATATGAATGGCAAATGAGATAAATGGCCAATTTTTTTTTAACGGTGTTGGTTGAGAGAGTATTGTTACCCAGGTTACTGGGAGAATTCCCTGCTCTTCCATGAATAGTCCCATGGAATATTTTATATCTAGGTGAACAGGCAGACAGGGTTTAAAGTTTCATCCAAAAGGCAGCACCTCTGAGTGTTGACAGTTCTATAAACAGTGCTAGTTTGTGCAGTGACTGCAGTGGCCATTGTATCCCAATAGCTAAAGAAAGCTGTATTTTCACTGGGGAAAGTACAAGGAGCAGGCTTTGATTTTCAGAAGTTTTTCAGATGGAGCTGAGCTTGGCTTTTGGAGTTTCTCAACTGGGTGCTATCAGCATGAATGATATGAAATGAAAATATTTTTGGATAGAGTAAATGAATATAATATGGCTTGCTTGCCTGTGAGCTGAGTGTAGGTTGTTCTGTGTGGTGCCTTACTGCAGAGTCCAGATGGATCAAAAATGCATTCATCCATAGAGTCAACATTAATGTTGCAGAAACCCTCACGCATCAGGTCCAGTAGCAAAAAGGATTATAGAATCTAGCCATGTAGTAGCTGTACATTGTACATGGATAGATGTTTGTTGGAGGCAATTCGTAGAAAGATAGTACAGGAAGTGTCTTGGTTGTGAGACTACACTGCAGTGAGGGTTGGTGGTGGAATGCAATTACCAGTCAGACGCCCACTGGAATCTGACTGGTAAATGTACTGGTCTCCATCTAGCAGACTAGTTACGCCTACTGCTATTCATCCGCACCTTTTCAAACTTAGCATTGCTTCATCATTAAGTTAAAATTCAGATCAAAGCTTGACAGGTTAGTTTTGTACACTCTTTTTGTTTAAAATTTAGCTCCCTTAGAGTCTTAATACAGTGTTAAATTATATCTGTGAGTTTTGGATATATTTTACCCTGCAAGAACAATGATAGTAAAACCTTCTTTCTTTCTTGTCTTTTAGCACGGATAGGGAAAAACAAGAGGAAGAAAGCCTCAGAGGATGGCCAGGTATGTCCGCTATGCAATGAGACGCTCTCTGGATCTGTGGAGGAGATGAGTAGACATGTGGAAGCCTGCCTGGACAAGGTAGTTGATGGGCATGTTGGAACACCAACAAGTCCTTTTTTTTTCTTGCACCTTATCAGAAGCCTGGTTTGAAGCATCTTTAGAAGGTCTGTTTATTAGGCTATGGATTTATTTCTGTTCTTCCAGATCCCCGACATAACTTCCCGGTACTCCCAGACCTACAAACTTCCTTCCACTGGTAACATCCCCAGTATCCTACTCTCAATACTCTCACATCTAGCAAATATCCTCCCAATCCCCCCACACCCTGTCATCTCCATTCCAGTGCTCCATCAAAACCCAAGACCTCACTTGAACCACTGTCACACCAAGCACTCCTTTCTTCTCTTCTCCCCCCTCCCCCCCCACCCAATCACTTCCACACTATCAGCACACCACTTCCAGATCCTCCAGTCTCTACTTACCACTCCAACTACTGCCGCTTGCCACTCGTGACTCACTCCTTCCCACTCCTAAGCATTGCTGGCCTTTCACCAGTCCCCACCCCGTTATGAGAAACACCATATTGCCAGGGTGGAGGGTATACCCACCCTCCCCCCTGAAAAAATGTGGCCTGTAGTCCCATGCCCAGGTATCCCTCCCCCAATGTTCACAGACTCTCAACTGCTCCTAAAATAGAACCAACTACCTCCCATTGCTCCCAGGATACACCCTTCGAATGCTCCGAGACACCATGAACCGGAAGGTGTTCTCACCTCCTTGCGAGGCCCTTCCCAATACACCTAAGAGCATACTGTCATATGTCAGCAGTATCCTCTCATCATTTCCACACTCCCAACACACCAGTCTCAGTAGTTGCTGACCCTGGAGCACTCCTCCCCCTCCCCAGAACTGCCACACTGCATTACTCTTTTACTTCCTTCTCACCCCACTAGACTCTCACTACTTTTACACCCCAGGACTGCCCTCTTTACATCACTAAACCACATGACTTCCCCCCTCCCCTCCCCTCCCACTTAATACTGCTATATTGCCTCCTACCTACCTGCAATGGGGAACAGCTTCCCTACCATCTTCATGTGTATCCTGGGCTTCAAAAAAAGGTAAGACACAAATTGAGTATATAACTAAACAGACATAATAATCAAGTTCGCTGATTTACAGTTTCGACAAAAATATGGACATAATTTGAGGCAGAAAAGACTGCTCACAGTCCCATAAGAGTGTAATAAAAACACGAATAAAAACTTTGTAATAAAAATATTGTATGTCATATGGCATAAAGCAGCATATCTTTTGACCCAATGGGCTCGATTTTCGCACCCGTGTTTGGGTGCGTTCGTGGCGGGGTGGGGGGGGGGGGGGGGTTGCGAAAATCCGGGATTCCTGGGGCGGGTCTGGAGCCCGGCTCCAACCTGCCCACTTCTGGGTTCCCCAGTGACGCGCTGACATGCGCGCGCAGCCCCCGCATGTGGGACTCCCGCCGGCAATTAAAGCCGGTGGGATGCCACTTAAAGTACTTAAATGGGTACTTCAGGTCGTTTACAGACCTGATTGACCTGATATTTTAGGAGGGCTGGGATTTTGAAATTAACTGAGACTGTTTCCCATACTGGGGGAAACACTCCCAGTTCAAATGGACGTGTTGCAGCCATCAGCCTGTGGCAGCTGCAAAGGTCCATTTGACAGGTGGGTTGGGGGGAGACCCTCACTCATTGCAGGAGGTCACTTTGGACAAAGTTTGGCCTCCACCACCCTCCTCCTAACAATAAAATTCACCAACTTGCACAATTACCCCGGTGTCCAGACACACTTACCTACCTTGCGGACCCCCTCAAATGTACATCTTACGGATGGGGGCCGCCGTAGCTGCAGTCATGACCTCCTTGGAGGGCGAACAGCATCACCAGCCTCACCGGCCACGTCGTCCACCTCTGACATGTGGAGCTCCACAACATAGTGCTGTGACACATCCACCTGCACAGCAGGAGGGAGGGCAACGGCAGAGAGAGATGCGTCGCAGAAGGCACTACCCTCGCCATGGGGTCTACAGACCGAGGCTCAGCTTCCTGGATCTCTCTGAGCAGCAGTACACATGGAGGCTCAGAGTCACTCGACGTAGTCGTGGACATCTGCAGCCTCCTTCATGCCGAGCTGCTCCCGGCTGGCCTGAGCACCATCTTCTTAGCTGTCGCTGTCAAAGTCACCACTGCCCTCAACAACTTCTCCTCCGCATCCTTCCAGGGTGCCACCGGGGACATCACCGATGTCTCTCAGTCGTCTGCACAAAAGAGCCCTGCAAATACACCTACACCCACTCTGCAGTGACACAATGGGTGGCATCAGTTGTGAGTCTTCATAGTGATCCTCAGGAAAGGGCATTATTGCACAAACCAGACAAGATTCGCAAAGACGTGGCAGTAGGGGTGACAATGTAATACGGTATGTGAGTTGATCAGAAATTAAATATAAGTAAACACCATGACAAACCCTCAAACACCCTTGTGCATCCCCTTCATGCTCACGACATGTTTGCCTTACACTTTCTGCTGCACATATGTGATGCATGCCCTGTGGCTGCAGCACAGGTAGTGGCAGGTTGAGTGAGGCTGACCGTGAAAGAGATGCATGAGAGGGTGAGTATGTGATGGAGCCATGAGATTGTATGAGGATTGGATTGAGTGGTAGTGGTGGGATGAGTACTGGCAAGGTGAGTAAGTGCAGGTGAGATGAGGATGAGCTTTGAGTGGGTGTGAGGGGTGATGTGACAGCGTAGTGTTGGCAGTGCAGAAGGAGATGTGGGGTGGGGGCGGTGATGTGGCAGCCAGAGGGGAGGGGAATGAGTAAGTGTACTCACTTTGGCTGACCTACTTAGGTGATTGAAGCGCCTCCTGCACTGTATGCAGGTGGGTGATATGTTGGTGGTGCTGGTGACCTCCTCTGCCACCTCGAGCCAGGCCTTCTTGGTGGCAGAGGCAGGCCCCTTCCTCCCGCCCGCCGGGAGGAGGATTTCTGTCCTCCCCCTCCTCCTCACCTCATGCAATGATATCTGGAGTGAGGCATCATTAAACCTGGGAGCAGCCTTCCCCCTGGGCTGCTCCATGCTGTAATCTTTCCTATTTTCTGCAGCTTCAGTCAGTGGAGGACTGCCCCTTTAAATAGGGCTCCTCCAGCTGACAGACCTTGTTGCGAATGTGCAGTCCACCCGCTGCGCAGCTTTCCAGCGGGAAACCCGGAAGCAGAGGTAAGTGGCTCCAATTAGCCTGCGATTGCGTGCGGAGCACACTGATTTCACCGGGCGTATTACCCACGTGCCCAGTCGACCCCGCGCTGAGAACTTGCCGCCCTGCTAATATCGAGCCCAATGTGAGGAATGAAGTATTATCCCTGCTAGTAATATGAAATTTTTCCATATTCGAGCATTTCCTGTTCATCATGCTTCAGATTTTGTACACTGCCTAATGCAAATTTCTGTGTCACACTTGTTTTTAAAAAAAAGTGTAAAGAAATAAAGGCAGTCATTTGCAATGTGTCAAATTGCTCTCCAGGAAACATACCGGAGTCAAAATGTTACACAATCCTAATTGACGCTCCCACAAACAAAGCCAAGGTGGAAGCGGGAGTTTGGTTGCAGGAGGCTGCAGCATGGGACCCGTGGGAACAGCCCCTCGCAGTCAGTTGGACAGGGGTGAGGCGGGCGATTTGGAGGGCTTTCTGGCTGTGATTGAGGGGGTGCGGGGAGTCGGGCAAGGAAGGCCCAAGGCTTCCTTGTGAGGCCCAGAGGAGCGCTCCTGACCCATAAGGAAACCTAAAATTACATCTTTCAAACTGCTGGGCCTCTTCTGGCTCCCGGTCGGTGTGGCCTGACAGGGAAGGAGTCACTGCTCCCCTGCTCGTGCCTCCGACTAATATTGCATTTGGGTCCAGTTGATATCTTTGGGAAACCGATCTGCATATTTAAACAGGAGTCCATTCCCTTCCTGCAGGTGTCCCACTTGCCTGCTCAAAAGAGCAGGTTAAGTTTTTGACAAGGCGGGAAGACAGTGAGATCAGAGTAGGTAAGCGACTGGCCTCATTTTAACTGCCCCCACCGGGTGGGGGGAGTTAAAATCTGGGCCTAAGTCTTATTGAGGTTTACCAATGTACATACAGAAATGTCGGAACAGTAAAAGACCAATTAGTCCCTAACCATACAGTCGTGATGCCTTATGCATCACTGTATAAACACTCCCTATCTACCTGGAGCCATGTAGTCTCCTGTAGAGGCAAAAAAACAATAACAACCCAGTCCGACCTCTGTAGGCGATCAAAACTAGTTCATGAGACTATATTGACCCTGACTTATATTACCTACCTTTTCTACGACGTGATCTCCACCCGAGCCAGAAATAGGTCCAGCTCTCTGGAAGGTATACAACAAATCAGCATTCACTGCACGAGCTGGCAACCTGTTCTGCAGGTCTACTATTCTCTGAGAAAAGAAATGCTGCTTAACACCCAATCTAGTTCTGCCCTTATGTAACTTGTAAGCCAATTCTTAATCCATCACACTAATCCACAAGATTCTATCTGATAGAGGAGCTTCTTGTAACTTAGCTTATCAAAGACTTTCTGAAAGTCCAGGTAGACACTGTTTGTTTCCCTCATCCACTAACTTAGCAACTTCTTCAAAATATTTGATCAACTTATAGGACACAACTTTCTTTTTCAGAAGGCACATTGAGTGTCCCTGATGACGCCTTCTCTATCTTAGTGGCAATATCAGGTATCTATTAGGATACCTTCAGCCTCTTACCTATTACTGAAGTCAAACTAATGGGCCAATAGTTACCCAGCTCTGCCTTATCACCCTTTTTAAAAATTGGAGCTATGTTGGCATCCTTCCAGTCTGAGGAAACAGTTCCCGTCTCTTGCAAGCTATTTAAGGTACAAGCTAGGGGCTCGCTTATCGCATTTGTTTAAGGACCCTTTGGTGGATGTCATCTGGGCCAGCAGTCTGGTCTATTCTAATATTAACAATTCTACTGATAACAGCACAAGTTATTGCTGTTAGTTGAGCATCATCTTCAAGAGTAAACACTGATGCAAAGAACTCAATTAATATCTCTGCCATTCCCTGAGAATCCCTTCTAATCTGTCTTAGAAAATCTTTCGACCAGGATCAGTAGTTCATATGGAACAAGAGATTGCAGTCCTAGGCATGCCCACATAGGTAAATAATTGCTCTAAAGGTAAAGAAATGCAACAGGCATTAAACTGTACAGCAAAATATCATACATATGACTTTTGTACATCTCCAGTCCAAAATAATCATTATCTTTTTTGGAATCAGCACCATTATGCATTATTTTACTTGTCAGAAGTTGGTTTAAAATGATGGGTCAGAATTTTGTCATTTTTCTATTAGCAATTGCAGATGTTTACTCCCTACTGTATATCTGCCCATATCTCGCTATCTTTCATTCCACTGTACCTCAGTAATTAAATGGAATTAGGCACTAATTATTTTGGAAAACTCATTAGAATTAAAGAAAGACAATTCCGGGTAATGCAAACTTACTTTTGAATTCTTCATTTAAAAAAAAAAGTTTTGCTTCTTTCCTGCTATGATGCACACCGTTCTTATGCTGGGGACAGGCCACCTGCACCTGGGTTCTTGCCAATACCGTTTAATAAACAGTCACTGTGAATTAAAAAAATCCTATTCAACTTACTTAGTATATAATAATATGGCTAATAATCGTAACGAAAGATATTGAGATATGGGCACATATATGGTAAGAAAGGGAGTCAACATCTGCAATTGCTAATAGAAACATGACAATATCATGACCTATAATTTTAAACCAACTTCTGCTATATTATATCATTTATACTATAATATGCCTTCCAAATTGCATATTAGTTGAATCAGTCTGCCTAAGTCAGGTGGTTGTTTTCCTTTGTATAAATTTACACCTAATTTAGTATCATTAATTTTAATTTGAACTCTATTTTAGGAATTATCACAAATTACAGTTAATTTTCATCTAAGCATGCAGTCCTACATTACTATTTCCTACTTCTAATAGAAATGCTCATTTTTCTAATGAAACACAAAGAAACAGAAGCAAAACACAGACAATCCATAAAATCGTCCTTCAGGGCACACAGATTTCTAATATAAATTGTTACTGCTAAGAGTATAAATCTGTGGTTAAACCTTCTGCAGGAATTGGGATGGAAATGACAGAAAAGGAAGTGAAAAATAATAGATGAGAAGCAGGAAACAAAGACCATTTTTTTTCTCGGCTGTAATTTTGTGTATTAGGGCAATTAGCTGATTTGCTAGAAATAAGGGGGCGCTATTCATTAGGTAGTAAACGCCAGCAGTGGGAAACTGGAATTTCCATTTGGGGAAACCCTGCTCACATAAATGATAGCATTCCAAGTTGAGTAAGTACATATTGAACTGATCTCAGTTTGTTTCAGCAAAGACCAGGAAGAGAGTAAATTGAAAGCAATTTAGTATGAGTTGCTGAAGACAGAAGATAATCTTTAGCTGAATGAAAGGATTTGCAGCATCAGCAGTTCTTGTTTGAAAAACAACTATCATTCTTGTATATTTTTTCCACTGTCTTACTACTCTTTTGAAATATTTTTGCTGAGTAATCTCATCAGGGTAACTGGATGGGAAGAGATACTTCTGTCTTACAGTACTTACTGTTTAAATAAAAACACAAAAGAGAAAACTAAAAAAGATGTTAATTATATGAAACTTTTTTTTAAAAAATGGTTGAACTAATTAAAACATTAATTATTAAAACAGTTTATTTTAATCCACAGAGAGATGGCTCTTACACAAATGACGATGAGTCAGTGGACATAGAAAATGAGAGTGCAAGTGGGAACAGATTTGAAGAGTACGAGTGGTGTGGGCAGAAGAGAATACGAGCTACAACCTTATTAGAAGGTGGTTTTCGAGGTATGCAATATTGTGGCAGTTTTGTATCCAGCCACTGTAAGCTCATTTTTAAATCTACCCTTGCAGAAGTTTTTTTTAAAAACTTTATAATCAAACCTTTGGTAAATATCATTTGCCAAAAGACTTTTTTAAAGTTCGGATTTTATTTTTAACCTTGTAGCCTTCTGTATGCTTTGGACTATGGATAAGAGTACATTTGAGTGACTGTTGCCATCTATGTGGCCTGTGTCTAGGATTGCTGCCTTTGGTCCAGACCAAAACCAACAACAACTTGCATTTATATAGCATTTTTAATGCAGTAAAACATCCCAAGGCGCTTCACAGGAGCATTATCAAACAAAATTTAACACTGAGCCACATAAGGAGGTAGTAAGACAGGTGACCAAAAGCTTGGTCAAAGAGGTAGGTTTTAAGGAGCATCTTAAAGGAGGAGAGAGAGGCGGAGAGGTTTAGTGAGGGAGACAATGCATTTGGGTAATACCTATCACTTTCTCAGGACACCTTGGAGGGCTTCACAGCCATTGAGTTACACTTGAAGTACAGTCACTTTGCATATATCAAATCCCAGCAAATGAGAGAAATGACCAGCTAAGTTTTTTTTGCTGGCGTTGGTTGTGGGAGGAATTTTGGCCAGGACACCAGGAGAACTCCCTGCTTTGCTTCAAAAAGTGGCACAGGTCTTTTACATCCACTTGGACAATCAGAGGGGGCTTGGTTAAATATCTCATCAGGAAGAAAGTACCTTTGAGAATGGAGCACTCCCTCGGTACTGCATTGAAGTGTCCGTTCCTAATGTGTAAATGTGTACTAATAACTGAACTTAAAGCATCTGGGAATATTAGTCATAACCTTTTCATTGACCGCCATCATGTATGTATTTCGAAATAAATGCTTACAATTTCTTAAAAATTGCATTTCCTAACTCCCCAATGCCTCTTAAACAGATATTATGGAACTGAAAGGTAAAAAAGCAAACTATTGTTCTTTCCAGGAAACTAGTGTTTTCCGAAACAATTTTCCATTTCTCTGTGTCGCACATCAGCTGCCCTGCCGTCTCTTACTGTTTTTTACCTACCGCTTGCTCTTTCTACCATCTTTTACTCTCTCTCTCCCCTCCCTTCTGAATCGCTTTTGCAGTCACTATCCCGAGATTGATCTTTGATGATGAATATTTCTGATCTGCAGCTGGAAATGTTGGCGGACATACAGAATAGTTTTAAAATTGACAATTGAAAAGAAAATTACTTTTTTATTGTCTGTTTTTCAGTTGGCAAAGTTAATAGCTGGTGAGTCTAATTTTTTTTGGTTCAAAACTGGATGGCTGATCACCATACATGAGTCAGTGCTACTCTGTTTAGAGGTTGAAGTGCAACCTAAGCTTTGAAGGAATACTCCAGGATAGTCTCCAGAACAGTTTTATTACCCCAATCGTTATTCTTTGTTCCCAATTTAAAAAAAATAACCTTCCTAAAATATTTAAATGTTCTTTTGCTGGCAGGTTTTGCCATCTGAGCTATGATTTTCCTCTCGATCTCCTGTTTCAGGCAGCATTGGGTGGTCTGGCATGATGTGTTGACTCTAGCTAGGTTTGGTTTATAAACAAAGTACTAATTTTTAAGGAATATATGTGTTGGGATTGGAAAAGAAAAATCAATTCCTTTCTTGGAGTCTCAATATGCCATGTCTGGGAAGGAAGGGTGGAAGTTCAGTTTGATAATTGTACCTAGACTTCCGCTAATATGGTGTTTACGGTAGTCAATTTGGGGGAAGTAACAGCTGATGATACTCGGGTTAAAAAAATTGCATTAATTACAGAATGCGAATAAAAAGTGTTTTTTGCGGGGGAGCAGGATTGCTTAGAACTGAGAACTTTTTTTGGAAACTTGAGAGATGCAATTTCATTGTTTTTGTTTTGAATAATCACAAACTATCAAATAGAGCAATGAAATGTAATTGTTTGCCTACCCTTAAGCGATATATTGCTTGTCTGTATTGTGCATTTATATCCCTGTATCTAAAGGTAAATTGGACTTGTAAAAACATTTCTAAAAATCTTGTGTGGATACTACAAAGCCATAAGGTTTTAGTCTTGAAATCTGTGTGAAAGACTAAAAATCTGGTGGTAAATTCCCTTTAAAGAAACCTGTCAAATCTAAGCCATTTGCTCTTTGCTAATATTTGACCTTTACTTGACCAGTCCTGGGGAATGTAATTTTAGCAGGGCTCTGCTTCTGGCTCACTGAGGGCAGAAGAGCTGAGAAATGAGAGGTTGTCAAACAAAATTCCCCTTTATCTCCCTTGTTTTACCTAAATGAGGTAGGGCAAGGAGCACAGTGTCTCATTTCAGAAGTTATAAAATATTGAAAAAGCTGTGTCTAGTGGGAGCTGCCGGGGGGATTGCAGGTACAAGGGCTGCGATCAATTTGTACCGTTTTTCTAATGAAAGCTCCAGAGTTTGTGTCAGCTGTGCTTCACAGCCGGGCCTGTCATGTCAGCTGAAGAACAGGTCTGTGTTCTTAACTAGCTTGAAAAAAAGAATATGCACTTGACGAAATCTTCAAGGAACCATTTTATGGTGTTAAGTGTTAGAGCATATTGTTTTCTTTCAAGGGGCAGCAATAAATGTGGGAGCAGAGAGTTCTAATCCTTTTTGAATATAAATTATGGACATTATTTTGCAACCTGTTCAAGAAGGTAAAAACAAATCAGGCACTGTTGTAAGAAAGAATTATGCAGCTTCATAGGATAGATCACTGCATTGGTGCCCCTGTATGCTGTGTGTTGGAATTTGAGTTTATGCTTGCAATTCATTCATAGAGGCATGGAGGATGTTTTGAGTCAGTCACTTTCACAGAAAGTATTTGTAAGGACCTTTGGTCGTACTTCAGCACTCTTTTATGGTTGGCTGCACTGATGACAACTATGCATGATGCCGGTGTTTGTTCATTTGTCCCTTCCGTTTTAAATACAGAGCACAAAATCCATCAGGTTATGATTGGAAGAAAAATGTATCAAAACTGGTTTTCCCAAATTTTGATTTAGTTTGGAACTGAATAGCTGACTTTTTTTTCTCTCTCCACCTCTCCTGAAGACCTTAACTCCGACTGGATATGGTTCCACCGGCACTGGAGGTTTTTATATTCCTCAGCTAAGTGGTTATTCTTCATATTAGAGTCTGAATAGCTGAATAGTTTTATAGCAAAAAGATGTGGTGGAAAGGGTATGAGAGAGATAGTCTGGTGTAGCATTTTTCTACTTTGGAATTGGCGAGATGGACTGCATTGGTATTTCCTGGTCCTGTACCATTCCAGTGTACCCTCTGAAACATTTTTTAATAAAAGTGTAGCTTTCAGGACATTGAGGTCCACAGTCAATATCAATAGCTTGCAACAGAAGGCGACCCAGTGAAATTTCAAACCTTTGTCCTCACTTAAAATGTCTTTTCAAAAAAGCTGTTTTTATTCAGTGTATTCAGTTTTTCACTTTAGAAAAATAAATAAATCTATTAACCTAAAAATTGAATTGGTTCAGCCTAAACCAGGACTATCATCTTTAAATGATTCACTGCAGTTTAAAGAAAGTGACTTTGAACAGTGACTAACTGAGGCTGCTCACAGACAGCAGACTATTGACACGCTGTGGATGAAACTATAGTAACTGTGGAATGAGCAAGGAGATAAGAAAGTAATGATGGCATCAGAAAATGTTTGAAGCTGTGCTTTCATACCTGCTTTGTAATGTGACTTCAAAGCTGAGGGAGGGGGGTTGTTCTGCCTGAGCAAGTCCCCACTCGCTGCAAACCACTGACTGAGGAAATCTTCGGTTGTTATTTCGGCCTGAGCAGATGGGACTAAGTAGATTAGGTAGCGATAGGTCAGAGGCGGCCAGTTGTTCCCTTCTGTTCAGTTCCATTTAGGGATTTCGGGTCGATTGGCATCATGTGTCATTCCTCTAGTGATATCGCTCAGGTATTGATCCAGTCTAGACAAGAGCTGGAGGCATCGCAGAGAACGCGTGCTGCACCATGCATAATGTGATTGAAAGGCAGTTAAAATGGCACTGACCTTTTCAGGGAGGATTAGATTGCCTGCCAAGTCTGTTTAAAGCAAGTGATAACGCGAGGTAAGGAAAACTGTCCGGACAACTTCAGAGAGAGGGAGAGGTTGGGCAAGAATGTTGTACAGACCTCTGCTGGGCTTTTTGAAATAGCACTATTCTGTTGTACAGGGTTGAAGATGATTGAACTTTATCAGGAAAATTGCTTCACATTTCAGGTTCAGAAAAAAAAATAGAAGGATTTGCAGAAGCCCCATTAAAAAGAACAGTGACTTGCAGTTTAAAAGCTTAATGTTAACTCCTGAACACAGGGTATCAATTATTTTAACTATCAATGTTTAAGCAGGCCTATGTTTTTATTAATATTTCAGTTGAAAAATTGAAGCTTAAAGACTGAATTTGGCACTTTGCTTGGTTTTCTTTCTTCACGGTGTGCGGTTTGTTAATGAAGGTGTAAAATACCCCACAGATGATATTAAGTAGCTTCTGTAACTGACCAGGTAGCATCATCATCTAATAAAATCACTTTGGAAGCCTCTAGTTGAGGGTCTCGGGTTTTGAGATTAACTGGCACTCAGATGTTGCAATTTGTTGTGGGGGGAGATACTATAACGCTGTAAACATATTGGGAAGATTTCCTATTATTGTCACTTCTAATAAAATTGTAAATGTGTTATTTTAGAACACTTTTATGATTTTTCCAGATGTAGCAAACATGGGGAATCTTCCTGCTTTACATTGTTGTTAACAAATAGCTACCATAGTAAGTCTCCCGTGATGAGGTGGATCGGTTCTTGCTTGTGCTGCTAGTTGAGGTAACCAGGGTTGTATAGATTGATTGGAGAAGAAAAGTGACATATTGTGTAACAGTAGACAGTCCAGTCCCTTTTATAGTTAGAGCATAGTAGGTAGAGCACTAATATTGAAATCTTGGCAATTTCACATTGTCTTTTGTTGCTTTGCATATGGTAGTTGATTTTGAAGTGTGGAGCTCACTATGAACTAATTTGGAGCCAGTACTGAATTGTTGAGTGATGCATGTGCAAAGAGAGAGACAAACCAGGTATCTTTTCAGACAAACATTAGAAGTTCCAGATACCTGTGAAAGAGAAATAGATAGAGACCCAATGCAAAATTCTCAATGTATTCCAATATAATTGAATAGGATGAGGAAGACTAGGAGCTTATACCTGGACTGTCTACTTGAATGTGTCATTCTTCCAGTTACAGTGTGACTTCATGAGAGCAGCTTAAGATGGGCTATTTACTTTGGAATTGGAGCGTGTTACCAAAAGTAGAATAGTTCAGCCCAGCTCATTTGGTGGCACTCTTGCCATTAAGTCTGAAGATTATTGGTTCAGGACCTATTCCAGGACTTGAGCACATAAACTAGGCTACCACTCCAGTGTAGTACAGAGGGAGCATTGCATTGTTGGAGGTGCAGTCCTTTGGATTAGATGGTAATGGAGGATTAGTCTAATCATTTGTCTAATCATTAATGTTAGAGATCCAATGGCTATTCTTTTGGTATGCTGGCCAACATTTTTGCTCTCAACTAGAACTTCCAAAAACAGATTAACTGGTCTTTCCCCTCATTGCTGTTTGTGGGATCTTGGTCTGCACAAAATGGCTGCTGCATTTGTTCACTTAACAGTCACTGCACTTCAGGGTAATCTCATTTTGAGATGAAAGATGTGAAAAGGCGCCATATACATGCAAGTCTGAGAACTGGGTAGTGCAGGGAGTTAGACATTGGCTTTTCAACCCTTGGATCTAGGTTCAAATTCACCACAAAGGTATAATGATGGAGCTGTAAGGGTTCTATGTATAATGAGTTTGGGTAATCTGAGTCCAGTTCCACGTGGGGATGGCCTTGCCACACCAAGCTACCCAGCATTAACCTCCCCCCCCCCCCCCCCCCCCCCCCCCCCACCTTAATGAGCGCAAGAAAATTAAATGCTTCTTTTAACTCAAATCGAGTGATACTGGTCAGTGGACAAAGTGTAAAGTGGTCGATTGAACCCTATCTCTAGATCACCATTAGCGAATGGAATCACTCTCACACTTTAGTCTAAGTTTAGCTGCAGAACTTAGATATAAAAATTGAATTATACAAATATATTGCTATTTCACTGATATTCTTGCCCTTTACCTAAACATTACCTGAATGATGCTTTATTTAGGTTTACTTCCATTTCTTATCACAGACTCCACATTTGAACTGGAGTGAAAGCTAGAGCTATTACTTTGGATGGTTTTCCAATATCGTTAAGTGTTCTAAGTAAAAATGGCTATGTTAACAAGTGTGTGACAGATATTTCTTCATTATGTTCAGACTGCAATTAATGAATCTATATTTAGGCACAGATAATAAAATAGAGTATGGAATGCTATGCCTCCAGGTCCTCTTGGAACCATGAGTATTATTTGTGGAATGGAACCTGTCGGATTTGAATAAAAATATTTATAATATTACGAGATCATGAGGTTATTCCTTGACTAAATTGGTGGAGAGAAAAGATTGGATGGAATTTCAAAGTTTTCATTGAGATTTTACCTAAGGATATTTACTTCTGTGGGCGATTCAGTAAATGTAGAACAATCCATGACCGTACACACTGTATATAGTCTGCTGGAAGAAGCAGATTGGGTGGGTGGGCTGAATAGCTTTTTATTGTTCTAGAAGCCCAGGTATACTGCAATAGTTTGGAACAGTGACCATTTGCATACCACTTTACAGATCAGTTTCAAGATGTGATATCTTCATGAAACCCCACTGACCTTCATTCTATACTCCCACTTTGTGGTTTTGTGACTGATGGGAACCTGGGGCAGATAGCAGTGATCAGCAACATGAGATCACAAATTCTGTGCTACTGATATCCATCCTTGCTGTGAAAATGATTTCAGAGCTCATGGATCTGGAAATGATTCCCTTGTTTTGCCTGCCTCCCACAAGTAGGCTTCCTCATTGACTACCAGCAATATTATAAATACTTTATTACGGGCATCCGTAGAGCACTGTTTAATCTACTTTCTTCCAAACAAGAAATAGGTGACAATTAACTGTTCTGGACAATGTTATCAATATCTTCACAGGGTCTTCCTGACCCATTAGATATTTTCATTTGGATGGCCAAGAGCGCTTCCAAAAGAGAATGGGATTGCATTACGACCAAGCCGAAGTGAGGTATATTCCTTTTAGACTTTCTGGCAGTGAGATATTTATTGTCCCAAACTATCTAATGAGCACTGATGATTTTATAACTCTACAATATAATGCTGTTGAAGGGATAGATTTAGATGGAATTGATTGCCCATACCTGCTTTTAAAAATCAGTTTGCTTCTCCAACTTCTAACAATTTAGCAAAGCAATGTAATTTAACTGTTGTTTGGAGGTATGGTTTAAAAAGTGGTATTTGAAGGGGTTAATTTGACATAAACATATATCGCCCATCTCTACATGCCCTGACAACGAAGTAGCTTGCTAGCACTCTTCAGAAGGCATTCAGAGCAAACCATCTAATGTGGGACTGGATCACAAGTAAAGGAAGTAGATTCCCTTCCTGAAGAGCATTAGTAAACGAGTTCAGTTTTTAAATAAACCCAGCAGCTTTCATTTTTCTAGTGCTACTCCATAAATTACTAGATTTTTGAATTTGGTTTTACAACTTGCCATTGAGGGGTTTAAACTCATGATCTTCGTGATGCTAGTCCAGTATAATAACCACCATACTACTCTACTCTTACTAACACCAACTTCAAGAATTATTATCTCAACCCAAAGAGAGGTTAGTGGATGCTCGGGAGACTAATGCCATAAAATAATTTTAAGTAATTTTGAAATTCAATCTTTTTAAAAAAAAAAGATTTCCTCCAGCCCAAATATAATTAACTATGATTCATTGTCTTTTTGTTTAAAATTTAAATATTGATCCTCAGCCCAAATAGTCTTCCAAACTTTCTTCTAAAATTGTCTCTTTCAAACATCCCTGTATTCTGGTTTGAAAGTAATTAGCATGTTGTAGAGCTTGCATGCATATAAAAACTCACACTTTGTAGGCCTTTTGAGCAGCATCTGAGGGGGGCTAACTGTATTTGACACAGGGCAACTTCTTACCTCCACACCAGATAATTGCATTGTCAACTATTCAGTGAAGTGGCAGGTGACATCTGAGGCGATTGACTAGCTGAGTTGTTCCGTGCAGGACTGTCAGCTGTTCAATCAATAGAGTTTACAGAAGACACCCTGATTGCATCTGTAACTAATTTAACTTTGAAACCCCCAGCTCCCCTTTGCACAAAGTTGCAATTCTATTCAGGATGTGTGCTGAGTGGCAGGTGGAAAAATCAATGACAGCTTTCTGCGGTCGTGCAATCGTGGGTTTTTGCTCTGCATGGTTAACTAGCCGCCTTGACTTCAAATCAATGAACTGATCAATTGATTAAATTAACAGTGATTTTCTTTTGGGTTAGTAGCCAGGGCCTTGTTGCAAAGCAACATTATTAGTTGTGTTGTCTTTCGGGGTAACTCACATTTATAAAATTTAAGGCTTATTAACAACTCAGCACTTGGAAATTCCACTTTCCCCTCTCTTTCAACATGTAATGTTAATTAGTTGGGCAGAAGCCTTAGCCTACTGGGAGTTGGGATATATTTGACAGGACTGGATTGGGTTACTGCAGCATAGGCCCTTTGCTTCCACTCTCAGCAGTTTAGAAGCTGGTTAAGTAGTCCTGATAGGTAGAGCGTGATTGATGGGGAAGTTTGTCTCCGGTAGTGTCAGGGACTTAGAGGTGTCAGTCAAGATCGGCGCCTGAATTACTTGTCACATTCTGTGAAAGAATGTCGAAGGAACAAGGAACTGCTGCATTACTTTGTTTTTCTCTGCTAAATGACCCGTGTCTTAGCTGCTTGCTATTTGTGTTGGTTGAAGGTTAAAAAGACAGGTTCAAATAGGCTGTATTTAAAGTCAGAAATTAAATCTGCAAGAATTTTATTCATTTTAAACAATATGAAGAAATTATTTTTTTTGTTCGTTTTACAGAGTTTGACATAGAGCAATGGTACCTCCTTTCTGGGTGAGATACTGGAGTCTGTTCATGTAATTTGGAATTCAGGAGTTGAATGTACACAAGTACTAAGCCTATACATAGTCATACATATCCTTGGACTTTACAAAACTTTCCAAAGCAAATTAAAGTTTAAAATTAGATTCCTGCTTGCTTCTATGAGAATAATGCTGAGTTTCAGCATCAGTGAAATCTGTGAGAAGAGGTGGCTTCAGACCCACGTCAATTCTGAAACATGTGTAGTCTGACCAGTAGAAACAAGCCGATAAACTCCACTGCTGAATTCTTGGTACCGCAGCAACTGTGACCATCCTTTCATAATCAACTTACCTTCCCTCATAGCTGTTTTTTTTTTCCCTTTTCCCCATTTCAAACTTAACCAGGAACAGAAGCAGTGGCCCAGTTATCTGTTTTTAAAAAAAAAATTCTCTCTCCTTACCCGCCCAATTTGTGAAATTGTTCCAAGTACTCAGATTGGCTCTGGGTCTGAGCATCAATATGATATTTGTCCCATCACCATCTCATGACCCTTGATTCGGGGTGTGTAACTAACCTTTCACACATTCTACCAGTGTAAACACTGGAATCTTTTGCCCCCCTATAAATAAATTACAGTTGAATTTCTGTTATCTCTCTGTTAAATGTTCAAAACTAAATTTTGCATTTTGAATATTGTACCCTTGAAATTTATGTAAAACTGTGACCAGGGTGGGGGCAGTGCACACCACTTCGGTTTAGAAATGACTCTAATCTATCTGTACCAAGCAAACGGCAGTCTTTCTAAGCAAATTGGAATGAAACACCTTTTCTCACCCTATATTATAGGTGAGGCGGGCCTCAAGTAACCAGATTCCTTTGAGAAACCTCATCAGACTACGGGGCACAAATTGTCTCACGCCCAAACTCTGGCGCAAACCTGGCAGCGGCAACGACCGCTGCACCGAAACTGATGCGCAAGAGGACCATGCAAAATTGGTCCTCTTGCGTCATCAGGATGCGACTGGCATGTTGGAGGCGTTATTGCACCCCAGGAGGCACTGTGCTGCTCTTAACAAACATGAAGCGTGCTGTCAGGGACACCAGCACTGGGTCCACAGCAAGATCAGGAGGGGGGCCCCCTCCTCCTCCTCCTGGCTCCACATTCATGTAAGTAAAAAAAGTTACCTTTTTGGTAGCAGCCCCTTCAAGGACCGCTGGTTTGGCTGCTCTCAAGGCCTGAGAAAACTGAGCACATCATGCACTGTGCATGCTGTGGTCAGATGTGATCCAGAAGCAGTTTAGTAAAGGGGCCTGAAAGGGACCATTAACCCTCCATCTATTGGGGTAATGGGCCTAACACTCATTTCAGGCAGGCGCCTAGGATGAATAAGTGGCACCCTAACCAATATGGTGACCGGTGTACATCCTATGCGTTTTGGTCATGCGTGATTAGCGACAAAAATTAATAGGTTTTGGTTCCTATTTCATGCCTGATGGACAGGCGAAGCATTGCCCCATTTCGCTCTTTACCTGTTTTAAGTAAATTGTTTTTTCATAAAAAAGATCTTGTTGTCTTCCTCATTCCTCCATGCCTGGGGCTTGTTGGCAGAAGAAGAAAGTTTGCACCTTCATATTCATATATATTTCCCTAAATACAGGGAAAGTGTTTCAAATCATTACCATAATAAGTTTTGTCAAAATGACTATTATTGCCACATATATATATGTGTGATACATTCTTTTCAAATGCTGTATTAAGAGTTAAAACATGCAACTAATAACTGCTTTTTTCCCCTTCTAGATCTTCCATTCCTCTGCACATTAACAAAAAATTGGATTTGTTTTTGTAACAGTTCTTGTTATTTAATTGCTTTCAGATGAAAATTGTAGTATTTTCACATGATTGAGATAGCAAAAAAAAAACTATGCAAAAAAATGGGATGTGGTAGCTACCAGCTTGTAAAGTTTACATTCTAAAACCTGGAGGTGCCATATAGATCTCATGAGAGGTGGGGTGGGAACAAAACTTCTTCAGACACTCCCTGACATTTATTTGTATCTGTTCTTTCATAGTCATTCTACCTATACTTCATAATGCAACACACTATTTATCAGTAAACCACAATTAAACCTGAAAAACCTGCAAACTGGATGTACGCATTGATGTGAAACAGTCTTGATCTGTGTCCTTTTTGAGGGGTGAACATGTAATGTGATTTTTTTTTGACAAATACCCCTGTAGTTGTGTGTTGTAAGGATTTTTTTCTCTCTAGCACTCCCTGACGACTTTACTTTTGCCTCAGGCCTTTGCTGTGCGAAGAGGTAGCATTCCAGTGATGTAAAGCCAGATTCCAAGTATTACCGACACAGTGTGCACGTGCCTGTGTATATTATATTTGTAAAAAAAAATTTGTATTGCTGATGTGACACTTCGGAAATTTTATATTGGGGACAACGGGGCTCAAATTTTTAATTTATTTTTATTGTGTAGCTAAAATGTGTTAAACTTTTCTTAAGGACCTCTTAATTCCCTGATCTGTATGAGTTACCTATATTGAAGGCACTTTGAATAATCTGCTCTGCCTAGTTTTCCTTTTGTTTGTTTTACACAGTGATTTTTGTACTGGTTCTCTGCTCTATGTATTATTGCTCTGCTTATGTATATTCTCTTCATTCTGAATCAAAACTTATGATATAGGTATGCATATTTGCTTTCTCGCTCTCAGACCGACAGCTATTGAGTATCTGTCTCTTGATATTGCAGAGAGGTCAAGTTTGAAGAAATAACTATTTGCTGCTGATTTTTTTTGTTTCCTGCTTTCAAAGTGGCATTGAAAATTCAGAAACTTAGAACAATGGAAACTAAGATGATGTTTCACATGAGTGTATCTGGAAACTATTTGCACAGGAAGTTTTCTGCCTGTGAGATCAGAGTGCAGTGAACATACAATAGAATGATAAATTTACTAGTCATGGTATAGTAGGAATGTGTTGGTGGCAAGTCCTCCAAGAAGTGTGCATTATATTTTGGATAAGGTATGGGGAGGGAGATTTTCATTCTTTTTTTTAGGCTTTGTTATAAGCATATGCTGTGCAGAACCAGTCTTGCTTTCACCTTCATTTTTCATCTTTGTTTTTGTTTTCAACATAGGATCTGGTTTTGTCACCTGCAGCAGTAAAGAGAATCACGACAGTGATGCAGATCTTGATGTGGATGGAGACGACACCTTGGAATATGGGAAACCACAGCATCCTTTTTTTATAAATATCTGTATGACTTAACTCTTTTGTTCTGTCAGATAATCAGTGGTTGCAGAATGGGCTTGTGATTTAAAATATTCTGCTTTTGCTCATTGATCTTTGAATGGTCTACCTTTTTTTAAAATGAGAAAGAAAGTATATTCATATTTCCCCACCTACAGCTTACTATGTAAAATAAATAGTAAGGAATAATATTTCTACTAAGTGTGCTGCACCTGCATGTTATAACAGTAACTAATGGCAGATCCTTAGATGCTCTTACCTGATGTCAGCTACAAACTTCATCACTTAAACATTCACCTCTTTTTAATGTCATTAGCATCCTTTTTTCTGGATACTGATTAAAAGAGGCCATTCTTTAAATAACAAAATACTGGCTGTCGTCTATTTTTCCTCTTGACTTGCTATACAACTTTGTGCCATGCAACAGGAAATGGGAATAAACATACCATGTCTCTTTCTCTCTCTATTTTGTTTAACTGAGCAATGTCTTGTGCTTGATTTTGGGATCTGTGGTGTGTGAGACAGATTTCTTAAGACAGAAAAATTTCAAAATGTAGACTATTGATTTTCTCTTCAAAATAAACTCAGTTTTTCTCAGACTTCAGAGTCGATCATTTGAGGATTGGGTTCCAACAAATGCCTTTTTTAGAGCCAGGTGAAAAATAAATGTTGGTGCCAGGCAATGTATGGGATGTTGTAGGAGCAGTGGAGACTGTAGTGATATTTAAGTACCAGCTCAAAAGGGCATGGTGGCCATCTTGAGGATTGAAAGTCCAGCTGATGATGGGTGATGTAAATGCCAACATTTTCCAATAAACTACCCGTTGTAGCTGATATTGAAATGACAGATCTGAAAATAATTTCATGTTGAACTGAATTGTTGCTTTTCCAAGTCACCATCAATCTTATCTTTGCTACTGTAGCCATGACTGCACTGTTTGTGTTATGATCATAACTCAGAAAGCATTGACACAAAATATATTTCCCAGGAATAGATCCAAATAAATACCAGTTTGTCCAAGGGTATTTTTGAGGTTAGTAGGGAGGTTTCTCACTATAAAGATGAAGTCTGATGAGGTTCAGATAATTTTCTTTTGTAGCTTGGTTATCTCCTTAACTCTGCTAAACAGGTACACAGAGGCAGACATTATACCTTGCACTGGAGAAGAACCAGGGGAGGCCAAAGAGAGGGAGGCACTACGAGGTGCTGTACTAAAGTAAGTAAAAACTTACTATAGCACTTGGGCTGTTTCTTTAAAGTAGAAATCGTAAAATCATAGAAAGGTTACAGCACAGAAAGTGGCCATTCAGCCCATCGAGTCAATGCCAGCTCTATGCAAGACCAATCCAGCTAGTCCCACTCCCCTGCCCTATCCATGTAGCCCTGCAAATTTTTTCCTTTCAAATACTTATCCAGTTCCCTTTTGAAAGCCACGATTGAATCTGCCTCCACCACCCCCCGCACCCCAGCAGTGCATTTCATATCCTAACCACTCACTGCGTAAAAAAAGTATTTCCTCATGTCACCTGTCACCTTTGGTTCTGGTTATGTAACTCTTTTGAGGGTCATATTAGTGATTGTTTTTGGTCAGAAATTCTATTTTTATCACCTTTCCAATTAATTTAATAAGTATTCTGAATTTTGGTGCTGGATAGCACAGTTAGTTAAAACACTTGATGTTTTACCTCTATGACATATACTTGAAATGCGGAATAGATGGAATGAACACTTCCTCTGTCGGGATCCTAAATGAAATAAATTTGGTGTAGTGTCAATCCAATTCTTAATAGATGTGCTTGTAATTCGCTGTTAATAGCTGCTATGTGTTCTCAATCAGAGACAGCAGGGATAATTAGTACGTGTAGTGGAAGTAACACGTTGCTCAGAATTCCTTTTCTGAGGTTTGAATTAAAAAAAACTAAGGTGCTACTCTCAAATATATAAAAATGGAAAAGAATATCTTACTGTGTAGAGGAAATCTTTTTTTATTTTTTGACCTTTCCTCTACCCTCAGTCTCACCGTTTCAGATAATTTGGGTTTTTACTGAACCATTTTCTCTCTCTTCAGATTCCCAGCAATTCTAATATGGATCTAGTCCCCTATGATTCAGAAACTGTATTTTGATTGATAATATGCCCTTCGCATAGCTGCATCCAAGATCTGGTTTCCCATTGATTGAATTCATGTATAAGGCGCTCTCAGACTATTTTCATCTCCCAGAATATTTGATACCAATCCTTGTTGAGGCAGATTGGCAGAAATCTGTCCATTTCCTTTTTGACTGCTTTAACTGAGCCACATTGATTAAACTACTTATTTCTTAAATTACAATCTGGTTCCTCAGCTTTTCTTCACATTTACTTGCACTGAATTCATTGATGATTTAAAAACTTGTATCCTGTCCCCATTCCAGTAGTATTTTTATCCATTGAGAATAGAATTAGCTCATTTACTCATTGCCTGGCAACTAAAGATCTATAAACATGCTAGTTGCACTGCTTTGAAACCTTCACAGTCGTCCTCTAGTACAAAGTGATTATTTTATGTGCGAATTTTGAATTCTTGGACTCCGGTTTCCAACAGCAATCTGCATTTTTAAATAAAAGACAGTGCCATTAATAAGCATGGTTTTAACCAGGATGTATTATTACTTTTGCAGTGGTGGAACCCCGAGCAACAGAATAACACCAGAATTTTCCAAATGGGCTAGTGATGGTAGGTAGTTAGACAAAGATGAAGCTTTGATTTTAGTAGGAATTATGTAAGTGCATGATTATTCCAGAAATGGTTATGGGACAGTGTTGGGTTGATGTGGGCAACCTGATAGCTATTGCTCTGTTAATGTGGGGCAGGAGTTGTGGCGAGAGAGAGCCTGGGTGAAGAAGAAAGAACCTGCACTTACGTAGCATATTTTTTTGTCTGAAGGAGGTCCCAAAGTGCTTATCACATTTTAGGATTTTTTTGACCATTTTTCCACAGGAAGGATTTTAAAAACAAGTTGCATTTAAGGGTTGTGTTTTAAAACACAGGTTTAAACAAGCTACTGAGATGAGAGGTAGTTAAAATGCTAATGAGACAGGCTTTGATATAGTTTCCCCAAAGACTGTAAATTATAAGCAATTAGTTTGTCTCGGTAATTTCTAAACACCTCACACCCATTGTGTTGGGAAGTCCTGTTCCTAGATGCTTGGCAGGGGTTGTCTGGTGTAGGGCCTCCTATTGGGTTGTGAACACAGGAGGGTAATAGGACAGTGGCAGAGGCACAGGCAGTCAGCTGGTGAGGTCTTTAAATGTAATTTTGTTAAGTTCAGAAGGAGAACACAGAAGGGTAGTTACTGGTTATTTTGTTTAAGCCAAGCAAGATGACCCATTGGTGTAGGGAAGCATAGTGTTTTCATTAGTTTTGTATTATACTGATTGAATTAAGTGAGTATCATTATAACTGTTGCTCTGTATATTCACTTGCAGTGAAATAAAGCAGCTTAACAATTTGCATTTGGTTTCACCTTACCAGGTGTTCTGTTGGTTAGCTTTTGAAAAATTGGAGAGGCACATGGGGCCACATGGAAAAGACACAAATATCTACTTCAGATCATTACGGCACATCATTGTTATGCCCCTGGGTTACGCTATCGTATATTTAGATTTAGGACAGGGTGTGTCTACTCCAAAAGCGGCATGGGATCAATTTACGGGAGTGACTGATGCCATTGAATCCAAGAGCGTATCTGCGCAAAATTGGAATTCGTAACAGCGCTTCACAGCAGAGGGATTACTTATTGACATATAGTTACTATTGTTTTGTAGGCAAATGCAGTACCCAGTTTTGCAGACAAATATCAAATGAAATAATAACTAGATAATCCACTTTCAGTGGTGTTGGTTGAGTATGCTGACAGTGCGGCTCTCCCATGGTGCTGTATTGAAGTGTCAGCCTAAGTTATGTCCTCAAGTCTTGAAGCTAGGCTTGAACTGACAACTTTCTGATTCAGGTGAGAGCGCTGCCAGCTGAGCCAAGCTGAAATTACAGCATTACATTTAAAAGAAAAAGTACTTTATTTTTATATGTTATACTGTATTTTAATGTTATATCCATTTGTGATGTGCAACAAAGTGTGCTACCTTTACATGCTGTATTACTGTGCAATTTTCTTTTTCATAAGACTGTAATATCATCGAGGGAAAAGAACAGTGGGCTAAAAATTTGTCCTTTACAGCCCTCAGACTCGAATTCAAATCCAGCCAGGTTGATGGGATGAATTCTCTTTGTTGGCTTTAAAGATTCTAATTAAAATGACTGTTAGCCACTTTCGACTCATTTCTTAGTGGGAGTCCAAAGCACAAAATCAATGATAGTATAGTAGCAAATTCCCTGTCTTGGGTGTACAGATTTGTGTTTTTGAAAAATACAGATTTATTTTTAAGTGAAGGCCTTGGATCCATTTCTTCATTTGATTTCTTTACAGAAATGCCCTCAACAAGTAACGGGGAGAGTGGTAAACTAGAGGTGCAGACACAGAAGACGTGTAAAAACAGCGAGATCGAAAAGTAAGTGCTCGCGCATTATCGGGATGGATCAAGACAGTTTCTGTCTTGATTGACCTTCAAAACAGACAACGTTAATAACAACAACAACATGCATTTACATAGCATCTTTAACATAGTAAAACATCACAAGGTGCTTCACAGGAGCGATTATCAAACAAAATTCGACACCGAGTCACTTAAGGAGATATTAGGACAGGTGACCAAAAGCTTAGTCAAAGAGGTTTTAAGGAATGTCTTAAGGAGGAGAGAGTGGTAGCGAGGAGGAGAGGTTTAGGGAGGGAATTTCACAGATTAGGGCCTAGGCAGCTGAAGGCACATCAACCAATGATGGAGCAATTAAAATCGGAGATGCACAAAAGGCAAGACTTGGAGGAGCACAGGGATCTTGGAGGAGGTTGCAGAGATAGGGAAGGGTGAGGCCATGGAGGGATTTGAAAACATGGCGTTCCCGGACCGGGAGCCAATGCAGTTCAGTGAGCACAGGGGTGATGGGTGAACGGGACTTGGTGCAAGTTAGGATACGGGTAGTAGAGTTTTGGATGAGCTCAAGTTTATGGAGGGTGGAAGATGGGAGGCTAGCCAGGAGAGCATTGGAATAGTCAAGTCTAGAGATGACAAAGACGTGGATGAGGGTTTCAGCAGCAGATGAGCTGAGGCAGGGATGGAGATGGGCAGTGTTACAGAGGTGGAAGTAGGTCGATTGCATTTCCATTATCTGCAGAAACAGCTTCCAAATTGTTTCATATCATTGCATTTTAAGGGTAGTGGAGCAGTCGCATTGCAATTTACTGTAGTTAATCTGTTAAGTGTGTACTATAGCTGATAATTTGAATGATGGTGGGAGAGGCAAAGATGTTGCAGTAGCATTTTGCTGCAATTTTTTTATACAGAAATCCTATAAAACCCTATTTTGTGTATGTCCCAAAGATTGCTGTTGTGCAGGAGAGTGCTTTAATACTTAGTGTGGAGGCTGACCAACTGTGAAGTCTCAAAAAAAATAGCTGTTAGCGAGTGAGTCCAGTCTAGTGTTTTTACTGTTTCTACTGTTGATGGACCTACCAGGCATTTTGGTAAATTTTATGCTGTATATTATTCTGTTTGGCGTAGCAATTTCCAGGTGTGGCAGGTAGAATCTTATAGCACAGAAGGAGGCCATTCGGCCCGTCGTGTCTGTGCCGGCTCTTTGAAAGAGCTGTCCACTTTAGTCTCCTATCCCAACCTTTTTCCCATAACCCTGCAAATTAGTCCTCTTCAAGTACTTGTCCAAATGCCTTTTGAATGTTCCTCTGGAATCTGCTTCCGCCACCCTTTCATGTAGTGCGTTCCAGACCTTAACAAACCTCTGTGGAGAGAATTTCTCCTCATTTCCGTTCTTTTGCCAAATATTTTAAATCTGTGGTCTCTGGTTACTGACCCACTTGCCAGAGGAAACAGTTTCTTCCTATTTGTTCTATCAAAACCCCTCATTATTTTGAATACCTCTATTAGATCTCCCTTTAACCTTCTCTGCTCTAAGGAGAACAATCTCAGCTTCTCCAATCTCTCCACATAACTGAAGTCCCTCATTCCTTGTATCACCCTGGTAAACCTCCTTTGTATCCTCTCCAAGGCCTTGACATCTTTCCTAAAGTGTGGTACCCAGAATTGTACCCAATACCCCAGGTGAGGCCTAACCAGTGATTTGTAAAGGTTTATTGTGACTGCCTTGTTTTTGTATTCAGTGCCCCATTACAAAGCCAAGTATCCCATACGATTTCTTAACTGAACAACTAGCCCTGCCACCTTCAAAGATTTGTGAATATGCACCCCCAGCTCCCTTTGCTCTTGTACCCCCGCCCCCCCAAGCCCCCCAGCCGCCAAAGTAGTACCGTTTAGATTATAAAAGCAGAAAATGCTGTTGGGAAAATTTCTCACATGGAAACTTCATTGCACTGTTGCTGAGATCATAATTTGTGTGGCCCCAACCAACTGATTATTTGTTCTATAATTTTCTCCATATATCTGCGCAATATTCCTTGATTGCTCCAGTGTGTAGTAACTTCCATTTTGAGGTGTTTTGGTTAATAAACTGCCAACTTTTTGGAAATCTATATCCCTTTAAAAAAATTCTGTTGTGCTTTCATAGATAACCAAGATCATCTTCTGTCACTGGGCTTCTTTAGATGACTGTGAGGATATGAAAATAAAAGCATGGGTGAATAGAAAAAGTGGTGGGAAAGTAAAAATAAGCGTTGCATTGTTTCCGTTGGTATGACTACTGGAGATGTAAGAAAATAGTTTTGGAAGAGATAGGCACGAAGCTGGGAGGTGACAACAGAGCCTTCAGAGGACTTCAGAGAAGAAAGGCAGGTTAGAGATGGGGGCAGTATTTGGAGAGGAAGGATGGGTTAAGAGTAGGCTTTTTGAGGAAAGACTGATGACTACAGTTTTGAAAGGAAGTGGGATGGTGTCTGAGCCGAAGGAACCATTTGCAATGTTCACAAGCGTGGGCGCCAGGAGGGGTAGATGAATGCTTAGGGGATTGAAGGATCAGGAGATTGTTCTTGTGGAAAAGATGAGTTAGAGAGGGCAATAGGGAATAGATGGGAGAGAAACTTCAGATTGATCAGGGATCGGAAGAAGTGTGATTGGGAGACTGGAGAGGAAAGTGAGGTAGCACAGATTGTTTCTAAAGATTCAGACTAAGAAATCCGTGAGCTCTTTGCACTTGGTATTGAAGGTGAGGACAGGGGAAAGGGGTTTGACAAGGTAGTTCATCACGGAGCGATGGTGGTGGTTGTCTTCGAGGATGACCCTGTAGTTGGAGGCTTTGGCTGAGAAGAGGGAGAGGTGATAATACTTGACACGGATGAGCCAAATTTGATGATGAGTGACTTGACCAGTTGCACTCTAAGTGCACTTTTGTTTGTGGCCGTCTGATTTAAGGGAGCAAAGATGGGAACAGCAGTAATGGGAGATGGTGAGTGATTTGGTAGCAACAGGGGCAGAGACAAGGGACCATTTGAGCAGATCAGAAGCAGTATAGGGGTTGTGGCCGACCAGAGGAGAGGGAATTGGGAGTTTGAGAATTAGTGAGGGAGAGTTTTTCCATGGGCCGATGGGGAGGATAGTGAGATTAGGGGAAAATAGGGTGATGTGGATGATAAGGGCGACAAGGAAATTGTTAGAGATAACCTTTCTGGCGATCAAGACTTAGGGAATGAAAAGGTCACGTAAGATCTTGAGGTTCATAGGGTGGCTGTGGGGGTTTGTGGGAGAGTTTATGTGAAAGAGATTGAGTCAGCATAGGGGGACCCAAAAGTCAGAGGAAGTGGGGCTTGGGTATTTAGGTGTAGGTTGAAATCACCAAGAATGAAGAATTGCTTGGTAGAGAAGCATTGGAGGGAAAAAAAGGAACATAATTTTTATGAGGAAGTCAGCATGGGGCTTGGGAGGATGGTGCCTGACGATAATTTTAAGTCACAGGTGGGAGAGATGGAAGAGGATGAGACGGTGTGAGAGACCGAGGTGACACTTGGTGATGAGAGCTACGCCACTGCTGTAGTATTTTAGATGGGGCATGTGATGGACTGTGGAGCCAAGTGAGGAGGCTTTGGTGGGGAAGAAGGAGTTACCACCTGTAAGCCAGGTTTCTGTCAGTGCGGTATGTCAATAGATTCATCCAGGCTAAGGTCACGGATGGTGAGGGCTTGTTTGCTTCTATCACTTGTATCTGTAATATGTTCCTGCCAAAAGGGATGTATGGAAAAAATCCATTTCATTTTAGAGAGAAGTTTGAAATAAGGTCTGATGCTTGTGTAACCGTCCTTGACTATTTTCTTAAATAAATAAACTTTTTGTAACATTTTAATTTTGTTGACTGACTTCAGCACACCTCCTATCCAATTGTTCTTGCCTCCTTAGGTGGAGTGATAGATGGGATAGTAACTATCTTGCCACTATCCCATAGATAACTTGTGAATACAACCCATACAAATGTGATGAAGGTCTCCTCACTGTGAAGACTTTGAGGAGTTCTGCAGGAAATAACTTTGAAACAGTCTCTCGTGGGTCCATAACTGCCCATAATTTGGCACAAATTAGCTATGATATTCCACTCACTTAGATACTGTAAGGATGCTTTTGCAAGAAATGGAAATGTTACACCGCTGTGCATTTGCAGATTGGGCTACTCTTCCAAGGTTAGAGTTAAGGAGCATTGCTGGGAAGAGGGAGCTTTACTTTGCATCTAATTCTGGTTCTAAACTTGTGACTTTGACAAGCGAAATAGATTTATTAATGGCACCTCACTCACACTGGTCAGGGTACACTCCCAGTGCTCTAAGTTTCAGGGCAACTCAGCTTGAGCATTTTCTGAAGCAATAACAATTACCCCCACAGAAACTATAATTAACAAGTACTGCTTTAAGTATCCTTGTGTTCAGAAGAGATATCAGTATAATTAATAATGGAAAATAACATTTTCAATTCACTGCAGCAGTTTTATTTTTTAAAAAGGCTTTTAAAACCCTTTTGTCTGTTAAATTCTTTTCGCATGGTTACCCCATTACTACCTTCGTTTACTCCATGAAAGTTTCTGTAATGGCAAAAAGCAGGCCTAGATACTGCAGCAAGAAAACTTAATGATTACTACCAAATTGCCTCTGGCGCTGCTCATGGTCAGTTGATGAATATTTTTTTAATATATATGTTAACATATAACATATGTTGTCATAGCAATCCACAGTAGTAAAGTTTGACCAAAATTGTGACAAAGGGATGTAAAGTTTGTGGATGTAAATGCGTGCCATGTAAAAGATTTTTTTTTAGTAATGATCACGTGGTGTTGCACAGTGTAATGTGCAAATGAAGCAGGGTTAGAGGGTGAGGGATACTTGGACTAACGTGTATAGGTGTACCTTCATCAGCATTTTAAAGTCAAACATTCTGTTCTTATTTTGTGCAGATTTTAATGTGATAATGTATAGTTAAATAGCAAAACATACAACAGTTTTGGAAGCAGAATTGGTTGGAGTCTAGGAGTTTCTCTGCAATACAGGCTGAGAAGTTGGGAGATGCAAAATTTGAGGCCTTATCATTGGTGAAAAAATGTAATTATAGCATGACATTTACAAGGCAGTTTCCATTATAAAAATAGACAGGAATTTATAATGGGGAAAAGCTTAAAGCAGAAACTAAGGTTTTGTAGACAGTAAGTTGGTGCATACATAAAATTTTACATATATTGACTGATCTTGAGATCATAGACCATGTAAAACACGAGTGGTGTGGTGTACTTGCCCTGTGATCTGTAAATTGATAAATGTTACTGATGCCATTATGTACACTTTTGTTTATCTTTGTACAGTTTGTCACAGTGCTGCATAGAGTTAGCATAATTTTGGTCTGCATTCCTATTGAGTCTTGATAACTGTGGGAAAGGTTTTAACAAAAAAAATTAAAATCTCTACAGTGATTTGTCGTCTTCTCCATCTGACCGAAAGTGATGAAATCATTGGAGACATCTTGTGTATAAGAAGAATCTTTTTACCAACAAAATACTTCAAAGTTATGATTGACAGCATTTCTTAATGCGCTTTCTATGCTAGTCCTGCAAACTCCTCATAAGCAACAGATATGTGGCTAAATGGTCACAATCAATAGATCAATTATCAGGACCTGCAATATAAATAAATGCAGTCATGTTTTATTATTGCAATCAGTCATTTCTAAAATGGAATGGATTTTTTTATCCTTTTAAAGTTCCTCATTATTTTATATTTTACAAGTATTACTGATAGGAATAATAATTGTGTCGTACAGTTTTAAAGGGGCTCAAAAATATTCCATCAGTTAAATGTGTTTTTAATGCAAATATTTATGGAGTGTTTAATTTCACAGTGTTTGTTTTTTTAACAGTAAAATTGATATTTTGATGCTGCACCACATTGATATTGACTGTTGTAATTGGTTTATTTATTGGCCAACTTTGATGAATTTTAATTCATGCTTAGTTAATTTACACCCAGTTGGGTGATTGAGGGAGAGAAAGCATAGTTATAGTCAGATGCCTGGAGAGAGGGTGAATCTCCCTTCTTGGTGCCCTATTCTAATGTGTTTGTTGCCTAATCTTGTGGTGGCTTAATGACTGTTTAGTTCATTTATGTGTGGAAAGTGTCAGTCAGAGTGGGAGGTGGAAATGTGGCTGCAGTCAGTGATCATGAGGGATGGGAGGGAGAGCAGACTGTAGCTATGGCCAGGTGGCTGACACAGGATGCAGGGGTACTTAAAGCCACCAGGTCAAGAAAAAATACTTGGTTCCTGTCAGGTTATTGGAAACGGACAGACTGTAATGTATTTGAAGTGCTCAGAAGGTGCTGGAATGCTCACGGCTATTATTTCATGTTGTTCGCACGACTTCTTTTTAAATTATTTTAAAATGAATTGATGATTTGCTGTTTTCTTGCATGTTTTCCTTTGACACTTTTCTGCTTCGTTATCTGCATTCATCATTTGTCCCCAAGAGGAAATTAGCTTTTAAAAATGTTTTATCTTTAATATATGTGTGTATATATAATCGGGTAATATATTTTAAGAGTAATTGGAAAGTTCACTCTGTATAGTGTAGGTTAAACATCCTAACTAACGCTGGTTTACATAATCGTTGCTCTCATATTTTTCTTCATTTTTCCTTTTTCTCATCATGTGATGTGATATGAAAGAGACTAATACAAGCTATAGTGATGCTTTTAACATGACACTAGACATGGTAATAGAGCATCATGTGCTTAGAGACTGTAACAAAAACTTCAGGAATCCACTGCTGTGTTAAGTACATATCCATAAAATATTCTTTCTTCTTCCTTTTTACCAACACGCACACTTTTATACCCTCCTGCAATGTACTCAATCTCTGGGTGAAAAGGGACAGACAACCATCGCTCAAGACTCTTGAATTGGGCCAAGGAGACAGGGGTTGATTCATCTTAAGATTTTTTTCCGCTGACTCCCTGGACGTGCCTCTGCTCAATCCTTCCCCCAGAATTTTCCGGCTGAAATTGAGTTTGCTGTTTAGGTAAATTAGAGGCATGGTCCATTCCCTAATGTCTGTGCTATAGTGAATATGTACACCAATCCTTTCTCATACCAGGACGTCTATTTCTCCCCCCCCCCCCCCCCCAATCCATAAATCATTTGTCTGCATAATTATATTCACTTAACAGTAATTTGTACATAAAGGGGATTTGCATTGTGAGATTCATAATGTATGAATGGCCTGTGGCATATTTTGCTGGTGGGATTTTATTTGCGTTCAAGAAAACATTTAGATTAAGTACAGAATCTTTTCTGCTTCTGACTTGCTATGTTTTGGTGAAAAGTCAAATGATAATAAATGCAGCAGTTCAATATAATCTGTACATTGTAGAAAGGGCAATCTGTGGAATACATCACTTGTAAAAAGAATTTACAGCTGACAGTTTTTTTTAAGTTAACCAGAATAAACACAATAGATTTTTGCCATTTCTATTCGCAGAACGGAAATATTAAACAGAAATATCTGTATCAACTGTATCATTAATATGAACATGATCTGTCAGTGTTTAATATGTGTCACCTAAAACACGAATATTCCCTACTTCTTAGTAATGCTTCCAGGAGAACGTTTAAAAATTATAGGAGGATTTTTATCTGCACTGGGAACTCTATTTCCCCCCCCCCCCCCCCCGCATATTTTTTTTATCTCCCTTCCCACCGTGCCCCCCCCCCACCAACCCACAAACACTCACCCATGCATCTCCATATGTGTAGTTCTGTTCAATACTCCATCAGAGCCTGCAATAGTTTGGACTGACTGATAACCTGGGGCTGGTTTGAACTGCCTAAATTAATATTAGGGTCATACTTTGGAGGCCCTGGCCCTGGGACTAGTGGTACCTGACTTTTTTTTTTAAAAGAAAAGGGATGATGTATGCCTAATGTGGCAGCAAGAGGCCTTCAGTCGAGATTGATTCATCTTGGGCCAACACAGGCACTCTGCAAACTGGGAGACTACTGCTGGCATGATGTATGACACTAAGTGTTTTAGCAAGTCGAGGCATGAATCATTCAAGATGCTGTGTGTCAGAGTTAAAGCAAACAGTTGCTGCTGCTTGAATTCCTATTGGAGTCAGTTGCATTATGAGGAGTGTATGAAACAGACATGACGTATGAATGTTTATTTAATAATTCTCTAATATTTCCAGTGTGGCTAAGGCTTGTCCAGCGGGGAGTTATAAATCAGGAATAGGCGGCCATTAATCAGGGGGAATAAAATGGAGCGACACGCTTGCAGCTGCTATGAATGCAGGGGTTTTAATATTCATCTCCCAGCCCTCAATGAGGCTGGCTTATGTACCCCTGGCAAGATAAATGGGACCTACAAGGCCGCCAATCTGATTGTTGCCAAATTTCATGCTTGCTTGAAACAATAGAAGAAATTTCCGTGTAGTTGTGGTAATTGAATCTGTCTCCCAATTTATACACACTGACACACAAGCTCTGCGACAGTTGAGTGCAGAATGCCTTTCACAATATGCTTATCTTACTAAATGTAGAGGGGGGGGAGGGCACTCTGATATCTTTCTTTTGTTTTCTTTGCTTTCATTTTGTTCTGTCACTTGTAACTTTTATAAATGGCATAAATTTAGGAGCAACAAAGTACCAGCGCACCTCCTTCAGTAATTTTTAAATGCCATGTGTTTCTGTAATGTTTACTGTAATATTACTTTTTTATTGAACATAAAAAAATGAAAGTTACGCAAAACCTTTTACATGAGGGGAGAGAGACCTTACAAAGCTAAGTGGGAAAGTAAGCTGTGAGGAGGACACAAAGCCTGCAAAGGGATATAGATAGGTTAAGTGAGTGGGCAAGAAGGTGGCAGATGGAGTATAATGTGGGGAAATGTGAGATTATTCACTTTGGTAGGAAGAATAGAAAAACAGAATATTTTTTAAATGGTGAGAAACTATTAAATGTTGGTGTCCAGAGAGACTTGGGTATCCTGGTACAAGAAACACAAAAAGTTAACATTCAGGTACAGCAAGCAATTAGGAAGGCAAATGGCATATTGGCCTTTATTGCAAGGGTGTTGGAATACAAGAGTAAGGAAGTCTTACTACAATTTTCACATCGTTCACCTGACGAAGGAGGAAGCCTCCAAAAGCTTGTGAATTTAAAATAAAATTGCTGGACTATAACTTGGTGTTGTAAAATTGTTTACAATTACTACAATTGTACAGGGCTTTGGTGAAACCTCACTTGGAGTAGTGCATATAGTTTTGATTTCCCTATCTAAGGAAGGATATACTTGCCTTAGATGCGGTGCAACAAAGGTTCACTAGATTGATTCCTGGGATGAGAGGGTTGTCCTATGAGGAGAAGTTGAGTAGACTGGGTCTATACTCTGGAGTTTAGAAGACTGAGAGATTATCTCATTGAAACATATGGGATTCTGAGGGAGCTTGACAGGATAGATGCTGAGAGACTGCTTCTCCTGGCTGGAGAGTCTAGATGTAGGGGGCATAGTCTCAGGATAAGGAGTCGGCCATAAGACTGAGATGAGGCGGAATTTCTTCGCTTAGGGGGTTGTGAATCTTTGGAATTCTCTACCCCAGATGGCTGTGGATGCTGAATTGTTGAGTATATTCAAGGCTGAGATAGATAGATTTTTGGACTCAAGGGATATGGGGATCGGGCAGGAAAGTGGAGTTGAGGTCGAAGATTGACCATGATCTGATTGAATGGCGGAGCAGGCTCGAGGGGCCGTATGGCCTACTCCTGCTCTTGTTTCTTATGACCTTTTTGAAAACGTAAATTACGCAGCTCACTTATAAAGAAATCAAACTTAGGTAGTGGCTTTTTAACCTTCTCAGAAGTTGAGCTTTTTATTTATTAAATGAGCTACAATTGTAAATCATTGTTTTAAACTTCTGCTTTCAGTATTGTTGAAAATCCACTGAAGATTTGTCCCATTTGAAATAGAAATGTGAAATTGACAACTTGACATTTCATTTTATTGTATGTTCCATCAACTTCATGTTTCATTTCATGGTAATCATTTTGAGTATATTCTCTTTTTAAAAAAAAGGGCTCAGCACTCATTCCACAATGTTTTGTTTTTGTGAAGCCAGACTTCTAAAACAAACAAGTAATTCTTTAATTCAACTTTCCAAATTTCACACTGAGCTGCACGTTGCATATTATCTTGTTCAGCTCAACCTCCTCTGGAATTGTTACTGTGTTACATGTAGTCTTTCTCACCTCCCCCTCCCTCCTGGCCTTTCCAGGTAGAAGATCACCTCTTAGGCCTCAACCAGTGCTGATGATATAAAATGTTGTGATTTATAATGAAAATAAAATATTTCAAAAACTCCGATGAGATGGCATTATTACCTTCAGGCAAATATGTAAATTCACAATAGTACATTATCATGCATGTTTAATGTGATTGTAACAGAAAATTGTTTCGTAGAATGATCTGTTACTTATCGTACTTTGAAATTAGTTTTGAAAATTTCATTAAAGTTTAGAAAATAGGCAACAATTGCAAGGTATCCAGTGAAGTCATGAAATAACTGCCTCACAATGATTCCATTTATTCTACTTAAACTCTCAACAACCTTCAATCTCAAATATTATTAAATGTATTTTTCCTGTCCTCCCCAATCCACTATGACAGACTCAATAATCTGATACCCGAATTGGGCAGTTCTGCATAATTTCAGTACACTGATTAACCAGAAACCCCAGTTCATTTCTAGGATCTGGAGAAGTTGACGTGTCATTACAGGCTGGGATTTTCCCTAATTGGCACCACCGTACAAATATTTGCTCTAAAGGGTAGCCCTAGCTGGACAAACCAGCAGGTACAAGTGTCTTGAGATAGTAAACGATGCAGTTTTAGTTGATTAAACTTCAATAGCTTGGCACTTCTTGGTTGCTAAATTTTGTCTGGTGCTAAACTCCCTGGATTTGCAAAAGGATTATGCTGCGTGTCCCATCACTCCTCTTGCTGTCCCACTGATCCCCCTTCTCTGCATCTTTGGTTCTCCTATTCCCCCAAAGATCTTTGTGCTTTCCTACTAGTTCTTCTTGCTGGTTCCCTTGTTGTCCGATGATCGTCCTGCTGGTGGTCACTTTGGTTGGAAGAATAGAAAAACAGAATATTTTGTAAATGATGAGGAACTATTAAATGTAGGTGTTCAGAGAAATTTGGGTGTCCTTGTACTAGAAACACAAGAAGTTAGCATGCAGGTACAGTAAGCAATTAGGAAGGCAGATGGCATGATGGCCTTTATTGTAAGGGGGTTGGAGTACAAGAGTAGAGAAGTCTTACTACAATTGTACATTGCTTTGGTGAGAGACCTCAGCTGTAGTACAGTACACAGTTTTGGTCTCCTTATCTAAGGAAGAATATACTTGCCTTGGAGGCAGTGCAACAAAGGTTCACTAGATTGATTCCCGTGATGAAAGGGTTGTCCTGTGAGGAGAGATTGAGTAGATTGGGCCTATACTCTCTGGAGTTTAGAAGAATACGCGGTGACCTAATTGAAACATATAAGATTCTGAGGGGGCTTGACAGGGTAGATGCTGAGAGGTTGTTTCCCCTGGCTGGAGAGTCTAGAACTAGGGGGCATAGTCTCAGGATAAGGGGTCGGTCATTTAGGACTGAGATGAGGTGGAATTTCTTCACTCAGAAGGTTGTGAATCTTTGGAATTCTCTACCCCAGAAGGCTGTGGATGCTGAATCGTTGAGTATATTTAAGGCTGAGAGATAAATTTTTGGACTGTAGGAGAATCAAGGGATATGGGGATCGGGCGGGAAAGTGGAGTTGAGGTCGAAGATCAGCCATGATCTTACTGAATGGCGGAGCAGGCCTGAAGGGCCTTAGGTCGTACTCCTGCTCCTATTTCTTAAGTTCTTATGTCCTTGCTATCTGCTGTTGGTACTTCTTGCTCTCATATCTCCACTGGATTAGTCTAACTTTGGTGCTTGTTTGGTTTGTTCCTTTTGAGCTTCAAGGGCCTGGGTGATTAAAAAAAAGGCTGTTATTTTATTGGTGGAAATGGGTAACTCCTTGATTAGTGGAATTAGAATCTAAATATATCAATCAGGGAACAGCCCTATTCAACCAATAAAGTATTGGCTTTTTCCAATCCAAAAAATATAGTGCAAGTTTACTGGGGGAAATTTCTGCATCAGGGCCTGGGGCTGTATGGACACAGTAGGACTAAAATGCTGTGTTTGCCTACGTAACTACGGTGACTACACTTCTAGAGTAATTCATTGACTGACGTACTTTAGGATGTCCTGAGGGTATGAAAGGTACAATATGAATGCAAGTTCGTTCGTCTTTCTTTCTGAAGGCAGATATACTCCTGTTGTTGTCTTTTTCTAACAAGGTAATAAAATACCCTCTATCTCTGAATTGACTTCTTTACAGTTTCATAAAGCTGCATCTTGTGTCCACTGAATCATGAAATGATGGTAGTAAGACACTAGACTGTTGTACAAAGATTTTGAAGGTTACAGTTACAAGCGTCTCAAACTTGTAATGAGTGCATGTTTGCCGAAGTGTGAAATGTAAATGGAACTCCAAGTTAATTAACTGAAGTGAGTAAATATAATCTGATCTGATTTGATCTGAACAGTGGTAAATTCACAGGATTTTAACTTCCCTTTATACTTACTGAACAGGAGTTGGGTATTTCAGTTCAGTTATTGATTGGGGAATGCAGTGTGGTCAGTTATAAAAGATTGTTCTGATTTTTCTGAAATTGATGATTTGGCTCTCAGTATGGGTACATTTTAATTGCTTAAGCCACAGGCTATAGCAAGAGTTAAAATGGGGAAAAAAGAAAGGAAATTATAATGACAGCTCATGATACATGAGTAATCTGACAGTGCTGGTTTTCAACTGATACTTGATTCAATTTATTAAGTGGATTCTTGTTGAAGAAAATCAGTTAATCTCTATAATTAATATGTTCTCCCATGTGGAATATAGCATTTATTTTAGTTAATTTCTTAAAATCTGGCTTATTGGGAAAATTCACCAGATTATGTGGTACTGACCTGTCCGAGATTCGAGCCAGGGAGAGGAAAAATTAGCCAGGGTTCCTGCTTTGCATTGCTAACCAATGACTGCTGCTGGAAGCATTTGTATGCTGATGTTGCTTGCCTTCCCACAGCCAAATAGTGTACCACCACTTGCTGTTCAGGGCGGAAGCGAAGAGTAAGTGCATGGGTGGGGCTACAGTTGCCAGAGGAAGCATACTCCAACATGGGTTTCAATGAGATCACCTCTCATTCTTCTAAACTCTAGAGAACATAGGCCCAGTCTCCTCAATCTCTCCTCATATGACAATCCCGCCATCCCAGGAATCAGTCTGGTGAACCTTCGTTGCACTCCCTCTATGGCAAGTATATCCTTTCTTGGGTAAGGAGACCAAAATTGTGCACTATACTCCAGGTGCGGTCTCACTAAGGCCCTATATAATTGCAGTAAGACATCTTTACTCCTGTACTCAAATCCTCTTGTAATAAAGACCAACATACCATTTGCCTTCCTAATTGCTTGCTACACCTGCATGTTAGCTTTCAGTGACTCATGTACAAGGACACCCAGGTCCCTTTGAATATCAACATTTCACAGTCTCTTAAAAAATACTCTGCATTTCTGTTTTTCTTACCAAAGTGGATAACTTCACATTTTTCCACATTATATTCCATATAATGGAGACCGCATTGTAAGCAGCGAATACAGTATACTAAATTGAAAGAATTACAAGTAAATCGCTGTTTCACCTGGAAGGAGTGTTTGGAGTGAGTGGACGGTGGGAAGGCAGGAGGTGAAAGGGCAGGTGCTGCATCTCCTGCGTTCACATGGGAAGGTGCCGTGTGGAGGAGAGCGGGTGCGCGGAGTGTTGGAAGAGTAGACCAGGGTGTTGAGGAGGGAGCGGTCCCTTTGGAATGCTGAAAGCGGAGGGGAAGATGTGTTTGGTGGTGGTATCGCGCTGGAGGTGGCGGAAATGATGGAGGATGATATGTTGAACGTGGAGGCTGTTGGAATGGAAGGTGAGGACAAGGGCGACCCTATCGTAGTTCTGGGAGGGAAGGGATGGGGTAAAGGCAGAAGTGCGGAAAATGGGACGGACACGGTCGAGGGCCCTGTCAACAACAGTGGAGGGGAATCCTTGGTTGAGGAAAAAGGAAGACATTTCGGAAGCATTGGTGTGAAAGGTGGCATTATCAGAACAGATGCCATGGAGATGGAGAAACTGGGAGAAGGAAACAAAGTCCTTACAGGAAGCGGGGTGAGAGGAAGTGTAATCAAGGTAGCTGTGGGGGTCGGTGGGTTTATAGTAGATATTGGTTGACAGCCTATCCCCAGAAATGGAGATAGAGAAGTCGAGGAAGTGAAGAGTCGGAGATGAACCATGTGAAGGCGAGGGAAGGGTGGAAACTGGAAGCAAAGTTGATCAAATTTTCCAGTTTGGGGCGAGAATAGGAAACGGCACCGATACAGTCATCAATGTACCGGAAAAACAGGTGAGGGAGGGGACCCGAGTAGGGCTGGAACAAAAAATGTTCCACGTATCCCACTAAAAGGCAGGTATAGCTAGGACCCATATGGGCTCCCATCGCGACACCTTTTATTTGGAGGATGTGAGTGGAGTCAAAGAAGAAGTTATTCAATGTAAGAACAAATTCAGCCAAGTGGAGGAGGGTGGTGGTGGATGGGGACTGGTTGGGCCTCCGTTCAAGGAAGAAGCGGAGGTCCCGCAGGCCGTCCTGGTGGGGAATGAAGGCGGAGAGGGACTGGACGTCCATGGTGAAAAGGAGACTATTAGGGCTGGGGGACTGGAAGCTGTTAAAAGTGGCAGACGGCGTTGGAAGAGTCGTGGATGTAGGTCGGAAGAGACTGGACAAGGGGAGAAAGAAGAGTCGAGATAGGAAGAAATAAGTTCCGTGGGGCAAGAACAGGCTGAAACAATGGGTCTACCGGGGCAGTCCTGTTTGTGGATCTTGGGAAGGAGGTAGAAGCGGGCTGTGGAGGGTTGTGGGCTATTAAGTTGGAGACCGTGGGGTAGTGGGGGAGGGAAGATCTTCAGAGGAGATGAGGTCAGTGACTCTCTGGGAAACTATGGCTTGATGTTCGTCGGTGGGGTTGTGGTCCAGGGGGAGGTAGGAGGAGGTGTCTGAGAGTTGGCGTTCAGCCTCCGCTCAACAACAGCACCGCTCAACAACAGCACCGCCCTTCTCAGCAGGTTTAATGACAATGTCAGGATTGGACCTGAGAGAACAGAGTGTTGCAAGTTTAGAGGGAAGTAGGTTGGAGTGAGTGAGAGGAGTAGAGAAATTGAGATGGCCGATGTCACGCTGGCAGTTCCCAATGAAAAGATCAAGAGAGGATAAGAGGCCAGAGAGAGGGCTGCAGGTGGAACGAGAATTCTGAAGGTGGGAGAAAGGGTCCGCTGCGCAGGTTGGGGGTCGGGGGTGGGGGGGGGAAGACTCCTGGCCAAAGAAGTGGTGCGGAAGCGAAGGCGACGGAAGAAGAACTCAGCATCTTGTCGAGCTCGAAATTCATTGAGGTGGGGACGTAAGGGGATGAATCTGAGGACTGATCATTCGGGGTCAGAGTGGAAGGTCAGAGGGAATAGTGAAAACGCGACAAAGGGTGAGATTGGAGGGAGGTTTGGGGTCAGAGGAAAGCGATGGGGAAGAAGGATCAGGAGGGGCATTGGTATCTAAGAGTTGTTGAACCTTGCGGTCCTTGACACCTGAAAGGAAGAAAAAAGGTTTTTTGTTAAAGTACCGGATGAGGCGAAGGATGAAATGGAACGGACCAGGATGTTTTTTCTATTTCCTATAATCCTGTATCCTGTCACACTGTGTGTGGTTTTATATTCTGGTTAGAACTGGATAGAAACCTGCCCTGTCACATTTAGTCTAGGACTCTTCAGAGTTACAAAAGGGTTTTCAGTGCACCTGTCTGGTCTAAAATCAAACCGCTCCAAAGATGAAAAGTGTGTTTTATTGATCCACGTTTCCCTCATCCCCTCTCTGTCCCTGCTGTGCCAATGTTTGTTTTAACAGGAAGCGTATTTAGATGGTAAAATAGTTCTGACGTCTGACCAGTGCACATCTTTTCTCTCTGATCATGACCGATTATTATAACGCTACCCTTTTGAGTTTAACACAATAGAAGCAGCCATTCAAATATTTCAGGTTTCTGAGGGTGTGTAAATTAATATGATTTAATTAATGGATTGCACAGCAAAGCCATCTGAGATGTTAATTTGGGAATTGCACTGTTTAATTTGAGGAGCAAAGAGCACACGTGTGCACTAATGTTTAACAAATGACCTGCTCTATCTGATAGACCTAGCTGGGTCCATTGAGACTCTCCACCGTGATCATTATTTGCTAATGAAGTTAATGGATTCCGTTAGAGGCTGCATTGTTGCCCAGGCAGAGACACGATATAAGATAATTAATTCAGCGTATGAGTTACTGGGACTAGTGGGAGAACACACCGTTGAATGGGTTTAATTCAGATTTCTCAAGAATCATCGTACATGTTTTTTCTATTTTTCTTCTGACTTAGGTAATTTTGCAAGGCTATTTTGCAAGCTAATTATTTCAACAGTTCCATGTAGTTTACAAAGTGAGTGTGCAAAAAAAGATTTGATGTGCAGCTATTTAAAGCCACAGGTTTTCCTAAATTAGCTTTAAAAGTTAGGAATTAAACATTGATCTTTCTATAAATGACCAAAACTACTTAGCTAGGATCTATGACTACACATATAATCTATAAAGGCTGACTGCTGGTTAGATCTTTCATTTAGTTTATTAAAATAATGTTGTTTCAAAGCTTCTTCCCTTTTCTCCAATCCTCTCCTGAAAATGGTGACTTATGCAGGGATATTGTTACACAAGTATTGATATTCGTCCGGCACCTTGCCCTAATAATCATTCCTTGTGTGAACTTGGAGAGTGATTCTTGGCAAGCTATTCAAATGCATAGGGATCACTGCCAAGTCTGATCCTGCCCTTACTCAAAATCTAGACGTGCACAACTTCCATCAGGAGTCACTACACACAAACAGGAATCCTGGCTGTTTTTTTTTTCTTCTCACCCCCACAGACATTGAGGCCAGTTAAGTACCGAACCTGCTAAGAACTGCTAACTCAGTGTGGTTCAAGTCACATCTTTGTGGTCTTTATGCCCAGTGCTGCAGCACATGGCACATTTACCTACTGTGTTATCAAGGGAGCCCATATTTATGAAATTTTACAGCTGTACAGCATTTCAATTTCAAGCATCAATTAATGAAAAAAGCCCTGGTTTGATTCTTGTATAACACTGGGTATAAAATTATTAATATGAGGCAGTCTTTGTTGAAGATAAATTCATCTCCAGCATTGAGGCCTTGTATGTTGTCATAGCAAAGTGCAAGTGAGGCAGGGTTTTGTTGTCTTTTTACCATTTGCCACTAAGCAATTCTATTTTGTAGAAGTCAGGTGTCAGCCTTGGCTCAACTTAGCACTCTCATTTCTGAGTCAAAAGGTTGTAGGTTTAAGCCCCACCACAGAGATAAGCATATAATCTAGGCTGGCATTTCTGTGCAGTACTGAGGGATTGCTGCACTGTTGAAGGTGCCGTCTTTTGGATGAGAAGTTAAACTGTCTGCTCTCCCAGGTGGAGCATAAGATCTCACGGCACTATTCGAAGAAGGGAAGGGGAATTTTCCCAGTATCCTGGCCAACACACATCCCTCAACCAACACCTAAATCAGATGGTCATTTATTGCTGTTTGTGGGAGCTTGCTGTGCGCAAATTGGCTGACACGTTTCCTACATTACAAGTGACTACACTTCAACTAATTGATAGAAATTGATTGCTGTGATTAGTGAACAACTCCATTATCATTGTGTCATGCAACTACCAGATCTTTCGTCATCTAGCAATTCCTGTGTTCCCATCTTCTAAAGTACTTAATTTGCTGTAAAGTGCTTTAGGATGTGCTGAGGTCGTGTAAAGCGGTATATAAATTCAAGTTTTTTTTTATTCGTTCATGGGATGTGGGCATCGCTGGCGAGGCCAGCATTTATTGCCCATCCCTAATTGCCCTTGAGAAGGTGGTGGTGAGCCGCCTTCTTGAACCGCTGCAGTCCGTATGGTGAAGGTTCTCCCACAGTGCTGTTCGGAAGGGAGTTTCAGGATTTTGACCCAACGATGAAGGAACGGCGATATATTTCCAATCCGGAATGGTCTGTGACTTGGAGGGGAACGTGCATGCGGTGGTGTTCCCATGTGCCTGCTGCCCTAGTCCTTCTAGGTGGTAGAGGTCGCGGGTTTGGGAGGTGTTGTCGAAGAAGCCTTGGCGAGTTGCAGAAGTGCATCTTGTGGATGGTACACATTGCAGCCACAGTGCGCCGGTGGTGAAGGGAGTGAACGTTTAGGGAGGTGGATGGGATGCCAATCAAGCGGGCTGCTTTGTCCTGGATGGTGTCGAGCTTCTTGAGTGTTGTTGGAGCTGCACTCATCCAAGCAAATGGAGAGTATTCCATCACACTCCTGACTTGTGCCTTGTAGATGGTGGAAAGGTTTTGGGGAGTCAGGAGGTGAGTCACTCGCTGCAGAATACCCAGCCTCTGACCTGCTCTTGTAGCCACAGTATTTATATGGCTGGTCCAGTTAAGTTTCTGGTTAATGGTGACCCCCAGGATGTTGATGGTGGGGGATTCAGCGATGGTAATGCCGTTGAATGTCAAGGGGAGGTGGTTAGACTCTCTCTTGTTGGAGTTGGTCATTGCCTGGCACTTGTCTGACGCGAATGTTACTTGCCACTTATCAGCCCAAGCCTGGATGTTGTCCAGGTCTTGCTGCATGTGGGCACGGACAGTTTCATTATCTGAGGGGATGGGAATGGAACTGACCACTGTGCAATCATCAGCAAACATATACCCATTTCTGACCTTATGATGGAGGGAAGGTCATTCATGAAGCAGCTGAAGATGGTTGGGCCTAGGACAGTGCCCTGAGGAACTCTTTCTTTTACTTTAGCCAACATGATAAAATGAGAAATCAATTAAAAAAGTTATAAAGAGTGGTTTCAGAAATAGGTTTGGCATAGCACATGGAGTGTTGTCTTTAAATGAATACAATCCTATTTGTGTATAGCTAAACAAGTTCCTTTTTGTGTGGACCCACAAATGAACCAGTAATGCTTGGAGTGAAAATGAATAGCAACTGACCCCTGTAAACCTAGGTGAAATGCACCAAAATTAAATGGTTAATGAGCACAGTCCAGTTAATAAATGTGTTTTTAACAAGGTCTGGAGCATATGAACCTACAATAACTAAATCAATATTCTCTATATTGATTGTGCAGTATTCACATATTGCATTGGTCTTTGGGTAGCGCAGCAATTTTTTACAACTAAATCAGGACTTGATGTAGCCTACTCATTGATTACAGGCTGCATCACACCTGCTACTTGGCTTCTGGACTCATTTCAAAACATTATTCCTTCTAACCATTTGTTATTTAGATCAACCACAATGCATTCTTTGACTAAGAAGACAGCCTTTGAGCTTGCCTTAGGCCTGTGATATTGTTGCTCTACAACTAGCCATTAGGAGGTGCACAAGGACGGCACAGGTTGCGTGCTTCTTCCCCTGCCCTCAAAGAAAACCATAGGGAAGATATCCTTTGTGTAGTATAAAATCATAAACCAGTTTAAAAAGAAAGGAAAATGAAGAAATTCCCCAAAAGTGAGGAGTTAATAGGGGAAACCTGTCTTACCACTACACTGTGCAACATGTTTGTACAGTTAATTCATTCACCTTCAAAACTACCTATTCTTTAACAAAATAACTTGTAGCTTTTCTGATTCGTAAATGGCTGTGTGTAGTTCCCCCCCCCCCCCCCCCCTCACTCATACTTTGCAACATAAATTTGTTGCATTCATTTGTAATGTGTATATTTGTTTTGGCAGAAAAATGCACAGCTGTCCTTCAAAGATTTGTAGAGTTGCTGTTGCAAACTTCTTAAATTGCAAAATCAATGTGTGACTGCCGACGTGTGAAATTTGCCCAGACCTCCTGAGTGCAGTGAATAAATGTACCCAGGCTAATTTGAGCAGCACTAAATTGTCAGGAAACAAATGCCTTTTTGATGCTTGACACTAAGGCTTGCTTACTTGCACGATAGATGTGGTTTATAGGGCCCCTGTGCAAGTGATAAATGGCTGCTGGTTACACTGTTGCATAAAGTGATCGTTTTAGCCCTTTGAAGGTTCCTGCTGTGATTTGAGGATGTTTATCAAATCTGAAGTATTTCTCAGATGTTTTAGATCCATGAATTAGTTAGTAAGTACACCACAAGAAGGTTTGTGTCCAAACACTGCCTTTTGCTGCTGAAAATCTGTCCACAGTTTGATACATTGGATTAAATTCTTTCTTCTTGCCTCCCCCTTTATCTCACCCCCTCCTCCCCCCAACTGCATAATTTTATTACTTCCATCATTCTTTCCTGGGTTTAGAGGTGGTTGGGGCGGGGGGGAGAAAAGAGAGTGCTGTGTAGTTCTATGTTCTTGATTGGTCTACAGGGGGTGCGACTTATCTATGTTCATCAGGTTTCACCTTTATCGCTCCAACCACATTATCTGCTATTGTGTAGCTAGTATAGTTTAACCACGTCATTCTCTTTTTTTGGTTACACAATAACTTGAAGCCATTAGTGTCCCGATGTTTTTTAGAGATTTTAGTTGATGTGCGACAGAGATTCTGAAATGCTGGAACTGGTTTCTGGCGCAGTTCAGTGTGTGATGGAAGTGTTAAGGTTTTGGTGCAAACTGCCTCGGTGCAGTAAATCAAACCTTTCCACAATTACCACCATCTGCCTGTGGCTACCAATGGCTTCACTGCCCAGAGTCCTTCTGACTGTCAGTAAACAAGCTGCCAGTAGATATCACATCAATCAGATTGCGCAAATCGCTGCTTCAGCACAGTGTGTTTCTGCCTGGTATACTGTGTGTATGTTAAGAAAATGGCATTTTCAAAAACATTTCAACAATGCTGTCGAAGTCAAATTGAACTATCTTTCACACCTTGCCTGTGCTACCGCAGACAAATGATGAATGATATTATCAACCTTATGTATGATGCATTGTTCTCTTAAGACTGTTCAAATCTTGGTATCCCCTCCCTTACATACTCTCCCTTGTTCGCATGTCTCTGAAGACACTTGGGATCACAGACCAACGGCAATGTTGTGTTGACATTTTCTTTTATAGGATCAGGAGTAGGCCGTTCTATCCTTTTTGAGCCTGTTCCACCATTCAGTTGGACCATAGCTGATCTGTACCTCAACTCCATTTACCCGCCTTTGTTCCATATCCCTTGATACCCTTACCTAACACAAATCTATCGCGCTCAGTCTCGAAAATCTCAAATAACCCAGCATCCACAGACTTTTGGAAGAGTTCCAGATTTCCACATTCCTTGTGTGAAAAAGTGCTTCCAGATTTCATTCCAAAATGGCCTAGCTCTAATTTTATGATTATGCCCCCTTGTTCTGGATTTCTCTGCATCTACCTTATCAAGTCCCTTTATCATTTTAAACACCTCGATTCAATCACCCCTCAACCTCCTAAACTTGAGGGAATACAAACCAAGTTTATGCAACCTGTCCTCATACTTTAACCCTTTAAGCCCTGGTATCATTCTGGTGAATCTGCACTGTACCACCTCCAAGGCTAATATATCTTTCCTGAGATTCGGTGCCCAAAACTAAACGCAGTACTTCAGATGGGACTGACCAAGACTCTATGCAATTGAAGTATAATTTCCTCACTTTTGTATTCCAACCCCCTTGAGATAAAGGTCAACATTCCATTAGCCTTTTTGATTACTTTTTGCACCCAAATCCCTTTGCTCCTCCACAGCTCCTAATCTCTCACCATTAAGAAGATATTCCGATCTGTCTTTCATGGATCCAAAGTGGATGGCCTCACACTTAACCACATTAAACATAATCTGCCATAGTTTTGGCCACTCACTTAGTCTGTCCAAGTTATTAATTTATATGGCGAAAAGTTGAGGCCTCATTGCAGATCCTTGGGTGTAAACAGGGCATTACTGAACAGAAAGTAGGGTAAAGATTCATCACACTGGCTCTCCGACTATTTTGCATGTCATGTGCATTTCTAGTGAGGGAATTCTTGAGTGGAGGAAGATCCTGCCTGAAACAGACGGACGGTTTGTTTTAATATTCTGAAGTTCCAGTGATCTCACTTTGACATTTTGCACAATTTCCTGACTTTCTTGCATCCATTACACTGAATGATTATGGAAAATGAGGCTCCAGGTTGTTAGGTGTTTTCAACATTCATTTCAAAAGCCCCAGAAGAATACACTCTGAACAATTTTCAGGATGCCTTTGTGTCACTTTCCTTTTGTTTTTGGTGCTGTGACATAGCTTTCAGGAGTCTTTTTCCTCCAACAGTCCGAGTCGTGCCATAGTAGAATATCTTTACGGGAATCAGCTTATATCTCTACTTTTTGGGGGAAGAAGAGTAAGACTAGTTATTCCAGAGGCCTGAGCTAATAATCCAGAGAACCCGAGTTCAAATCCCACCTTGGCAGTTTGAGAGTTTGTATTTAATCTAAAATATCTGGAAATAAAAAGCTAGTATCAGTTAAAGTGACCATGAAGCTGTCAGATTATCATAAAAACTCGACTGGGTCACTAATGTTTTTTAGGGAAGGAAACCTGCCTTCCTACCGGGTCAGGCTTATACATGACTCTGTCCCATGCTAACGTTGACCCTTAACTGCCCACTGAAGTGGTCTAGCAAGCCACTCATTTGTACCCAGTGTTTAAGATGATGACCCACCACTGCCTTCTCAGGGGAGCTGGGGATGGGCAATTAATGCTGGTCTTGCCAGCGACATCAACATCCCAAGAATGAATAATAATGGAGGGATGCAAGGCAAGTCAGGCTGTACCAGCGAAGCTCAGTGCTCACACCAGAATCTACCAGCATATGCAACATCACTTATCAAAGGAGCAATACCTGTGGTGGCTTTGATTTACAAGAAATTCCATAACTTGAGTTTCACTGCATGCTCCATGCAGACCTGCAGTGAAATTCCACCACAGGCATGACACTGCTGGTGGCCCTCAAGTCTTTTATGCATTGGAATTATTTCAGGCAGCCATTGGAGACATCAGCAATATAAATCAATCAGCCATCCATAGGTGTGCAAAGTAAGTAAGTATCCAATACCTTGTTCAATCGAGCAAGCAAGTTCATCTCCTTCGCCACAGCAGAATCAGAGGGCTGCAGGATTCCATAAGACCCATCGTGTTAAAGCTTACATTCATGTGGTCCCACACAATGCCACTATTTACAGGAACAGGAACGATTTGACATTCCCAATGTTGTTTGCAACCATCAGCACTGGATTGTGCACGTCAATACGGATGCCACAATGTCTTTGTTTTAAGGCAGTCTACCTCCCACCAACAGTTACCTCACAAAAGCATGTCTTAGGCTGGCTCCTGGGAAATCAAGGTTATCTGCTGGATCCATGCCCGATGACATGTCTGCATCCCTGGGCACCAGCTGAGCACAGGTATAATGAGATGCTCGAATCCGCTAGAGTAATCGGTGACATATTGAAGCAGCGTTTCAAGTTCCGGGTTAGAACTGGGGTCTTCCAGGCAGTATAACCTGGCTAAGGTTTCAAGGATTGCTGTCGTGTGCTACATGCTGCACACCTTCGCTTTGCAAAGAGGCAGCATCATAGAGGCTTCCAAGGAGCAAGGCTTGCCGGCACATCAAAGGGAACACAAAGAGGAACAGAGGAAACTGAACAAGCTGAAGAACAGAACCTGATGCTGGCCGCCAGAGCCATTTGGCAAGTTATCATACAGAACACCTTTTCTTAACAGCACTGTATTAACAGTCCTGTCTGCATTTTGTAATGCGATTCATAAATATGCCTTCACCTATGTACCTTTAAATCTTTAAGCAACTCACAAATATCACATTCATGTCATCTGATGAAATATGCTCATAAACACCGCTTCAGTACAATCAGTTTTTAATGCTGTGTATGGGAGTGCCCAATGTTTGCTTCCCTTTTGTGACAGTGAGTAGCAGGAATACATAGGCAGCTAGCTGCTATGTGTTTATATGATCCTCTTGCGATTGAAGTGGCCGTCTCCTACTGGCAGTGGAGTCCTGAGATGGACCTACTGCAGGCACGAGAGGATGTGTTCCTCTTATTCCAACTATGCATCTGCTGCTGAGCCCCGCCTCACTCTGGCTATGAATGGCCGATCGTCGACATTTTCCATGCCTGGAACTTGCCCACAGTATTAAAGTGACCCTGCCCCAGAAATATGCCCTGAATCAGTGTACTGCATGTCTGATGGGTGTGTTTTTTGCACCTCCCCACTTCGATTAAACTTTTGCCCAGGGAAATCTATGCTCCTGTTTTTCTAATACCCCTTGTAAAAAAAAAAATCAAAAACATGATTTGAGAATGTGGTTATTTTGTCTACTGAAGTGATATATATCTGAACTGTCTAGTTTACAAGGCACTAGAATGTGTTCTGGCTGAATAGTTGCCCTGGATGAGTCACTTATGCGTACAGGAGACTATTTTTTGCTAAACAGAGATAACCAATCATATGGATGTTACTTTATGCCATGTGACTATATTCACTTTCTGCAGAAGGTTCATCGTGTAATGTTGGTTTTTAAAAAATATTCGGAAGTTTATCTTGCAATTTCTTTACGCCACTTTATGGCTTTGAACAGTAGAGTATTTTATGAGGGATCTTAAAGTGTTTAAAATAGTGCTTTGATGGGTTGTTTGAACGGATGGGGTTACTGATGTTGAGTTTTGCATTGTGGTGAAATTATTGTATACTAGGTGATTGTTTACAGATAATTATTTTTAGAGATTTGAATTGGTAAAGACTTAATAGTATTACCAGAGGCACACTTTGGTCTTACTACTATTTTCATGGAGGCTAGAAGAAGGTAGTGAAGTAGGAATGGTTTGTAATTTTTCAGATGATGGTAACCTTATTATGGTCCCTACATGAATTGAAACATTTTCTACTCAGCCATTCAGAGCAAAATAGTTTAACCAGTATCTGTGGCCTTCCTTGGCAATCTTCTCCAATCATTTGGAAGCCACAGCAACAGCTTTCCCAGAGAAAACTGTGTCTTGCCAATTCTTGGTTGATATGGAATAGAGATAGATCTGGTCAGATGCATCCAGCCTCTTGTGTGCTTTCTTTTAAAGTATTTGCCTCTGATGCATACATCTCTGTGGCCAGCACGACAGCGTAATTATTTTAAATTTGATTCTCAGTTTGACATCCCCTCTTTGCTGTATTCCTGTTTAGTGACCTGACAAGAGTGGCAATCTAAAGAAGAGGCTGTCACTTAGCATGGTAGCACTTAAACTTGGGTGCTTTCCAGAGGTGCTTTAAAGCTATGGTCTACTTTTCAGTGATGCACTTGCTAATCATACGTCAATTTATCAAAGGAAAGCCCTGCTGGGCTAATCCCTTCAACTTCTCTTTCCCCTCCCCCACCCTTTCCCAGTCGTCTACCTTGCTTCTTTTATCCCATCTGAATTATTTTTCATTTTTGCTTAAGATTACTAAATGAATTGAATTTGTTGCTATGCTTATATTAAATCTATAAACTAAAGGATTACGAGATCAGGGGACTGATGTGGCTGGTTAAAATAGAGGAAAGGCGGGAAGGACAATAGTTAAATTTGCATCATAGCATTTAATGTATTATACTAAATATTTATGTATAGGGATAAAAATGCTTGATACTGTTCTAAAGTTACACTTCCATGTTAACTTTGAAACCTTGATGAACCAATGTGAACTTTTGTAGTCATTCAGAGTTCAAACAATGTATTGCTTGTTTTATTTAAGCATATAACTCTTTTAAGTACTTAATGTTCTTTATAGTTTAACAATTGTGGCAGGGTTTACGCTATAAAAAAATGTGGGTCTCAACAACTGCTATAAGCAAATGCATTTTAACTGAAGCAAACCAGCCAACATCCAATGTGATTTTTTTTCCCTTGATTCTGCAGGATATCTGAAGATGCGACTGTAACGACAATTGAAGCACTGAAAGCACGTATCCGTGAATTGGAACGACAGCTATCCCGTGGGGATCGGTATAAATGTCTTATTTGCATGGTAGGCGTCCTTTTTTTGGCTCCAGTGCGAAAGTCCTGTCCTCTGTGCTGTTAACAATCATGATTTGCCTGAGGATCTAATTCTTTTAACATAAATTTTTAGAAGTAGCATTTTAAATTGAAGACAGTAGCTATGAACACCCTTGTGCCACCAGACATTATCAGCTGTACTTGGGAGAATCATTTTAACAGCATGGTACCTGATTACTGTACAGCTGTTTTGCTTTATTGAGTACTGTGGAAATTCAGGAACTGCAAAACTGAGTATAGTAGATTACAATAAATAAACCATTGAGTGACGTGTAGAAGAACTCTCATACATTGAAATCTAGCCCTGATTGGACTGTTTCCTGAATTAGATCAGTTATTTGTTTACACTGCATTTTTTCACTTTTTTTTCCAAACGTAAAAGTTCTTTAAATTGTTGATTTTTAAGTAGGATGTCTCCCCTCTGATAATAGGCGACATTGGAAAGAAGTGAATTCAAATTTATTTCAGTGTTGATGGTTGGATTCCAGAGTTCACATGCATGAGTGAGACCGGTAATTTGCCTTGTTCACAGGACTGCACTGAAATTTAGATGCCTAGCAAAATGTTGGTTGTATTTTCAATTTTGCTGGTAAGCTTTAGCAATTGCTAGTTTAAAAAAATAAATTGCATACGAGCCATGATAACTGCTGTCATGGCACCAGTAATCCATTTCCACATCAAGGTCATTTAATCACTTGAAAACTGCTGTTTCTGCACAAGAATGGTGAGAAACACTGTATTTGATATATACTTAGCCTGATTTGACTTTTCTGCAAATACGTTGCTTCTCATTGCTGTTCCAAGTGTTTCTGCTTTATGTCTCTGCTTCACCACTATTTATTGTCCAATGTGTAGAACATGTGGTTCTATTGCATAATATCAAAAACTGAGTGCTACACTCCATCTGCAACTTGGCACTTTAAAAATATATTATAAATTTTCTATCCATTCAGCCTCCACGTACAAATATTCATTGTAGTTGTCCACGGGGATAATCAGCTGGGGCATTATTTAAGAAAATTACGCCCTGACCTTCGCTTAGGTGATCTTCTCCCAGTTTGCCGCATATAGGTCACTCGTCTGGGGAGCACCTTTATGCTTCACTTTGACTGCAGCTACGAATCTCAGATTGATAGCTGCAGTATTTGTTTCAGCCAGACTGTACACTGCTTGGCAGAAACTTCCATTCTTCAGCCTGGAGAGAGCTGTATGCATTTTTAGTTACATGCATGAAGGGAGCTTCTTTCACAAAACATAAATGTTAAATATTTACAGAGTCCATGTGGCAGTATCTGCATTGACTAAGCATTTAAATTATTTGCCGGTAGGTTAAGAAATGACCAAAAGGCCCAAAGAATCCCCCCTTCAGTCACTTTTTGCACCTAGTTAGACACTGCACTGAAATCACATGAAAGTATGAAACCAGTGGTGTGAGATTACCCTCTCCAGCTTCTCTCTGGTGTCAGGTTGGGCCCTGACTCTGGAGTTACACTACAATTTAACATCTGCGTTAAGCTTTCTGCCTGGCGCCAATGCTAAAGTTGTGTTGTAAATGCACCTTTATTTATCTTTCTTATTATCAGCAGCATATCATCTTTATTAGCAAACAGGAATACTTTTCTGCTGTGGGAGGCAACGAACAGTACAAATCTCTTGGAATATTTGGGTTCACCAGAGGAAATTTTTATTAACCATTAACAAGCATCAATTTGTGCTTATTTTAGTAGTTTAGTCTGCAGACTTATTCAACAACAAGTTGCATTTAAATAGCGCCTTTAAGTTAGTAAAACGCCCCAAAGCGCTTCACAGTAGTGTAATCAGTCAAAAATTGACACTCAGCCAAAGAAGGAGATATTGGGACTGGTGACTAAAAGCTTGCTCAGAGGTAGGTTTTAAGGAGCATCTTAAAGGAGGAGAGAGAGAGATGGAAAGATTTAGGGAGGGAATTCAAGGCTTAGGGCCTAGACGGTTGAAGATGGCTGCCAATGGTGGGGCGATGGAAGTGGGGGATGCATAAGAGGTTAGAATTGGAGGAATGCGGAGTTCACGGAGGGTTGTAGGGCTGGAGGAGGTTACAGAAATGGGGAGGGGTGAGGCCATGGAGGGATTTGAACATGAGGATGATAATGTTAAAATTGAGGCGTTGGTGGACCGGAAGCCAATATAGGCCAGTGAGCACAGTTGGATTTAAATGATCACATGGGACTATTTGAAGAAAAACAGGAGATTTCTTCCAGTGTCCTATCGCAGATTTATTTGGTCATTATCTCATCACTGTTTGTATGACCATGTTGTGCACAAATTGGCTACCGTATTTGCCCATATTACAACAGTGAATTCACTTCAGAAAAAGTTCACTGGCTGTCAAGCGCTTTGGGATGTCCAAGACATGAAAGGCACAATATAGATGCAAGTTCTTTCTTTATTCATACTTTAAATATTTAAACCAACTCTGGGTGCGTTTTAAAAGTGCTCAGGAGATCCAAAAGACTCCCTGAACACTTTTTGAATCAGTTTTGATATGGCACTAAAGTTGTATTCCATGACTATTTTGAACAGAAGTATGAAACTGTCTTCTTTGAGTGGGGGCCTCACTGCTGTGCTCTGGAGTTGGTTTGGATCTTGGCTCTGGAGTGATGCTGCAACTTTAGCTTTGCTGCATCACATTGGTGCCAAAGTTATGTGAATACATGTGAAGAACACAATTACGTTCCTTTACCCTGAATGCTAGAAGCATTCTGAATAAGATGCTTACGTTAGAAATATATGTAGTGCATGTAACTAAATGTGATGTATTCCATAAGATGGGAATGAGTTCAGTATGGATAGTTACAAAATGTTCAGGAAGGATAGAAAGGACAGGTAGCTGTATATATTCTAGAAAAAATAGAAATTAAGGAAGCTGAATTAATATTCTGGGGAAGATACAGGGCAGAATGGTTTGGTACAAGTTAACAAGCAGGCAGAGGAGAAGATGAACAATGAAGTTGGCTACAGATGCCTGGGCAGAATATTAACGATTAAAACATACTGTATGAGGAGGAAAGAATGGTACCAGTACCTGGCCATACAATTTTAAAAGTGTAGACTTTAAGGGAATGAGAGAAGAGCTTAAAAGATTTGACTGAGGGAGGTTTCAGGAAAACCTCAGATGGGGATGAATGGAATGCATTTAAAGACATCCTGTGAGCATGGAAAGTAAATACATACCAAGCACTAGTAAGTGCAGACTAAACAAATGTGAGTACAAATGGATTATCAAGACAGCATGAAGTGAAATAAATAAGAAAAGCAAATTTACAAAGTCTGTAAGGAAAAAAATGAGGGAAACCACTATGAGGTGTGCAAAAACCATCAAGAAAAGGCAGCAAAGAGGGGACTGGAAATGAGCAAATGCAACAATATGAAATTGGACAAATTATAATAGTAGGAAGGTTCTCAGCGTAGAAGTGAGCTCCTTTAAGGGTGCAGACAGAGTTTAAACTGAAAATGAAACAAAAATGTATAACCTACTGAATGACCTACTCCTTGAAGTGGTCACCAGAGAAGACACTTGTGGTATGCCACCCATCATAGGAGGCTCTACAAATAAACTTCATTTTGACATCACTAGGATGGAGTTTGTAGATCGGCTCAAAACAAATAAATCATCAGGGTCAGTTGCTATATGCCCAAGCGGTTTAGTGACAAAATCTACATAAAGTACTGATGATCATCATGAAGGTGAACACTGAGGCAGTCCCGCTGGATTAGAAATAAAACTAACATGACACCCATCTCCAAAAAAAAAGTTGAGACAACCAAACCTGAGTAATTGCAGACCCATTGGCAGTTACTGATGTAAGATTAATCATCAGAAATAAGCTTGAGGATTATTATATGAAAGCAACCTAATCAAATGGCAGTCCACATAGTTTCAGAAGAGGGGTATGCTTCCTGACCATCCCTCATTGACATTTCTGAGGAGTTGACAACCCAAGTTAACAATGGGAAAGTTCCACATGGCAGAATTTTGCACAACCTTAAAAACAGTAAGTATCCATGGCAAAACCTGAATTAGCTGAGAGAAAAGCTGTGGGTACTAGTTAGGGGAGTGATGTCAGGCTGGCTAGATGTACTGCAGGATCGGTGTATGAGTCCTTTTTCTAATCTACATAAACAACCTGTATTTAGAAACAACATCTTCACATGATATATGAACTGTGGGGAGGGAAGGGAAAGCAGCAGGTATGGCTGATGTGGCAGCAAAGAAGTGCAAAAAACTAGCACACTGGTAGATGAAATTCAGTATGAACAGGTGTAAGGTATCACACGAGAGGAACAAATGGGAGACACACTTAGAGTAGTGCTGAACTAACTAGAGGGCAGGTTGTTACATTTGGGGGTTATAATTAGCTTGTCCAGTCATTGTGGAGCAGCAATCAACAAAGCTAACAGAATGTTGAGTTATGTTGTCAAATCATTAGATTACAAGTCTGTCATCCAGAAATTGTGCAATGTTCTGGTCAGGCTGTACTTTGAGCCTTGAGTATTATGTTCCATTATAGATACCAAGATACAAGGGAATCATTCAGGCATGCAGCGAAAGGGTTTGAGGAATCCCTAGTGTCAGGACTGAAATGTAAGGATAGGCTACGAAAATTCAGACTCTTCAGCCTTGAATGGAGGTGATTGAAAGGAGACCATATGGAAGTGTATAAGATACTAAGTGGAATAGGATAACTAAATCTGGAGCACTATTATAAGTTAAATCTCAATTGCAGGACAAGGAGTCACAGTTACAAACTGGTTAAAGGAAAATTCAGGAATGATGTCAGCTAGTACTTCACAGAAAGTGTGGTCAATAACAGGAATGGGCTTCCATGCAGGGTAATGGAGGCAAAAACTTGTCATTCAAGAGACAGATGTTGTTATGGGGGAAACTATAGGTTTCTATAGATGGTTGAGCTGGACAGGCCGAAAGACCTCCCTTGTCTGTACTTAGCTTTATGATCTTTGTTTGTACAGAGAAATCAGTTGTAATAATGCTTGCCTTAATCAATCCACTATTAATTGTGACTGCCCAAATGGAAGTGTGGCAGAATCAGAGTCAATGAACTCGGGCCATTGTGGTAATCTAGAAGTAGAGAATATATTGTATGCATTCCCAATATGTTCTGAAACCCACTAGAAGCAATTTGCATTGAGGTCAAGTTCTTGTGAGTGACCAGGATAGCATCCACAATATAGTAATAGTGAAGCCTTTGGGGACTAGTAATCACAACATGATTAAATTTTGGTTTATTTGGCAGCCAGCACCAGAAAGGATCAGGACAGTCTTTAAACAAATTTCAACGGAATGAGGGATGATTGAGGAGAAATTTAACTGGGTTATATCGCTGAAGGATATCGCTAGAACAGAAATGGAACACTTCTAAAACTATAATGTTGAACCTACAAGATAACTGTGTACCAAAGAAAAATAAATGTATGATAAATAGACAGTCTGCAAATGGATGAGTAGAGCAATAAAAATGAGAAAAAAGAACAACAAAAATGTCCCAGAACGGTTCACAGAAGCATAACATAAAATGGACATAGAACCTAAGAAGAAGTTTAAGAGGGGTGTACTCTAAGGGGAGTTTTAAAGGATGAGAGAGATAGGGAGGGGATTCCAGAGCATGAGATTTTGATATCTAAAAGTGTGCTGCCAGTGGTGGGGTGAAGGGAGGGGAGGATGGATAAGAGTTTGGAGTCAGAAATGGAGATTTTGGGGGGTGGTGGGCAGGCAGACATAACGCTGGAGAAAGTTACAAAGATAGGGAGGGATCAGGTGATGGAGGGACTTAAACATAAGGATGAGGATTTTAAATTTCAGGTATTTGGGGACTGGGAGCCAATGTAGATCAGTGAGGAGTGGGGTGATGGATGCACAACACTTGGTGCATAATAGGATATGTGCAGCAGAGTTTTGGACGAGCTGAAGATTACGGAGGGTAGAGGATGGAAGGCTGGCCAGAGAGCCTTGGAGTAATCGCGTCTGAAGTTGAGGTTTCAACGGCAAATGGGCTAAGTAGACAGAGGCATGCTTATATAGGTAGATGCAGACGGCCTTTGTGATTGGGAGGATATGGGGCCAGATGTTCAGCTCAGCGCCGAACAGGACGCTCAGATTGCAAACAATCTGGTTCAGCCTGTTAAAACTGGCCAAGGAGGGTAATAGAGTTGGCGGCAAGAGTACAAAGTTTGTGTTGTGGGGCAAAGACAATGGTGTGTTGTCGCCTTCCAAATCAACGGCCATCTTTCCCACAACTCCATGTCTGAATCTCTATAAATCAGGTTTCCGCCCATTCACAAACGACATCCTCTGTGACTGTAGTGCACTAACCCTCCTCCTCCTTCTCAACCACTCTGCAGCCTTTGATACAGAATGACCAAACCATCCTCTTCTAACACCTCTCCTCTGTGGTGCAGTTGAGTGGGGTTGCTCTCGCTTGGTTCCACTCCTATCTGTCCAATAGTAGCCGAGCATCTTCAGCATTTAGCCCCCCCCACCGTTATCACTGGCGTCTCCCAAGTATCTATTCTTGCTCCCCGCTCCCCCAAATCGTCGTCATCTATATGCTGCCCTCCCTCATCATCTGAAGTCATGGACTCCGGAATCAAAGATAAAACATGGGACTGAACCTGAATTTGGTTATTAAATAGAAAGCAGATGAGATGAGTAATGACAGAATTTGGGAGAGGTGTGGCATGGTGTCCTGCATTATGCAAAAAGATTAGAGGAGCTTAAGTTTTACAGTTTAGAAGGAATGAGGTTGGAGAGAATCTTGAATGCTGCTTAAGAATAAGCCAGGAAGTGAGAACCAAATGAAATAAATTTAAGTTAGTGGAAGTAGTGTTAAAACTAATGAGGAAAAACTTGCTGACACTTATTCAAAAGTGACAAATGTTTGGAAAAATTTACTAACCACAGTACTAGAGGAAGAAACTTGAAGTTCATAAATAAGCTGAATGGCTTTTTCTTACCCATGACTTTTCTTATGTTGGTATGATATCCTCTAGTGGTGAGCACAAAGTGTCAATGTGTGTACTGGCCTGTGGCTGACTTCCCTTGCTAGGAGAATGTCTACTTAGAGAGAGTCTGGGAACAGAATGTTAACAAACTGGTGCTCCTGAGCAGTTTCACAACTGCTATGAAGTTGCAGATCATCGACAGCACCACGATCAATTATATCTTTGTTTAAACCTAACACATTCACAAAAAAAATGATCGAAAACCCCAGAACATGACTGTGAACAACAAGCTTAATCAGTTTGTCATGTAAGCAGCAACTGCCCATGTGACCCTTTTCCTCCATTGCAACATGTGCACATGCAGTGGTCAATCAGTTCCTCCTGTTCAACTGATCTGAATGAAAACCTCTTGAATGAAAGAAAAATTCAAACACTGATTACAGTATCAAATGGCGACTTTGGTTTAAGTTGTGATCTGTTTATTACATTCATGTTAACTTCCAAAACGAATACTTATATTCTCCAATGATATTTTAATCAAAGTTTTAAAGAAAATGGACTGCATTTGGGATGTAGTACATCGCTAAGTGTCACATTTCCCAGTATGTGTGGGAATTTGTTAGGAATGTCTCCAAAGTGCTCAAACATGTATAATAGTTTCACTTAAACACATTCATAAGTGGGAAATTCTCTGATTGAAATGTAGCTTCCAAACCTCAGTTTGATTCTGTTAAATGTTCAATGTCTGATCTCACCTAATTTCACCAAGAGCATCAGAAATCATGCCATCTCCTGCCTACTTAATGAAAGCATAGTGTTGTTATGCAGCCTAGCTGATCTGTATTTAAGAAGCGTTGAAAATCATATTTGTACAGTTCCTTGAGCGATTGGGGTGATAGAAATTTCCATTTTCTTCTGGCGCTCAGTGTAATGCCTTTGGGTGCATGTATAAGTGTGGATTACAGTTCATAGGAGAGATTAATTTTCATCAGCGTTTTTTATTTGGTGTAACTAGGCCATGAATGTACATAGGGTGGAGCAAAGGGCCCTCATACAAGGCCTGTGGACTTGGTATGTTCTGCAAACTTAAAAAGTTTTAAAAATAAAACACTCAACATATTTTCCATTAAGCGACATTTTTCAATCCGATAGCAGAAAGGTTTCCTATGAAATATTGCATTGTTTCCCCTGATCTGTTGAGACTCAATAGGCTTATTTAGAGAGGCAACTGTTAGGTTGGATTAGGCTCAGCCTGGTTCTCCACACAATTACCTATGATGAAAATGCTTCTGGTCAGTCTCATTACAATTATGTAGGTAAAATAATACTGTCCATTCCATGGACACTTTGTTATCGAACGGATAATCAGCTCATGGAGAGGCAGCTTGTACAAAACAATTTCTAATTGGTATTTTAGCTCCTCCTAGTGGTAGAGAAGCAATATATATTGTTACTGTTTGAAGAGAAATCTAATCTAATTGAAAGGCTGTTTTAGCCTTTAACTGCTATTGTGTTTAAAAAAAAACTTCAATTTGAGATTTTTAAATAGTTTGTAGTTACATTATTGCATATTTTATAGCAAGAATATTGGAACAGAAGCTACAATCTTTTAAAGGATCTTTCTCAATGCCTTTCAAAACCATTAATAAAAATATCTGAGATACTGATAGACAGTAGCAATTCTAGAGAGAGCTACAAAGATTGTAATTTTTTTTAATGTTCTAGTCAGCCTTTCTCTCTCCTCCTCCTGAGAATTGTTGTTGTGACATGGTTCTGTGAGTTCCGGATGCATTTCAAACCATCCCAAGAGCAGAGAAAATCTCCTTAGAGCAGAGGAGGTTGAGAGGAGATTTGATAGAAGTGTTCAAAATCATGAAGCGTTTAGATAAAGTAAATGAATAGAAACTGTTCCCATTGGTGGAAGGATCAAGAACCAGAGGACACAGATTTAAGGTGATTGCCAAAAGAACCAAAGACGACATGAGGAAAACTGTTTCATGCAGCGAGTAGTTATGATCTGGAATACGCTGCCTGAAAGGGTGGTGGAAACAGATTCAATTGTGGCTTTCAAAAAGGAATTGGATAAATACTTGAAGGGAAAAAATGTGCAGGGCTACAGGGAAAGAATGGGGGAATGGGATTAACTGAATTGCTCTTACAACGAATGTCCTCTTGTGCTGTAACATTCTATGATTCTAAATGGCCATTCATGCGTGAGCCTTTATATTGAATGTCAGTCAGCTTTTTTACTTTGGGGGCATTACAGCCAATCCTATCCTCATTTGACACCCACACATGAATACTCCCAGCAGGGATTGCTGGGTGGCAATCAGATGTGGCAGATGGCACGTCTGTCTCTTCCCAACTAATATCAGCTAATTCGGCACAACTTGCAGATCAAACTTGGGACCTTCCTCGTCTGTATGGCTCACCCACTTACTAAGTAAGCCCACTGATTCATCATGATAATTGTAGCTTCTGATTTGTGATGTTCTTGCTACAAATAAAGAATAAATGTAATTACTAACCAATAAAATTTGAATATTCTGTTTTTATTTAATCCATGTATGAAGAGAAGACTTATTCATTGTGTTCTTTACTTTGTTCTCCTTCGAAGATTTCAGTTTATTTTGTAATGAAGAATTTTAGAGCTGCTTGGCTGCCTTTGAAGATTTTTTTCGCCCAGCATACAGATAGAATTAAACAAATCTCTTTTTTTAAAAAAATAGTCCTTAGTGCTACTTGTTATGAAGATAATCAAGTTTTGGAATGCATGGTTTGTGTACTGTACCACACACTTCTATAGAATCTCAGGAATAGAAAGGAAAAGTAAAAATCTATAAATTGAATACATGAACCAAGCATTCTTAAAATTGACCTCTGCTGCAAAATGTATGACTGTGCAATAACGGATGGTGTGAGAAAGAATGTTACTTTTTCTGGAGTAGGTTAGAGGGAGCTTCACTCTGTACAACGTTATATGTGCCCATGGGGTGCGGTTGCTCGCAGAAAGTGGAAAATGTTCCATTCTTCAGGACTGACGACCTTCATCTTGATGAGAAAGGAATCTGTGACATTACTAACAATGTTGTCACCATTTATTCTCTTGATCTTTAAAACACGTTCTGGATAGAGTTAGCTCTTGGAAAATGGAAAGCAGGATAGTCATCAGCCTGTTGATGTTTCTGTTCAGTCAATTTGCATAGTTTATTATAGAAAGATGAGCCATTGTATTAAACTCAACATTTCCTCTTTAGTGGTTGTGAGGTCTGAGTCTCTGAAATTCTAGAAATTTGCCAGAATTCCATAAAAAGTTAGTTGTTAAGAACACATATTTTGAACTACCCATAATAATAATGCTAGTAATAGAATAGAATAGTATAGAATGCAGACATAGCCAAGAATTTTAAGACAATTTGGGGACCTACATGAATTGGAAGGTATCACTCTTTGTTTCAAGTAGGAACTGTTCCTTTTCAGCTTTTAAAATGTTTGCATTTGAAAATGCATGACCAAGATCTCTTTTACATACAAATAATACATTTTTTTGATGTTTTTCATTGTTCCATAATTTAATTTAGCACTCAGCAATGAGCTTAAATGCAGCCTATTCCTAAAATGGAATATAATAAGACTATGTTGGAAAGGCCTCAATACCCGTCACTCAACCCTGGGACTGCAAAGACTAGTTCATTGGTTCTGAGTTTGTGTCGGGAGACCAGCAATCTCCAAAAGTGCAAATAAAAAGAAAAAAACTGGAAATGCTAGGAATCTGAAACAAAAACAGAAATACACAACAGGTCAGCCAGCAGCTGTAAAGGCAAAAGACAGGTTTTGATGAGGTAACAGAGAGGATAGATGAGGGCAATGCAGTTGATGTGTATATGGACTTTCAAAAGGCGTTTGATAAAGTGTCGCATAATAGGCTTGTCATCAAGATTGAAGCCCATGGAATAAAAGGGGCAGTAGCAGCATGGATACAGAATTGGCTAAGTGACAGGAAACAGAGAGTAGTGGTGAACGGTTGTTTTTCGGACTGGAGGGAGGCGTACAGTGATGTTCCCCAGGGGTCAGTACTAGGACCACAGCTTTTCTTGATATATATTAATGACTTGGACTTGGGTGTACAGGGCACAAGTTCCAAATTTGCGGATGACACAAAACTTGGAAGTGTAGTGAACAGTGAGGAGGATAGTGATAGACTTAAAGAGAATATAGACAGGCTATGGAATGGGCGGACACTTGGCAAAAGAACCAATGGTGACATGAGGAAAAAGTTTTTTTACACAGCAAGTGGTTAGGATCTGGAATGCACTGCATGAGGGGGTGTTGGAGGCAGATTCAATCATGGCCATCAAAGGGGAACTGGATAAATACTTGAAAGGAAAAAAAATTGTAGGGCAGGGGAGTGGAACTAGTTGGATTGCTTTTGCATAGAGCCGGCATGGACTTGATGGGCCGAATGGCCTCCTTCCGTGCTGTGACCTTTCTATGATTCTCTGTCTCAGGTATAAGACTTTGCATTAATGTCAATTTCAAAGTTGCCTGATATAGTGTCTTAAGTGCTCTGTTTATTTTGGGCTGAAACAGCTCTGTTCACTCTCTAGTTCCCAAACTTCACTTCCCCTAGACTTCCATTTCTTCTACAATTTAAAATGCAGATCTAGTATCACAGAAAAATGTTCCAAAGCCACATCCACAACACAGGAGATAATAAGTTGGAGGAAGTGAATTACAAAGGCAGTAACTCCATTGAATGGTGGTATTATAAATCGTGGTGGTGGAACATCAGCAGTATGTTAGTACCTGAACGCTCAGATTAAGTCATTGCTGCTAACAGTCTGCTGTCCAACCACCACTGTGTGTGGTATGGAATTTGTTTTGAATTTCTACTGGTGCTGCTTTATTTTTAAATTTTATTAACGCTACCACGTTATACCTGACATCACATATAGGAGGCAAATCGCGTTTGCATGAACGTGCTCTTTACAAGAGGTGGGGACTGTGTGCCTGTAATGGATCTGATGATCTTGTATTTCACCTATATGGATAAAATCTGGAAAAGTGTTAAAATCATGCCAAAAAATGTCATATTAAATATCAAGTCATTTTAGTATGGAATATCTATTGGTGAATAACACAAAAGTAGGAGGTTTGGCAAACAATGAAGAGGACTGTAAAAGATCTCAGGAAGACAAACACAGGTTAGCAGAATGGGCTGATACAATTTAATATTGATAAGTGTGAGGTAATATATTTTGGAGAAAAAACAAGGAATGGGAGTATACATTTAATGAGAAAAAGCACTGAAGGATGTAGTTGAACAGAGAGACCTAGGAGTTCAAATACATAATTCCTTGAAAGTGTGAGTGTGGGTAGATAAAGCCTTAACCAAGGCCAAGATAATTTTAGGCTTTATTAATTGGAGCATAGAATGCAAGAGTAGAGTAGTGATGATGAATTTATAAGTAACATTGGTTAGGCACAGTTAGAGTACTGTGTGCAGTTTTGGATGCCCCATTATAGAAAGGACATTAAAACCATAGAGCATGTACTTCACCAGGATGATACTAGGAATAGAAAACTATAGTTGTGAAGAGAGACTTGTGATACTGGGGCTTTTTCCACTGGAGCAGAGAAGGCTAAGCAGAGATTTAATAGAATTCTTAAAAAAATTATGAAGGGTTTTGATAGTGAATAAGGAAAGGCTAGTTCCTTTTGGTTGGGGAGTCATTGAAGAGAGGTCATCAATTTAAAATTGTCACTGAGAGTGAGAAGAGAGATTAGGATCAATTTATTTACACGGAGGACTGTTGGAATATGGAATGCTTTGGCACAGGAACTGGTTGAGACAGAGACCATTTGCATGAGACCATTTTAAGGAAACAATGAATACATATTTGAAGAGAAAGATGAACGACTATGGGGAGAAAGTGGGGCAGTGGGATTAGTTTTAGATTGCTCTAGCAAGGAGCTAGTCAGACACAATGGGCCAAATGGCTGCCTCCTATTCTGTAAACTTCTATGGTTCTATAATTCTCTAGAGGGTGAGCAGGAAGGAGGAAAATGTGTATTATTAAATTGTATTGGTGGTAGCACTGTATGAATGGTTGTTACTACTTCACACACTTTTTCCATCCCGTTACATAACAGTTATTTATTTCAAAGAAAGTCTTTGGTGAACTTGTTTGATGAGCACAAAATTTAGAGGACCGCAAGCCCAAAAAAAAAAGACACTTAAATTTTTTGAGGATTTGCAACTAAATAAAGATGATATCTGAACTGTAGATAGTTGTCCTGTTTTTTAAACCATACTTCAAAATTAGTAAGTTTATTTTTTATTTTCTTCAGGACTCCTACTCGATGCCCCTCACATCAATCCAGTGTTGGCACGTTCATTGTGAGGAATGCTGGCTGAGAACACTGGTAAGAATCTCCTTTCAATTCTTCATGTTCTTTCTTTCCTTTCTGTCCTTCTTCCCTAGTGCCTTCAGGGAAAAGTGTTATAATCCGTTCAAACATTGCAGTACAGAAGGAAGCAATTAATAAGAAAATGCTCATCTGTTTCGCAGCCAGCCTTTTCCAATACACAATTTATTATATAAACACTTTCACGACGTCCTTTAAAATTTGCTTGCTGTGGCGGCTTGTTACTAATGTTACCATTAAACCATACCCTGAAGACAGCAATAAAGTTGGAATGCTAGGCCCTTGCATCTTTAATCAAAGTGAATGCATGTAATCTTGTTACTGCTGCCTTTTTTTATGAAACTGGGCAGTACATAGCAACTGTGTTTGTGTGTATGTGTGTATGTGAATATGTAATACTCATTCATTATTCTCATTAAGTTGGCTCTATTTAAACAAAGAATTTTTTTGTAATAAGGAAATAAAGGGGGGAATTGTATGATTATGTTGCATAGATCATGTATATAACAAACAACATGTCTCCAGTGCTGTAACCACAATTAGTGCTATAAAAGATTGAAGGGATGGGGGTTTTCTTCTCTCAAAGTGCCTGACTACAATGGCACATTGCCACAGTGCTAATGAGGGTTTGAAGTATAAAACACTAATGAACTAAAGGCATACATTTATTGTTGAGTTTAGCACACCAGGGTTGAGGTAAGTTCATTAGCACAATTAAGGTACTCCTTTAGATTTTGATTAAACACTTCCTAACTTGTAATTATTCCTAATAGCTTAATGTTTCTTTGTTCATCTTATCCCCCACAAGGGGAGACGGGGGATGGTGATGCTCTTACATTAAGTTATTCCAACTGCAGTTTCCTAGATTTGATTACAATGCTATGTTGGTCAGTCTCCAGATTTGTCATGTGCCCCCACTTCTCACCAGTAGCTTAGAAGCTAAAAGGCTTAGTTTACACTATTTTGTTCCGAATAACAAAATAGTGTAAACACCTCATTTAAATCTTCTAGTCAGTGGGGGGTGTTGATAGTGTAAGAGTAGATCATCATACTTTGGGGCCATTATAATACTTGGACTTGGGGTGCCATGCATTGACTACTAGAGCTCATGCTAAAGTAGCACATATGTTCAGTATCAGGTGTTTTTCACATTAATTCCAGCAGTTCTGCCTCCCATTACAGATTGCCTGGCAGCAGAGACACAAGACTTGGCACTGGAATTGTAGACAGGGGCAATGTGGCACTAGAGCTCTTCCATACAGCGCCACGGTGTGGAAACAAATTGATTTGGTACTGTGTATATGTGACAAAAATGAAGCATTTTAGTCTTTTAAGATTATTTTTCTACTGTTGGCCACAGTACACACACAGGATAAAAATCAGTTATTGATGTTTTCTGCAAGCTGGAGGGAATTTTTATTAGTTAGCTTAATACACACACTGCAAGGCAAAGCGGGATATGTGTAGTCCTAGAAGTTCTTGCTATGCATGGTCTGACTGCTACCATTGTATGTGGATGGGAACCCAGACAAGTTGCTGGAATGGGTATCAATGGGGGAGGTTTATGCATTAGTAACTCGTTTCTGTTGAAACAAAAACTGGTGTTACTGCATTAATATTGATTGAATGTAGGGGTATTGGGTTGTACCTGTTTTAAAGTATCTTTGATGGCTGGTTGAACGACAACTACTTGCAATTATGTAGCACCTTTAATGTAAAAAAAATCCCAAGGCACTTTGCAGAGGTTTGGGGTATTGGGAGGGGTGACCAAAAGCTTGGTCAAAGAGGTGAGTTTTAAGGAATTCCAGTGCATGGGGCATAGATGGGTGAAGGCATGGCCGCCAATGGTAGGACGAAGGGAGAGGATGAATGTATAAGCGGCAAGAGTCGGAGGAATAGAGAGTTCTGGGGGTATTGGAGGGTAGGAGGAGATTACAGAGATAGGGAGGGACAAGACCATGAAGGGATTCAAACATGAGGATGAGCATTTTAAACTGTAGACCGGGAGTCAATGTAAGCCAACATGGACAGGAGTGATGGGTGAGCAGGCCTTGGTGTGGAAAGGGATAAGGGCAGCAGAATCTTGGATGAGCTGGAGCTTACAGAGCATGGCTGTTGGGAGGCCTGCCAGAAGAGCATTGGAATAGTTGAATTTGGAGGCTACAAGGCATGGATGAGATTTTCAGCAGCAGGGGCAGATGTGGGTAATGTTATGGAGGTGGAAGTAGACCGTCCTTGTGACTGTGGGGATATGGGGTCGGAAGCTCAGCTCAGGACCGAATAAGCTGCCAAGATTGCAAACACTTTGCTTCAACCTGAAACGGTGACTTGGGAGGGGTATAGAATCAGTGACTGGAGTACAGAGTTTGTGGCAAGGGCTGAAGATGATGGCCATTTCTAATTGACAAAGAATGAGGCTTGCCATCTTGTGTGATTAAAGGAAATGCTATTTTTTGTGGATGGGCTTTGTTTCAGTACACAATCAAAGGATTTGCAAAGACACTTTAGTGGCTGAACTTACCTTGGAAGTCAGAAGTCTGTAGCCAGCAGAGAAACTGACTCTTGCAGCCTTTCACCACATAAGTAGTGAATGCCCAATTTCAAGATTCAGTGTATGTTGAGAGATAGCTCAAGGGAAGCATCTTTATTATTCTGATATATCGTGGAGGGTAATAACGTTTGTAAATTATGATAAATACACTCTTTTGCAGTGAATACTGCGTTCATTTATCTGTTCATGCTAAATAAAACATCAGTTGGTTTATAGCCTCAGTCTTGGCCTTACAGACTATAAGTTCAATCTTTTCCTGTCCTTTTTTTGTATGTTCATAATCCATCTAACGAAGACGAAGAGAATGATGTGGTGACATGTCATACAGCAAGCCAGTTTACAGTAGCAAAAGTTCTTTGTTCAACCCTTGGGTCTCGCAATCACTCACTAAATATTGGGCAGGTAACGGCACACTCTTGTTCTTAGGGGATGGGAGGTCCGCTTAGGGAATGATTGGTGATGCTGAATCCAAATGGAATATCTAGCATGAAACCCAAAAACAAGTGTAAAACATGTACATAGTGCTGCTGGAGGTAACCTTTGGTAACTGTTGGTGCCGTTTTGATTGTCAGAGATGTCTTTCTGATATACTTACTCAAAGGCCCAGTCTACCCAATCCAAAGGCTCAGGTGGATTTTAAAGAACCCCTGGCAGGAGAGTTCTCCCAGTGTCCTGGTCAAAATTCCTCCCTCAATCAACACAGTCAAAATCAAAATTGGTCATTTTCTCCTTCCTGTTTGTTGGATCTTGCTCTGTGAAAAATGGCTGCTGCATTTGCACACATTCATTGTTCAGAGTAATTCATTGTATGTGAAGCACTTTCAGACATTTCTGAAAGATGTGATAAGGGGCTATATAAATGCAATTTTTAAAATTTACTTTGTAAACATGTGGCTGCATATGTCCAAGACTGTGGCTGCATATAGCCAATATTTCTTTAGTGACACTGGATTGGAATGTCTCAGGAAAGTGAGCCATTCAATTTTTCCTTTATTCTTTCATTGTTACATAAAGGTTAAGTTTTGTCAGACAGTAGAACAAGGCTCAACTATACTAGCAATAAACTCAGTTTTGTACATGCAGCCTTTCTTAAAATTATTTTTATTGGGGGGGTGGGGGAGAGAGCTGGGGGACTTGTTTAATTGCAGTGCTTTCACTGTGCCTTAAGAATTGACCCACTGCTGCTAAGACTTCACACTCAGGTACAATGAGGCAATACTGAGAAGTGTGGAATCATTGATTCCACAGCTACATTGCCACATCACCACAGATTTTGAGTTTATCAAAGTAACCATTCAGTCAGCCTTTTGAGTTGAGGACTAGCATTTCTTCACTCACACCCCCTGCCACCAGAAAGAAAATACTAGATGTTTGTAAGGGGTATAGGTTGCAGTATCCCTGTACCTTAACAACAGTTGTTGGTGGTAGGTGCTTGTGGCAAATGAGCTTCATACCACAGGGACACCTTATTCAACTAGCAGGCAGGCCTTTTTTGAATCCTTCCATTTTTGTACATGCAGAGTTCGGTATCTGCATTCCTGAGAGCACATTTTTATGCATACGGGGCAGGACCCCCTAGTGTGCAAAAAGGTACTGCTGGAATTTAACCAATTAAAACTCTGCAGCTTCTCCCTGCTTCCCCAGCTAGTTCCACCCTACCTGTTGGGACTTTGGCTTGAAGGGTACCTGGAACCAAGTGGAAAGAATTCCAAGCACAGGTGACAGGTGCACCCCTTTGTGTCCTATTGGTGAGCCAGTCTGGCCAGTCAACCATTAACAGTGCCCTTTCAGATATACGTATTGGATTACTGAGTCTGCCATAGAGGATTGACTTGGCTCTGAACTTCCATCATTAGGCATGTCACTGTGGAAATACTTTGACTTGCTTACTTCTCTCCCTCCCCCTCCCAAAGTAAATAGTCACTAGCTGGTCATTGGACAATTGACACGCACAGGTTTGAGCTCTCACTAGGAGGACGGGCAGGTTACCTGGAGCTTCTCACAAGCTGCACAACTGACCATAAATGTGTGCATATCCAGCATCCTCCTGACTACAGCATGGTTGCATCTATCATATCTCATTGAACAGTTCCACCAGTTGGAGATGTGGAACTTCAGTAGCAGCTGCTTGCCTTTCTGTAATCCAGTTATGATGGGTACCAAGCCCTGGCTATATGAGTAGGTGCTCTTATACCAAGCCTGCAAATAAGTCCTTCGAGCAGCAGTCAACTGAAGACTCAGTTATGCAATGGACATTTGCTTTCATTGTGGTGAAGGTTCTACACAGGGCAGCTTGAATTGTGCCAGTCACCTTGAGTTTCTAGCCATCAAAGTACCAGGCTTACTCATCAACAACTGCTTGATCCATGCCCTTATGTGAGTGCTTTGACAAAGAAGTGTGCCCGCCATAAGGTTTGCTCTACCTCCATAATACTTAGTGACAAGTCGGTGTAGTTCTGGAGGCTTTCCATCTTCCCTGCAGCCACTTTGCCTTTTTTTTGCAATTATACTTCACAGCTTGTTCCTGGATCTCGCACTTAGCCAGGAGGAAGCCCTTCTGTTCTGAACCATGAACTAGAACTATTTGGATGTATGTTTTGTATGCCATTAACTGAACTTGCATTGGGGCTTTGCTATCACTAAAGAAATATAAGAAAGGCCAAGTGCCCTTTGCCCCTTCTCAGCATGATGCCAAAAGACTGTGTCCAGGCTGAAGCTGGCAACATTAGGTCCCCTAGATATTAAAAGCAGTGGTTGCTACACTAATCTGTGCAGTATTAATGACTTGTCAGTCTTGCTGGTTGGTTCTTGGTTTGAAGAGCTGGTCCATGCTTCCATACATTTCTTACTTCAATGCTCAGTGTATTTACAAAATTGTTTTTGCCCACTTGGTACGACACTAACAATGTGTGGTATTCCGGGGATTAAATGGTAAATGTGATCTTGTTTTCTTGCACTGCTAGTTCTTTTTACAGCAGCCCTTCTAATAAAATAGTGAGAATGAAAGAGCTCTGAGCTCATTTAAGTGGAGTTTACATCAGCAGTTTGTCATTTATTGCTATTCTATTGTTTTATTATTTTCTTACCATTTTTATTTTTGCATCCTCACTTTCTACAGTCTTACCAAGTATCCCTTTGAGTTTTCATAAGAATACAGTGTATTTTTTTAAACTATATGATCTAAAGTTTGAAATCAGACAGCAGTATGGCATTAAATTTCTGTAATCCTCTTAGATGGCGGTTGCCAGCTAGTCAGGAATTTGCAGTTTGCATTGAGCAAGACAGTCTTTCGCAGTTGGACTAGGAATGGAGTCACTTAATGTTTGCCGATGTTGGATTTCTGTATCAGAAGACAGTGCATTATTCAGCTTGCCTGCTGTGATTCACTAAGTGGCATTCCCTGCTATAGTGCAAAATGCTAAAGGAACGCAGTAGGCTTTCAGATATATCCTATTACTGACCTTTTGATAAAATCCTCATGACTAAATAAATCCAAAGACCATAAATCCATCTGGACTGTTAGTAAAACTTGATTCTTCACTTGTGAAAAGAGTGTCCAAAAGGAAAGCACGTTTGCTCTGCAGGGGAAGTCGTATTTTGTAAACTTGTGATTTATTAGGAAATGAACAGCCAGGTTTTCCCCAATGAGCCGTTCTGTGTTGGTTATAGGAAGTGCAGTGAGTGGCTAATCCGCTCCCCTGCAGTAACTTGTTTAACCTTGCTGTGTAGCAGGACTATAATAGTTTAAATTAAAGATGGCAAAAGTGAAGCCACACAGCTTGAAGCTGTGGTCTTCCAGCTATTTACCGTCTGTTTCCTCAGTAAAGGACACCTACAGTACAATAGAATATAAAATATATTAGTACTTCTACCTCTTCAAAATACTTTTGAAGCTAAACCCACATTGTTATCAGGCTGCATGTTTTGAAACATCAAAATATTTTTCTCTGATTTATCTTCTTACCTCATACTGTTGGAGTACTAGCAATCTATTCATAGGCTCATACCAATACAAATCTTAATCTAATTGTTATGAGAGATGCAACAGAGACCCAGTTGCTTTTCTGGGACAGTTGCTTAACTTACTGTACAGGGAATCACAGGTGCAAACCTATCTACCTCTTACCAATTTGTGGCTCTTACTACACTAAAGTGTAGTTGATGGTTAGCTGACCAAAACATAGTACTGACTTCATCCATGGCGATATGTTTGGTCAGACATTCAGCTGAGGAGCATAGGTTGGGGAGGGTGGCTGGACAGGAATTGGGGAATAAAACCACTGCCAAGAGACTCATATTCTGCACTTTCATTGTGTCCCAGGATGATCTGGAGGCATTTTAATATCAAACAGTCCTTGATTTGTTTGTACTGATTCACACAAATACAAAGAAAAGTTCTTAAATTTGCTCATTTTTTTCTCTGAATAATATAACTGAGAGCAGGCTGTGATGGCTATTGAGAACACATAAGATTAACAAGCCTGGTTGTCAAGTGAACTCAAGCCTCCTCGGTTATTTTATTGATTATTCTGTTAATATTGAGACTTGGCATTGCAGTTAGTGGTTATCGTTCTTGCATTATCTCCCTTTACCACTCCAGCTTCTGATAGTAGTTTGAGGTAACCACTCATTCTAATGACTCTTCACACCTATTTGCTGTCACTTTCTTTGACAGATGAGCTAATGGTGGTAGATTATTTACCTGCTTTTGCTCACAGGCTTGTTATCGTTATGAGAAGAAGCAAAGCCTAAGTGGGTCATTGACATCTTTGAGTATCTTGACTGCTAATAATTATTTGGAGATTAATGTTTGGAGGTCTGTGTGAGCTGTTAACACTTGGGGATCAGTCACATAAGTGCATGACTTTGCAGCAAGTTGGGCCCAATAACTACAAATTGGGCTTTTTTCTCAATTTACAATTGCTTTGATTTTAAAAAGCACACTATAATAGGGCAGATTTGTTTTATAATTCAGCCCTACATAGCTCCAAAGTGCAGGGGTAGGCTTTACTTCAAATAAGCTGAACTGAAGGCACTTTTACATGAGAAATGGTGTAGAGGGAAGGGTTCAGATTCCAGGGACATTGGGACCAGTTCTAGGGCAGGAGTGAGCAGGGACTTGGGGACTCTATCCTTGTGGGGAGGTTAACTGGAGCTGTGGGGGAAGGGTTCCAACCAATATGATGGGGGGAAGGCTAAAGCAAGAAAGTAAAGCAGGTGGCTTAGAAGGGAAAGTAAGCTTTAGTTATGTAGATAATACCAAAGTAGAAAGGTTGAAAAAGATTAAACAAGACAAAAGGGTAAAGAAATCAAGGTGTCAAAAGGCAAAATTTGTAAAAAACCGAAGGACTCTAAATTAAGATGTATATTAGCACGCAGAGTATAAGGAACAAAATTGGGGAACTGGAGTTATTGATTAGAATGGAAAATCATGATAATGTAGCAGTACTAAAACATGGCAGCAGCTGGGTCAGGATTAGCAATTAGAAAGCCTGGATATACAACTTTCGATAGGATAGGGAAAAAAGGAATGGGAGGAGTGATAACTGTGTTAATTAGAGAAAACTTTATACTTGAGTGCAAGAATTTAAATAGAGAAGTGATCTAAATAGAATGGATTGACTTTAAGAATAGCAAGGAATGGGTCACATGACCAGGAGTATCTTATAGACAGCTAAAATAGTGAAAAGGGATTTGAGGATGAACCTTGTAGACGAATTAGAGAGATGTTTAATAATCAAGTTATAATTTTTGGAGATTTTAATTGTTGAAAAATAGACTAGGTTATGGGAAATACCTGTGGTGAGAGAGGGTAGTTTTTTTTTAAGCAGTGTGTTCAGAACTGTTGTTTTTTAGTCAATATGTTGGAAGGAAGGAAGCACTACTTTACCTGGTTCTGGATAATGAGGTGGAGTAAGTAGATGATCTAAAGGTAAGGGAACCTTTGGAAAACAATATAATTTGGTTCAGCGTAAGAGTAGAAAAGGAAGAAAAGAAGTCAAGGACAAGATAAATTATAGTAACAAAGCAAATTATAAAGAGGTAAAATTAGACCGTGCTCAGATTAGTGGAAGATAAAATTGGTAAATAGAACTGTTGTTCAGCAAGGCAAAATATAAACTAGGAGATGGAAAGGGTGCAAATAAAATATATTTCTAGTAAGGGAAAAAGGAAATGTATTGAAGGATCCATGGATGAATAGAGACTATAGATCAAACGTGAAACTAAAAAAGAAGCACTTAAGTGCTTACAGGTCAGATAAGGGGCTGGAGGGAAGTGTACAATGTGTTTCCTGGGGGTCAGTATTAGGACCACTGCACTTTTTGATATATATTAATGACCTGGACTTGGGTATAGAGGGTATAATTTCAAAGTTTGCAGATGACATGAAACTTGGAAATGTGGTAAACAATGTGGAGGATAGTAAAAGACTTCAGGAGGACTTAGACTGGTGAAATGGGCAGACACATGGCAAATGAAATTCAACGCAGAGAAGTGTGAAGTGATACATTTTGGTAGGAAGAATGAGGAGATGCAATATAAATTAAGTGGCACAATTTTAAAGGGGGTGCATGAACAGCGATACCTGGGGGTGCGCATACACAAATCTTTGAAGGTGGCAGGACACGTTGAGAAGGCTGTTCAAAAAGCATATGGGATCCTGGGCTTTATTAATAGAGGCATAGAGTACACAAGCAAGGAAGTTATACTAAACTTTGATAAAACACTGGTTAGGCCTCAGCTCGTGTATGGTGTTCAATTCTGGGCACCACACTTTAGGAAGGATGTCTTGGCCATAGAGAGGGTGCAGAAGAGATTTACTAGAATGGTACCAGGGATGAGGGTCTTCATTGATGTGGAGGGATTGGAGAAGCCAGGGTTGTTCTCCTTAGAACAGAGAAGGTTAAGGGGCGATTTGATGGAGGTGTTCAAAATCACGAACGGTTTTGATAGAGTAAATAAGGAGAAAATGTTTCCAGCGGCAGAAGGATCAGAAACCAGATTTAAGGTGATCGACAAAAGAGCCAGAGACGACAAGAGGAAACATTTTTTTACACAGGACTTGTAACGATCTGGAATGCACTGTCTGAAAGGGTGGTGAAAGCAGATTCATTAATAACTTTCAAAGGGGAATTGGATAAATACTTGCAGGGAAATAATTTACAGGGCTATGGGGAAAGAGAAGGGGAATGGGACTAATTGGATAGCTCTTTCAAAGAGCTGGCACAGGCACGATGAGCCGAATGGCCTCCTCCTGTGCAGTACCTACTATGGTACTATGATGATGATAAAGAAATTCAGGAAAAGTATAAAAAGAAAAGTTACAAAGACTAAGAGTGTGAGAGAAAATTAGCAAAGGGCAATAAATAGGATTTCTATAGGCACTTTAGTAGTAAAGTGATAGTCAAGGCATGTTAAGCGAAGGAGACCAGCTTTTAGCGGAGACTGAGGGAATGGCAGAGATACTAAATAAGAACTTTAACCTCAGTTTTTACAGATCACATGATACTGAAATTGTAGAACTACCAGAGGTCAATGTAGAACAGTTAGTGGATGTTGTTATTCAAAGAGATATGATACTAAAGTTCCTCAAATCTAAGGTAGACAGATCACCGGAATTTGATGGCTAAGGATCCTGAGGGGAGTTAGGGAAAAAAAATAGAAGAGGATCTGATTATGATTTTCTAAAATTCTTTGGAAAGGAAAATTGTGCCAGAGTCCTGGAGGATGGAAAGTGTGACACCCCTCTTCAACAAAAGGGGACACAAATAAGACAGAAAATCATAGGCTGGTAAGTCTTTGATTGCTAGTATAATAGGGTATATAATATGGGATGAAATTACTAAGCACTTGGACAAACATAAGCTATTGAGGGCTGGTCAGCAGGGATATCTAAAAGGCAGGCCGTGCTTGACCAACCTTATAGAATCCTTTGAAGAAATAACAAAGATGATAGATAAAAGAAATGCAGCAGCTTTATGTGGAATTTTAAAAAAACATTTGATAAGGTACCACATAACAGACTTATAGCAAAGAAAATGGCACATAGAATTAAGGGGAATGTGGCCAAATAGATAGAAAGATGGCTGGAGGACAGAAAGTAAAAGAGGTAAAGGAAGTTTCTCAGACTATAAGGATGTGGTAAGTGGTGTTCCACAGGAGTCCATGTTGGGGCCACTATCACTTCTTATATTCATAATTAAGGGAGTAATATCCAAATTTTGCTAATGACACTAAATTAGGAGTATGGCAAATTGTAACAGATATACAGATATTGAAAAAAACTTCAACAGGACATAGAAAGGGTAGCAGGATGGGCAGATATGTGGCAAAGCCAGTTGTATGTAAAGCAAGTGAAGTAATACATTTGGAACTTAGAATTGAAAAAAGAAATGGTAAGATATTAAACGGAGAAGAGGGACCTTGGTATATAAATACACAGGTCGTTAAAGGTGGCAACGAAGTAGATAAGGCCATTTTTTAAAAAAGCAAACAAAACCTTTGATTTTACATCCAGAAACATAGAGTACAAAAGCAATGAGATGATATTGAACTTGCATGATACTAGGCTCCAGTTGAAATATTGATTGCAGTTTTGGACAATCCATTATATGGGTTTTGGGGGAGGAATACAATTTTGCAAGGACATTCTTTAGCTGCACCTAAATTTCAAGCAAAGCCATGGGAGTTTTTGTACTAATAATTGTGCCAAATTTTCATTTGGGCACATAGATTATTAACTTAAAAATGTTTCATACTTGTCTCCTTTTAAACCTGTAGCCAGGATGAGGGCAGCAGGAAACTTTCATATTTTCTGCCACCTATAAACTGCTGGATGGAAAGTTTTGATCAGATAAATGGTATCTAATACTGTAGAATTTGCTTAATTAAAAATTGATCAGTGGCTAACTGGATTTATCAGCTTTTAAAAACTGATTGATAAAATTCAGTTTTAGGCAGTCCTAATATTTACTATGCTCAGACACACATTGTTATTGCAACCTCAGTATAATGAGTTTACCACATTTTGTTTGCTGTTGTAATGCATCAGCTCTGAGCTTTCCAACGCCATGCTGCGTATACACAGTCATTAACCATATCACTTTAGATTAGTGTAAATCAGAGCAAAAATGCATTTTATCTGATTTAGTTGTTTGGTTTATGAGAGACTTGTACTTTTCATTTTATCTTATTACATTCTTTCATTCTAAAGTGTTTTTTAAGACAAGTCCTTTATTAGCATTAATTCACATCCCTTTTAAATTGTCACAGTGGTTGAGATGACTACCATGGGCTTTTGTGATCTGGCTGGTCAGATTTATAGGTTTCCATTTTTAAAATGGCACTAACCAGTTTTGGTTGATCTGTTTTTGGCTTTATTGGGGTAAACACTAAAAATAATTAAATCTAGCCACTAGCCTATTCAACGTAAGTGTAAAATGGATTTTCAGCATTTTATACACTTACTGGAGCTTTATATTAAACGCATTTCATCATGGTACAAAAAAATAATAAAATGGTTGCTTTACTGACAGTTTAGAACTCTATCATGTCCACCAATTAGGCACTAGTACATGAATGAAATATCAGCTGATTAGCATCTGCAGTAACGTGAATGGAATGACAAAATATTTTTTGACCTGTGCACGGTGTGAATTGTAGTTACAAAGATTGTGTATAGGGGGAATATCCATTGAAAAAACACAAAAAATGGAATATTATTGCAGTCAGTAAAAGTACATACAAGTTAATAACAATTCTAGCTTATATCTCATAAAAGATACAAACCATGCAAATTTGCCCCACTTAACTTTAATAGAATCTCTGAGAAACATTGGCTTTAAAATTGTATTTAATGGGGAAGGAAAGAATAGGGGAATAATATTTTTTCAAAATACCGCCCCCCCTCCCCCCCCAAATTGTGTATTGAAAAATAGTAATGTGTCTTGGTGTTTTTTAAGGTCATTTATTATCCTCAACAGAGATCTGCTTTGATAGTGATTCTTACCTCCATGCAATTCCAGTGATGTCACTGGCTGGGAGGAAAGCTATGCATTCTAGAGTAGCTCCATTGATAGCGGTCGGGACAGCAACTTGGGCTGTGACTTTGGACTGGCATGGAAGCCAGTCGGAAGCCACTTGATCCTATGGAAACTTGTTGCATGAAAAGGAGTTGCTACGCAGATGCCAGACTCTTGCACTCACTGAGGTTTAGAAAAATCAAAAGCTCAAGTCACCTTGAATTGTCAAGGCATATCCAACAGTTGGTTGCAGAACAGTGTTACAAAAGACTTGGCTGAGGGAATGGTACATGATGCAGAATGACCTCAAGGAGAGATTCTTTTTAATGGAGTAGGGAGAGATATGGAAATATAAAAGTTGAAGCCACCTGCCTTACAAAATATAAGTTCAGAGGCCATTTTTGTAAATTTCAAAGTAATATGATGTTGGTATTAGCTGTCCTTTTCACATGTTTAATTTTATGTATTTCTTCTTTTTCAGGGCGCCAAAAAGCTCTGTCCACAGTGCAACACCATCACATCCCCTGGAGATCTCAGACGTGTGTATTTGTGAAGGAGTGGGATGTGAAAAGAAAAGGCCACAGTTATCCTGAGGCCTAGTTAGTCACAATGCCTCACAACAGGAAGAGGACCATGAACAATTGTGGGGTGGCACCAAAAAAAGTGTACAAATATTCCATTTTTGTTTTTCTCTTAAGTGTGCGGAAGGAGAGAAGTAGCCCATCCAGGAGGAGAACTTTATAATGCTGTTCGTTGTATTAAAAAAAAAGGAACCCCATCCCCATCCGAGTTTTATCAGATGATTGATGCCCAGAACATACACACAAACTCCTCCATAAACCTGTTGACTGGAGCTACATTTACCGGAAGACATTCTGGGCTGTGCATTGTGAATGGACTTGTACTGTGTTCTATTGTGGTGTTATAGTGACAAAAAAACAAAAGATGAAGCACATGTAATATAAATTATGTATGTTTACACCATTGATTGTGTATAAATGGAATAGACTTATGAACAGTGCATACTAATAAGTCCTTAATCGTTTTGAGAGAAAAAAAGCAAAGTGAGACGCATTAAACCTACAGTATTTTTTACCCAGACTGCCAAAGATTTAAATGTCTTGAGCTGGTGGTTAAAAAAGAATCTGGTTTAATGAATAATTTGTGGTGTATATTTCTCATTCAGATTAAAGGAACAGCTTCAGTAATGGCTGTAATAATACCCATAACTTAAATACTAAAGGATGTAGACAAGTTGGCTTGTCTTAGTTGTAACAAATAGGCTACTTGTACTAGAAGCCTGACCCATTTAAAATATCAGGCAGCCGCAGCAGCAGTCCATTGAGGGAGAACCAGGCTGAACCCTATGTAGAGGCTATGGCCTAGTCCCTAAGGTGGAAGCTGTGTTAGTTGTGGACCAGCGTTGTGCTGTGTGTCTCAGTTGTACCAGAATACGTAACCAGTTATAATGTTTGTTATTCATGTGAAAAGTCCTGGAATATACTGAAGAATTTGAAGGTAGATTTTGAACGGGATGCAGAGATTCTGTGATTAACAGTTGCCTGTAACAGTTGGCAACCCTGCCCCCCCACAAAAATGGTAACTGAATTGGCTTCATCCACCATTCCTGAAAAAATTTCCAATGTTACCAATTGTTAAAAGTTTGTATAGCCCATCATTATCAGTCTCCCAGTTTTAGTGTTGTGTCTTGTTAATAAGGTGGTTGGACCTTAGTTCCTGATTCTCTTTCATATTACATTTATGCTACATTCTGGGACAGTCACTAAAGCGTGCAGCTTGCTGTAGCATGTAAAATGCTTGGCTCCCAAGGAACGCATTATAAAGGGAGTAGAATAATTAAAATTCCATTCTGTTCTTTACAAAAACACTTGTGGGCCATGACGCACACGTGGGTCTAAAAAGAAACAAAATATGATACAAATTTATTGTAGTAATTGACCATTGATGTAAAAAGAATCTCCTGTCCAAAGAAGGCTATATGGTGACCTTTAAACATAACAATCCTTTTGATGTTGGTTGGACATAGTTGCAATTCCTTACAACTTTATTTCCTTTTTTTTCTCTTTAATGGCCAGTTGCTGTTTTGATGTTTCCGGTCATCCCTTGAGCACTGGATTTTTAAAAACAAATGTTGCCAGAGGTCATGTAATATGGCTTTAATGGACAAAGCTTGAAATATCCATTAACGCACTGGCATTTGCTAATAAAAAGTTCAAAGTCCTTGCAGAATAAATTGTGGTTGTCTGTGCTAGTACAGAACCAAATGATTTAATTGTAAGGCATCTCTCAATTTGCTCTCTGTATGTTGCTTATTCTAGGGTATTGCTTTTAAAAATAGATTCATGTGGTTTATTCTCTTGCACAATTACAGCAGTGCAAATGGGTTCTGGACTATTACTCTGCTTGAAGTATTAACAGTAGCATCAGCCCACTTGGAGACCAAAGTAGGCCAAAAAGAAAGGCAAAAAAATGAAAATGTTGCCTCTTTGTTGATCTGGACATTGCATGATACAGATGCGCAAGAGTGTCCTTTTAACTTTGGGTGATGGTTTAGAGCAACCAAAATACGATGAAATTCTCCTCTCTCGATCGTTTAGATTTCTGAGTCAAATGAGTTGTAGTAGTCTTGAGCCAGAACCACCATGCAAACCTGCCCTTAAAATTGGTACTAACTTACAAGCTTCCACACAACCCATCTAACCCGCATTGACCAAATATCAAGGCCTGTGAGCTCAAATTTTTGAAGAAGAAATAAATACAATCTTTGCAATAGGCCTGTGATGTCATCTGCGCCGTAAAACATATAGATCATGTACTGAGTTATCATTGCATCCATGATACTGAGCCAAAATAGTGACATTTGGGGTAAAATTTTAATAAATGGGTTATTCATGCTGTGTAAAGGCATACTGTAGCAGCAGTAGTCCATGGTTAGCAGGGATTTACTAAGTTGGACAGTTGTTCATTTCCTGTGAATAAGTTGAACTCTAATGGCAATATTAATTGGGCAATACCATCAGATGTTAAATAGTATGCCACTTTCAGTTAGGTTCCTGGCATACGTTTGGCCCTTTAGCCTCATACTTTTGGTTTGTTTTGCCAAAATAGGAATGGTTCTTCACAATTTTCTTTCAGTCTATTTCATGAGGTACTATGAATGAAGGCATTTCTTGAGGGCAAACACATCACAATAGGAAATGGTGCTGTTCACTTCTCCGTTCAGGGAAAAGTCTGGTTCTTTTATTGTTTCTATGGCCTATAGAGTGCAGATTAAGTGGATGTCGTACTGACCAAATCGTGGCTGTGAACTTGGATATTTCTTTCTCAAGGAGATGCGGGAATTGGATGTTTGGAACCTGTTTTTTTTCACCTTTTATCTCTGCGCTCTGATTTCTTTGTAACTGTCTATGAGGAGATATGTGAAAGTGACAGTGCTACTCATCCTACTCCTCCATCCCTGCAATGAGGAAGCTCTTCCATTCTTTTCAGTGCCTACTCCTGCCAACCCAGCTGAATCAAGAACTTGCCATGTGAGGAAATTCGAACTACTCGAGTCCAGTTGTATTTTTTTATCCCCCTTTTAAAAAATTTGATAAGTAGTCCTTATGTAATTGCTTCGAAATGTAGCGTGTTTTGGCTTTTTCCATTTCATTGAGAGCAGATTATAGTTGACACCTGAAGTGATTGGCTTTAAATTTTTGTGCTATCCCAGTCCCAGAATGTGCATTGTGAGCGTCCATGAGATAATTCGATCAGCTAGTGTCCAGTGCATGCAAGATGTTTCTTGTATTCAATCCTCAGAAGCTATTCTGACTTTATGTACTACCCTGGTTGAATTATTTAATGTAGGCAAGGGGGTAAAAGTTGGATAATAGTGAATGCATTCTTCTCATACATACACTAACAAAAGTTACATAATTTTGTTTTTCCTTTATGTTGTTCCTTCCACATTTTTATTCTTTATTACAATTTAATGTTTTACTTCGCAAGTGTTTCTGACCATCTTTTAGAAATTTGCATTTGTTTTCTGTTATATATGGTGTCACTGCTAACAAAATCCCATTGAATCCTGTGCTATTTAGGTAGAGAGGTTTTGAAATTTCTTAAGACATTTATGTAAAGCATCCACTTCAAACCCCAGATGTAAATACAGAGCTGGAGGCTGCTGTGTACCAAGCATCTTTTCTAGCCAGATGGGATGAGATGGTGGTGTTTGTAGCATCCCTCTCATAATCTTTTTCACTGGTGGTCTGCAATCAGCATTCAGAAGACTTCATTCAAATGAACAAAGAAGAGGGATTTGACCGTATTAGTTCCTCATTAGCACCATATTTCTGAGGAAATGCTTAACTTCTCGATTAAGCTCTATTCAGTGCCAGACTTGTAATCAACCAACTGAAGCAAGTGATTTTAAGAGGCAGGCACCCCTTGGAGTTAAACTGATAAACCTGGTTGAGCGTTAAGTGCTCACTTACTCAGGGTATTGACCTACCTTGATCTGCACTCACAGCTGTTCCTTCTCTTCTCTCTACCCACACCACCCCCCCAACAAAAAAAAACTTCATTCAGATATCCATGTAGTTTAGGGGTTGTTTACAACTCTTTTGGACAAAGTGAAATAAACTCACTCCTATATGTGACGTTTGTGCCAGTTGCACAATAGCAGGCCTTTGAATCAAAATCCCGGCCTGTACAGATGCAGAATAGAAACAAATTCACATCACCACCCAGGCATTCCCTGTTGCCTGGATGCACATGATGTTTATCAAAGGCAGATTAATGTGGGCCAGTGTTTTGTATTACCCATCCTTTGCAGTTCCTCTGACAGTAAAACTGAAACTGGTGACATTGGTGTGTGAACATGGAACATTTTACTCCAAAGTTGACTTATATTATGAATTCTGTGTCCAGAATGAAAGTTGATATACAATGAAAAGATATTGGTGTTTATGGCAAAGGAATTTTAAACAAAATCTAGTATGCCATTCTCAGTTTGGATTGATTATTTTAATGGACCTATAGTTGTAGGGTATTTATGCTTCAATTTGCCCTTTTAAATCTTTAAATATATATATAAATTTTCCCATTAGAGCTGCTTTCTTTCTTGCAGCATCCTCAGCTTTGATGACAGTTGCCCTGTAGTATGGTTTACAGAAAGCCCACTTATTAAAGGCAAAAATGGATAGTGTTCTAATCATTTCTTCTCCACCCAAAAAAGTAACGTGCTGCCCAAAGTGAAGCAGGAGGAGAATTATTCAAACTAAATGAGTAGCGTCTCAAACATAGAAAATTTCTGACACAAAAGTAAAGAGCTACACTACACCTCCCCGCGCGCACCCCCCCCCCCCCCCCCCAAATTTTCTTCTGTTTCTTGGATCCTCCGTGCATCATTCTGTTACAGAAGGACAAGCCAGATATCCTTCAAGCCATAATTTGGCTTGCTATCCCAATTTTGCCTCTACCTAGAGAAGTTGCTCCTCTTTGTGCCCTGCCTTTCCCCTAAATTTTTTTTGGTGGGGGGGATGCTAGTTATAATAAGGGCCTCATATTTGAGGTTGTCTGTCCACCTTCATTCTGTGATGCACCAATGTGCTATATTACTTCCTTGCCTCAATAACAATGATTTTGGTTTGATTCATGTTTAATATTGGAATTTTGTTTAATTGAGCTAAGATTCTAATTATACCCAGAACATTGGCCAGCAGTGACTTCATACAGCTCACGATATAGCCACCCATAAAGTATGAAGATTCTGAAGACCTAACAATAAAAGTAAACTGTGGAATGAACAAAATAAAGCCAAAGATGTAACAAGTTAAAAGTGCATTTTTATAAGTGTGCTTCGTCCCCACCCCTCCCTCTTCCCCCCCCCCCCCCCCCCCCCACAAAACTGAACATTTAAACAGCAGGACTGCATTGTGGGTAAGAAAAGGATACTAAGGTTGAGTGATTTAACCACCTTCTGTCTGGTTTGCAATGTAAAGTTGATGCATTCTGTGCTTGACGTTGGCATAGACCGAAAGCCTTTTATTGTAGAATTTGCGCTTTGTGTCTCCGTGTGAAGCCTGTACCTTAAAGTATTGGATTTCTGAGTCTTGCTGTTGAAATACTTGTAAAGAAAATAATAAATTTTTTGTAACTCACCATATATAAAAGAGTAATGAGATATTCTTTGCATGATGTAAACTGCAGTACAAAACATTGACTCTGGTGTTTGCTAATTAGCAGAAAGATGTGAATAGTATTTGAGTCTATTTGTCATTAATAGGTAGTGTAAAATTGGAGACTGAACACTGCAATGTACTAACATATTGCCCTTTCACTTCTGAAACCTGGGTTGAAATCTACTCCAGAAAGCAAGAATAAAGGTCTCAAGTATTTAGGCTCTTTGCATTCAGTTTACAGTGGTTATCACAGTGTAAAGTGTCCCCATATAGGCTACTCAACTTATTCAGAGAGGTGTATCCTGCAGTCAGGTTTGAGAATTTTAGATAATTGACAGCTGAGTCAAGTTTTACAGTTCTGCAACAACAACTTGTATTTATATAGCACCTTTAACGTAGTAAAATGTCTCAAGGTGCTTCACAGGAGCGTAATCAGACAAAAATTGACACCGAGCCAAAGAAGGACACGTTAGGACAGGTGACCACTAGCTTGGTCAAAGAGGTAGGTTTTAAGGAGTGTCTTACAGGAGGAGAGAGAGGCAGAGAGGGTTAGGGAGGGAATTCCAGAGCTTAGGGCCTAGACAGCTGAAGACATGGCAGTCAATGGTGGGGTGAAAGGGATGCATAAGAGGCCAGAATTGAAGGAATGCAGAGTTCTAGGAAGGTTGTAAGGCTGAAGGAGGTTACAGAGATAGGGAGGGGCAAGGCCATGGAGGGATTTGAACACAAGGATGATAATTTTAAATTTGAGGCGTTGGTGGACCGGGAGCCAATGTAGGTCAGTAAGCACAGGGGTGATATCAGGAATAATGAATGGTGAGACACTCGTATTGGCTTCACTCCTACATATGATGTCACTGATGCACAGCTGTCTAGGCCCTAAGCTCTGGAATTCCCTCCCTAAACCTCTTTGCCTCTCTCTCCTCCTTTAAGACACTCCTTAAAACCTACCTCTTTGACCAAGCTAGTGGTCACCTGTCCTAACGTGTCCTTTGGCTCGGTGTCAATTTTTGTCTGATTACGCTCCTGTGAAGCGCCTTGAGACATTTTACTACGTTAAAGGTGCTATATAAATACAACTTGGTGCGAGTTAGTCCTGCAGTGTTATGGTAGAGACGAGATTTTGAGGTGGGAAGGCACAAAGCTGCTTCACAAGGAATAATAGTGCAATTTATGATGATCAGGAATAATGAATGATGAGACACTGACTCGTATTGGCTCCACTCCTACATATGATGTCACTGATGCACAGTTTTGGAAAGCCGAGTTGACACTAGCACTTTGTCATTTTTACACTTGAATTTTTTTTCTCGGTTCCCTTCTCATCACAGTGTGGTCGTGCCCCTGGAAAGATACAATACCAAGCCAATCTCCTTTTCTGGAAAGGGGGCAGCTGTTGATGACTGCATGTCCTCTTTGATCAATTGTATATACAGTTGCATGTTCTGACTGCCTGCCTAGACTTCTACTTAACGATCATGCAGCTTGGACTCCAGCATAGTCCTTACTAAGAACTGGAGAAAATAAAATCACATTTGGCACAAAATGTGAAACTACTTTTTTTGGGGATGATACTTTTGGTCTGACTAAGATACTTTTTTTTAAATCTTCACATCAGGAAGAGATAACTAGTTCATTATCCCTCACTTAATGTAGAGCTCAACCCAAACTGTAATGATAGAAAATCCCAGGGTTCTATCCTTTTAACATGTTTTATGTGGTGTATGTTAACATTTTATCAATTGTAAAAACTGGCATTATTGTACATTAAATGCAGGAAACCCTTCTCTATCATCAATGAGGATGCACGGTTCCCCTATTGCCTTGCCTTTTATCACAACCTTCCCTCATGCAATTTTTGTATATTGTTTGAAGAACATAAAATGTAAGTAATCACGGCTTCTCCCTAATAAGAACATAAGAAATAGGAGCAGGAGTAGGCAATACAGCCCCTCAGGCCTGCTCCGCCATTCAATAAAATCATAGCTGATCTTCTACCTCAACTATACTTTCCCGCCCTATCCCCATATCCCTTGATTCCCTTAGTGTCCAAAAATCTATCGATCTCAGTCTTGATCAGATATCATCCAACTCAAAATAATGGAAATGCAGTCAGCAAGCAAGTCGTTAAAGATGTTTAAAAGTGCAAAGGATTGGTTGGAAGACAGGCTTCCGTGTTGCAATAATTCCTCTAAGGAAAAAAATAAATTTTGCCTTTTTGTTGCTGAAACTAAACCAAAGCTAATTAAATTGACAGCTGAAGACTGCACTGAGTCCATTCAATACTTTTCACCAGAATATGGGACTGGTTCAGAAACAATTACTCAAGGCTGATCCTCTACCATCCTGAAATGGCACATTTCTGGCCTGCTACCTCTATGTTTAGTGCATACCCTTTCTGGGACTATAGTTTTAACACTTGTCCTCGTTACTGATATGGGTATGTCATCTTGAACCAGGCATTTGACCCAAATTAGGTCATTAATGCCTTGTCTCCCAGTTCATCCACACTATCAGTGTCTTAATTTTGGACCAGCACAGCTGGAATGGCAGCATGGACTGTAGTACATACCTCTAGTACCTTATGCCTTACATGTTACAAAGGTTTATGAGCCTATTCTACATAGCCTTTGGTACAGTAAGTCTGAGTCTATCAACCCTATTAATGGGTTTCCTTCTCAATGGGCTTAAATTACTATGTCTTGCACTTTTAAAAGATTTTGCTCAACCTTAGTTGTCCTGAGAAGGTGGTGGTGGACTTTCCAGAACTGCTGCAATCCTTATGCTGATGATGCTCCCATGATGGCATCAGATTAAGATTTCCAGGATTTTGACTGAGCAGATGGTGTGTGATTTGGAGGGGAACTTGAAGGTCAGAATGTTCCCATGAGGTTGTTGCTTTTGTCCTCAGTGGTAGAGGTGTGGGACTGGGAGGTGCTGTCAATGTAAGCTTGGTGAATTCTCCACTGACTCCTGTAGGTTGTACATACTACAGCCACAGTGCACAGTCGTGGAGAGGGTGGATATTTAGTTCAGTGGCAGGGACATCGATCAAGCATACTGCTTTATGCTAGATGTTGTATTGTAGCGGCACTTGACTTGCACCATGTAGATGGCGGAGAGGCTTTGAAGGGTCAGGAGCACCGTTCCCTGTAAGCTGCATGCATACGCGACCGCGCAGCAGTCCGTTGTGTGCTGCGCACTTCGGCACTCGGTCTGCGCACCAAACCTGGGCCAGGACTCCCAAAGTGGGGGTCGCGGCTGCGTTGAGTGTTTGTTGCAGTTTTAATAACACCAAGCGCTGGGATTTTAGTTTATTTCATTATCCTTGGTCCAAACGCATTCTCCCTGCTTCCAATCTCTTTGCTGTCAGACTGGAGATTAAGATAGTCAATGGCGGCTGCACCACCCAGCATGCAGCGTAGTACAGAATGTGCCCTATCTGAATCAGTGAAGCTCAGCACGCAGGCGCAGGAGAGGCTCATTGTTGGGCAGCATGCACGGACAATGGAGGCTGCAGGAGGAAGTGCGGCCGCTGCAGGTAAGAGGATTGGATGGAGTAGGTTAATAAACCCCGGGGGGACCAAGCCCAGGATTTATAAACACCGAGTGCAGCCCCAGGCCCAAATATAAAAGTGAACATTATCCTCCCCTCACTACCCACCGGTTTCCGGTTTTTCCCCTTTCGCTCCAGCCTAACTCACAATGAAGGGCCCGCAGCCCTAAGCATGCGCCAAACTCCGGGACTGACAGGAGGTGCTGGGAATTCTCAGCCAATCAGGCAGCGTCTGTAAATGAAGGCGAAATGGTGATGGGTCAGGGAACATCTGTAAATGAAGGAGAATGGCGATAGGTCAGGGAGCGACTGTAAATGAAGGCGAAATGGTGACGGGTCAGGGAGCCTCTGTAAATGAAGGAGGATGGTGACTTGTCAGGGAGCGTCTGTAAATGAAGGAGAAATGGTGACAGGTCAGGGAGCCTCTGTAAATGAAGGAGAATGGCGATAGGTCAGGGAGCGTCTGTGAATGAAGGAGAAATGGGGACAGGTCAGGGAGCCTCTGTAAATGAAGGAGAATGGTGACTCGTCAGGGAGCGTCTGTAAATGAAGGAGAAATGGTGACGAGTCAGAGACCGGTCTCCAAATAGTATACCGTCCGATGGATGGATATATATATTGGACAAATAGTGTAAATGTATATATATAATATATTAAAGAAATAGCGTAACAGTATGTATATAGAAGAAATAGTGTAAAAGTTTATATATATTATGTAAAAATATATACTAATTTGATGTGTAAAAGTTTATATATATTTATTTATATATATTGGACAAATAGTGTAAAAGTTTATATAATATATATATACACATTTCCATCCCTTCGTGATATTACTGATTTGAGTTTCCAATCAGAAAACTTCAGCGCACGAGGATTCAGTAAAGATTCAGTGAGGAGATGCGTTCAATTAAATGGAAGCTTTTCACCTCCAGTGCGAATTGTGGAGAACTGTTACTTTAGTCTAAAGATATTTAAGGCATTGGTAGCAAATAACATTGGAGGGAGTCTATGATTAGTGCAATTAACAGTTTTTGTCACCATCCTATTCGACGTTAGCTTCTGAAGTAAACTACAAATGAACCCAAATTACCTGGCATAGTGTAATAATCGTTCATCAATTTCCATATTTCATATTTACAAATTAAATAATTCTGACACGGATCTTGTGTAATACTTTTATTAAAGATCTTTCTGCAATTGTGCTAAAATATACTTTCCAATCACATTGGTACATTGTAATCAAAACAATGAAGTTGATTTAAATTGTTTTATACAACTGCTATCCAAAAGCCCTCAGTTGCCCCAAGGATTGTCTCTTTTTATCTTTGTCCGTTGCCTCCCTCAGTTCAGATTCTTCATGACCAAACTGCTCCCTGCCTTACATAGAGGCAGCCAAAACTAATGAGACCTGCAAGATGTACAATTGTAATACAATAATTTTTTAAACCCCGCTGAGGATTCAATGAGGCAGGGGGAGCTTTAATTAAATTGTTCCCTATCCCCAAATTCACACTGACTGATTTGACAGCTGTTTTGTATTTCTGACTCAATTTAAAAATTCTGATTGCACATGATTCATTTCTGTTTGAATCAGAGTCATTAAGCTGATTCAATAAAAAGCTGATTGGAATCGTTCCCATCAGATAATTTTTAATAAAATATAACGAGACTGGTCTGCTCAATCCTAGTGCAACTTAAGAAACCCATTTCATAAATTATATAAATTTATCAGCCAAGATAACATTAAATTGTTACAATTATCCATTATTTTGTACATTTGTTCTGTTTGTTATATACCCTGAATAATGTTTTCTAAGAAGATGTTTCATTCAAAGTTGTGATTTTTTTTACGGTGGCGCACACAATCTTTATATTGGTGCACAAACCCAAATTCATTCCGCACATGGCCGAAAAAAATTAAAGGGAACATTGGTCAGGAAGTGAGCCACTTGTTGCAAAGTATCTAGTCTATGCCTTGCACTTGTAGCCACGGTGTTGATTTAGCTGACCCACTTCAGCTTGTACTCAATCATGACCCCCAGAATGTTGATGATGGGAGACTTGGCAATGGTGGTGCTGTTGAAAGTCAGGGGGAGTCTTAATTTGTTGATGGTCATTGCCTGGCACCTATGTCATACAAACGCCACTTATCAACCCAAGCCCGGAGGTTGTCCTGGTCCTGCCGAAGGCTAGTCTGCTTCATTCTCAGAAGAGTTGAGAATGCAGCTGTAGAATCATTAGCAAACATTCCAACTCCTGACCCAATGAGATTGGAAAGTCATTGATGAAACAGCTGAAAATGGTTGAGCCTCTCAGCGAGAAAAGTACAACAAATATAATTATCCTAGCCTCTACCATACAGGGACATCGATGCCTCAGCCCCTCAAGGTTGTTATCAATGTTTTGATTGGAGAGACCATGTCAAGGGTTAATTTTCTTCAAATGCGAAACATCCAAAATTAGGAGTCATTGAAGGCAATCAATCCAAGGCATTGCATTACTAAATGTATCATCTACAAAGTGCGAGGGAATTGACTTCAAAACCCCAAATAAAATTTGAAAGTTGGAAGCAAGATGGTTATTGCTTCCACCATAGTACAAGCAATTGGTCCCAAGATTTGGCTTGTATCCTGTAGCCTAAAGTATATCAGGTCTGAAACAGAACGTCTCTGCACTTGAAATTGACAGGCAAAAGCTGCCAATGCAAAATGTTGATCTTCAGCTTTGCGTCTCTACCAAGAGTCATCGTCAATTAAGGAAAACACAATGGGGCAAATTACCTTCTTTTGTTCAATGCTTTCTTATGTTCTTAAAATTTTAACGACAATTTCTAAATATCTCAAGCCCAAACAACAGCTATTAACTTTTACTTACAGTGGCCCATCCTTAGCCATTTTAAAAAATGATTCAGAAACTTAGTTGAATGGTAAAGGCCCACAGTGAAGGACAGCAGCAAGATTGAAAACGGTAAGAGAGAAGATGAGGCAAAGTAGGAAATGTTGATTAGTTGATACCAAGTTTGGGCTTTAACAACATGTAGGTTGTGAGTGGTAAAGAGTTCCACACATGGTTTTGGCAAAGAATGATTTGAGAATAGTGAGGTCATGAATGTTGATTGATGAAGAAGGACTAAGGATGGGCCATCAAAGGTGAAAGTTGGTAGCTGTTGGTTGCACTTTAGAGACATTTAGAGGCTGTGGGGTAAATTTTTGTCTCCAGTGCCTGGCAGTAATCTGGTGCAGCAGATCACCCGTCCTTTGTAGTACCTGTCTGATTTTTATTAAATTGATTCAATGAAATGCAAATTGGGCAAATGGTCCACTCTGCCAGATTACCACCTAGGTGGTGAAAATGAAAATTTACCTCTGTGTTTTTGAAGAATGGAAGATAATTTTCATTGTCCCAAATGAAGGCTCTGGAGAAGATCAAGATGTTAGCTACTGCCATTGGCATCATTGGGTATTTGAGACGTGCACCCTTACATTAATAACTGGCTAATTTAGGTTCACTTTTCAGAGTTAACCCATGCAGTGATTCCTCACATTGTTCAAAGATTTACTCACTTAAGAGCTCTGTCAATCAGAAGGCATAACTGCAGCCTCTGCAATAAAAGCACAGTGATCAGAATTAGAGTTGAATCAGGAACTAGGGAAAGTTGTCCTGCAAATTGAATGAATCCACAGTCTTGTTCTCTTGTCTTCAGAATGAGCAGCAGAATGATGAAAAATCTTTGGGACAATTGAAGGATTATTCATGTGACTCCCTTGAGGTGAATTTGCTGGTACAGAATGATTCCTGAAATCCTTGAATCTAGCTCAGAGTGCATGTCATGATAGGAGAGCCTTACAATCTCCTCTATCTATGCTCCTCATTATTGATGCCTTTATCTTGGGATGGGATGTGCAACTGGCTGGTAATACAGTTTGTTTTAGCTTTTGATGGGGCGATTCAATTCTTGCTAGAAAGACAATCCTGTGGTAACCAGATGTAGCAACAAACAGGGAGTCATGAGGTCAGGAATCTTTTGCAAACAAGGTGCCAGAAAAGAAAGTATGAGGTCACCTTTGCCACCAGGCATTTAGCAAACACACGGAATTTAGCAATAATTGGCAGTCTCGCTCAGAGAAAATAAGGGCTGGTTGGTGTGCTAAATTATAATGTCAAACAGTTGCATTGGAGAATCCTCTTGTGAGATTGTGGTTTGGGTGTGTTATTGGTGCAGAGGGACCTTTACTCTACAGCAACCTAGGTGTGCTTGATGCTAACACTAAATCAAAAAACTGAGACTTTTCCCCAAAATTCACCTCCAATTAAAAAATAAACAATGTTTATCCTTCCTCGGAATGCTAGAGCTCAAAGAGTTAATCAAACCAAACCAAACATTCTGAAACTGCTCTGAAATGGTCCACGACTTGTGTATTTGATAGTGCTGTCAGCTGCCAATTCATTCGTGATATGTGCATTAGCATGCAGTCATTTACGGACCACCTGTTTACTGAATGAATGGACTCAGCCAACTGTCCATTTCATTCTGCAAGAAATTTGAGCTAAGCACAAACACTGGCTATTCTGGTATTTAAAAAAAAATCACACACTAACTTCAGATTGCTCTTCCAGATTGCAGTTATACACTGGCTATTATTTATGGAAATAATGCTTCATTATCTTTTTAATCAACTAAAAATGCTCAATTTAAAACTCTTTTTTCTTTTGCAACAGATGTACATGTGATTTCAAGATTTATAAAGCTGTGAAGCTTTCATTTTACTGCTGGATGTTAATTAGTAAACACTTCTAGGTCAACACACTATGGATATCATGTAATGGTCCCTTTGTCACACTACAAAATTGCTTTCCAGCTTGGCTGTTTACCTGGCTTAACTGTGACCCACAGCTAAGTCACAGCAGGCTAGTAAAGCCAGTCTTTTTAATTCAAAATCAATATGAATTCAGTGATCCACATTATTTACATGCTGCCTTTTTGATTCCGATCACTTGAAAATTTGACATTTCCCACTAGCACTTACAATACAGATGGCATTACATATGGCTCAATCCCAGAATGCAGTTCAAAAACGTAGCTGCTTTGCTGTGGGAATAGAAAAGAAGACAAAGGGGAAAAATAAGACTGACTTTTTGTATAGGCACAAAGGGAAAGGAAGACAAGGCTTTCTTGCCACCTGTTGGTAATAGAAGTCATAGCACACACAATACAGCAACCCAGAGCCATTTAATGTAAGAATTGAGAGTTGTAATTTTGTAAGAGGAATGCTTTGGATGAAAGGTGATATTGCCAAGGTGGGGTACTTTTGAGTGTGTGATGTTTCTGGAATAGTCAGCTTCATAAATTCAGTCTATGGTATAGCATATTGTTCAGTATGATAACTTTCTATTGCTACGAACACTAAAAGTTGTCATTGTGCAGAACTTTCTTTACAAACCTGGAAATGTCAGACAACAATTTACATTCTCAATACAGTCACAAGACCATTTAACATTTCTTGCAGTCTGTCATGCAGTATTGAGCATATAGGAAGAATCCCAATCATGATACCTGAATTTGGATTCTTTTCATCACTAACTTTCTAAACTACAATTAAAGTTTATGAAGCACTGTACCTCATCTAAAAAAAGTTTAAAGCCACACATGAAACCTCTAAAGTTATAGTTACCTCAACTGGCCACATGTATTGTTTTGAGATAACTGGCAAACAATCTTGACACCTTTGCTGTTGAACGTGGAGTTGTGTGAAAATAGCCCAGCTGATTTACGATGATGACCTTCGCTCCCTTCCTTTTAAGAAGCATCTCGACATCTGCTTGCTGTTTTCCCTTTGGCAGTACTACTGAGGCCATGAACTTGCCAAGTGGAAAGTTACAGGCGCGAACCCTATATTCCTACGCTGCATGAAACTGAATTTTACAGGAAAATGCTACGATGGCCACCTTTGAATTTAAGCAGTATTTCTTCTACAGAATCACCACGTTCTCTACATATTTTGATAGTGAATACAACAACAACTTGCATTTACATGTCACCTTTAATGCAGAAGAATGTCCCAAAGTGCTTTACTGTAATGGGAGGATTTGGTGGAGACTGAGACTGAGGCACAGCAGAATTTACCGTGGTCGCGCAAGATTTCATGGTGAATGACTAAGCCAAGTGCGCTCAAGTTTTGGCTTTTCGAATTAAGAAAACAATGTACCAGGGAAATGACAGGAAGTGCAAGATGGCCAGTGATGTTTTGCGAACAAGATCAAAAGCAGAAGCAAAGGAGCAGTTGGACAGGTTAATAGCAGCAGAGGTGTTATGATGGGTGAAGAGCCAGAGGAGAGTGAGTTTGAAACTGAATCTGTTAGGGAGCTGGATGAACGTTTTTCCCAGGGTTGGACGGTGAGGGCAGTGAGATTGGAGGGAGGTGGGGTAGTAAGGGAGATGAGGTTGTCTGAAGTAACCTTAATGATGATCGAGACCGTGATAGTGGAGAAGTGGCAGGGGTAGCAGTGTGTGTGGGAGATTTTATCTGAAGGGTGTGTTGAGTGAGGACAGGAGGGCTGAGGCTATTCCAATACAGGAGGTGTGTGAGCAGGGCCCTGAATGAGCCAGGCTCTTATTTACCTAACTTCCCTCGCTATATCATTCTACTCTTATGATACTATAAATGTGACAAAAAGTTAAGTACAAAAATTTGCCTCTTTACTTTTTGAAACCCCAGCCATATTAAAAGAGCACTGCAAGCACTTCAGGAAGTGTTTAGGCAGACTCAGTTCCTGGAAACCCAATTTCACAGCTGCTGTAAAGGTTTGTGCTTCAGCAGTTGGTGTGTCTGCTGCTGCCGGACCCTATCATAGGAGGCATGATGCTGTTAATTCTTTAAGTAAATGATAAATTATTTCATGAGGATAACAATCCCCCTTCAATATCTGCAGGAAGTTGCCTGTGGATAGATTTATACAAGAATCTCAGCAGACATAGGCCCCAGTCGTTGAACAGACTTTATTTTTGTCTTCCAACCACCAAAGAGAGATATTTGCTCATTGGATATTTAATTAAGTGGAATCGATTGTGCAATTACACAGTTAATAAACTGTGAGGATTTTGATTGAAAGTACAAATGAACATTTGGATAAAAATGTCCTCTTCTTAGTCACACACTGGGGAAACATATTGACTTCCGTCATTCAGTAGTAACAGCTGTTTACAGGCACTAAACATCCTAACACGTCCTTTAATTTGATTTGTATCCCAAAGAGAGAGAAACGTCAGAGAAGGATGAATAATGTAGAATATAGGTTAGACAGGTATTTCAGAGTTTTGTTTGATTTACCTTTGGGGATCACGGTGAAACTTTGCAGAAGTTTACTTCAGGAGATTAAATGAAACATCTTAACATTTACAGACAATTCCTCACATAGAAGACATCTCAGAGTGCTTTACATAGAGATGGACACTGAACAGGACAGAAAAAGGGGAGAGGGAGAAACAGGGGTTGAGGGGGAAGTGAAAGAGGAGACTTATAAGGAAGTTTTTAAAAGCCAAGAGGGAGATGGTGAGGAGGAGGGCTTTCGGGTCGGAGATACAGAGGAGGGGAGGATAATGATTGAAGTACAGACACTGTTGGTGAAGTGCAGGGAGTAAGGATTGAGAAATAGACTGATGTCTGAGGAACAGAGAGTGCATGCAGGGATGTATGACTGGAGAACATCACAGTGACAGGGTAGGAAGAGGCCACTTAGGGATTTGAACAGAGGACAAGGATCTTATGGTTGATCTATTGGAGTAGAGGAATCCAGTGGAGCTTGGCAAAAATGGGTATTCAGGTGGAGTGGGACATGGACTATGATGTTCTGGACAAGTTGTAATTTCTAGAGGATGGCAGGCAAGGAGAGCACTCGAGAAGCCACTCGAGATGAAAGCGGTCTTTATGATGGATCAAACGTGGAGAAGGAAGCTCATTTCTGGGTCAAGCAGGATGCTGAGTGTTCAGTTTGCAGCCAGAGAGATTGATAGCATCCAGGGCAGCACCACAGAGATGCTATTAGGAGCCAAAGGTGGTGACTTTGGTTTTACCAACATTAAGCTGGAGGGAAGTTATGACTCGTCCAAAGCTCAATGCGCATCTCTGCTCCAGGTATGAAGTAGTCAAGGAGCTTTGAGAGGGTGCAACTTACGGGGGCAGTTTTAACATAATCTGTTCGTCAGGAAACTGACAGGATCGGGTGCAACGTTGGTTTTACACCCCGCCCAATTTTACTCTCCATTGAAGTCAAATGGGCTTTCCACCCGATCCCGTAGGTGTCCTGCCTGGCGAGTTAGGTTAAAATTACCCCCGTTGTGTCAGACGTCGAATCAGTATGAGTGTAATTCTATGTTCTGCAACTGTAGGAGTGTTGGAGGGCATGACTGAGGTAGAAGTTTAGAGATTTCTCGTGGTTATTCTCTTTGCAATATCATTTACACTCAGTATACATTGATTGTTAACAGGACAAAAAAAAATCAAGTGTGCATTTCATTTATCCCACAAGAAAGCCATGTACCAACTATAGCTTTACCTATTTAACAAATGTAATGAACAGAAGAATTTTTCACCCTCCGTGGGATATGGTTAGTTTGGAGACCAGGTTAATAAAAATTAATTGGAATTTCACACCATATCTTAATGTTATTTTGGAGGTAACAAAGCTTTATATTATTACTTTGATAATAGTCCTCTGGACAAGGTAACAATAGACTTGGGTCTTATCCAGAGAACTAGTGTCAAAGTAATAATGTAAAGCTTTGCAGAAGTCTCCATTCTGAATGTTTATGCCATTGATTATAAACACAGATAGATTGAATTTATTAAAAATCATGCTCTCTCATTTCTTTTTTTATTACAAATCTCCATCTGTCATTTTTTTTTTTAATTCCAAACTTGCATTTGCCATAAAAGTGCAGCTTGTTATTAATTCACTAAAGTCCTTAATTTCATTTTAGTGCAGACCCAGCCGTCAGTCTCAGTCTGCTAAAAGCACTCATGCTGGGGAATGTCTGTATTGGAACTCTAAATCATGGCTAAATGCTGTCTCAATAGAGCATTTTCCTTACACTCTGAAATACATTATATGTCAATGTTCTGTATTTGTGATATGAGTTAGTTATTCCTGTCACTGTTTCATCAGAACTTTACAATGCTGCAACATTGCATCTGATCAGTGTCTTATTACCCCTGCTGTCCTCACGGTGGAGGGTGTTATATTACTATTGATTATTGAGCTATGATATACACAAGGTGATGAATTTTCCTGTAATTCACTGTAAAAAATAACCTGTTAGTACCGGAGGTCCTACATTACAAATTCAATATGCCTTTCCAGGTCCCACATCACAGATTTAAAATTCCTTCAGGTCCTACTTCTCAGATTCAATATGCTTGCAGGTTTTATGTCACAAATCCAGCATTCCTTCAGAGTTTGCGTCATAAAATCAATAGACTATCAAGTCTTGCATCATACATGCCAATGGGATCATGCTACAACAATGGTAAGAAAATGAATTGAAAAGAAAATTCACTACAATGAACATATTATACATAAGAATGGATACCTCCCTGGAAGTTAAAACAATAATCTAGTCACTTCACTCTCACTGTTTTGTAACTCATCAAAAGTATTTCATTATTCCCTGCACAAAACATATAGGGTGCTGGATTTCCAGTTATCAAACTTTTTGTTTTCAATAACTTCACTGGCTCCGTGTCTGATTATTTTATTCTCTCGCCACCTACTTTAAGGAAAAGTAAGTTTCTTCCCCTACCTCTTCCCCCCTAAAAAAATTGATCAGGTGGTGCTATTAATGTCTCTTTAACCCTCAATCACTCCTCTCAACAAATATTCTTCCAGCTCCTTTTTAAAAGTGGTAAATGACTGTGAATCAGCTACCTTCTCTGTGAATCTGTTTCACATGTCCATGCTCCTTGCTTGAGGTTTGTGAATTTTGCCCCTTATTTGCATATGCTATGCGATAAATGCCTGTTCCAGGCGCGGACCCTGGACGTTTCTTCTGATGCCTTTCCCAATATGGTGGGTGTCGCACATCCAGCTCAGAATGTGCACGAGCACGCTGCCCACCACATTGGATGCTTTGGTACTCATTTTACACCTCATTGGATTTCTAGGCTGGCTTGTCCAGGCAGTATTGCACAGGAAGAAACTCTCAGTCATTGTGGCCTGCTAACATACATCTCCTAGTGACCAGCTCTACAATGGCATTTGCTAAGTTCTGGTAGCACATCTTCAGCCTCCTCTTATTGGCTGAAGATTGTGTGTGGTACAGGTTTAACAAGAGGAAGGAGAGAACATTTTTTTAAAATCACTAACACCTCCCCCAAAGAAAGATAACACTTCAGATTGAATCATGTAATGTGTACATTGTTTCTTATTTCCATTAATTGTTGATCAGTTGTTATTTGCTCTGTAATGACAATTCTTCCAGTGAGCCTTTTTTAATAGTCTAAGCATAATTATTTGCATTATAACTGTATGAATTTTTTCTTCACCAATTTTCTGGCCTCCCTCCTTTCCTGAAGGCTTTGACTCCTTGCTGAGCTAAGGTTCCGCAGGAAATGATCACTTGGTCTTGATAGTTAACGTTGACAGGCTATGCAATTGTGGGGCCATCACAGAAAGGTCTTCGACCTGAAACATTTTGTTTCTTTCTCCACAGATACTGCCTGACTTGCTAAGCTTCTCCAGCACTTTTTGTTTTAATTACAGTAAAGCCCAATCCTGTTCTCATCCAACATCCAAACACATATGCTTCCAGCAGGGGTAACTGGATAGCTATTTCTCTGATTTTCCTCTCCCCAATCTAGACAGGGGATTGAACCTGGGATCTTCCTGGTCTACGTGGGTGAACTACTGACTGAATGAACTAGCTCAACCACCAGGAGAGCCCACTTTTACAGTTGATTTACAGATAGCATTTGTTTTTCCTCATGCATATCTATGAAATGTTGGGCCATTCTCTTCATTAATGGGACTGTATAAATGTAAGTTATTGTTGGTGGTGCCTATAATATAAATTAATTAGTAAGCAAATATAAATTAATTAGTAAGAGAATCACTTTTTTGTACACTAGATTGTGATAAATTTGGAAAGATAGTGACTCAGAGAAAAGCTCCAGTTTATGTACAACTGAGGCAGCCTGTGAATTTTATTACCTAAATCCTGCAGATGGTGAAAGCTGAATTTCTCCACATCACAACAACAATATTTGACAAATGATTTTTTTTCTTATCCATTAAATTATTTTTACTCATTAAAAAATACTGCACACGTACAGTTATGGTACAGCGCTTTCTAAGGAAGGAGAATGAAACAGAAGATTGCAGATATACACATGTACACCAATAAAGAGCCTTGATGTGACACGACAAATTCAGCAACCAGGAAAACATAATTCCATTAGCAGGGTCATAGAGCCTGTAATTCTAATGCAGGGCTTTCACTATTGTTATGGATGCCCGCATAGTTCACTGTTATAACATTCCACAGTTCGATAAATCAAGAAAAAACTAGGTGGGCTGTGAAGAGAGAAAGAGAAATGCAGGAAAAGGAGAAGAAAAATGCACAAAAAGATGATGAAAAGTCGAGAGAGGAAAGAACAACATATTAGTGCTACTTGTCCATTGTCTGAGGTCCAAGTTATAGATGCAGCTTGCTGCTTTTAACCATATTTATATTTTTGGCATAGGTTAGCTTCTCACGTATATGGCTCATAAATGAAAAACTCGTGGCTAGGAATTGTCCAATGCTGATAACTGTGAATCATCTAGCCAGGAAAGTGAACAGGATTTAAGACGTACACCTGGCTAGATTTGCCCTCTAATTTTCCTTCCCTATTGAGAAGTCTCCTCTGAGTCTGGTAACCATGTAGGTGTTGTAGAACAGACGTACCCCAAATGTGCTTCTGGATCGCTCGTTCCCAAATAATGTTTTATTTTTCATTATCATTTGTTCTGGTAACATGATATGCTTAAATGTCTAGAACTGGGGAAAGCATTTATTAGCATCAGCAGATGGGGCAGCTAGGTGGTGGGTGTTTATTTATTAAGCTATTGCAGAAGCCTTTGGTAGGAAAAAAATCAAGCACAGGCAGAATGAGCAATTACCGTACCACACTATATCCGCAGAATGGAAGATATGGCTTTGCTAAGAAGGACATTTCTAGGTCTACAAGCACTGGCTAAAACGTCCAATAATAGTAACAGCACTTATCCTGCATGTTAATTTCTCATTGTATCATTCCTGCTTCACTTTCATACACCTTCTGTCAAGGTATAATGGCCGTCAGAAAGAAAATCTGGAGCTGAACCTCACAAGCCTAATGACATGAAGAGAGATTTAATGATGAATTGAAGATCTCATTGTTTTAGTAGGATTCTACTTGTGTGTATATTATGGGATGCTTGCATTTTTACATCACTCACTAAGATGCGAAACCACTCAAACCAGCTCCTACCCAACCATGTTAAAAGTACAAGGGGAATGTGTAAATGTTTTACAGCTTTGGCGATCCTATGGAATCCCAAGTGTGATATGAAAAACCCATTTAAAATTGACTGCTGTGTGATTTCCACATTTGTATGCCCTTTATCCTGTCTCCATGGCTTTGAAGAGGTCAAAGGGTTAAAGTCACATGAAGAGTGAGGGTGGTGTTCTGCTTTGTAAATCAAACACTAATGAAGTAGAAGCTACATTATTCTGCAATCTTCGCCGAGAATTTTTTTTGTGTGCATGCGTGTGTGGAGCCAAACTGGATCTATAAATTGCACATTAATGGGACATGTTTTAGTTCATTATCAGTGTCAGGTTACACCTAAGCCCAGGCTTCGAGTCTTTTTGCACCTGAGATGGTGTTAGAAGCAGGTACAAATCTATACAAATTGCCTTTAGAGGTCAGTGGCATTGCTGACAGGGGACTAGAAAGTGCCGGCGCCATTATTGCTAGTTTACAAACATTTGTAGACCAATCAATAGGAAAGTCTTTCTGCTCTGTGTAGTCTAATTCCCCCATTACATTTTCTGTCTGTTATAATGGTAATTTACACCTTGTGTGGGAATTTCTATTTTGTTTTTAAAGCATATGTCTGACTCCCCCTCCTCCAAACCCCTTCCATTATCCATAGTCTGGACCCTCCATTTACAAGCCCTACCATTAGGGCTTCTTCCTCTCCATGTAACAGTAGTACAATTGGAAACACTTTAAAGCTATGATCAGCCTTACTGTCCTACATCATGTCACTTACTATGAATATAGAATAAAATTACTTAATCACTATGATATATGTTACTTGTAGAATATACATTGCAAATAGATTTGTTCGAAAATTTCAAGGGATTCTTTGCAATAATTTATACAAAAATTTTCATTGGTGGGAGTTTAGTAATGATGTCATGCTTATTGGGAATTTTTTCAAAGTATTTATAATTTACTGATGTAATATAGTAATAATTTGACCATAGTACTCAAAAATACATGTGTCCTTGTTGGCTGAATGCTGCACTGAAAAAAAATGAGCCATGCTAAAGGACTCACTGATACAGTGGGCTACCATGCCATCTTTTTACCGCTGGGACCTTAGCTCAATTCCAGTTCAGGCTGATGAAAGTCTCTTCAACCTGAAGGCTGATGGCCTAGTGAAATGAGTGACACTCAGTCCACAATACAAATATCAGAAAATATGCACTGGAACATACAGAATAATTTGTACACTATATATTGTGTAGGGAATAACAGAAAGTGTATATTATACAGAGAAAAATGCAGATAATAGCTTAAATATAGAACAACAGTGGGTTAAGGGTGAATAACACGTCCTTATTTAGTCTGGTGCATGTTTCACTCATGCTTTATACAAATTTAAAAGCCAATTAGAGATCCTATACATGCCTAGAATATGTAATCCTGCAAATAAACCATTGGAAGAATAACACATCTATGTAATACCAAGCAACCATTGTTTTTGTCTCATTCCTCCACATTGCAGCCACATTTAGTGCTAATGTTCCATTTTGGTAAGGGTTAACATTTTTAAAATTCTCAAAGCATTTATAGAATCACAAAATGGTAGTAATTACAGCACAGAAGGAATCCAATGAGCCCATCATACCTGTGGTGGAGCTAGCTCTTCAACGAGAGCTATTGTGTGAGTGGGATTTAAAGCATAGAATTAGCTTTTAGTTACATTTGCACCTACTTTTGGTGGAGCTGCTCCATTTTACTAATTTGTTCTTTTTTTTCTTTCAAGTACTGATCACAGTTTGCATCCAAACAGCTGCCATCAGTGGTTTATAGTGAAGGTCAGTCTCTATAGATTAGAGAGCAGAGGAGCAACAATAAACAAAAGCACAAACACAGATTACTTACCTGTAATCCATTAATATCATAAGGGTAAATCTGCAAGTAAAAACTAAGGGAATGCGATTTTACATGAGGACAAGGAACTAAAGGTTGCAACTAAAGATTCTTGAAAGTGCTGGGGTCTGATTCCATGGAGACCAGGGTGCCCTCTGGTACTATTCTGCAGCTGTTCTTCACATGTGAGCCTACATAGTGAGTGCTGGCAGGTTACTAGACTTTGCCAGGCTTCACAGTCAAACCCAATCCTAACCTCACCCAAAATTCATGTACATGTAGGGGCTGATTTTCGGATGGCGGAGCGGATGCGTTGGGGGCGGGGGGGGCTCATAAAATGGCGGAAACCCGCTGACTTCCGGGTTCCCCAGTGACGCGTTCGGGTCCGCGCGCAGTTCCCGAATGCGGACTCCCAAATGCGGGACTCCCACCGGCAATTAAAGCCGGCGGGTTGCTGCTTTACATAGTTAGGTAGATAGTTGAGGTACTTGGGAGACTTCACTGAGTGGAGATCTTGGCAGGGGTGCAATTTTGAAGGATCCTCAGTGCGATTCCCGTGATGTGGGAAACACTCCCTGTTGTAGCAGATGTGTTTCAGCCAGCAGCCAGTGGGAGATGCAAAGGATTATTCGACAGGTGGGGGGAAACCCTCATTTATTGCAGCAGGGCACTCTGTCACTTCAGACAAAGTTTTGGCTGCAAGACCTTTGTCTTTCCACTCAAAATTCTTAATTTATATCCAAAAACTGCTGTGCAAACACATTTACCTACATTGCAGACCCCCTCAAACTCACACCGTCAGGATGGGGGCGCCATAGCTGCATTCATCACTTCATTCTAGGACGAGCAACATCACCAGCCTCGCCGTCCACCTCCGCCACGTGGAGCTCCACAACACAGTGCTGCGCCACAGGCAACTGCACAACAGCATGGAGGGCAACAACAGAGAGAGCGACATCGCAGGAGGCACTACCCTCGCCACAGGGTCTACAGACCGAGGCTCAGCTTCCTGGACCTCTCTGAGGAGCAGTGCATACGGAGGCTCAGTATCAGTCGCTGAGTCGTCGCGGACATCTGCAGCCTCCTTCATGCTGAGCTGCTCTCGGCTGGCCCAAGCAGCATCTCCTTACTTGTCGCTGTCAAAGTCACCACTGCCTTCAACTTCTTTGTCTCCGGATCGTTCCAGGGTGCGACCAGGAACATCACCGGGGTCTCTCAGTCGTCCGCACACAAGTGCATAAGGCAGGTCACCGACGGCTTGTTTCGCAGGGCCTCGCACTACATCAACTTCCCCATGGATGACCTCAGCCAGATGGAGAGGGCAGTGGGATTCCACCCTCTGGCTGGCTTCCCACGGGTGCAGGGTGTAATTGATTGAACCCATATAGCAATACGAGCACCTCCACATGAGCCAGGACTGTTCATCAACAGGAAGGGCTATCACTCCATCAACACTCAGCTCATCTGTGACCATCGCAAGAGGTTCCTTCACCTGTGCGCCAGATACCCTGGCAGCTGCCAAGATACCTTCATCCTCCAGGAGTCCAACATCCCACCCCTCTCCCAAGCACCGAACATCCGCAAGGGCTGGCTCCTCGGGAACAAGGGATACCCCCTGCACACGTGGCTCATAACACCTCTGAGGAACCCCACCACCGAGCAACAGCGTCGATATAACGGCAGCCACATCGCTACCAGGTCTACAATTGAGCATTCTATAGGGCTGCTCAAGATACGCTTCAGGTGCCTTGATCGTTCTGGGGGAGCGCTTCAGTACGCACCGGACAGAGTGGGATGCATTATAGTCGTCTGTTGGGCCCTGCACAACACGGCACAACAGAGAGGGGTACCACTGGAGGAGGCCCCATCCACATCTGCCTCCCACATTGAGGAGAAGGAGGAGGAGGAGGATGAGGAGAAAGAGAAGGCAGAGGAGGAGGACCAACCAATGGGCAGAACAGCGGCTCATCTGGCTGTTCGTGAGGCCAGGGAGTCACTGATAAGTGAACGGTTCTCCTAACATCAGACAGTGTGAAGAGTCCAGTCCTCACCACCTGGACAGAGCAGCGGCCACACCAGCACCCCGCCCACCCCCTGCACAAAATAGTCCTGCAACTACACATACACCCACTGTAGACTGATCCAGTGGGTGGCATCAAGTGTGGGTGTTCATGGTGAACCTCATGAAAAGACCTTGTTACACAAGCCAGTCAAGAATGGCCATGATGAGGCGACCAGTAATGGTGACAATAATAACATTTAACAAATTTAAATATAAATAAAAAACATGACAAACTGTCAAACACCCTTGTGCATCCCCTTTGTGCTCACAAAACCTTTGCCTTTCGCTTACGACTAGTCCTACATGGTGCATCCCCTGAGGCTGCAGCAGAGGTAGTTGCAGGTTGCTCTTGTTCATGCCATGACCGATTAGATTCTTTGGGCCTACACCCTCTGGGTTTCAGTGCCCGTGAGGGCCCCTCCAAAAACTGCTCCACCTGCACCTGTGCAGGGACAGACTCGACCACCTGGAGAGGAGGCAGCATTGCGGGTACTGGTTGAGACGTGGCAACAGGTGAGACGTGGGGGCGCTTTGAGTGGCGTCCCCACTTCCATGTCCCCTTTCGCCATCATCCATCAGGCCCACATCACTTCTACCACTCTGCTGGATGACAGTTTGGAGGACATGTGTGAAGCCTTGAAAGGCCAGTGCCAGAGCATCTGCCTGCTTGTTTAAGGCGGCAGAATGTAGTTCACCCTGAGTCCAAAGGGCCATTGTCAGGGCCTCAATGGACTCATTGGTGAACCGTGCTTGAAGCTCCATGGAGGCTAGTCTTCCCTCCACTGCAGACATTCCCGCACTTACCTGCGACACTATCTCAGAGATGCCCTCACGTCCCTGTGACAGTATCTCAGAGATTCCCTCCTGTACCTGTGCCACCATTCCACTCATGCAGGAGTTGGACTCCTCCATCCTCTGCGCGATTGTGGAGAGTGCGCGTAGTACCTCCAGCACCTCGTAAATGTGCTGCTACCCCTCAATCATTCTCCTTTTCATGGATGGCCCCCAGGGTTCAGGATCAATATCCAGCTGAGCAGAGCCTGGAGAAGAGTGCGCCCACCTATGCGGACTCTCCATAGTTGCCCCTGCCACCAGTGTCTGCTCGTGCTCACGTGTGTGGTGAGTCACCATGTGAGATCCCAATTAAGTGAGGACAGGGACTCACCGAGGTGTGTATATCTGTGCTGGTGAATGGCTCGCTCAGATGTGACGGTGTCCCCTCAGAGGCTGGCAGGTCCTCTGAGGAATCACCCTCCACCGTCACGGCGGTCGCTGAAGGCCCTGTAAGAGAACAGAAGGTAATATTAAGCATGATGACAAATGTTGAGGTGCTGAAGATGGCAGGGAATGTTAACACCAATTGCTATTGTGTGTGCTGAATGTTAAAGTTCTGTCACCAGCCGTTTGTCGGGTGGCAGTCTCGGCGTCCCCGACGGACAGGCACTCGAGGGTGCGGCTCAGTTCCGCGTCTGTCTGGACAACTAGATGTTGTGGCCCCCCTCCGGTCCTCGCCCTCTCCGTGCATTCTGGGCTCTCTTCTCCTATAAGGGGAGAAAGTAGAGAGGCGTGAGTGAGTGATGGTGAAGTGGCCAACCGATGAATGCATTGATTTGGGTGAGGCTGACCGTGAAAGAGATGCATCAGAGGGTGAGTGTGAGACAGAGCCATGACATTGTATGAGGATTGGGTTGAGTGGTAGTGGTGGGATGAATACTGGGGAGGTGAGGAAGTGGTAAGTAAGTGCAGGTAAGTTGAGGATGAGCTTTGAGTGGGTGTGAGGAGTGATGTGATAGAGTAGTGTTGGCAGTGCAGAATGAGTTTTGGGGTGGGGGCGGTGATGTTGAAGACGGAGTGTAGGAGAATGAATAAGTGTACTCACTTTGGCTGACCTAGTTAGGTCATTGAAGCGCTTCCTGCTCTGTATCCAGGTACGGGAGATGTTGATGTTGCTGCTGCTGGTGACCTCCTCTGCCACCTCGAGCCAGGCCTTCTTGGTGGCAGAGGCAGGCCACTTCCTCCCGTCCGCCGGGTAGAATATATCCCTCCTCCTCCTCACCCCATCCAGTAGGACCTGGAGTGAGGCATCAACAAATCTGGGAGCAGCCTTTCCCCTGGGCTGCTCCATTCTGTAATTTTGGGTGTTTGCTCCAGGAGCAGCATTGGAGGACTGCCCCTTTAAATAGGGCTCCTCCAGCTGATAGCCTGTGATGTGGGTGCGCAGTCCGCCCGCTGCCCAAGTTTACGACGGGAAACCCAGAAGCCACATTAAGTGGCTCCAATTTACCCGCGATCGCGTGGGGAATGGACGGATTTTACTGGGCGGGTTACCCACGCGCCCCGTCGTCCCCCCGCTGCCATCCCGCCTCCCTGGTAATATCGGGGCCGTAGTTTCTAGCAGGGGCAATGGTTCGTGAACAGGATTGCAAAATATGCCTGATTTTAACAATACTTAAGCCAAATGCACCATTAGAAACATCCCAACCAGGAGCACTCCTGTTGCCACCCCAGTTAAAATCAACTAAGGCAGAAGAGATCAAGGATCAAGGTTGGGCTTTCCTGATCAGTACGGCTCAGTATCATTAATCTGTTCTGTGTTTTCAGTGTTGTTTACAATGAATTATTGATTGATAACTAAACGGCTATGGTGTAAAGTTTTTCAAAATTAGCTGCTTCATTCGCAGCGGTGTTTATGAGCAGTACTTCAAGAAGGCGGCTCACCACCACCATCTCAAGGGCAATTAGGGATGGGCAATAAATGCTGGCCTTGCCAGCGATGCCCACATCCCATGAACAAATAAAAAAAAACTGAGCTATTGGGAGAGGCCACCTGAATATTTTGACTGGATTACAATCATGCGATTCCTTTCATGTTTCTGACTCATCCTTTGCTAAAGAGAACCATGCCTTGTGTTATTATCCATCTTTGTGCTTTTTTAAAAATTCATTCTCAGGATGTGGCGTCACTAGCATGGCCAGCATTTATTGCCCATCCATTGTTGCCCTGAGAAGGCAGTGGTGGGCATTCTCCTTGAACCGCTAGTAGTGGGATTTGATGCAGCTGAATGGTTCACTCGGCCAATTCAGAGGGTATTTAAGAGTCAATCACGTTCTTGTGGAGCTGGAGTCACATACAGGCCAGTCCGGGTAAGGATGGCAGGTTTCTTTCCCTATAGAACATTAGTAAGCCAGTTAGGATAGCCGTTGGATGTTGATAAAGTTGAGGTCTCAAAATGGGAAAATTCAGCAAGCCATTTGGACTTAATTTTTAAATTATTGTGATTTTTACAAATAAAAGGTTTGCTGAATTTTACCTTTTCAAAACCTAGGGCATATTAATATTCGCTGGATGTTACACACAAGCTGAATATTTTTGTGGCATTCTTTGGTAAAGAGAGACCTATCTATTTTATTTACCATCTGTCACTTTGGATATCACAGTTGAATCCTGATGAACAGATAACTAGTTTGCCAAGAAATGTTATATTTCAACCTAGATTAATTTAGGATTTCTAGCTGTGAATAAAACAGCTAATTAGAAGAACTTTGCATCGTAGCCTATTTAGTAATCAGTCAACAATTCGTTGTATACAAAACTGAAAACACAGAATAGGGTCGATGAAGCTTTGAATGTTACATGCATCATTATTGAACAGACCATCGAGATTCTGAAGTCCCACTTTTATTGCCCAGATAATTTTGGGGGAGTCCAACAAAAGTATCAAGAATTACAGTGGCATTCGGCAATGTAGTGTCATTTTTCAGTTAGGAAGAGATTGGACCTTGCACCTGCAGAAGATGAAGAGGAAGAAGGTGGAGCCCATCAATCCCCTGATCAAAGGGCATCTAGGAGAGAGAGGAGGTGGCACAGGACAATCCGTTGCTAGCAGCACATTAGATTTTGGCAGGAAATTATCAACAACTTTGTCCAGTAGAAAGGATGTAACCCTCCCCCCACCCCGCCACTGTCGCCACCCTGTCCCGAGCCCATAATGCCATTGAGGAGCTTTTGCAATGCTCATAAATAACAAGAACTCTAATCTGCTATCCATTTCCCATCCTTTCAGGAAAAGGACACTTATAATCCTTTGTCAACCAATAAAAAGAAAACTAAAGGCCTATATAAAAATGATCAACAAATACACCAATCGCCAAAGATCTCCACATTTACTGATTGTTGCTTCATTAAACCTTATTAACATTTCTTATCACCATGCCTACCCCTTGTGCCCAAAGCTCTTTTCACACAAGAACCTATTCTCTGACTCCTACATCCTGTGCCCTCAATGTCAGGAGGTTGTGAAGTTGGTAACTGGGGTCAGTGGAGCTTTTGTGGAGTGAAGTGGTCTTCGTCTCAGTGATGCTGATGTTCTTGCTGGTCCTGCCTCCATTGTCATGTTGCATTCAAAGCTTACTTGGCCCAGACTAGAAGTTCCCACCTGTGCTGATATTGGAAAGGGCTGGATTGATGTAGCCACTTTATTACTATCATGAGAAATAGCAACATTTGTGACCACTCCTTGCAGCCCAGTTGGGCTAATGGTCTCCATCAGTTATGAAAGTCCTGAGCTAGGGTGCTCTTGAGGAAATGTATGGAAGCAGTTGTGCCTGCCACTCCCGAAGCAAAGATTGCTCTTAGAAGATCCTCCTGACACCTTGTTGCTACAGAAATCTCCTGGAGTGTCATATTTACCAGGGTGTTCTGTACGTATTCTGTTGCAGATGCGGGTCGTGGATTCCTCCAAATTATCTGCTATCTGCAACACATGAGAGAAGATAATCTCCACTGGCTGCATATAAGGATTATGTACCTGAATCGTACTTCATTTGAAGACTGGGCCCCTGAGATCTTAATCACTGGGGTTGGTGATGTTTCTGGTGCATATTGACTGTCTCGTTCATTTTGTCATTCACGTGGACAAGAATGGTGTGGAGGTGAGTAATGCTTCCAGTACCATTTCAGGACGTGCATAGGTACTTGTGCCTTCACTTATCTTGGTCAACCTTGTGAGGTCATTAAATGTTTCTGGCACTGTATTGCTGTTTATGGGGTGGTTGAGGTGGCACACTGCCCGCACTATCTCCATCCATACTGCCTGCAACATCCTTTACAGTGTTTCCATTCCAATTAGTCTTGACCTCCTTGCCCTTATCTCTGCCAACACCTTGATGGGAATATCCAGGAATCTTGGGGCCTTGTCCACAGCAGACACCCCTAATGGTGGTCCGTCTTCTTCTCTCACTGTGCTCTTGCTCTGTCACTCCTTAACACTTGGATTGCCTCTGGCCCTTCAAACTGCAGAAGCTTTTCAACTGCTGTAGCTAAAGCAAATTTCCTTTCATCCCAGCAGCAAAGAACCATTCAGCTGTGGGATTCCCATCTTTTATCCACACTGCATATTAAATTAAGGGTCCCTCAGGAAAATACAGTTGAGTGCTGGCAAGAACATGTGGGCAGGCAAAGTCTTACTAAAAGTCTTTCTAAAATGTTGAGGAAAATCCAGGCCTCAATCTGCTGAACATTAAAAGTATATAAAAAGGAGCATTTTATACCTCCTTTAGACATATCTGTCCGAGGGTAAGGCTGATCTCTGTTGTCGTTGCTGAATAGCCAGAAGTGTCCAGAGACAGATATAGCAAGCCTTATGCTGACTCTTCCACTTTCTCTCCACATCCTAAATTGTGTTACTCAGTTTATCCACCTTCTGGTACTGAGGCTGGTGCTGAAAAAAACTGAATTAACCGATGTTATATTTAATTTAAATTTCCTACTGTAAAAATGTCAACTTTTTCATCTGATTTTTTATTAAAGCATTTGGTTAAGAAGCTTCACTGTTAAGTATTTTGGTCAGCATTATACTTATCATGGGCCATGGCTGGAGATGGCATATCCTCTGTGTCCTCTCACCTCTGGGACCTGGGTTTGAATTAAAATTAGTCTTAGTGAAGAAAGTTTCCTCTATCTGCTTAAGTCTTGTAGTGAAATAAGTTTGGTCCAAGAGGTGCAAAGCTGAGCCTGAATTATCAATCAGAGAAGCCACAAGCATGGCTAACACCGGAAATGGAAATATTACACTGGTCAATAGAGTACAGCGTTCAGAGGCAGTGATCAAAGCACATTGTTAGAACAGTGTCGAGGAGGCTTTGCTCCTCGTCTAACCAGTGCATTTGATTCTAGGTTGTCCTTCATAAAAGAAAGTTTACAATCCTGGACCATTTAAGATGAATTAATACAATCACATATACTGAAATTCCAAAATATACTTAATAGTTTTCAATAATCAATTTTAATTGCTTCAATGTGATAGAAAAATCTTGAATTTTTGCTAGAAAAGAGAAGAAAATTAACTATTGAATGTATTGAAAAAATGCTAATGTGTAATTGTTAGCCTTGTGGGGCTCATTTGTCAAAGCAAATGTAGTTGTTTAGTAATCCATATCCAATTAAGCAATAATGTACGAGTCGGTGTACATTAGGTCAGAGTGGGTCTTAGTTATTGAAATGAGTATGAGCCACCAGGCAGACACTTAATTAAAAGGAACTTTACTAAAAAAACGAGTAATGAAAAGTGTTTTAAGAGTTGTGTCAGTGACCTCAGTGTATGGCAACACAGAGAATTATGGGAATCCAACCATGTTTGCCACCTTCTCCAATTACTCCATTGTGTCAATCAATAAAGGACCTATACCTTTTTTTTTTGCAAATTTTATTTAAGTTTCTCCTTTCCTTATTTTACTTTTGCTTCTCTTCCACCTTGAGGCCTCGATGAATTATTCCCGGGACAAACTTCAGGATCTTACCAAAGGCTTTGTGGTAAAGCATCAATGCAATCCTTATTTAAGTGACTATCCTCCATTCACCACCTTCCTTCTTTGGAGAAATTGCCAAGTGGAAATCACGATGGGGGTTGGAGGAGGTGAGCATTACCACTTACCACTCAACTCAAGTTGTTTGACCAGAATAATATCTTGCATCACATATTAGACTTATAAAAGAAATAGATAAGCCCTGTATCATAATTCATAGGTTATTCAGTGAATAACTCTCATGTCATTTTTCCACTGTGCAGTTAAGTTCTGATATCGGAGTGATGCAATGGTTGGATGGAATTTATATTTCCCAGGCACCATTTTAATGTAACAATGGTGGAGGCTTATGAACTGGAAAATATTTTGACACAAAGAAGGTCAAATTTTAAACAAAATATAGAAATGACAGTGCGGCCCCTGCCTGCTTCTTTCAGGCGCCTCAGACACCTAAAGCAGCTGCACGGTTAAAATGGCGGCTGGCGGGAATCAAGCAATAATGGGGTGTTACGTCTCACAATGCAATTTTAACTCTTCATTCCTGCCTGATGGGGAGTGTTACTATCACCGCTACAATTTTCACAGAAAAATTAATAGTCACTGAATTAGATCCCAAAACACCATTAAATATCCCAGGATACCATGTAATAAAATCAGTATTTGACTTATTATTAGTCAGCATAAATTAGTAGCCCTGATAATATATTGTGTGTTACATGAGATAACACTCCTATTGTTATGAAGTAGTGTATCCTCCTGTGAGCGATGCCATGGGAGATCTGCTAGTAAAATATTAAAAATAAAGTCTTACAGCACATTTCCATCTATTGTATAATTTTTATAGTCTGTGGTCTTCAGCAATAAAGGAAAATTGTTTCTTTATTTCATCATCTAATATGGAACATGGTCATATAATCTGCTTGATGAACCTTAACTCACTGGCAGCTATGAGTTTGCTTGTTTTGTGCAATGTAAAGCCTGGATAAGGACTACGTTGCTTCTCCCTATCAGTACTGACATTAGCGCAGTGCTAGAAATTTCTATTCATCAACTCGTCAAGGAGTGAATTAACGATCAGCTATGGCAAGCTGAAAAACATAACCAGACCATTTCTCCCACTATCTCTGATCCTGCCCTGTCTCCCGCCTGTTTTCCCTGTCAATTTTATAATTGATTCCATTTTATGAGTTGTTTCTTTATGATGGGGCTCAAGATACATTTTTTTACAGTGAAATTTTCACTTAGGTAAAAAAGTTTCCTCGCTAGTGGTGTTACTTTAAAAGCCGAGTCAATCACAACACTCGAGGGAATTAGATGAACACTTGAAAAAGAAAAAATATTAAAGGGTACATGGAAAGAACAGGGAAATGGAGCAAGGACACAGATAGATGGGTGAAATGGGCAGACAGATGGCAGATGCAAATTAATGTGGATAAGTGTGAAGTGATACACATTGGGAGGAACTAAATGATACTATTTTGAGGGGGGTGCAAGAGCAAAGGGACTTGGGGGTACATATTCACAAATCTTTGAAGGTGGCAGGGCAAGTTGATAAGGCAATTAAGAAAGCATATGGGATATTTGGCTTTGTAAATAGAGGCATAGAATACAAAAACAAGGAAGTTATGCTAAACCTTTACAAATCACTGGTTAGGCCTCAGCTGAGGTATTGTATACAATTCTGAGCACCACACTTTAGGAAGGATGTCAAGGCCTTGGAGATGGTACAGAGGAGGTTTACCAGGATGATACCAGGGATGAGGGACTTCAGTTACATGGAGACATTGGAGAAGCTGGAATTGTTCTCCTTAGAGCAGAGAAGGTTAAGGGGAGATTTGATAGAGATGTTCAAAATTATGAGGATGTTTCCTCTGGCAAATGGGTTGGTAACCAGAGGTCATAGATTTAAATTAATTGGCAAAAGAACTAGAGGGGAAATGAGGAGAAATTTTTTTCACACAGAGAGTCAACGCATTACCTGAAAGGGTGGTGGAAGCAGATTCCATAAGAACTTTCAAAAGGCAATTGGACATGTACTTGAAGAGGAATAATTTGCAGGGTTATGGAGAAAAAGCTGGGGTGTGGGACTAAAGTGGAGAGCTCTTTCAAAGAGCTGGCACAGGCACGATGGGCTGAATGGCCTCCTTCTATGCTGTAAGATTCTATGATTCTATGAATTGGGACTAGAGTAAATAGCCCTGATCTGGATATAGCACTGGCACAAGCATGATTGGCTGAATGGCTTTCTTCTGTGCCGATATTTCAAAATGGTATTATCTTCTTTTGATGAAAATAATGTTTGACAAGCCTCCGTGTTTGACAGCTGCCTGGGAACCTGGCATGATCCTCTTGTTGTGATCACATACAAGCTGCACATTAAACGATTTGCGAAACTTGTTGTGGGTCTTGCAGTGCCCTGATGGCAACATGAGTGCAGTTAGTAGTGCCTTGCACTCGAGGGAAGCCAACCATTGCAGCAAAGACCATGATTCTCTCATTTCATGCTGCAAACACCATGGTTTTCTAATCGTAAAAGTGATGTACTGGTCTGTCCTGGCAAATAGTGCATTGGTCACCTCCTTGATGTTCTTGTTGATCGCCGACTGCGAGATGTGTAAGATGTCTCCAGTAAGCACGTGAAAGGATCCTGAGGCAAAGAAGTTCAGAGCAGTGGTCACCTTTACAGCCACAGGCATGGCATGGCCCCCAGACCCAGCAGGCAGCAGGTCTTCTTACAGGAGGCTGCAGAGGTCAGCAACAACCTTGAGCCTTGAGAAGCACAGCCTTCTCATACATTGCTGCTCAGACACATCTAGAAAGGTCACCTTTAGCCTGTAGACCTTGTTGGGTGTGTAAAACCTTCTGCGAGCAGGCCCGCTCACGTGCTGTCTTCCCAGAGGCCCACCTGTTGCTCTTCCTGGATGTTGAGGCCGCTGCTCCTGCTGTTGTCTCTGCTGCTCTTCTTTCACCTCCTCTTCCTCCACCCAGTACAATGCAGCAAGAGTGACAGCCATAATAAGCTCTCACTGCTTATTGAGGGTGAGTAAGCAAAAGAAAGTATGGCAAAGAAGCAATATCCAAAGTGCCAAATCACTCAACAAGCTCAGTAACACACAGATGCCAATACTCTCATTACCTCTTCAAATCCTGCAGCCTGCTGCCTCTGGAACCAATCCTGCTAGGTTTTACCTAGCGGGTTGGGCGATGGGTGGGACTTCGCCTTTTTGTCGTTAAGATTGTGTTGGAGTCCTAATTACACCATAGGACCCCGATTTGTATGCCATTCATGAGGCTCCCACCTGCCTCTAGCAGGACTCTCAGCTGACTGGGAAGTACACTCACCCAGTTCTTACCCCTTATATCATAGAATCATGGAATCATAGAATGATACAGCACAGAAGGAGGCCATTTGGCCCATCGTGCCTGTGCCGTCTCTTTGGATGAGCTATCCAATTAGTTCCATACCCCTGCTCTTTCCCCATAGCCCTGCAAATTTTTCCCCGTCAAGTATTTATCCAATTACCCTTTGAAAGTTACTATTGAATCTGCTTCCACCACCCTTTCAGGCAGTGCATTCCAGATCATTACAACTTGCTGCGTAAAATATTTTTTCCTCATGTCGTCTCTGGTTCTTTTGCTAATTACCTTAAATCTGTGTCCTCTGGTTATCGACCCTTCTGCCAGTAGAAACAGTATCTCCTTATTTAGTCTATCAAAACCATTCATGATTTTGAACACCTCTATCAAATCTCCTCTTAACCTTCTCTGCTCTAAGAAAAACAGCTTCTCCATTCTCCACACGTAACTGAAGGCCCTCATCCCTGGTACCATTCTAGTAAATCTCTTCTGCACCCTCTCTAAAGCCATGACATCCTTCCTAAAGTGTGGTGCCCAGAATTATACACAATAATCCAGCTGGGGCCTAGCCAGTGTTTTATAAAAATCTAGCATAACTTCCTTGCTTTTGTGCTCTAGGCCTTTATTTCTAAAACCAAGGACCCCATATCCTTTTTAACAGCCTTCTCAACTTGTCCTGCCACCTTCAAAGATTTGTGTACATACACCCCCAGGTCTCTCTGTTCCTGTTCCCCTTTAAAGTTATACCATTTAGCTTTTATTGCCTCTCCTCATTCTTCCTACCAAAATGCATCACTTAAATTTCATCTGCCTTTGTCTGCTCATTTCACCAGTCTGTCAATGTCCTCCTGAAGTTTGTTACTATCCTCCTCACTGTTTATTACATTTCCAAGTTTCATGTCAGCTGCAAACTTTGCAATTATGCCCTGTATACCCAAGTCCAGGTCATTAGTATATGCTCCGTACCCACCCTGTGGGGGTGGGGATAAAACTTCCCCAGTTGTTTCATTATGTAAACATTCTCACATCCTTCTTACAAATGCCATTATTGTGATGATAATAACACACAGCCATTCTGCCCATGACTAAGACAGTGCCCCTCTGAAAGCATTCTTTCTCCATTACTGACTGAAATTGAGGTTTAGATTACCATTTCTAAACAGGTAATTGCACGGCATGTCTTGAAAAACAGAAAGCTCTTCCAAGGGAGAAGGCTTTTTTAAAATGTATATCAAAGGATATATGAACCTATTTCTAATATTTAGAAAAGCTGCAGAGGGAAGTGTGATATCACACGGGAAAGAGAGCATTGTAATGCTACACAGCAAAGTGCTAGCACTGAAGGACTATACCCGAACACAGTGACACGTGTAAGTTGCAGAACAAGGCCTTCAGACAACTGGGGTCATGACATGATGTGATTCCAGGGAGGAAAGTTTCTGAAAATCAAACATGAACACGGTAACAGCACCACCTGCCGTGATTTAGAAAAAACATATATATAAATGTATACATATTCTACCGAATCGTCACCTAATCCTAAATGTTACAGTGAGACATTTCTTCACAATTGTAGGTATTTTTGAGTCATCCTTTGTAAGCAGAATTGGGCTGAGGAGATTAAAAAGTGTGTGAAATAAACTGTTATCACTGTTCTAAAGTGGCTCGGAAATGATTGGAGCTCTGAGGCTCAAAGGATCTTGACTATTCAATGCGATTGTTTTTTTTCCCCTTCTCTCTGCTATAAATCAGCTTGTCGTGCTGCTGGTTATTTGATACTGTGTATTTCCCTTAATTTACAACACTCAGAATCTATTGACAATGAGTCCATATGGGTCGGAGGTTAATTTCTTATCAATATGACATCAGCAGGCCATTAGTCATAGAACGAAGGCAGTAAGAGCAAAAAAAACGAGGATATTCCCCTTCCACCAGACACCGTGGGGATGCAGTGCTCATTTTATTAGACTATCAGTGCTCGAAAGTGGATTTCACCTAAGTGTGTTCATACTAGATAAGGGTACAATTTGGTTAAGTGGATAAAATTTTGAAAGCCAAACTCATTTCCTGTCTAAATTAATTATATTCCTATTGTGTAATCATTCTGTCTGTAACATGTGTGTTTTACATGCACTTCAATAAACTTTTCCCCTTTTTTTGTCACTTAGTTTAAAAATGTAGACTTTCCTTCCCCAGGGTTGACAAAAATCACAGCAGCGTCAGTTATCGGAAATAACTACTGCTGTTACACTTAACTTTTAATACTGGAGTTATGCTGACATCTGCTGAACTTTGGTACTAAAGTGAAGTAAAACAGCTGCAGTGCTGTCTCAAACTCTTTCATGCTGGCAAAGAAGAGACCACCGCTAAGTGCTGATTTTATCAGTCTCCTGTTGTGCCAGCTGCAGCATAATTGTTTGGCAGCACATTTTAGAAAACAATCAAATTGACCAGTATTTTAAGGGAAGAGGGGGGATAAAAAACCTCACTCAAGTCCTTGAGTGTAACACAGTTTAACCATCGTCTCGCAAGCATTGTGCTATCTAGGAAATCTGAAGGTGCAGCTACATGGTCAGAGTATAACTGACCTCTCTTTGTTTCGTTCTGGACCAGCACTTACTCAACCATGTAGGTATGAAAGAGCCAAAGATTCTATTGTATGCACTAGATGGTGCAGTGGGTTATCACACTGGCCCAGAAATTCCACACACCACTTTTACACCGATGGAAGATGAGTTACACTTGCCGATGCCCTGGACTGTTACTTACATCACACGTTTCTGGTTCAGCTCATTTGAATATCCATTGGAGTGGTGATCAGCATTAAAATCGATGTTAAATAGGAATGATGTGCCAGGTGCATGAAAAATAGCAAGCAGCATTTACAAAGCCAGTTCTGGAGTGAACAGACATTCTGGAGCGAAATGAAGAGAGGGTCGGTGACTGTTGATGAACTGGCAGAGTCGAAGGGGGCAGTGGCGGGTGGGGTGAGTGGGATTGGAAGCTAGAGGGAAAAGAGCAGAGAAGAGATGGAGTCCTGTGTGTTCATGGCAGGAAACCGACCAAAAAGGTAACTTGTGCCATGTGAAGGTAGGAGGCACTGGCACTAATGCCAACTCTCTCGCCCCCAGGACTGTGGACCAGTGCTGCAAAAAGTACAATGGCCTGACACCTGAGCTGGAGCATACTGCACAGCCCATCCCAGTCTGTCTAGGCAGCACACAACCCTATAAAATTCCACTGTCCTCTTGATGACCACGCTTGTAGATGAATGTGCCTCATTGTAGCGCTCCTCTGCTGATGTTCGGACCACTCTTACTGGTGTCTTTATCAATGGGAGCAGGGGGTACACTTTGTCACCCACAAGCCATCTGGCGATATGATTTTCTTTCCTAAAGTGGTGAGGGAGGGCTGAATTTTGAAATATGAATGCATTGTGGCAACTTGCAGCATATCTTGCATTGATGTGTAGGATCCTTTGGATTTATCACACACAATCTGTACATTCAGTGAGTGGCAGCCCTTATTACTGAGGAAATTGGGAGGTTTTCCGTAGGAGCTTACAAGCCACTGTGAGTTCCATCTATTGCATCCTAGAACTTGGGAAAGCCGGTAAGCCCTAACACTGGATGGTCCTATTTCACTGCTGCCTTGCTGTGATGTTAAAGGTAATGAATTCTCCAGCTCTCCTGTAAATTGTGTCAGTGACCTGATGGATGTGTGCTCGTACTGCAGCCTGGCTGATATTACACGGGTCCCCTATGGCTGCCTGAAATGAGCCTGTGCAATAAAAATTGAGCGCTGCCATCACCTTCATAGTCACAGAGAGAGCAGTGCGGACAGATGACCGTGGCTGCAGGTCCTCAGGCAGTAGTTAACTGGGCTGCCCTGTTGCCCCTTTGGGGAAGTGCACTCTTCTTAAACACATCTCCTCACTAAGTTCCTCATATTACCTGTGTTGCCTGTATATTCTATGGAGGGGGGGGGGGGGTAGTAAAATGTGGTGGAGTGCATCCTCCTTAAATGTTGCCTGACTCCCCTTAGCTTCATCCTGCTGCTATTGTTCCTCCCCTTCCATGATAATGGCATACAAGGGTATGCCCAATAAGGAATGCCATACCTGCACCTGAGCTGCCTCAATGTGGGTTGGAGGGGGGATGGGTTGGTCTCACACTCACAAACAAGGGCAGGTCTGTGTAGGCAGAATGCCAAAATAAATCACCAAAGTCATTCCCAGCTGCAGAAATCACAATTGAAACTCTCCACATGGTTCAGGCTCAAAACTCCTCACTTCTGCTTGTCTTGGCTGATCCTGGCAATTGCTACACCTTATAATTCTCAGTCTAACTTACTGCAAGCGAATTGCGAGTGTAAAAGCAGGAAACATGGCCCTCGTTATAATATATGTAAATGAGCTCAGTTGGGACTCTGCGCGGATCACAGGAAGGGCCAGAAAGTATGAGGGAACGATTTTGGGGTGAAAAATTTAGCTGTCACCCTTAAATATAGGTAAATTTATTACAAGCAAACATCTTGCAGCTGATTGGCTCATATGCAAATTTCTTCAATTTTTTTTAAAACGAGAAAGAAAGCTAGTCGTTGAAAATGAACAGAAAACCTTGCTTCTCCAATAAAAACGGTCTCAGGCTTCAAATTATGTGCAGTCTATCACACTTTAAAAAACCCAGAAAGGATGCTAGGCATTTTATCCTGGGTTCTGATTTGAACCTGAAGAGCAATTAAACTCTGATTGACCCCACCATGCACAGTTGCCACACCAAACAATTAAACTCTGATTGACCCCACCCTGTACAGTTACCACACCAAACAATCAAACTCTGATTGACTTGAGGTTGAAAGGCCTGTTTGTTAATACATTTACTGCACTACAGAACTGGAAATAGGCACAGCATGGGAATGAGGACAAAAGTAGCCACATTGAGCAATGACAAACTTTCACATGTGAGCAGGCAGGAAAGATAGTGAGACATGGCCTCTTACAGGGGTTCAGATGGTCATTCAACTATGGGAGGGAGTTTGGGTGCTTCTCCGTGTCCAACTTGGGTAATCATCAACATGAAATTGATAGCATTGAATGGACAACTGACAAACCATGGTATCAATGACTCCTTTATTTAAGAGGTGGAGGGCAGGAGGTCACTTACCTTGCCCGCCCTGGTTGTTGTACTTCTTCCTGCACTGTACTGCCAGCACTGCAATCTTCCTTCTCTGTGCTGTTACCACTGCTCAGAACAGCCTTTCTCACCAAGACCAAAATAGGCCAACACTCCGAGCAGCCATTTCCTCAAGGAGCACCTCCAACTCCACATGTGAAAAGTTCTCAGGTCTTCAGCCACTTGGTTCCCTTGTAGTCATAGTCTTCAGCTTGTTTCCTGCTCCTAGGCACTATGCACCTTTGAGCTGCTAAAGGACTTTAAATCCTGTAGCAGCAGATCAGTTTCCAAGCACATGGGTGAATCCACCCAATTCCTGATAGGTCCCCAGCTGGGAATCCACAGAAGTCTATGCAAATAGACTGACCTGTATGAAATCTGTCTGGCGGGCGGAAATGTATGTGGTTGCACTTCCGCTGACAGTAAGGATCAGCAGAACATCTAGGCCAATCTGTTCAGATGGCTTTGGACAGTCTCTGCTTTCATCCACCAAATTAGTACCTCCTCAGGAAATTTCAGTTGATTTATGAGACATGACCTATTGCTTCAAAAGCGTTAATGACCTCTCCTTATCAGCTCTGCACTTTTTAAATGAACATTACTACTGTCCCAAAAATACGGTGCAGAATTTTTCGCACAATTGATGTTGGACTAAAAGGTGTATCGTTCTTCGATTCATGCCTCAATAAGAATTTGAATAAGAGGGGGTTCATTAGCTATTCTTCATCCACAGGTACATTTATGGATCTCCTAAAATATTTAAGAAAATCATGCGCTGTTCATTGGCAGCAACTCTCAAAGGGGAAGGGCACTTTGTACTGCAGGCAACAGGAGTGTGGCATCTGGAAAGGCTGGAGAACAGGTCCGGCAGGATTTTACACCAGCTTTCCCTCGTTCCCTTCTCACTTAAATCTCACCCTCGCACACAATGCATGACAAAATGCTGCTGCTTTCAGAAGTGACACATTTGTCTCTACTTATCCATATCACTAAATGCTAACCCTTGTCGCTTTCTTCCATTTCAGGTCCAGAAGTTTCACACAGCCCTCAGGGAGCAGAGGAGGGCAGTATCGCAGAAGAGGAAATACCACCCGACCTTACACTTGCAGGCACCATTTCAGAGACTGTAGTTCTGGGGTCCAGCATCTCCTCCAGCACACAAAGCCTGAAGGCGAACTCTGTGTAGAGGAACTCTGGGAGCCTTCTCGTGTGCCTGCACTCAGTTCTCGCGCAGAGCAGTGGGAGTGCTGAGGCTCAGCCCCTGAGAGTGGTATTGGATCCATGGGAGAGACACATCCTGTCCTCTCTCAGGACGATGACATGTCTGCTCACCTGCCAGCCTCTCAACCAGTGTCCTTGTTGGTGCCCCTCAGCCAACTTGGCCAAACTGCCTCGGCTGAAGCCGAGTCCAAGTAGTCTGCAGCCGGGTCCTCAACGGCCCCAGCTCCTTGAGGTCGTCCACCATGGCCATCTTACGTGCGTCAGCAGACATCTGCAGCCTTCCACCTCCTGAGCTGCAGCCACTGGGGAAGCACCTTGAAGGAGCACTAAAATAGTTATATGAGTACGCAAGACAGGCACTAGAGCTTGCACAAGGGTGATTTGTAGATAGGCATCAATTACGTAAGCACTTGTCAGTTCAATAATTGAGTCTTTTGGAGTAGTGAAGTAAATGTTTTTGTTTTGATATTGCTGTTGGTCTTCATAGATCACAGAAACACCCATGAATTTGTACAGTTTGAGGACATTGATACGGTTTGTGTTAGCACTAGATCAGATGGAAGGATGGAATGTTGGTGCTCTGGGTAAGAGAGAGATGATATAGAGAATCTCTCCTCAATAATTTGCTGCCTTACAGCTCTGGCCGCTCACAGCACTGCTGAGCCATGCTCTTCCTCTGCACCCGGTGCCTCATCCCCTTCTTCATCTTCCTCCTTCCACCTCAGGAAGCTCCATGGAAAATCCCCTTTGTATTGCAAGATTGTGAAGGACTCTTCTCGAGCTGTCCAGACAGCTGTTTCAGGATGAAAGTGTTTTGCTCGATCAGAAACCTTGTTGTTTCATGGCTCTGATTATATTGGGTTCCTGACAGGGGTCAGGGGCCAATTGATGAGAGGATACCAGGCAGTAAAGGTGAAAATCTACCCTATTGGGTCAAAGTAGAGAAAAAGTTATTGATGATGTTAGTTATGATATTCTCCACATATGTGGCTGTGAAGTGTTCAGTCGCGCATTGAGATTTATGTAATGTTCATGTAAAGGGTCAAAGCACATAAAATTAAATTCTTAGTAAAGTGCATATTAAACAAGCAGCTAATGTGCTGATGGTAGTAAGTGTATTATGGCAACCTGTCAATGTCCATTATTCTAGTAGTCAACTCCACTTAAACGGGAGTGAATTTCTTTTGCTTTGGATTCCAAAAGTTTTTTCTCAAGCAAGACTTCCACCAAATGTTTTTGAACCATGTGCTGCTGAGCTGTCCTATTTGTAACATTGTTCTTAAGGATACCGTTCCTTCCATTTTCTACTTTCACTGTATTCAGGGTATTATCCCTCAATGACATTAAAGGGTAAGTTTTACAATTTAGTGCTCCCGGTGCAGTGCTTCACATGATGGGAGTGTATGTTGGGAATTTGAGGACAGAGAGTGGTGTACATAATTCACCAACTGCAGGATTTTCAATCCATTAGAACTAATGGGGCGGCTGACCTCAGTGCCTGAATTCCAAATAGACCCTCCCTTCTCATGAAACTCCTCACTGGGAGCACTAAATTGTAAAACTGATGACTATAGGGTAAATTTTCAGAAGCTCTGCACGTGACATACAGCCTCGCTGGCAACACCCTCATAACAAGAAATCAGATTTTATACCTCACATGCCCTACTTGCACTGAACCTGATCTTCTAACAGGCAACTTAGCTGTCCGATAGAAAGCCTCATTTTAAATAACCAAATTATTCTCATGTTCAATTTCTCGAGGTCGGGTGAAGGTTGGACGAAAACATGCCCACGCTGATATAAAATGGGTGCTTCTGTGGGAAACCTGCATGGCCTGCTTTGGAATTTTTCTTAAAGATATCCGATTGTTGGCTTCCCATTGACAATTTCAGTGGGGTTTTCGATGACGAAACATTTCTATTTTCCTGCATTGTACATCTTGCATAGTTCACGTCGTCTCAATTTCTTTTCACTTTTTTGTTGCAGCCTGCACTGTTTTTCCAAGAGGCACTTGCCTGCAGTCTTGGGCATTACTGCTGCAATACAAGGTGCAGCTAAGCAAGGTGGGAGGATAGGAATCCCTTTGGGTATTCCAATTGTGTTACATGTTGTGGCTCAATAGGTAGCAGACTTACCTCTGAGTCAGAAGGTTGTGGGTTCAAGTCCCTGCCCCCCCCCCCCTAGAGACTTGAGCACAAAATCTAGGCTGATACTCCAGTACTGCACTGTTGGAAGTGCTGTCTTTCAGATAAGACATTAAACTGAGGCCCTGTCTGCCCTCTCAGGTGGATGTAAAAGATCCTATGGCACTATTCGAAGAAGAGCCAAGAGTGTTCTTCCTGGTGCCCTGGCCAATATTTATCCCTCAACAAACATCACTAAAATAGATGATGTGGTCAGTATCACATTGCTGTTTGTGGGAGCTTGACTGTGCAAATTGGCTGCTGTATTTCCTACATTGCAACAATAACTACACTTCATAAGTACTTCATTGGCTGTAAAGCGCTTTGGGACTTCCTGAGGTCATGAAAGGTGCTATATAAATGCAAGTCTTTCTTTCATGACCTGAATGAATGTGACAAATATATAACGGCGCACTATCTTCAGGTGCCAATGCATCTCAAAGCTACGTGTGCTCTTGGCAATATCACAGGACCTGAGTATACTGACCACACCAGTCCTACCTGGAGATGTCAGAGGACAGATTCCTCTGCTTCTGCCACCTCGGTGTGGTCTCTTTCAGAAGATGCTCCTGAATTGAACCTTTCTCCTGCTATGGTCTCAGGTGCTGGCCTTCCCAGCTGGATGCTCTGTGATCTGCATTAGAATAGTCCGTAGGGTGTGTCTAATGTGGGTGAAGCCAGTCGTCAATGCTGTTTCTAAACAATCTTCGAGTCAATCAATTTCAACAGTGACACACTCCTGTCAGTGAATTCCAAGGTCTCAATGGCACCAGTCACACCGCTCAAAACAGAATTCTGTTTCGTGATTACTCCCTCACTACTTTGAGTCTCCCTCCGAAGAGGGGCTATGTAGATGCCACTCACTACACGGTAGGCCACATTTGAGTATATCCCTCTCGCAGGACTGTCGGAGGTGCACTGTTGTGTATTCTCCCCCCCTCTCCGGCTGCTCAAGGCAACTCAAATGATATGGACAGTGCCTCCTTCTCCTGCATCATCTCATGCCCCAGTAGGATGACAATCTCCTGCCCATACTGTTGTCAAACTGTGTGGGCTGGAAGCCTGGCACCTCCGCTTGCTCACACGTGATTGTGCTTCACCCCGTGGCTATTCCTCAAATTCACAGATTATATCCTCCAGAGTGCTAGAAGCTCTGCTGGTAGCCAGGGCAAGTGGAGTGCTTAATGTAACCTGCTGTAAAGTACCGGACACCATAGTGCCACTTTTTCTGGGCTCCTCATCTTGGGAAGAGAAAAGGATAAGATTTACAACATATCCTGCAGACAATACTTCCAAAACAGGTAAAATTATAAGACTTAATGTGCCATGCAGCTGTTGAGAAAATACTGTGCCTGCTGTGAGGATTTAGGCAGAGAGCCACAATGTGAACGATCATAGCAACTGGAGGATAGGTGGCAGTACGACTACAAACTCTCCCACAACAATGTCTTTTATGGGTTGTTGTCCATAAAAGTTGGCCCAATTCCTATCCTGGTTCCTTCCTGATGGCTGTGAGCAGCCTTGGGCTGTAAGGAGAGTACATTTATGAAGATGTCAGCAAGTGGCCGTGTCCTGACCACATCCTTCCCTGATGCAGACCTTTCCCATTAGTTCAAGTCGCATTTTTCCTGCCATAATTCTTTTGTGGATGAGTCTTGAAGAATGGAACTATTGTCCCCCACTGGCACTGTGCCAGGTGTTAGCTGTAGCTCAGTGGATAGCACCCTTTGCCTCTGACTCAGAAGGTTGTGGGCTCAAGTCCCACTCCAGAGGCTTGAGTACAAAATCTAGGCTGACACTCCAGTACAGTGCTGAGGGAGTGCACTGTTGAAGGTGATGTTTTTCGAATGAAATGTTAAATCGAGGCCTTGTCTGCCCTCTCAGGTGGCAAGCTGGAAATTCCAATGACAATACCTCTTCAAGCAGGGGAACGTGTGTTATAGCTTTATGATTTTAGCTGTAAACTAGTCCTTTTAGGTGGGGAACCTTTAGGCTTTCAGCAGCAAGTCAGTCCAACTGTGCTGTGATGGCAGTCCATAGGTTACATTTAAAATGTTTACTGTAGGATGGGGAATTAAACTGGCTTCATAAAACATTTTATCCCACTACTGCTGCAGTTAGAAACAAAGAAAAACACAATGAATTAGACTTTGTTGTAATTGCTCTGGGCCTCTGTTATTAGCAACTTCCACTATCATTTAAAATTAACACTGAAGGATTTTAACAGCAATAAAGCAATTGTTCAATAGTGGTTAATTATTTATTTTTTAATATGGGAAAACAACAATTTATTGGCTAACACCTCTAGAATCCTACATCTAGACTTTAACACTGGGGTTGGAGTAAATTACAGGTAGAGTCGACCATTTGTGATGGCACTTCTTGTAAATATGTATTTATATGTTGTCCTAATCAAAGTGAAGGATATTAGTGCTTCACTTTTTACACCCTGGACCCGATTTTAACTTTGGGCAGGTTTTGGGTAGGGGGGGTAGTGGGGTGAGGTTGAAACTCACCTGCTGCCCTAGAAAACGGGCCTGGGATATTTTAACTCCCGGGCCTCATTAGAATCTCAGGGTATCCTACCCGATTCTCTGACCCACTGGGAAGGCCGGCCACTTCCAGAGTGCTATTCCTAGCGGGTCATCCAGAGGCCTATTTAAAGCGGCAATGCCTCTCTTTACATTGCCTTCTGGCTCCTGGAAAAATTTTGCTGTACAGAGAAGGGCAACATCAGAAATGTCAAGGAAATAAGTCCTCCCGGTTCTCTGAAGCCTTCCTGGAGCTCCTGCTGAAAGTGGTCAGTGCAGAGGAGAGAAGCTCTTTTTCCAATCAGAGGCAGAAGAACCCTGAAACACCAAGTCCACCAGGCATGGAGAGACAGACATTGCACAGATTGTCCGCTCCAGTAGCATCACCTCAAGACTAGGATCCAGTGCAGGAAGCGTTTCAATGACCTCTCAAGAGTAGCAAGGGTGAGTTCAGTTCTTCATTTCTCCATCCCGCTCAACAACACATGACAACAGTCCTTTCCCCCTTGCCCCCTTGTCACTCTCAACAATTCCCTTCCCTCCATCACATCCTTCACTACCCTAGGGCACCAGGAGGTTGGATGGTCCCGCCCTGGTCTTACTCCTCTCCCTGGTGTCGTGCCCTGTCTTGTTCTGCACAGAGAGAGGGTGAGAGTTACTGGGTGTCTCCTACAAAGGAGGATTTGCAGATGGCCACACTATACCACTTCTCATTCTCATTACAAACACATAATCTGCTCTCCCTTGCTCCCTTCATAGCAGCCACTAGCACCATTCTCTTTAAGCTTGCTAGTCTTTGCACAATCACCTTCTCTCATGACTCCTTCCTCACTTCACAGTCCTACTTTCAATTTAACATCTCCCCATCCTGATTACCTCGATTCTTCTCCTTCTCAGTATCTGCACAACAAGCTGAAGCCTCACACATCTGCAAATCCTCCTTTGTAGGAGACACCCAGTAACTCTCACCCTCTCTCTGTGCAGAACAAGACAGGGCACAACACCAGGGAGAGGAGTAAGACCAGGGCGGGACCATCCAACCTCCTGGTGCTGTCAGAGCTGGAGCAGCAAGCGCTGGAAATCAGTGGGCTTCTCCAGATCCGTCAGGATTCAAGGCCGGGGGCTTCTGCGAACAGGGTCTCTGACTATTACTTGTGTCCCTTCAGGAACCTCTGAAAAACACACACCATGCAGCTTGTTGTGCATCAGTCGCCCGCTATAGAAACAACCTGATTTTCATTTCCATTGACTTTAATGGAAATGAAAACCAGGTGCTTTCTATACTGGGCGGGTGATCTACGATGTCAGTTTCACGCCTGGTCGGCAAGTTGAAAATCTTTCCCCCTATTTCCTCCGTTTTCACTGGTCACAAGTTAAGTGGAGGCTCCTCTCATATAAAATGAGTGCACAGATAAGAAAGACTGCATTTTGAACAGCTGCATCATTTAAAGGTCCAGGCGTTATAGTGGACCAATAATTTACTTGCTTTTGGGAGCATTCTGGGCCCAATTTATTATAGTTATCGAATATGTCCAAACAGCTTAGTGGAGGCACATTAATTGGATATCTGCATGTTGTCTCGAGTTTTGTAATATACTTGTACCTTTCCCTCCCTCTGGAGTATTGTAATATGTTTGTACCTTTCTCTCCCTCTGGAGTATTGTAATATACCTGTACCTTTCTTTCCCTCTGATGTATTGTAATATATTTGTACCCTCTGGAGTATTGTAATATATTTGCACCTTTCTCTCCCTCTGGAGTATTGTAGTATATGTGTACCTTTCTTTCCCTCTGGTGTATTGTAATATATTTGTACTTTTCTCTCCTTCTGGAGTATTGTAATATATTCGTACCTTTTTCTCCCTCTGGAGTATTGTAATATATTTATACCTTCCTCTCCCTCTGGTGTATTGTAACATATTTTTACCTTTCACTTCCTCTGGGGTATTGTAATATATTTTTAACCGTCTCTCCCTCTGGAGTATTGTAATATATTTTTACCTTTCTCTCATTCTGCAGTATTGTAATATATTTATACCTTTCTCTCCCTCTGGAATATTGTAATATATTTTTACCTTCTTCTCCCTCTGGGGTATTATATATTTGTACCTTTCTTTCCCTCTGGAGTATTGTAATATATTTGTACCTTTCTCTCCCTCTGGAGTATTGTAATATATTTGTACCTTTCTCTCCCTCTGGAGTATTGTAATGTATTTGTACCTTTCTCTCCCTCTGGAGCATTGTAATATATTTGTACCTTTCTCTCTCTCTGGAATATTGTAATATATTTGTACCTTTCTCTCCCTCTGGAGTAGTGTAATGTATTTGTACCTTTCTCTCCCTCTGGAGCATTGTAATATATTTGTACCTTTCTCTCTCTCTGGAATATTGTAATGTATTTGTACCTTTCTCTCCCTCTGGAGTACTGTAATGTATTTGTACCTTTCTCTCCTTCATACGATACTTACAGAGCTTGGAAACTGACTATGCTTCCGTGAACTTTCCAGCAACATATCTACACACTGTGCCTTTGTGTCTGTGCACCTCGGTGACCTAACAAACTATATATGATGCCAGTATGCGATGTAGATATGATTGAGACATTAATAACAGGGTTGTAGCTGGTCAAGAGAGGACAGATAGTGCTACAAAGATTAATAGCCAATGTATGCACTAGCAACAGTGCTTCTCGGGTCAGAGCCCTAGAGTGAGAGTCATCAATGACAAACCCTGCACAGGCCAGGGGGCCAGATTCAAGATTCATTAGTCCCCACTGGCTGGACAATCAGAGTGTGCCACCAACAGTTACACCAACATTTATCAATTGAATTGAAAGCATCTATCGACAGTGATCTGTACGAACCCGCAGCTGAAGAACCTTGGACACGATCAAAGGCCGTGCTCAACACTTGACCCTGAAACAGTTGCAGTCTTACTGTCCATTGGGAAGTTAACTCTTTAATTGATTGGAATCTCTTGCTTCAGTCTCCGGTTTCCAGTTATCCTATGTCTGTGAAAGTAATAAAATAAATCTAATAAAGCAATTATTATATCATGCATAAGGATAAAGTGTGTGTGTATATGCAAGGAATAGGTTTTGATTAAATTGAGAATTAATATGGAAACTTTAATGCCCTGCACAGTAGTTACATTTTAAACATGGCCTAGAAATTTGTCGAATATGGCTAGCAGTGCCATTTAAGATCAGGCTCCTCCCTCCTCCGTGGGTGACCAGGTAATGGTAATTAAAATATTTAAATAAGGGTATTACACTTTTGCAGGACCGTTTTATGAAACTGGTCTGTTCTAGCACCTGACTCACCATGTGTTAAACTTGCTCAGCAACTTGGGACACTAACAGTCAGCAAGAATACTTTAGCAGTGCTATTTAAAGGGCTCATCCACTACATACAGGTTAGTTGTTAGTTTGTCCTTTTAGGCTGCTGATTAACCTCTGGGCATCTTATAGCCTATTTTCTCACTTCTATAACTGATTTCTGACTTCGAAGAGGAAGTTTTTGCTGGTGCTCCACTGCTTTTGGCTGCTTTCAAAACATTTTCACTGCAGGCATGGTTGGTACATCAGGGCTTCCTTTGGGCTTGGAGGACGAGGGGGAACAGCCAAGAGGACAGCAGAGAGCAGGAGCAGTTGGGACCTGAGGGAGGAGGAAGCACTACACAGGCCATACCCACAGCCGATCCATCAGGAGCACTTCCACCAGTTCTCCACCTGAGAATAACCGGATTTAAAAGCACTGAAAATGACTTTAAAAAACTATACAGAATCAGTTAACAGTTTCATTGGTGTACACTAGTCAGTTTCTTAGTAAATTAAATATTTATTGATATGAAAAATCTTTTAAAATGTGCCTACTAGTGCTTGTGCTCCTGGTAAAATGAGTGCAATTTGAAGAGCCTTCCCTGACCAGCGCAATCGGTGGAATCTTGCAATTTTGAGCTTGGGGTGGGGGGGGGGGAGGGGGGCGTGGTCAGTTTTGTGGGCGGGGCCTGATTCGGGCGAATTGAATCTTGAACCAGCGGAAAAGATCGCAGAAAACACGAGTGTAAGTGGTTTTGGGCGTAACTCACATACAGGCTCGTGTGGAGCATAAACACTAGCATGGACCTGTTGGACCGAATGGCCTGTTTCTGTGCTGTACATTCTGTGTAATTCTTTGTAATTTTAAATTCCCCGATCTTTTTGTGCTGGTTCGGCCGATTCTGCTCAGATTGTGCTGGAATCCGGGCACAAATCTGTTGGAAACTTCCCCCCTGGTCTAAATAATGTTGCAGTGCTCCCCAGACTTTTGTTTCTAACATTTAGGGGAGGATTTTCCTTCACTATCCCATCCAAAATTGGGTGGGGTGGTGGCAGAAAAGGGGTAAAAACTAGTTGGTGAGGCCTACAGCTGCCTCGCTGCCTGACCTGAGTTTCCCTCCACCCACCCCTACTGGGACCGCCACGAGCTGCTCCCTCCCTGCCCACCGCATGCAAACTTTGGCGGGGACTGGGGCCCGGGGCCAGGGTTCCGTGCCCATTGCTCTCTCTCGTCCAGCCCTTGCTCCCGCTGCTGCCTGGGACCGCCATGGCAGTAGGCCTGGGCAGCAGTGGGAATGGCCCCACATCCGGAAAATGGAGGGACCAGTAGACGCCACCTCTCCCTCTGATAGCTTGCCTGCTGAAGGCTTTGTTCTCAGTTGAGGCTTTCAGTCAATGTGCTGATCCAGTTTTTGAGGCCCTGTGACCTTTTAATGTGGCTCCTGATATAGTCCACCTCAATAAATATATAGGGAAACATATTGCTAAGTTGTGTTCCAATTTTATTATAAAAACAAGTCAGTTGCTAAAAGGAACCTCCTTCTTCCTTACCTTTTCTATTGTAAAACCCTGAACTTAACTGTTTTTTACATATCCAACTCTGATAGAACCTGAGATTTATAATTCTGAACACTACACGTATTTCATTACACTCCATGTTAACGTCATAAGTGGCTTGTGTCCATCCTTGTGTGTCAGATATGGTTCAGCACACATCACGTGTATCCATATGCTCTGGGAACGTGTAGCTAAAGTGCGTCCTGTCATGGTGCAAAATAACTTACGAATCTTTGTGATGGACTCCCTCATGACTTACTGTCCTTTTGGGCAGAGGAGAAAGTGCCACTGGAATGACATACATGGAGCTGCCATTAGTGGCTGCATGCAGACGCAGCTCACTTAATTGGAAGTAGCCAACTCCCTTGATCTCCTGAGGTGAATTAAATCCTTCTTCAGAATGTCTCACTTATAATTTACAGAAATCTCCGTGTTACATTTTAAGCTTTTCTCATGTCTAAATCAAAAGTCATCGCCCTTAGGCAAGCAATCTCGCTCCCTACAATCCACAAGCATGATCTGGGGTCCAAAGTAACATGGAATAGTGTACCCTGGGAAAACAATAAACCCACTATTGTCTTTGGATTTATATGTAGGATTTTCATTACACACCTACATCATTTCTGAAGATGATTAATATTAGTCATTCCAGACACTTTTGTATCAGACTGAATTACCATGCAAATTTATTCATAGATAGAAAGAAGGATAGAACTTGATTTACATTGCGCCTTTCACAACCTCAAGATGTCCCAAAGCACTTTACAGCCAATCTATTTTGGAACTGTAGTCACTGTTATAATGTAGGGAAACGCAGCAGCCTATTTGTGCACAGCAAGGTTCCACAAGCAGCAATGAGATAAATGAACAATTGACCTGTATTAGTGATGTTGGTTGAGAGATAAATGTTGGCCAGGACACTCAGAGAAGTCTCTGGCTTTTCTTTGAATAGTGCCATAGGATCTTTTACCTCCACCTGAGAGGGCAGACAGAACCTCAGTTTAACATTTCATCTGGAAGACGACACCTTCGACAGAGCAGCACTTCCTCAGTACTGTGCTGAAGTGTCAAGCAAGAATATGTCTTTTACCGTAGCAATAAAATGCAATCAGTTGTTGAGGTCAACTCAAAAAAATAGTAGTTTTGAACCAGTGGTTGAGTTCCTTCTTTTGCAAACCTTGCAGGTAACAAATAGCAGACTCTTTTCGGTTGTTTAGCAGCATGCTAATCCTCACTGTTATGGGAATTTTTAGACTTATCTAGGCATTCACACAAGGGTAGTGGAAACCTGGAACTCTTCCCCCAAAAAGCTATTGAGGCTAGGTCAATTGAAAATTTCAAAACTGAGATTGATAGATTTTTGTTAGCAAGGATACAGAAGCAAAATGGGTAGATGGAGTTAAGATACAGAGCAGCCATGATTTAATTGAATGGCGGAACAGGCTCAATGGGCTGAATGGCCTACTCCTGTCACTAGGTTTCATTCCTACCTGCAGATTTTGTGTTTTGCCTCTGCATCTATTGTGACTTGCTCAAAATTATAACGAATTAAGTTATCAGAAAATCCAAAATTTCTCATACATTGTGAAATGCAGCCTTCTCTTTTGAAAAGCCAATCTGCCAGTCCAAGGCAATTACTTGTACAACAGACTCCAGCTAAATGAACACATTTACAAAAGGCCTGTCGAAAATTACCTGGCGCAGTTGATGAGGGTTGTCCAAGCCAAGCTTGTTCTGAATGGATTGTGACATTGAATTATTGTCTGCTGGTAAGTGTTTCTAGCACTTGAGTCATTGTTTTTCTTCAGACACTAAGTCACATCAGACTCTATCACCCCATCTCCAACTTCTCTTTCTTCTCTAAGGTGCTTGAACATGTTGTAGACCCTCAGCTTCATTTCTATATCTCTCATAACTGCTATCCAGTAACAGCCAGAGCATCCCCAGTAATGTCTTCTCTTCCTGGCCCTGCACCGTTACTTCCGGAATCTTCTATGGATCCATTGTTGGCCCTCTCCTCTTCCTCATCTGTATGCTGCTTCTTGTTGACATAATTTGCAGACATGGAGTCAGCTTCCACATATATGCTGACCACACCCAGCTCTCCCTCTCCACTACCTCTCATGACCACTTTACTGCCTCTGTGTTGTTAGCCTGCTTGTCTGAATTCACTCTTGGATGAGCTAAATATTGGAAAGACCAAAGCCATCATCATCGGACCCCACCACAAACTTCGTACCATTGCCACTGATTCCATCCCCCTCCTCGGCCATTGTCTCAGGTTGAAGCACACTGTTCAAACCTTGGCATCCTATTTCAAATATAAGTTGATCTTCTGACCCTACATCCTTTCCATCACAAAGACTTCCACCTCTGTAATATTGCCCGCCTACACCTTACCTCTGCCCAACTGCCGCTGAAACTCTCATCCATGCCTTTATCATCTCTAGACTTGACACTTGGAATGCTCTCCTGTCTGGCCTCCAATCCTCTACGCTCTGTAAACTTCAGCTCATCTAAAGATACTGCTGCCCATTTCCTATCCAAGTCCTGGTCATCCATTACCCCTGTCCTCGCTGTTCTACATTGGCTCCTGGTCTTGTCCTATATTGGCTCCTGGTGCTGTAATGCCTCCAATTTAAAATTCTCATCCTCATGTTTAAATCCCTTCATGGCCTTCCTGTTTTGCAACCAAGCATGACAGTCAAATTGCACACAGCAAGCTTCTGCACACAGCAAATGAATGACCAGATCATTTGTTTTTGAGGGAGGCCCAGAATACCAGGAGAATTCCCTGCTCTTACTTGGATAGTACTACAGGATTATTTTCTTCCATATGAATGGCACACACCTTGGTTTAAAATCTCATCTGAAAGACGGCAACTCCAACAGTTCAGCACTCTCTCAGTACAGCACTGAAGTGTCAGCCTAGATTGTGTGCTGAAATCTACATGGATCTAGAACCTACACGTTTCTGCCTAAGAGATGAGAGTGTTACCAACTGAGCCAAGCTGTACCATTACATCTCTGGACTTACAGATTATAGACTAATGGGTAATTTTACAATACTTCTATTAATTGACATGAATAAAGATGTAAACATCCTACTTTTCCATTATGTCCGTTTTCTTATCCGATTCGGGAGGTCACTTTAATTCAGTCCCAATGGGTCAGTGCCAAGCCGTAAAATGTTCAAGGCTTCGAGAATGATAAGATGCCAGGTGGGATCTGCCTTTCATTAAAATGGTGATGTAGCAGAGAATGACGTGCTGTTTCTACTCTTCTTTTAAACTTTTCAACCCATGTCTCCTAACGAGAGAGAAACAAATGGAAATATTTTACATGATAGGCACAAGTGTGAGCCCAAGTCACTCAAATTGGGCAATTTTAGATCCATTTCTAAAGACCTGGTGAATCAACCACTTTGGATCTTGAAACAGTAGTACATATGTGTGCAGCCATTTTCTGCGCTCTTTCATTGCCATTATTTTTGTTTGTATATTCCATTTGGTTTATCAGTATTTTTCACTCCTTGGGATCGATTTTGACTGGCCGGCTGCCTGTTCTGGCAGTGAAGAAGCGGTGAAGAGGCCCCCACGATTTTGAGGCCTTGGCCTCTTTTAAATTTGGCAGGTGAGTTGTGGGTCATCAAACATGCTCGCTGGATTGAGGCCTCACGATTGGGCCGGGCCGGCCGGCAGCATGGTAAGTTGAAGGGTGGGGGGGGGGAGCCACAATACGGAGGCTGGGGCGTCCGGGGATGGCGGGCCTCTTCAGTTCCATCGCCTGTGGAACTGGTCGGAGTGTGCACTGCGCAGTCTCCGACCAGCTCTGACTGAAAATGGCAGTCGGGATCCTATTTACATCATAGGACCCAAATATCCATATTAAAAGTGGCCTATCGCCCGAAACAGGCAGGTGCTTTGGACACCCGGCGGTCGACCCCTTTCAAAATGGAGCCAGTCGCATCGCTGACGTTAACAGGGCAGTAAGGCTACCGAGCCCATTGTGAGGCCGTTACCTCCCTGTTAATGCCAGACGAAGGCAGTGAAAATCGACCCCCTTGTGTCTGTCTTTCACAGCCAGTCCATCTCAGTAGAGAAAGGACAGATGGGCCAGTATCATTGTGTGCTTGATGATTGTTGCAGTCAAAATGCAAACTCCTCTGCTAGAATGAGTCTATCTGCTCTCATGTCCAACTTAGAACTGACATAACTGATATAGTAAGAGAAATGACCTTGGTGAGTTTAAAAAAAACTTCTGTCAGCATTGGAGTAAAACAAAATTGGAAAGAATTTGCATTTATATAGTTTCGCATAATGTTCTCAGGACATCGCAAAGTGCTTCACTGTCAATGATTTTCTTTTGTAGGCAAATGCGGCAATCACTGGCACAGTGCAAGATCCCACTAACAGCAGATGAGATGAATGATCAGCTAATCTATTTGTTGTGGTGAAGTCGGTTGAGGGGAGGAATGGTTGGGTGCCTTCCATCCATACCATCCATCCTCCATCCATCCATCCATCCATCCATCCTCCATCCATCCTCCATCCTCCATCCATCCATCTCCATCCATCCATCCTCATCCATCTCCATCCATCCTACATCCTCCATCCATGCCATTGAATGCCATGCAAGCCATGAATGCCTCATCCATACGCTCCATGAGCCTCCGATGCCATGCCAGACCCATCGCATCCATGCAGCAGCCATCCGCCATCCTCCAGCCTTCCATCCTCCCATCCGATCCTCCATCCCTCCATCCATCCATCCTCCATCCATCTCCATCCTCCATCCATCCATCCATCCTCCATCCTCCATCCATCTCATCCTTCATCCATGAGCCTCCATCCGATCCTCCATCCATCCTCCATCCATCCTCCATCTCATCCATCCTCCATCCTCCATCCTCCATCCTTCCATCCATCTCATCCATCCATCCTCCATCCATCCTCCTCCATCCTCCATCATCCTCCATCCTCCATCCATCCTCCATCCATCCATCCTCCATCCATCCTCCATCCATCCTCCATCCTCCATCCATCCATCCATCCTCCATCCTCCATGCCATCCTCCATCCTCCATCCTCCATCCATCCTCATCCATACCTCCATCCTCCTCCATCCTCCATCTCCAAGACATGCCAGCCATCCTCATCCTCCATCCATCCTCCATCCATCCTCCATCCTCCATCCTCCATCCATCCTCCATCCTCCATCCATCCTCCATCATCCTCCATCCATCCTCCTCACCATCCTCCATCCAGCCATCCTCCATCCATCCATCCTCCATCCATCCTCCATCCTCCTCCAACTGCCATGCCAGCCTGAATGACGATCCTGCCATGCCATGCCTCGAAGCCAGCCATCCGATCCTCCAGCCATCCTCCATCCATCCCATCCTCCATCCATCCTCCATCCATCCTCCATCTCATCCTCCATCCATCCTCCATCCTCCATCCATCCATCCATCCTCCATCCATCCTCCATCCATCCTCCATCCTCCATCCATCCTCCATCCTCCATCCATCCTCCATCCATCCTCCATCCATCCATCCATCCTCCATCCATCCTCCATCCTCCATCCATCCATCCATCCATCCTCCTCCATCCATCCATCCTTCTCATCCATCCTCCATCCATCCTCCATCCTCCATCCATCCATCCATCCCTCCTCCATCCTCCATCCATCCTATCCTCCATCCATCCTCCATCCATCCTCCATCCTCCATCCATCCATCCATCCTCCATCCTCTCCATCCTCCATCCTCCATCCTCCATCCTCCTTCCATCCTCCATCCTCCATCCATCCTCCATCCTCCATCCATCCATCCTCCATCCTCCATCCGATCCATCCATCCTCGCATCCATCCTCCAGAATCCTCCATCCATCCTCCATCCAGCCTCAGCATGCCTGCATCCTCCATCCATCCTCCATCCTTCCATCCTCCATCTCCATCCATCCATCCTCCATCCATCCATCCTCCATCCTCCATCCATCCATCCATCCATCCTCCATCCATCCTCCATGCCATCCTCCATCCTCCATCCATCCATCCAGCCTCCATCCATCCATCCACCATCCTCCATCCTCCATCCATCCATCCATCCATGCCATCCTCCATCCTCCATCCATCCTCCATCCTCCATCCTCCATCCATCCATCCATCCTCCATCCATCCTCCATCCTCCATCCTCCATCCATCCTCCATCCATCCATCCATCCTCCATCCATCCATCCTCCATCCATCCTCCATCCATCCTCCATCCTCCATCCTCCATCCAGCCTCCATCCATCCTCCATCCATCCTCCATCCTCCATCCATCCTCCATCCTCCATCATCATCCATCCTCCATCCTCCATCCTCCATCCATCCTCCATCCATCCTCCATCCTCCATCCTCCATCCATCCATCCTCCTCATCCTCCATCCATCCATCCATCCTCCATCCCATCCTCCATCCATCCATCCATCCTCCATCCATCCTCCATCCATCCTCCATCCATCCTCCATCCATCCTCCATCCATCCATCCATCCTCCATCCTCCATCCATCCTCCATCCATCCTCCATCCTCCTCCATCCTCCATCCATCCTCCATCCCATCCTCCATCCATCCTCCATCCTCCATCCATCCATCCATCCTCCATCCTCCATCCTCCATCCATCCATCCATCCTCCATCCATCCTCCATCCATCCATCCATCCATCCTCCATCCTCCATCCATCCTCCATCCTCCATCCTCCATCCATCCTCCATCCTCCATCCATCCTCCATCCTCCATCCCCATCCTCCATCCTCCATCCATCCTCCATCCATCCATCCATCCATCCATCCTCCATCCTCCATCCATCCCATCCATCCTCCATCCTCCATCCTCCATCCTCCATCCATCCTCAGCCTCCATCCTCCATCCTCCATCCTCCATCCATCCTCCATCCATCTCCATCCATCCTCCATCCTCCATCCATCCTCCATCCTCCATCCATCCATCCATCCTCCATCCATCCTCCATCCATCTCCATCCATCCTCCATCCATCCTCCATCTCCATCCATCCTCCATCCTCCATCCATCCATCCATCCTCCATCCTCCATCCTCCATCCATCCTCCATCCTCCATCCATCCTCCATCCTCCATCCATCCTCCATCCTCCTCCATCCTCCATCCTCCATCCTCCATCCATCCTCCATCCTCCATCCATCCTCCATCCATCCTCCATCCATCCTCCTCCATCCTCCATCCATCCTCCATCCTCCATCCATCCTCCATCCTCCATCCATCCATCCTCCATCCATCCTCCATCCTCCATCCTCCATCCATCCTCCATCCATCCTCCATCCATCCTCCATCCATCCATCCATCCTCCATCCTCCCATCCATCCATCCATCCTCCATCCTCCATCCTCCATCCATCCTCCATCCTCCATCCATCCTCCATCCCTCCATCCATCCTCCATCCTCCATCCATCCTCCATCCTCCATCCTCCATCCATCCTCCATCCTCATCATCCATCCTCCATCCATCCTCCATCCTCCATCCTCCATCCTCCATCCATCCTCCATCCATCCATCCATCCTCCATCTCATCCTCCATCCTCCATCCATCCTCCATCCATCCTCCATCCTCCATCCTCCATCCATCCTCCATCCATCCTCCATCCATCTCATCCATCCTCCATCCTCCATCCTCCATCCATCCTCCATCCATCCTCCATCCATCCTCCATCCTCCATCCATCCTCCATCCATCCTCCATCCATCCTCCATCCATCCTCCATCCTCCATCCATCCTCCATCCTCCATCCATCCTCCATCCATCCTCCATCCATCCTCCATCCATCCTCCATCCTCCATCCATCCTCCATCCTCCATCCATCCTCCATCCTCCATCCATCCTCCATCCATCCTCCATCCTCCATCCTCCATCCATCCTCCATCCATCCTCCATCCATCCTCCATCCATCCATCCATCCTCCATCCATCCTCCATCCTCCATCCATCCATCCATCCATCCTCCATCCTCCATCCATCCATCATCATCCATCCATCCTCCATCCATCCTCCATCCATCCTCCATCCTCCATCCTCCATCCATCCTCCATCCATCCTCCATCCATCCTCCATCCTCCATCCATCCTCCATCCATCCTCCATCCATCCTCCATCCATCCTCCATCCATCCTCCATCCATCCTCCATCCTCCATCCATCCTCCATCCTCCATCCATCCTCCATCCTCCATCCATCCTCCATCCTCCATCCTCCATCTCCATCCATCCTCCATCCTCCATCCATCCTCCATCCTCCATCCATCCTCCATCCTCCATCCATCCTCCATCCATCCATCCATCCTCCATCCATCCTCCATCCTCCATCCTCCATCCATCCTCCATCCATCCTCCATCCATCCTCCATCCATCCATCCATCCTCCATCCATCCTCCATCCATCCTCCATCCATCCTCCATCCTCCATCCTCCATCCATCCTCCATCCATCCTCCATCCATCCTCCATCCATCCATCCATCCTCCATCCATCCTCCATCCATCCTCCATCCATCCTCCATCCTCCATCCATCCTCCATCCATCCTCCATCCTCCATCCATCCTCCATCCATCCTCCATCCATCCTCCATCCTCCATCCATCCTCCATCCATCCTCCATCCTCCATCCATCCATCCTCCATCCTCCATCCATCCTCCATCCATCCTCCATCCTCCATCCATCCTCCATCCATCCTCCATCCATCCATCCATCCTCCATCCATCCTCCATCCTCCATCCATCCTCCATCCATCCTCCATCCTCCATCCATCCTCCATCCTCCATCCATCCTCCATCCATCCTCCATCCTCCATCCATCCATCCATCCATCCTCCATCCTCCATCCATCCTCCATCCTCCATCCATCCTCCATCCATCCTCCATCCATCCTCCATCCTCCATCCATCCTCCATCCTCCATCCATCCTCCATCCATCCTCCATCCTCCATCCATCCTCCATCCATCCATCCATCCATCCTCCATCCTCCATCCATCCTCCATCCATCCTCCATCCTCCATCCATCCTCCATCCATCCTCCATCCTCCATCCATCCTCCATCCATCCTCCATCCATCCTCCATCCTCCATCCATCCTCCATCCTCCATCCATCCTCCATCCATCCTCCATCCTCCATCCATCCTCCATCCATCCTCCATCCATCCTCCATCCATCCTCCATCCTCCATCCATCCTCCATCCATCCATCCATCCTCCATCCATCCTCCATCCTCCATCCATCCTCCATCCATCCTCCATCCTCCATCCATCCTCCATCCTCCATCCATCCATCCATCCTCCATCCATCCTCCATCCTCCATCCATCCTCCATCCATCCATCCATCCTCCATCCATCCTCCATCCTCCATCCATCCATCCATCCTCCATCCATCCATCCTCCATCCTCCATCCATCCATCCATCCTCCATCCATCCTCCATCCTCCATCCATCCTCCATCCATCCATCCATCCTCCATCCATCCTCCATCCTCCATCCATCCTCCATCCATCCATCCATCCTCCATCCATCCATCCTCCATCCTCCATCCATCCTCCATCCATCCATCCTCCATCCATCCATCCTCCATCCATCCATCCATCCTCCATCCATCCTCCATCCTCCATCCATCCTCCATCCATCCATCCTCCATCCATCCATCCTCCATCCATCCATCCATCCTCCATCCATCCATCCTCCATCCATCCTCCATCCATCCATCCATCCTCCATCCATCCTCCATCCATCCATCCTCCATCCATCCTCCATCCATCCTCCATCCATCCTCCATCCATCCTCCATCCATCCATCCTCCATCCATCCTCCATCCATCCTCCATCCATCCTCCATCCTCCATCCTCCATCCATCCTCCATCCATCCATCCATCCTCCATCCATCCTCCATCCTCCATCCATCCATCCATCCATCCATCCTCCATCCATCCTCCATCCATCCTCCATCCATCCATCCTCCATCCATCCTCCATCCATCCATCCATCCTCCATCCATCCTCCATCCATCCTCCATCCATCCTCCATCCATCCTCCATCCTCCATCCTCCATCCATCCTCCATCCATCCTCCATCCTCCATCCATCCATCCATCCATCCATCCTCCATCCATCCTCCATCCATCCTCCATCCATCCATCCTCCATCCTCCATCCATCCTCCATCCATCCATCCTCCATCCATCCTCCATCCTCCATCCATCCTCCATCCATCCATCCTCCATCCATCCATCCATCCTCCATCCATCCTCCATCCATCCTCCATCCATCCTCCATCCATCCTCCATCCATCCTCCATCCATCCATCCTCCATCCATCCTCCATCCATCCATCCTCCATCCATCCATCCTCCATCCATCCTCCATCCATCCTCCATCCATCCATCCTCCATCCATCCATCCTCCATCCATCCATCCTCCATCCATCCATCCTCCATCCATCCTCCATCCATCCTCCATCCATCCTCCATCCATCCATCCTCCATCCATCCATCCATCCTCCATCCATCCTCCATCCATCCTCCATCCATCCATCCTCCATCCATCCTCCATCCATCCATCCATCCTCCATCCATCCTCCATCCATCCTCCATCCATCCATCCTCCATCCATCCATCCTCCATCCATCCATCCTCCATCCATCCATCCTCCATCCATCCATCCTCCATCCATCCATCCATCCTCCATCCATCCTCCATCCATCCTCCATCCATCCATCCTCCATCCATCCTCCATCCATCCATCCTCCATCCATCCTCCATCCATCCATCCTCCATCCATCCTCCATCCATCCATCCATCCATCCTCCATCCATCCATCCTCCATCCATCCTCCATCCATCCATCCTCCATCCATCCTCCATCCATCCATCCTCCATCCATCCTCCATCCATCCTCCATCCATCCTCCATCCATCCTCCATCCATCCATCCTCCATCCATCCTCCATCCATCCATCCATCCTCCATCCATCCTCCATCCATCCTCCATCCATCCATCCTCCATCCATCCATCCTCCATCCATCCATCCTCCATCCATCCATCCTCCATCCATCCATCCTCCATCCATCCATCCATCCTCCATCCATCCTCCATCCATCTATCTATCTAACTAATGCGAAGGTGGCGATGTGGCAGCATGACTGATGACTGAGGCCGGCCCAAAACTGGGCCTTGGGCCTCATTAATATTAACTGTATGAATTGCTGGTTCCCATCGTGCTTCCACAGGCGGCTCGCCCGTTTGAAGAAATTAATATCTAGCTGCTTGCCTCGCTGACAATCTATCTATCTAACTAATGCGAAGGTGGCGATGTGGCAGCATGACTGATGACTGAGGCCGGCCCAAAACTGGGCCTTGGGCCTCATTAATATTAACTGTATGAATTGCTGGTTCCCATCGTGCTTCCACAGGCGGCTCGCCCGTTTGAAGAAATTAATATCTAGCTGCTTGCCTCGCTGACAATGGCCCAAAGGTAAGTTCTGGGGTGGAGGGGTGGAGGGGTGGGGGGAGCGGTGGGGGGAACGGGGCAGCGGCAGCGGGAGCCGTTCGGGATACTGTAGAGTCGGGGATCACTCCTGCTTCTCCTGGCTCCATGGCAACGATTTTTTTAAAAAAACATTCCTTTTAAGAATCCCAAGCGTAGGGGGCCTAAACCGGGTTAGGTCCCTCATTTACATATGTAATGGGCCTCATGCCTTGTTTAGGCAGCTGCCAGGGACACCTGAAAAATCGTCCAACCCAATATCGGATCAGGTGTATTTCAGGCATTCTTTAGGCATGGGACATTGGTCCCCGAAATTGTCTCTTATTGCACCCATTTTATGCCCGTAAAACAGGCGCAACAAGGTTCAGTTTCTACCCCTGAATGTTTAGGCCATCAGTTTGAGATATTCATTGAGGTCACTAGATGGCAATATAATCATATGGTAAAACAAGCCTGCAAAGAGAAGCTTCCTGTTTACTATATTCAAATCCCTTTTTGGATATTGGTGTTGTTACTAGTAACAACTTGGATAGGTCGGAGCTACTATCACAATCACAAACTCCCCTAATCTCCCCAGTAACATAATAATATCCCTTTAAATAGAGATGAGTACATTAGCAATCAGAATTGATATGAAGTGGGCAAATTTGGAAAAACCTGGGGGAGAAATTTAACATTGTCGCGCCTATTTTGCATAAAATCAACGTTGAGGGGATCAATTGCGGGTGGGGATATCCTGTGTCCAATCTCTCCCAGAAGTACGACAGCTGCCAAATTAAAAGTTGGTGACTTTTAGCTGTGTAGGACCCCTGCCTGAAATAGGCGTTAGGTACCCTACATATTCAAATGTAACAACACTCAAGAAGCTCGACACCATCCAGGACAAAGCAGCCCGCTTGATTGGCACCCCATCCACCACCCTAAACATTCACTCCCTTCACCACCGGCGCACAGTGGCTGCAGTGTGTACCATCCACAGGATGCACTGCAGCAACTCGCCAAGGTTTATTCGACAGCACCTCCCAAACCCGCGACCTCTACCACCTAGAAGGACAAGAGCAGCAGGCACATGGGAACAACACCACCTGCACGTTCCCCTCCAAGTCACACACCATCCCGACTTGGAAATATATCGCCGTTCCTTCATCGTCGCTGGGTCAAAATCCTGGAACTCCCTTCCTAACAGCACTGTGGGAGAACCGTCACCACACGGACTGCAACGGTCCAAGAAGGCGGCTCACCACCACCTTCTCAAGGGCAATTAGGGATGGGCAATAAATGACGGCCTCGCCAGCGACGCCCACATCCCATGAACGAATATTAAAAAAAATCAGGGTCCTAACGCTGGTTATAGGACCCCAATCGAAATTTGTCTGCAAATGGGCGGAGCTTGGGCCGTGCAGTCTCCGTCCAGCTGTTCCAAGTCTTGAGCAGACTAATCAGTGGCTCTTAAAGGAACCGCTGGAGGCCGGTCAAAAAAGATAAGAAAACATTCTAATAGTTTAATTCCTGTGGAGTCAGGAGGAGCAGGAGTGCCTCCCCCCCAGGACCTACCTGCGGGCCAGCTTAGCGTCAGAGCCGGCCGGAATTGGATAGGCCCTGACCGGTGAGCAGCAGATGTCAATCGGGCATCACTGGTTTAATATAAATGAGGCCCGAAGTCTAATTTCGATTGGGCCTCAGGCAGATGTCTACGGACGTGCGATCTGATCACACCATCCATTTCACACTAGAAACCAGCACTGAGTTGAATTTCTTCCCATCTGATGCTCAGGGTAACTTTGAACATTGGGCTTTGGAATGACCTGTTTTTGTGTGTTTTTTTAAAAATCAGGCTGCACCTGCATAGTGGGTAAGATGCACTGGTTTGTATTTCTTCGGCCCATTTCAGTGATCCTATTCCCTGTTTTAGCAGTTGCACATAAAATAATCCAGGCCATTATTGGTGACCGAATAAGCCAAATTCCATTTTTATCATATTCCTGGATTTTTTATGTTGACTTTGATGAAGAAATACACCTGGAAAATGAATGACTGCGAACTACTTAGGTGGTGTTTTTGCAAGACGATGGAGACAGCATGTCAGATGTGAAAGCTCCCATTGGAAAAGCTAGTGGAGCTATAGAAACATTTCACTGAATCTGGAAATGAAATGTGATTGAAAAAAAAACAAAATTGAGAATTTTTAAGAGCAATGTGTTAGATCTGGTCCAAAAACACCATCCAACAGGAGCTCAACAACTTCTAGTACAGTGTGAGCAAGAAACATTGGACATGGTGAGGCAGGAGGCGTCATTGAGCAGGGTGTCTGCTTATTACGTGGAGCCTTTCATTTACCTCAAAAGATTGCACATTCAACCAGCTTGACAACTTCCTGCTGGATTGTGAAGCCTGTCATCTGCTACTGTCTAGCCTGTCAGTGCCATAGAAAGAAAGATCTTGCATTTATATAATGATTTTCATGAGTTCAGGATGGCCCAAAGTATTTTACAGGCAATGAAGTAATTTTGAAATATAGGGCTCGATATTAGCAGGGCGGCGGGTTCTCAGTGGGGGGTCGACTGGGCACGTGGGTAACGCGCCCGGTGAAATCAGTGTGCTCCGCACGGAATCACAGGCTACTTGGAGCCACTTACCCGTGCTTCCGGGTTTCCTGCTGGAAAGCTGCGCGTCGGGCGGACTGCGCATGCGCAGCATAGGCTGTCAGCTGGAAGAGCCCTATTTAAAGGGGCAGTCCTCCACTGACTGATGCTGCAGAAAATAGGAAAAATTACAGCATGGAGCAGCCCCGGGGGAAGGCTGCTCCCAGGTTTAATGATGCCTCACTCCAGGTCTCATTGGATGGGGTGAGGAGGAGGGGGAGGACAGAGATCTTCCCCCCGGCGGGCGGGAGGAAGCAGCCTGTCTCTGCCACCGAGAAGACCTGGCTCGAGGTGGCAGAGGAGGTCACCAGCACCACCAACATATCACGCACCTGCATACAGTGCAGGAGGCGCTTCAATTACCTAAGTAGGTCAGCTGAAGTGAGTACACTTACTCATTCCCCTCCCCTCTGGCTGCCACATCACCGCCCCCACCCCACATCTCCTTCTGCACTGCCAACACTACTCTATCACATCACCCCTCACACCCACTCAAAGCTCATCCTCATCTTACCTGCACTTACTCACCTTGCCAGTAGTCATCCCACCACTACCATTCAACCCAATCCTCATCCAATCTCATGGCTCAATCTCATACTCACCCTCTCGTGCATCTCTTTCACGGTCAGCCTCACTCAACCTGCCACTACCTGTGCTGCAGCCACAGGGCATGCATCACATATGTGCAGTAGGAAGCGTAAGGCAAACGTGTCGTGAGCATGAAGGGGATGCACAAGGGTGTTTGAGGGTTTGTCATGGTTTTTACTTATATTTAATTTCTGATCAACTCACATAACATATTATATTGTCACCACTACTGCCACGTCTTTGCGAATCTTGTCTGGTTTGTGCAATAATGCCCTTTCCTGAGGATCACAATGAAGACCCACACCTGATGCCGCCCATTGTGTCAATGCAGAGTGGGTGTAGGTGTATTTGCAGGGCTCTTTTGTGCAGACGACTGAGAGACGTTGGCGATGTCCCCGGTGGCACCCTGGAAGGATGCGGGGGAGAAGTTGTTGAGGGCAGTGGTGACTTTGACAGTGACAGGTAAGAGGATGGTGCTCGGGCCAGCCAGGAGCAGCTCGGCATGAAGGACTGCAGATGTCCACGACTACATGTCGAGTGACTCTGAGCCTCCGTGTGCACTGCTGCTCAGAGAGGTCCAGGAAGCTGAGCCTCGGTCTGTCGACCCTGTGCCGAGGGTAGTGCCCTCTGCGACGCATCTCTCTCTACCGTTGCCCTCCCTCCTGTTGTGCGGGTGGATGTGTCACAGCACTGTGTTGTGGAGCTCCACGTGTCAGAGGTGGACAGCGTGGCCGGCGAGGCTGGTGATGCTGTTCGCCCTCCGAGGAGGTCAGGACTGCAGCTACGGCGGCCCCCATCCGGAAGATGTACATCTGAGAGGGTCCGCAAGGTAGGTACATGTGTCTGGACACCGGGGTAAGTGTGCAAGTTGGTGAATTTTATTGTTAGGAGGAGGGTGGTGGAGGCCAAACTTTGTCCAAAGTGACAGAGTGGCCTCCTGCAATGAGTGAGGGTCTCCCCCCCCCCCACCTGTCAAATGGACCTTTGCAGCTGCCACAGGCTGGTGGCTGCAACATGTCCATTTCAACTGGGAGCGTTTCCCCCAGTATGGGAAACAGTCTCAGTTAATTTCAAAATCCCACCCCTCCTAAAATATCAGGTCAATCAGGTCTGTAAACGACCTGAAGTACCTGTTTAAGTACTTTAAGTGGCATCCCACCGGCTTTAATTGCCGGCGGGAGTCCCACATGCAGGGACTGCGCGCGCATGTCAGCGCGTCACTGGGGAACTCAGAAGTGGGCGGGTTGGAGCCGGGCTCCAGACCTGCCCCGGGAATCCCTGATTTTCGCAACCCCCCCCGCACCCCGCCACGAACGCACCCGATCGCGGGTGTGAAAATCGAGCCCATAGTCACTGTTGTAATAAAGGAAATGCAGCAACCAATTTGCATACAACAAAATCCCACAAACAGCAATGAAATAAATGACCAGCTCACCTGTTCTGTTTTCGGCATTGGTTGAGGGATAAACGTTGGCCACGACACTGCTCTTCTTCAAATAATGCAGTGGGATATTTTACAGAGAGGACAGATGAGGCCTCAGTTTAACATGTTAGCTGAAGGATGGCACCGCTAATAGTGCAGCACTCCCTCGAGGATTATGTGTTCAAGTCTCTGGAGTGGGTCGTGAATCCACAATCTTATGACTCAGAGGCATGCGTGCTGCCACTGAGTCAAGGTAGACACCTAACTCCTGTTCCTTTTCTCTTTTCGCTTGGTTCTTCTCAGTACCTGGACCCTTTCGAAGAAACTTTGGAGGAGGATTATCCCCTGGAAGTTGCACCATTATGCGCTGCATCGATCCCACGCATCAGCATAGAGATTGGCACCCCAGGTAAGTTATAGGGATCTGATTTTGGTGAAGCGCCCAACATGAGTGATTGGGAGCAGGTAGTGGTAGGAAGGACATCCTCGGGGACGGCTCACTGGGGGGCAAGGTTGCCTCCAGGCTGTGATAAGCGTAATAAAGATACAGGCATCAAAGGCCCAGCCTTCAAAAGAAAACTCCTTTTGGCACACATGCAATTGCATGATGTATTGGAAAGCCTGCAAAGAGTTGCCACACCGTGTCTGAAAGTTTAGAGGGGTCCACATCCAGCTTGTGTGGTGTTCTGTTGCATGGCATCAGCAAACAACAGTCCACCATGGATGTGCAGTCACCTCCATGGATGCTGCAGCCAGGCCCTCACATCAGAAGTGTGTGGCTCCAGCTTTTGCAGGATTGATGGAAACTCAATCAGCTGCCATCCAATGGGGTCCAATGTATGCGTCACTCATCTCCTACAGTGTGTTCTCTTACAGATCGGTGCGAGTGATGAACCACAGCCCTGTGGGAGTGGCAGTGGCATAACGTGAACGGCACATGTTGCCCTTTGTCAGCATGTCAGCTATCTGCTCCCTTGCCAACCCCTCAGCCAATACCCACCATGGTGCCAGAAAGCCAGCTGGACCAATGCATATGCAAATGACCAGATCCAGGAAACCCAAGCGTAACTTCCTCTGCAGGCCACCAATGGGTGCAAAGTATTTTTAAAGCAGCAAATGTAACTCATTTCAAGGAAATTCTAGACCCATGTAATTATGTGCGCTGGCCATGCACCACTCAAAATGCTTTCTGCAAAAAATATGACCTGCCATTTATTTTCTCAGTCACTGTAATTTCTAATGTCCAAAACAAGGTTTTAATCAAAATAAATTCAAAACATTACATACTTCACAATAACATGGCTAGAATATTTTTCCTTAGATATTGGCAGTTTCTGTTCAGTTATTTTTCAAAATTATTTGACGAAAAGCTGGTGGACAAAATGCAAAAGCTTTATTTGGGTAACGTTTATATTGAGTGATTTATTTTATTTTATTAGTTTATTTAAACAGATGTGTTTGAGAGTAAGAAAATTGAAAGGGTGTATTGATTATACACTTGTTGTACCTTTTGTTTCGTGTTCAATAACTTCAGAAGACATAGTGAGCGGAAAGAGAGAGAGGCCTGGGTGTTTCGCTTCAGTGGTGACAGCATGTGATGTTCCTGTCCATTAAAATGAAAGTGGGGACAGGGAAATTGTGGACTGGTGAAAAACCCCAGGCAGAGTGTCTTTCCTCTTCCTAAATTTAGTTCATTAAAAAAAAATTGAAGTAAACAGAAAGTCTCTAATTATCTCACCTGTGTTTTAATGAAAGATAGAAAATATAAATGATCAAATTACTGACCCCGAGAGGAGAGAGACAGTGTCTCTCTTCATTCTAATTTGATTTCTTTTTTAAAAGATATAGTTAGTTGAATTTTGAAAGCAAATGAAGTCTCTTTGTCGTGAACAGCTGGAGGGAATGAAACAGGTGAGGATAAGGAAACCTCTGGCCTCTTACCACCTGTGCATGGGGAGGGCTGAGTGGGAATGAGGGGTGAGTGGATGGAGATCCCTCCCTAAATCTCTCTGCCTCTCCACCTTTCCCTTCTCCTTTAAGATGCTCCTTAAAACCTACCTTTTTGTCCAACCTGTCCTTCTTTGGCTTGGTGTCAATTTTGTCTGATTACGCTCCTGTGGAGTCCCTTGGGATGTTTTACTATGTTAAAGGCGCTATATCTTCAGAATAACACGGCACTACCCAGTCAGTAGTGTCTTTTACTGGTTCCAACCACTTCAGACCACCCAGACCAATCCAATGCATCAGTTCCCATTGAAGTAAACAAATCCTCCATGGGATACAAGAGAGCAGAGACCTGAAATAATGGGTCACATTATGAGTTTAAAACCAATCATTAAAAATAATGCCTTTGTAAAAAAAAATGGTGTACCATTCTCATACAAATAGTGAATAGTGTTCTCTGTAGAATTCATTTATTTCCCTTCCATTCTGAGATGGGAAATAAATACATCCCAGTCACTGATACGGGTCATAGATATTATTGCACAAATCTTTGATAATACAGTGTGCAATCTATACCCAAGGGCTTCACATGTTTACTTCAGTAGCATAGAACCTGTGGTCTGCTTTCACAACATTACTGCGATTATTACTGATTTTAAAATCGTTGATGACTTGTGTTCAAAGGCATATTATCAATAATTTTCATATTTGGTGGTTAGCTTTAGTTTTGGAACATGACTTGAAAAATGTCAGTTACCTAACCATTTCATTAAGAAACAATGATGCTAGAGGCCTTTGTCAGATGGGTCTGTGGTGACCAAATGCCAACCCAAGGGAGGTGCCGAGAAGGTTCAACTGTGACTCCAAAATTAAATGTTCAGCCGCTTTTGAAATTTACTATTTTTGGCTCTGAAGTGGGTTTTTCCTATGAGTTGCCTCACCTGCTCTATCACTACAGGGATCAGTGAATGTTGGATTGATGTTTCAAAGCCTATACATAACTGGCTATTTCAACTAGCAATCACAAATTTAGCATTTCAGCTTTTTGGGCTCTTGAGGAAGTGAAGTGAGTTCAGAGAGACTGGAATGAATTGAACTCCAAATTAAAGAGGAGACTTGGCTCCAGGTTTCACATCTTTAATTGACTTAGGGCCAGGGCAGTAATCATGCAATTTGGTTTTTCGACAGAGTGCCAGCAAGAATTTCACTTTGAGCCAAAATGAGTCCGACGGCTGCAATGTGCCCCCCACCTGTGTTTTTAGATATGCCCTGAATGAATGAATGAATGAATGGTCTTTTAAAAGGAATTTAAAATCTTGGCAAGAAGGGAAAAAAATGAACTGAAAAAAATCCTTTAACAGCAGTTACAAAAGTTTATGTTCTGCCTTGTAGGGAAATGGATAAAAAAATTAAATGGGTTGGTATTTAAAATCAGTCTATAATAAACAGAGCTGTTTATTCATATAATCAACATGGTACACAACTATAGGACTGAAAAAGACTTGTTGCTACTTGCTGTCACTGCCTGAGGTATTACTCAAGGTATCCCAACCACACTGTGTGTGGTAATCTTTCTTATAGATCACATGTTTTAGTAGATACTGATGGTTCACACCTTTAGAAGCCCCTACCAGAACAACTTCTTACAAAACAGAAGCATAGGAGTGGTTTGAGTTTGTATAAATTATCAACTCCTTGTTTTATTTTACTTTTTTTTTGGAGAGCTTTAAAAGCTTTTTTTTGTGCACGGGAATGTTTATACTCGTTAAGGTAGAGGATATTAGCGCTGAGTGCCCTGTCTCAGCATCAAGCACTGCCTGATTAGGTGTAGCATGTTTAAATGCAGACTAAGCTCTCTCCACTGTGCCCCGAGAACATGCCTCAGTCCCAATCTTAGAAAAGCACCTTTCCTGCAGCATTGTGACATTTCTCCATTTCCCACGCCGGACCTTTTGGCAAGATTGTCAAGTTAGGGATAGTTTTATGCTGTGGGGGAATGCCTATTAGGAATAAAAACAATAATAAAACCCTGCAACTGTACAGCTGGTTCATCAGCATCTGGAAATATCAGCATATATATGAAATCTATAGAAGTATATAATGTATATGAAACAAGAGAAAAGACAGGTTAATGTCTCGAATATAACCTTTTGTCAGAACTGAAAACTGAAAGATAAGCAAGAGTTTTAGTCCATGTTGAGCACTACTTGGAGGAGGCACTGAGAGTAGCAAGGACACAGAATGTACTCTGGTTGGGGGACTTCAATATCCATCACCAAGAGTGGCTCGATAGCACCACTACTGACCAAGCTGCCCGAGTCCGGAAGGACATAGCTGCCAGACTGGGCCTGCAACAGGTGGTGAGCGAACCAACACGAGGAGAAAACTTACTTGACCTCGTCCTCACCAATCTACCTGTCGCAAATGCATCTGTCCATGACACTATTGGTAGGAGTGACCACCACACAGTCCTTGTAGAGACGAAGTCCCGTCTTCACACTGAGGACACCATCCAACGTGTTGTGTGGCACTACTACTGCGCTAAATGGGATAGATTCAGAACAGATCTAGCAGCTCAAAACTGGGCATCCATGAGTAGCTGTGGGCCATCAGCAGCAGCAGAATTGTATTCCAGCACAATCTGTAACCTCATGGCCTGGCATATTCCTCCCTCTACCATTACCAACAAGCCAGGGGATCAACCCTGGTTCAGTGAGGAGTGTAGAAGAGCATGCCTGGAGCAGCACCAGGCGTACCTAAAAATGAGGTGCCAACCTGGTGAAGTTACAACACAGGACTACATGCATGCTAAACAGCGGAAGCAACATGCTATTGACAGAGCTAAGCAATTCCACAACCATTGGATCAAATCAAAGCTCTGCAGTTCTGCCACATCCAGTCATGAATGGTGGTGGACAATTAAACAACTAATGGGAGGAGGAGGCTCTGTAAACAGCCCCATCCTCAATAATGGCAGAGTCCAGCACGTGAGTGCAAAAGACAAGGCTGAAACGTTTGCAACCATCTTCAGCCAGAAGTGCCGTGTGGATGATCCATCTCGGCCTCCTCCCGATATTCCCGATAGCCAGACTTCAGCCAATTCGATTCACTCCATATGATATCAAGAAACGGCTGAGTGCACTGGATACAACAAAGGCTATGGGCCCTGACAACATCCCAGCTGTAGTGCTGAAGACTTGTGCTCCAGAACTAGCTGCGCCTCTAGCCAAACTGTTCCAGTACAGCTACAACACTGGCATCTACCTGACACTGTGGAAAATTGCCCAGGTATGCCTTGTCCACAAAAATCAGGACAAATCCAATCTGGCCAATTACTGCCCCATCAGTCTACTCTCAATCATCAGCAAAGTAATGGAAGGTGTCGTCGACAGTGCTATCAAGCGGCACTTACTCACCAATAACCTGCTCACCGATGCTCACTTTGGGTTCCGCCAGGACCACTCGGCTCCAGACCTCATTACAGCCTTGGTCCAAACATGGACAAAAGAGCTGAATTCCAGAGGTGAGGTGAGAGTGACTGCCCATGACATCAAGGCAGCATTTGACCGAGTGTGGCACCAAGGAGCCCGAGTAAAATTGAAGTCCATGGGAATCAGGGAGAAAACTCTCCAGTGGCTGTAGCCATACCTAGCACAAAGGAAGATGGTAGTGGTTGTTGGAGGCCAATCATCTCAGCCCCAGGACATTGCTGCAGGAGTTTCTCAGGGCAGTGTCCTAGGCCCAACCATCTTCAGCTGCTTCATCAATGGCCTTCCCTCCATCATAAGGTCAGAAATGGGGATGTTCGCTGATGATTGCACAGTGTTCAGTTCCATTCTCAACCCCTCAGATAATGAAGCAGTCCGTGCCCGCATGCAGCAAGACCTGGACAACATCCAGGCTTGGGCTGATAAGTGGCAGGTAACATTCGTGCCAGATAAGTGCCAGGCAATGACCATCTCCAACAAGAGAGAGTCTAACTACCTCCCCTTGACATTCAACGGCATTACCGTCGCCGAATCCCCCACCATCAACATCCTGGGGGTCACCATTGACCAGAAACTTAACTGGACCAGCCACATAAATACTGTGGCTACAAGAGCAGGTCAGAGACTGGGTATTCTGCGGTGAGTGACTCACCTCCTGACTCCCCAAAGCCTTTCCACTATTTACAAGGCACAAGTCAGGAGTGAGATAGAATACTCTCCACTTATCTGGATGAGTGCAGCTCCAACATCACTCAAGAAGCTCAACACCATCCAGGACAAAGCAGCCGCTTGATTGGCACCCCATCCACTATCTTAAACATTCACTCCCTTCACCACCGGCGTACCGTGGCTGCAGTGTGTACTATCTACAGGATGCACTGCAGCAACTCGCCAAGGCTTATTCGACAGCACCTCCCAAACCCACGACCTCTACCACCTAAAAGGACAAGGGCAGCAGGCACATGGGAACAACACCACCTGCACGTTCCCCTCCAAGTCACACGCCATCCCGACTTGGAAATATATCGCCGTTCCTTCGTCATCGCTGGGTCAAAATCCTGGAACTCCCTACCTAACAGCACTGAGGGAGAACCTTCACCACACGGACTGCGGCGGTTCAAGAAGTAGATAAGTGTTACAAAAGATCATCTCAGTGAGGCAATGGAAAGACATGATGCAAACAAAAGAATAGATAAGATGGTGAAAAAGCCCACAAGAGAAAAAAGGGGGGAAATGGGGCAAATTAGAAAAATAAAGAACTATAGATACAAAAGGTCTGAAATGAAAACAGAAATTGCTGAAACGACACAGTAGTTTTGCCAGTCTCAAAAAGAGAAAAACAAACAGGCCAACACCCTGATTGAAGAACCCTCTTACCCAACACCACTAAAACTGTGTTCTGATGAACGGCCTAACCCAGAACCATCATCTGCCTCTCCTCCCCCATAATACTGACAGACCCACCTAACATCTGCAGATATTCTTCTGTAAGGGAAAAGCAAACGTCTGACGTTACTAAAGTCAATGATCAAGTTGGAATACAGGAATGCAGGTTGCTCAGGAGAAAGATAAGATACTGGGGTAAATTTTCATCTTCGCCACATGAGTGGTAATCTGGTGGAGCGGACTGCCCGCCTGTTATAGAAACCGTCTGATTTACACCCCATCAATCCCGCAGAGACGAACATTTGCTCCACTGTTCCTGGAGCTTGCGTGGAGCTTGTTTGGAACAGTGTCAGAGGTCAACGACAAAGAAGTCAGAGCAGGGATGGGAGAGAGAGTTAAAGTGGTGAACCAGAGGCAGGTCAGGGGCAGGCTTGGACACAGAATGAAGGTGTTCAGCAAAGTGATTTCTCACAACCTGTGTTTGGTCTCCACAATGCAGAGTAGACCAAACCTTGAGCAGTGAATATAGCAATAAATATAGTACACTATATTGAAGGAAATACACATAAATTGCTGTTTCAAATGTCCATGGATGTTTGGGTGGGAAGAGGTGAATTAACAAGTGTGATAATTGCTCCAGTTGCCAGGGAGAGGGCAGCTGCAAGCCGTGTTAGTGGAAGAATGTGCAGGGCATTCAAGAGGGAACAATCCCCGGAGAGCAGAGCTAAGAGGGGAAGGAAAGGTGTGGTGAGATCATATAGGTGGCCTAAGTGGAAGAAGATGAATGTGGAGGCTGGTGAATGAAGGTGAAGACAAAGGGGATCCTGTCGATGTATTAGATCCAAAGAGGAGACATATAAAACTGGGAGCAGTTTAGAATTCAGCAAAGGAGGACAAAGAGATTGATTAAGAGGGGAAAAATAGAGTATGAGAGTAAACTAGCAGGGAACATAAAAACTGGCTGTAAAAGCTTCTATAAATATGTCAAGAGAAAAAGATTAGTGAGGATAAATGTAGGTCCCTTACAGTCAGAAATGGAGTAATTATAATGGGGAACAAAGAAATAGCAGAACAATTAAACACATACTTTGGTTCTGTCTTCACAAAGGAGGACACAAATAACCTCCCAGAAATGTTAGAGAACCAAGGGTCTAGTGAGAGGGAGGAACTGAAGGAAATCAGTATTAGTTAAAAAATAGTGCTAGGGAAATTAATGGGGCTAAAGGCTGACAAATCCCCAGGGCTCGATAATCTACATCCCAGAGTATTAAAGGAAGTGGCTCTGGAAATAGTGGATGCATTGGTGGTCATCTTCCAAAATTCTAAAGACTCTGGAACAGTTTCTACAGATAGAAGGGTGGCAAATGTAACCCCTCTATTTAAAAAAGGAGGGAGAGAAAACACAGGGAATTACAGACCAGTTAGCCTAACATCAGTAGTGAGAAAAATGCTAGAGTCTATTATAAAGATGTGATAACAGAACACTTGGAAGGCATTAGAAGGCATTAACGGGATTGGACAAAATCAGCATGGGTTTATGAAAGGGAAATCATGCTTAACAAATCTACTGGAGTTTTTTGAGGATGTAACTAGTAGAATAGATAGGGGAGAACCAGTGGATGTGGTGTATTTGGATTTTCAGAAGGCTTTTGATAAGGTCCCACACAAGAGGTTAGTGTGCAAAATTAAAGCACATGGGATTGGGGGGAATATACTGGCATGGATTGAGAATTGGTTGACAGACAGGAAACAGAGAGTAGGAATAAATGGGTCTTTTTCCGGGTGGCAGGCAGTGATTAGTGGGGTACCGCAGGGATCAGTGCTTGGGCCCCAGCTATTCACAATATATATCAATGATTTGGATGAGGGAACTGAATGTAACATTTCCACGTTTGCAGACAACACAAAGCTGGGATGGAATGTGAGCTGTGAGGAGGATGCAAAGAGGCTCCAATGTGATTTAGACAAGTTGGGTGAGTGGGCAAGAACATGGCAGATGCAGTATAACGTGGATAAATGTGAGATTATCCACTTTGGTTGTAAAAACAGAAAGACAGATTATTATCTGAATGGTGATAGATTGGGAAAAGGGGAGGTGCAACGACACCTGGGTGTCCTTGTACACCAGTCACTGAAAGCGAGCATTCAGGTGCAGCAAGCAGTTAGGAAGGCGAATGGTATGTTGGCGTTCATTGCAAGAGGATTTGAGTACAGGAACAGGGATGTCTTGCTGCAGTTGTACAGGGCCTTGGTGAGACCACATCTAGAGTATTGTGTGCAGTTTTGGTCTCCTTATCTGAGGAAGGATGTCCTTGCCATGGAGGGAGTGCAACAAAGGTTTACCAGTCTGATTCCTGGGATGGCAGGACTGACGTATGAGGAGAGATTGGGTCGACTAGGCCTATATTCACTAGAGTTCAGAAGAATATGAGGTGATCTCATCGAAACATATAAAATTCTAACAGGACTAGACAGACTAGATGCAGGGAGGATGTTCCCGATGGCTGGGGAGTCCAGAACCAGGGGTCACAATCTCAGGATACGGGGTATGCCATTTAGAACCAAGGTGAGGAGAAATTTCTTCACTCAGAGGGTGGTGAACCTGTGGAATTCTCTACCACAGAAGGCAGTGGAGGCCAAGTCATTAGATGTATTCAAGAAGGAGATAGATATATTTCTTAATGCTAAAGGGATCAAGGGAACAGGGTACTGAGTTAGATGATCAGCCATGATCATTTTGAATGGCGGAGCAGGCCCGAACGACCAAATGACCTATTCTTGCTCCTATTTTCTATGTTTCTTTGTTTCTATGTGAGTGTGAAGAAACAGGTTGAGAGCACAGGCATAGGAAATAGGATGGATCTGGTCAAAGGTCCTGTCAACCATGTTGAGGGGAAACCTCAGCCGAGGAAAAGAGGACACTGCAAAAATTCTGGTGCAAAAAATTGAACCATCAGAGCAGTTGTTACTGAGATGAAGAAATTGGGAGAAAGAGATGGAGTCTTTACAGGAAGAGGCATAATCCAGGGAGGGAGTCTCTTGGTTTGTAATCAATGTCTAAGGAAAGCCCATTTCCAGAGATGGGGTGAAAGAAGTACATTAAGGTAAGAGAAGAGTCAAAGATGGAACATATGGAGGTGAGGGATGGATGGAACTTAGAAGCATAGCTAATGAAATTCTCAAGATCAGAGCAAGAGCAGGTAGCAGCATGGAGAACGCTGTCAATGTAAGGGAGGAAGAGGCCTGGAAAACGATCTAAGTAGAATTTTTAAAAAAGAATGTTATACATATCCTGCAAAAAGATAAGCAGAGCTGGGATCCATGCAAGTTCCCTTGGTGACACTATTTATCTGGAGAAAATGAGGAGAATTAAGAGAAGTTGCTCAAGGTACAAACAAATTCAGCCAAGTGGACGTGGTTGATGGTATATGAGGATTGGTTGGGCCACTGTTCAAGGTAGACGTGGAAGGCTTAAGTCCTCTCACAACATCGACAGGATCCCCTTTGTCTTCACCTTCATTCACCAGCCTCCACATTCATCTTCTTCCACTTAGGCCACCTACAACATGATCTCACCACACCTTTCCTTCCTCTCTTAGCTCTATTCTCCGGGGATTGTTTCCTCCTGAATACCCTGCACATTCTCCCACTACCCCAGCTTGCAGCTGCCCTTTCCCTGGCAACTGGAGTAGTTATGACACTTGTTAATTCACCTCTTCCCATGCAAATGTCCATGGTGAAGGATGAAAGTGTGGAGGGAACGTACACCCATAGTGAAAAGGAGACAATTGGGGCCAGAGAACCGGAGGACTTCAGAAGAGTGATGTGGAATTGAGACTGCCCAAACTCATTTAATGTAGAACCCTTGTTGCTCCATATTGGCACTGCATGTTCGTTCTCCTTTGTGTAACATCGTGCACCTCTACTTAGGCTCAGTGCTTGAACCTGTGGTCAGAGTGACTGGAGCTGTCCTATTTACATTCCTGGCTCTTAGCAGGCAGCTCCACAACCATAATAATTTGTAAAATAAACCTTTATTTTCAACATGGAATTCAAAATAGCAAGGGTCTCAAAATTGACCCCTAAGATAACCCACTCTTTCCAGCTGAGAGATTCCCAATTCTGGCTACCTTCTGTTTCATGCTTTTAAGTCAGTTTTGCATTTAAGCTGGGATTGTAATTCAGAAGCAAGTAAGTATTTGTGGATTGAAATGATTTTCAGAGCACCGATAACCAGAAAGACAGCAGTATTTAGCCTTTCCATCTCTAGTGCTGTACGGAGCAATGACTGAAAAGAACACTTTATTCCTCATAGTATACGGCAAGAAGTCACTTAATACTATTCATTTCATTACGTCCACTACTTGGAAGCTCAGGTGCAGAGTTAACTGGCATCGAGTGAAACAGGGCAATCAGAGCACGCATTAGAAGACATGGAAGGTGCAGGCTGAGTTCAAGGTACAGCACCACGAATCCTCAGCTCCTTCTTATACCATCGTCAACTGCCAGGATTCATTTTGAAGCAACATCTGTCCTTGTTAAAGTTATGTATGATTGTAAACTGATATTATATCATGTAATATACTAAAAAACGGACAAAATATTTTTAACATAACTGTTGCTTTCAATGGCAGATTAGTTATGCATCAATGCCACCTTTATATTGTGGAATTGCTTCTATTTGAAGTGACTCGACAACGCACTCAGGTTCCTACTGCTGTAATAACCAACGTTGTATTTGTGTCTGAATATCAGATGAGGACAGGTTCAGGCCGAGCCATGATGCCCCCCACCTCCCCCCTTGCAAAAGTCAAATAGCCACTCGATGCAAAGGTTCAAGCATGAATAGTGTGTGCGGGTTATTGGAGGTGACCTGTTCCCAGCAAAGAGTGAGCATCTCTAGGAACAAAGAAGGAGAAAGGGAAGAAAACTGGCAGGGAAAAAAAACAGCGAGAATGGATTACATTTCCTTGGAAGTGAGACAGAGTCACCGAGCATTTGAAGGTAATGGCACATTTTAAATGGATCAGCAAGCAACAGTCACTGCAATAAAAAAAAAGTTTGGGATACAACCTGGCTACTTCGGCCGATGGAATCAACTAGTTAAGTGTGATTGATATGGGAATTTCTGTCAGTTATTTTGCATATTGATGCTTACATATAATTCATGCAGATATCTTGAAGCGAAGGATGAAAAGGAAAACATGACCCTCCGCTGCCACACGGTGGCAGTATAATACAGAGTATGCTCCAGGCAGTAATGCTCATTAACAAAACTGGGAGAAATAGTTCCTGATGAAACTTATATCTTTTTGAAGGTGAGAAAGTTTGGTCTACATTTTTTTAATGAAGAACAGGTAAAATAAGATTGAAATTTGAAATGAACTATTGATGTGACTAAAACTGAAGTTATTTCTAGGGCTAAAGCATTCTTTCTTAACAGTAACTTTGTTGTGGCCTCATAAGTTGGGTGTCAAGTGAAAGAGCAAGTATGACATTTTTGAAACATGAATTTTTGGAGGAATAACATTCCTGAAAAGATGGGAACGAAACGACGGAAAATAATTTTTTTCCAAAACTGAAAATAAAATGTCGTAAAATTTTGATACAAAAGACGAGGCTAAAATTAGTGTTAAGTTTTGATGAAGCCTAAAATTAAAATTATACTAAAATCAAAATCAGGAGATGAGACCAGCAGTAAAGCAAATTATTTTATGACTAAAATAACACTGACTGTGAAGTTGCAAGATCCAAAATGTATCACTAGTCCTTTCTGGCATATTATGTAACATGCCTGGAGGTTTTCATTAAAACTGTTTGCCATACTCCTTTGTTCTCATTCTGTTACATGACAAAACAATTGCTGTCATCTTCAGAAGATAGAAAATGGGGTTATGTACAATCAGCCCTGAGAGGGGCCTAACTTCAGCACAGGCAAGAAGGGCCAAATGGTCTCCCCCACCCTTGCTAAAATATCTACACTTCTAAAAAGGGCATGACATTTACAGAAAAATGCACACTCCACAGCATCATGACTACTGAGAAGCACAAACATAACAACCACGGGGTATGATATGAAGCAATAGTAGGCTTGGAATGAGTTGTGGGATGTAACACAATGATGAGAATTCAGAAAATCACAGCACTGTTGATTGTTATGTTTTGACACGTGAGCATATGTGAGAGTCCAGCACTTAAGAATCAGTTCGCTGATGATTGGCAGTGTTCAGCTCCATTCGCAATTCCTCAGATAATGAAGCAGTCCGTGCCCGCATGCAGTAAGACCTGGACAACATCCAGGCTTGGGCTGATAAGTGGCAAGTAACATTCCTGCCATGTAAGTGCCAGGCAATCTCCAACAAGAGAGAGCCTAACCACCTCCCTTTGATGTTCAGTGGCATTATCATTGCTGAGTCTCCCACTTGGACTCGGCCAGCTACATAAATACCGTGGATACTAGAACAGGTCAGAGGATGTGTATTCTGCAGCGAATGGCTCATCTCTAGACCCCCCACTACCTACAAGGCGGAAGTCAGGAGTTCAATGGAGTACTCTCCACTCGTCTGGATGAGTGCAGCTGCAAACACTCAAGAAGCTCAACACCATCCAGGACAAAGTAGTTCACTTGATCGGCACCTCATTCACTAGCTTAAGTATTCACCCCTTCATCACAAGTATACCCGCGGCTGCAGTGTGTCCTGTTGGCAAGATGCACTGCAGCAACTCATCAAGGCTTCTTCAGCAGCACCTCCCAAACTCGCGACCTCCACCACCTAGAAGGACAAGGGCAGCAGGTGCATGGGAACACCATAATTTCCAAGTTTCCCTCCAAATCACATACCATCTCGACTTGGACATATATCACCATTCCTTCATCGTCGCTGGGTCAAAACCTTGGAACTCCCTACCTAACAGCGTTGTGGGAGCTCCTTCACCTCATGGACTGCACCAATTAAAGAAGAAGGTCTATCACCACCTTCTCAAGAGCAGCTAGGGAAGGCCAATAAAGGCCAGTCTAGCTAGCGAAGCCCCTATCCCAAGAATTATTTAAAAATTACTGAGATCTATCGTCCCATGTGTATATGGATAAGTTTCATGAAGGCCTTAAAAGTCTAGTTTAGAAAAATGAAGAGTGGTAAATGCAGGGGAGGACAACTGAACAGAAGGGTTAGACAATTATACTTTGTTTGGATAGACAGCAGCATAGAGCAATGGGGGGAGGAAGTTCTTCCAGCAGGGCAGAAATATACATTACGACATTCCTTTTTATGGTGCTTACTTCTTTTCTCTTTTCCCATCTTTATGATCTTCCTTGAACAATGCAACATTCCCAGCCAATCAGGGCATGCAAGCATCCCCCTATGACCAGCCATTAAGGCTGAGATAGCTGTAAACGAATCTTCCGCAAACTTTTCTTCCTTCCATACAAAGCACAGGTTGACTCATCAGAATCATCATGTGGAGAATTGTAGCACGAGTTCGCATTCTTCGTCACGTTAGGCCCTATTTGCTCCTTTATTCAAAATCTAAATGAGCATTGTTATGTGGTATTCAAAGGGTGCGTTTGTTGATGCAGTATTAGTTACCAATCATGTAAGGGAGCATACTACATTCATAAAAGTTTATGTTGCCCTGTTAGATGGTGGAGAGAATCCAAATTCAGAGCAAGGCTAATCTTGGAAGGGCATTGCCTGACATGGACACACCAATCCTTTGAATTCAGGATCCTCAGCTCAGTGATATGCAAAAGCCAATTGATGCCATATAGTCCTAAGTCTAACACTGTTATTATTGTGAGGTACTAACTATACATTTTTCACAGGCTTGTTTTATTAGGAAACCTGTGAAGTGGCCTTCTGTATCAACCTGTTTTAAAATTGCTTTCTCTGACCTTCTTTGGCTCCAGCATGTATTTATTTATTTTTTGTTTTGTGTCCATGCAAAAGGAGTTGAGACTCTGCTCGATAATACAGTTTTGTGCTAGATAATACTTGGTTTTAAGGTCAGCAGCTTTCCTGTTTTTACATTCAGCACATAAAATATTTGTCTTCTCTAATCCTTTTCCAATGTAAGTTTCTTTTGTCAGTTGTGGCTGGATTGTATTTCAAAATTAACAAAAACAAATCTACACAACGTAACTTTAAGCATGTCAGGCACAGTAAAAAATCTTCCAGATACTTATTTTTCTATTATTGGAAGCCCAATTCCTTACCTGCCCCTGTGGAAGGGTGTACAAACAGGCCAAAAATTAAGTTTAATCTGTCAAGATTTCTGTCTATGTGCAATTTTTCCTCCGGCTAATGGAGAAGTTACAACAGCTGGATGGGTGCCAGTTCATGGTGAAGCCTGTCTGTGCAGGTCCATTGCTTTTTCTTTTGTCCCTCTTTGTGTATTTCCCCATCACTGCTTCCTGGTTCTGTTGGACTAACTGTTTATTTCCTTTTATTTTTCTATTATCACTTTGTTCTGTTCATGTTCCTTCTGTACTCTTTTCTGTGGTCTCTGAGTGCTGTCCTTATCTGGATCCACACATCCCCATTTACCTATACATATTGGAATTGCACCCATGGGCACACTGTTGCCAAAATGTCTTTGTTTTTTCCAGTTGGGAGACTATTTATTCTCTCTCAGTTTTCTACTCTAGACTGGGGAGAGAGCTGCATTGTGTTGTTGGTGGAAAACATTTGTAGATCAGAGAAGTGGATCCAATTTTAGGCAAAATCGCAGTAAAGGAATGACCATAAGACCATGAGACCATAAGAAATAGGAGCAGGAGTAGGCCATTCGGCCCCTCGAGCCTGCTCCGCCATTTAATGAGATCATGGCTGATCTGATTTTTACCTCAACTCCACTTTCCTGCCTTTTCCCCATATCCTTTGACTTCCTTGCTGATCAAAAATGTGTCTAACTCAGCCTTGAATGTATTCAATGACTCAGCCTCCACAACTTTTTGGAGTAAAGAATTCCAAAGATTCATGACCCTCTGGGAGAAGAAATTCCTCCTCATTTCCGTCTTAAACAGGTGACCCCTTATTCTGAGACTATGCCCCCTAGTTTTAGATTCCCCCATGAGGGGTAACATCCTTTCAGTGTCTACCCTATCGAGTCCCCTCAGAATCTTGTATGACCAAAGCTCCTGCCATTGATAATGTCTATGGATTAGGTTTGATTTGCAACTAAAATTTAAGGGTAGTTCATCAAAGAAAGGATTGCAATCTGGGAATTGTTCACCAAATGAATTGATCTTCGAGTAAGTTTCACCGTTAGAATAACTGCATTATCAGAGTGACACAGGAATGAGATTCCAGTAAAGCATGAGAGACCGTGCATTTCTTAGCAGGACATAGGAAATGGTAACATTACCTGTGTTTAACTCCCCAGTTCACTGAGACAGCAGAATTGCATTGCTAAGCCAAACATTTCCCTTTCCCTACTGATATCATCATGATTTGCAACCCTCCTCCCTCTGTAGAAAGAAAAAGAACTTGCAGTTATATCTAGCGCCTTATCACATCTCTCTAACATCTCAAAGAGCTTTAAATGCAATTAATTGTTTTTGAACTGCCATCATTGTGGTTAGGTTGGTGAACCTGTTTCCGTAGAGACTCTGTTTAATGTCTTTACCCCCTCCCCCCAATATCCCATTTAGATTCTGGATTGCATCACCATAAATAGGCATCTGGATGTGGCACATACATGGATGCTGTCTGTAACAAATACAAATATGAGCACGGGTTGTGGAATTAGTTCCTAAATTAGTATTCACTGAGATTACATTTTCTTATTTCTAAAACTGCACTACATCAGGCAGTGGTTGGTGAGAGTGTGTTGGACCAAACAGTGCTAGGGTGGTTAGTTGCTTGGTCCAACGCACTCCACTCAATTGCTGGTTTCTTTTATGAAAGCGGTACTGTGGGGAGGCATAGAGAGGAAGCAAGATGTTTTACCAAGGGCAAATCATGGGCAAGTCCTCCATGGGTCATTCTTAATTGTCTACTAACAGCAATTTCAGAGCAGCATTGGCAGAACGAGGGAAAACAGAATTTACTCTCTGACAAAAACAAGATTACATCACATCATCTGTGAATTAGTGAAGGTAAAATGCAAGCTTGTGTCAGAACAGGATTATGCAACTGGAAATGGAGGATACGGTTAGTTTGTTCTCCCCTAAAGGCACCTTATCAGTTGGCGTCAGATTAACACGAATGAAAACATCACTAATTGCGAGCTGGAAAATGATCTTGTGCATAGGATACATAATGGCCTAATTCCCACAGAAATACCTGTGTCATTATTAAAAAAGGCAGAATGAAGCTTAAGGAAGCAGTTCACAAAATAGATTTTGAACTTAAATGAAACTGACTAAGATAAATGCAGATAATGTGTCGATAAAGATGCTATTCAGGAGTCCACTAAATCTTTGTTTCAAACACTTGAGATGTTTTCGTCCACGTATATAGTACACGTGGGAGTGTCGCATGGAGAATAATGGATACCCGAGACTGATTACAAGGCAGTAATCTAATTGAGGATCTTAAATGATTTATGGATAGAATGATGGTGGGGAAGGGTGATTTCTCAATACATGGCGTTCATGTACTTTAGTTTTTCACCGGTCAATGCCTTCACATACTGTCTGGGTAATAACATTACAAATTCTGACAAACAGCATCTGAACTATTTATATTTGCTACAGGTAGTACTTTCAGTCGAAGGCAGTGAGAAAAAGCATTTTTCCAGGAGGTTGTTGCTGTCTCTGACAGCTAAACTGTTAAGTTTATACTATATGACACTAGGTTAGGTGGCACAGTAAGTTTTGTGGACAGGAGCAGGGAGTTATAAAGGGACACAGACAGACTAAGTGAGTGGGCAAAACTGTGGCAGATGGAGTTCAATGTGGGAAAGTCATCCACTTTGGATCCAAGAAACAAAAATCGGAGTATTTCAACATCGGTGGGGGGTGTAAAATGGACGATATCAGATCGGCCGCCCGTTATACACCCCATCTGAATTCCTTTTTGTTGGTGGCACAGAGCACTGGTGTAGGATAAAAGAATCATGACTTCTGCTAGGAGACTGGGCCCAGTCGTGCATGATCGCACGCCAGCTGGATGTTAAGGGAGTGGAATCCTTTTCTATTGTGAGTGCAGTCTATGCCACCCTGAAGCCTGCGGAAGTCTACAATGCATGCAAAGCCTAGCGTTCGCTCATTCGGCTTCACCCTGTCCATGGAGAAAGAGATGTATGTGTTCTTCCTGGTGTCGAGAGTCGCAGTGAACTCCCTGATACTATGGTGGACTGCAGACTGGGAGATGTCACTGATGTCACCCACTGCAACCTGGAAGGAGCCTGTGGCATAAACGTTAAGGGCCACAGTGACCTTGACAGCCACAGGTAGTGCACGAGTTGTGAATGCATCAGGTGACATAGCTCGGTGTCAGCCTCCTTGATAAAGTGACAGCGTCTGAGACATTGGTCTTCAGTGAAGTTCATGTAGGAGAAGTGCTCCCTGAAGACTCTCTGTGGGTGTGACCTCCTGCGCAGTGCCCTCCTCCTCTCTTTTCAGTGAGCTGCTCCTGTTCTCTCCTCTCTTCTTCGCTGCTCCCTCTCATCCTCCCTTCCCAAAGGAAGTCCTACCAGACCACCCATGACTGGAATAAAACCGTTTAGAAGCCAGACAAGAACAGTCCAGCATCCACAAGAACTTGTTGTCAGCAGTCAGAAATCAGTTCTCTAAATCTGAAAACAGGTCAATAAACTCCCAGAAGTTGACTAGCAGCCTCAAATGACAAACCAGCAACTAGCCAGTATCTAGTGGATGAGCCCTCTAAATAGCGCTGCCGACAGGTTCTTGCTGCCTGTTAGTGCCATGGGTTGCTGGACGAGTTTATCACGTGGCAAATCAGGGACTGGGGCTGGCCAGTATCACGAAAGAGTCCTACAACAAGCGTAGAACCCTAATTTTAAAGAGCAATTTAAATAGTTCTGCCGCTGCTCTGGACACCTACAGAGCAATCTGATCCAATATGGTGGGCAGCCCTCGTCCAGCACATAATAAGCGGGCATGTCCCACCCGTGATATTGGATGCTTAGGTGCCTGTTTTGCGCCTGGAAAATGGGTGTGGTGCCATCAAATTTCTAGGCCAGTGAAACTATTTCCTCTGGTGAGGGAATCCAGAACAAGGGGGTAGAACCTTAAAATTAGAGCTAGGCCATTTAGGAGTGAAATCAAGAATCATTTTTTCACACAAGGGGTAGTGGAAATTTGGAATGCTCCCAAAAGGCTGTGGATGCTGGATCAATTGAAATTTTCAAGACTGAGATTGACAGATTTATATTAGGTAAGTGTGTCAAGGGATATGGAGAAAAGATGAGCCAAGGGATTTGAGGTAGAGATCAGCCATGATCTAATAGAATGGTGGAAGGGGCTCACTGGGTTGAATGACCTCCTCCTGTTCCTATATTCCTATACTGCAGTTGTTATTGATGGCACTCGGCTGTCAGAGTCAATCCTGTCACAAAAAGAAGGGATTACGGTACAACAATCAGGATTTTACAACAATAGAACCAGAAATTAGTTGCATTTATTCAAACTGCTACCTAATTGAGTGAGAATGAAGCATTTTATGTACCCTAATGAATTTTAACAAATGCAAATGAATGTGATACGAGATGCTGGTGATGGTAAAAAGGCAAATTGGCACTAAAACGTACGGCAAAGGCAGCCATGTTTCACTTGAGAAAACTGCTGTAGTAACCAATCGGTGAAATACAAAGAAGTGTTATTGGACAGAAAAACAGTGTTACTGGTCAAAGTATTGGGAACATGGACCACTATAATCTAAGAAAAGCAAGGCAATTGCCAAACTTCCATGACAACCAGAATGCCGGAAAAAGGTTTATTGACCTGGAAGTCGATGGCTCAGAGGAGAAAGCAGTTTGAGTTTCCCAGTTGGCCCCGAATGCCAGGCTGGAGCAACCCATCAGTTCTGACAAAAGGGTTACACCCAAAATGTTCACAGATGCTGACAGAGCTGCTTTGTATTTCCAACATTTTCTGTTTGTTTGCTTCCGACTTCAAGCATTTGAAGTTTTTTGTTGGACCACTAGCTTAACGCAGAAATGCCTGAAACCCATTACATAATATCAGTGCTGTGTCATGTGGGAAGCTCGCAGGTGTGTTACTTTGCATTTTTATTTTGGCAAACTGTATTCTCTGCAATTTAAAAGTATATTTTAAGGCAGTAACACTTCAAAGTTCAGATAATGCTGACGAACCATGTAAGCTTTGCTCTTGCAGTTTGAGACCATCTGAACCACAAGATATCTTACTGCCTGACTCCGTGCTAGCCAGTATGCACCATTCTCTTTTCACATCAGTCACTCTGTCTGCTTTACTGTATCATACTTCTAAATAATAAACTTGACTCAGGCCTGGCCTTGTAGCTCCAGCTGTAGAATGTTGGACTTCCTACCTGAAGAGAAGAATGATCAAACATTACTTTCAAGAATGGGGAGGGGGCTTAAAAATGAGGAAAACAAATCAGAAAATGTACTTGAAGAAAATACTTTTCACTTCGAGCAGATTTTGTGTTTTATTACTGTCTGAGGCGAATGCGGTTGTATTGGCTTCAAACGTACTAGTCAGCCTTGGGAATGAGTGAAGAAGTTTGGGTTTGACTTGTTTATTTACAGGGCAACTCCTTTGATGTGAAAGTGCTTTGATCTCTTTTGGTGTGCTTTAAGCTCAGAGGATAGACTCATTACTCATTACACAAATTGTACAGCATATATTACAACAGTTATGCATCACCTGTGAGGCTGCCTCCTACTGCTTTGAAGCCCACATCTATAATGTTTTTTTCCCTGGGGTAGGAGGGAGAACTCTATGTTTCGCCATCGTGTAATGCGTTCTGAGAAAAACTGACACCGTGGCTGTCAGTTTCCATTCTAAGCCTTCTTCTCTAGCCTGGGCCATCAAAGTCCTCATCTGAATCCACTGCAGTAGAACTAGTGTGCGACCTCACCCTCCAGCGAGCTGGCACCTGCGGCATCCTTTCCCTCCGCCTTGGCTCCTGTGCACTTGTGTCTGGTGTCTCACCACATGCAGATCCCTCCTCTATCCTAGCCTCTAAAGTACACGCATTTTCAGTCTCTGATCTGGTGGATGCGAGTGTAAAATCGAGTGACGGTGTGTCTTCATCATCACTGTCTTCCTCCTCTGCCTCCTCTGACTGGGAAGGTTCCAGTTCTTGGATATCTGAAACAACAAAGCGACACGGGTTGGGTTATGTTGAGGGGAGAGGAGAAAGTAAGAAGTGTATGCTTACGCCATCTGCAGCACGTGAGTCAGAAAAGATTATGGGATGAGGGAGAAGTGGGAAGAGAGTAGGAGGATCAGGAATGCAGAGACCCTCATCATTGATCCCTCCAGCGCCGCCAATGGCCACGGTCCCAGCGATGTCCCTTCCCATGATGGCCAGAACTGTCTCCTCCATGGAGGTTAAAACGTGCAGGCGTGCTTGTCCTCCTCCAGTTGTTTCTTGCTGACTCTTGTTTTGTGCCACCTCTTCCTGCAAGAAACAGGGAAATGTGTCAGTTAGTGTCCTGCAAGATGTTTTGGCAATGTGGCTGTCATGATTGAATAGCTGCCAGTGTGTGTAAGCTGTGAGTTATGGGTGTGAGGCTTGCAACAGTGTTAAGTGTGTGAGGGTGAGGTAAACCATATGAATTGAAGGGTTGAGAACTGATTGATTGAGATTGTTGGTAGGTGGGTGATGGGGGTATAGTGCATTGAGCAGTGGATGAGGCTAGTGGTGCAGTTGGTAGGAGATGCCATTTGCAGATTGAACTCATTCACTTTGACAACTTGTGTCAGATCATTGAACTTCTTCCTGCACTGCATCCATGTTCTTGGAGCTATGCTCCTAGCATTGACCTCCTCCGCTTCTTCCTCCCACTGTCTCCTGAGCATATGTCTGGAGGGTCTCCTGCCTTCCTGCGGATACAGTATGTCCCTCCTTCTCTTCACCTCTTGCACCAAGGCCTCCAGTGCCTGATCAGAAAACCTTGGTGCACGCTTTCTCTCAGGTTGAGACATCTTCACAAAATGTCTTCCAAAGCAATACACTTCCTGACACCGATTCCATCAGCCACAGTCCACCGCCCCTTTAAGAGATGCAGACTGCCTTTAAGTAGTGCCAACATTGTATATTCCAGGCATTTTTGGAGTGGTATTTTGGAAAGATCTTGGGGCACAGCCTATTTCCCCCTTCCTCAATCGTCCTCAAAAGTGATCATAAATAAAGTGCAAGTTAGCAGATTTGATTTTAAGAACCATAGAACCATAGAAAAGATACAGCACAGGAGGGGGCCATTCGGCCCATCGTGTCCGCACTGGCTTGAAGAACAACCAGGTGCCCATTCTAATCCCATCTTCCAGCACCCGGTCCATAGCCCTGCAGCTTACAGCACTTTAGGTGCAGGTCCAGGTACTTTTTAAAAGAGTTGAGGGTCCCTGCCTCTACCACCAATTCGGACAGCGAATTCCATACACCCTCCACCCTCTGGGTAAAAAAGTTTTTCCTCATGTCCCCTCTAATCCTTCCACCAATCAGCTTAAATCTATGTCCTCTAGTTCTTGAACTCTCCGCTAGGGGAAATAGCTACTTCCTGTCTACTCTTTCTGGGTCCCTCATAATTTTGTACACCTCAATCAAGTCTCCCCTCAGCCTTCTCTGCTCCAAGGAAAACAGCCCCAGCCTATCCCATCTCTCCTCGTAGCTGCAATTTTCAAGCCCTGGCAACATTCTTGTAAATCTTCTCTGCACTCTCTCCAGAGCAATTACGGCCTTCCTGTAATGTGGTGTAAACTATTGTTTTCATTGTGTAGTTCGGTGGTATTTTCATGCATTAAGTGGAGAAGTGGACAAGTGGAGAAGTATCTCTTGATTCAAACTGCACATCCATCACTCATAGTGAAATGCAGTGTTCAGCAACTGATGGGACAAGTCAGTTTATTGACTGACTAGCTTGTGTAATTTTGAAATGCACCATAGTTTTTACTCATATACACTGGGAAATATATTGGGACCCCTGATGATGCGTGCAGGCAATGAACAGCGCAGGTAGTGCTGGCTGCACGCAGAAATCGTTTAAATCAGCAGGCAGCACAAATTTAACTGCATCGCTATGAACGGGCACAGGTTAATCACGTACCGTGAAACCCATGCACATTTTCGGGGGGTTATCCAATTTAACCCCCTAAAGCTGTAGTCTAAAACTGTCTGCAGAATTGTTAACAATTTTACAACACCAAGTTATAAAAATTGTTGGACTATAACTTGGTGTTGTAAAATTGTTTACAATTGTCAACCCCAGTCCATCACCGGCATCTCCACATGCAGAATTGTTAGCAGTAAACTGCAAAGTAAACACCTCATGAGGGAAAGGGGGTTGGAAATGACGTTAAATATTGTGTTTGTGTGCGTGCGCGATCTTTATTAATCATCTAGATGATGGTATCGTGCAGGTGCTCTCTGCGGGTTCACAGACGACACAAAGATCTATGCTATTGTTAGGACCCTAAATGAAAAAAAATTGACTACAATTTGATCTAGATGCGATGGGGGTATGGGCCTGCATCTGACAGATGTAGTTTAATGTAGATAAATGCAGTGTCATGCAAGTGGGTGGGCTAATGCCAAGTCTGTATATACCACGCTTGGCACAGAATTGAGGTCTGTTGAGTGGCTTAGGAACCTGGGCGTTATAGTACATGAGTCTCTGAAGGTGCAGGATTAGTGCCGTGAGGCTATTGCGAGGGAGAATAGAGTGTTAGGATGCATAGCGAGGACAATTCGGTATAAAACTAAAAGAACTAGAGCTAGTTAGGCCTCATTTGGAATACTGTATTCAGTTTTGGTCCCCTCACATGGTGAGTGATATGGAGGCCCTGGGAAAGGTTCAAAGGAGGGCCACGAGAATGGCCCTTAGTTTAAAAACCCTTCGTTATCAAGATAGGATTAGAGAACTGGGGGCGCTAAATTGGGCTGTGTAGCGCCCGTTGTTTCGGCGTTACATGGCCTCTCCGACATCCAAGATGGCGTCTTGGATGCGCACGCACGTTTCCTGCGTGACGTGCGCCAGACGCCATCTTGGTATAGGAGTTAGCGCAGGTGCAGATAACTAACGCTGGAATCATGTAAAGTAGGGAGAAAATGGCTTCAATCAGTGTGCAACGCTGATTTAAAGTGATAGACACCATTTTGGGACTTAACGCTCAACTCGACGCACAGTCATAACCAGCCATTTGAACGTGTTTTAGAGTGCCTGGAGGAACTCCCACCAGTGCTATTTAAAGGGACCATGCAAGATTCACAGGTTAGTGGCTGGATTATTGCTTCCGGCTGCCGAGACATTTGTAATTGTTTTTGGAGGTCTCCTGGACTTGAACACTAGGATGCAGAGACATAGCCTAATATTTAGAGCCAGGATGTGCAGGAGTGAAGTTAGGAAATGCTTCTACACGCAAAGGGTGGGAGACATTTGGAACGCTCTTCTGCAGACGGCAGTTGATGCTAGCTCACTTGTGAATGTTAAATCTGAGATTGATAGATTTCTGTGAACCAAGGGTATTAAGGGATATGGGGCTAAGGTAGGTATATGGAGTTAGGTCACAGGTCCACCATGATCTCATTGAATGGCGGAACAGGCTCGACGGGCTAAATGCCACTGCCACTTGCTGTCTCTTGATATGCGCCACCTTCTCCTGCGAGAAAGCGGGACGTGTGCCTGGGTGATGTGCCTGTCATGGTTGAATAGCTTCAAGTGTGTGTGGCCTGTGAGTCGTGGGTGGGCAGCCTGAAACAGTGGTAATGTGTAAGGGTGAGAGGAAGCATCTGATTGGAAGAGTTGAGTACCATTAAAAAGAGTTTATTGGTAGGTGGGTGATGGGGGTGTAGTGCGTGGAACAGTGGATGTGGCTAGTGGTGCAGTTGGTAGGAGATGCCACTTGACAGTTGACCTCACTCACCTTGACCACTCATGTCAAAGCATTGAACTTCTTCCTGCACTGCATTCATGTTCATGATGCTGTGCGCCTGGTATTGACTTTGTCCCCCACTGCCTCCCACTGCCTTTTGGGTATATGTCTGGAGGGCCTCTTGCCCTCCCTGCGGATATAGGATGTTCCTTCTTCTGTCCACCTCTTGCACCCAAGGTCTCTAGTGCATCAGCAGAGAACCTTGGTGCATGCACTCTCGCAGGCCTGGTACCAACTCAGATCGGCAGATTGGTGAGGTTTAATGTGCAGATTGGAGGATGTGGGATTTAGTAGTGCACAACCTTTATTCAACGTTTTAACATAACTCATCAGTGTGTAAACATAGGGATGGGACCTGCATCTGTGTTTTACGTGTGCGATGTCTGATCTCTGTTCAGACTCCGTGCAGACAGTAGACTGTTATTTTCAGCAAATAACAGGTACCAGCCACCTCTAAGAGATTTTTAAGAAACATCCTCCCTTTAAGAGATTGAGCTCCCTCTGGTGGTGGAAAGTTTAAATTGCATTGATTCCACGTGCAAGGCCTGGAAAGGAACTCTGATTGTAGGTAAGTGCTCCGCTGGGTTCAAACTTGCATCCTGCCTGCGGAGGGGCCATTGGGTGCAGGGTAATAGCACATCATGCTACCCGCGTCCAAAAAATGGCCCCTATCGAATCTGTCCCCCTGGGTGTTTTTACTCTAGAAATGATGTGGAGATGCCGGTGATGGACTGGGGTTGACAATTGTAAACAATTTTACAACACCAAGTTATAGTCCAGCAATTTTATTTTAAATTCACAAGCTTTCGGAGGCTACCTCCTTCCTCAGGTGAACGATGGGAACATCGTTCACCTGAGGAAGGAGGTAGCCTCCGAAAGCTTGTGAATTTAAAATAAAATTGCTGGACTATAACTTGATGTTGTAAAATTGTTTACAATTACTCTAGAAAAGCATAGGTTTCGGGGAGATTTAATTGAAGTGTTTAGTCCACCTACATGTATCCCATCTTCCATCCCCCATAAACTTGAGCTCATCCAAAACTCTGCTGCCCGTATCATAACTAACATCAAGTCCCGTTCACCCATCACCCCTATGTTCGTTGACCTACATTGGCTCCCAGTCTGGGAACACCTCGATTTTAAAATTCTCGTCCTTGTTTTCAAATCCCTCCAAGCCTCACCCCTCCCTATCTCTGTAACCTCCTCCAGCCTTGCATCCCTCTGAGATCTCTGTGCTCCTTCAATTCATGCCTCTTGCGCATCCCTGATTTTATTCGCTCCACCATTGGAGGCTGTGCCTTCAGCTGCGAAGGCCCTAAGCTCTGGAATTCAGTTCCTAAACATTTCTGCCTCTCTGCCTTTCTCTCTCCTTTAAGATGCTCCTTAAAACCTATTTGACCAAGCTTTTTTTTCACCTGTCCTAGTATCTCCTTATGTAGCTCGGTGTCAAATTTTGTTTGATAACGCTCCTACAAGGCGCATTGGGACATTTTACTACATTAAAGGCGCTATACAAATGCAAGTTGTTGTTGTTGTTAAAAGGATGACAGGACTAGAGTGTGTCTGCATGGACAGACTCTTTGAACTAGATAGGTTAGGAAAAACGAGGGGGCATGCGTATAAGGCATGCATGTGTAGAGCGAGGTGAGATGTCAGGAGGCTTTTCTTTTCGCAGAGAGTTGTCGACACTTGGAACAAGTTTCTGGCCTGTGTAGTGTGTACGGATTTAGAATCACAGAATCATAGAATGGTTATAGAACGGAAGGAGGCCATTCGGCCCATTGAGTCTGTGCCGGCTCTCCACAAGAGCAATCCAGCTTGTCGCACACCCCTATCTTTTCCCCGTAGCTCTGCAAATTTTTTCCCTTCAAGTAGTTATCCAATTCCCTTTTGAAAGCCACGATTGAATCTGCCTCCACCATCCCCTCAGGCTGTGCATTCCAGATCATTACCACTCTTGTGTAAAAGAGTTTTTCCTCATGTCGCCTTTGGTTCTTTTGCCAATCACCTTAAATCTATGTCCTCTGGTTCTTGACCCTTCTGCCAATGGGAACAGTTTCTCTCTATCTACTCTGTCCAGACCCTTCAGGATTTTGAATACCTCGATCAAATCTCCTCTCAACCTTCTCTGTTCCAAGGAGAACAACCCCAGCTTCTCCAGTCTATCCACGTAACTGAAGTCCTTCATCCCTGGAACCATTCCAGTAAATCTTTTCTGTACAATTTGCTGCAACAGTTTAAAAAGGATCTTGTGGCTGATATCACATTGGGTACATACCTCATGGTCACTGTGATCTCCTAGAACTCGTTTTGACCGCCTTTGGGGTCGAAGAGGAATTTCCCAGATTTTTTTCCCCTTAATACTTGGTACTACTAGATCTCCCAAGACCTTCCATCTCCCTTCCCACTTCTGATATGGCCTGGAACTCTCCACCCCAGTGCTATCGGACCCCAATACCTCTCCCAAGTGTTCTCAGATTCACAACTCCACCATTCAGTGCTTCCACACCCTGACACTGCCCCCAATTGCTCCCAGATCTTGAGGCCCCTCCAGTGAAGTCAGACTCTCATTGTCCCTAATGTTACCATACATCACGACTCTCTCCCCAGTGTTACTGGACACCAAAATCCCCCCAGTTCTGATGTACCCTTGCACCCCTTAGTGTTCCCTCCCCAGTGCTGTCACATCTGAGGACCCTCCACCCACAGTGCTGTCGGAACCCAGGACCCCTCACCATTGTTGCCAAGCTTCAAGAATCACCTAATAAACAAATCTCAAATTGCACCCGATTCCTTCTACACAGTGCTGCCATATATCAGAACCATCCCATAACTGCTGCTTAACACCACACCACTCCCTCCTCACTACTACTAAACCTCACATGCCTAGCTCCAATTTTCTGCATGTTGCCGACCTGTGCTTTGGAATAGCTAAGAGATACAAATTAAATAGACTGGTGAAGGAACGTATAATAACAAACAAGTCCATTCATGTACGGTTTACTTGGAAAAATGGAGAGTTGTGAAATTTAATTCCCAAAATAAATGGTAAAAATCGCAAAGTACTATGCAATAAAAATGGTATTTGACTCAGTGGTGCTGATAGTCGATTGCGTTACATGGCATAACACCAGAGCAATTATAAAACAGCGTATGCTCTGACTCACCATGGGCAACCACACAGCGGATCAGTCTGTAATATAATCTCCTGTGCCATTGCTCGTGGGAGTCAAAGATTATAGGGACAATTTTAACCCTTCCCTCCTGGCAGAAATTGAGCAGGGGAGCAGTTAACATTTCCTGTGGGACTCGCCCACCAATGTCCCCCTCCCCCCCACCGATCCCATGGCTGCGATTTCAGCCTGCTCTTATGAGCAGGCAAGAAGGACACCTGCCGGGATCTGGCGGGGTCCTTCTTTAAATATGCAGATTGGGTTCCGATGACATCATCAGGGCCCAACTACTGTTTCAACCATGGGCCTGAACGGGGAAACGCTTGTGGCTTTCCTGTCAGGCCAATCTAGCGGGAAGAGGAGCCAGGCCCAGGAGAGGCCCAAAAAGGGAAGTTGCTTATTTGTTTTTCTTTTCTTGTGGAGCTAAGACGAGCAGGAGTGCTCCAGTGGGGCATCATAAGGAAAGTTTAGGCCTCCCTAGAATCATAGAAGTTTACAACATGGAATCAGGCCCTTCGGCCCAACATGTCCATGTCGCCCAGTTTATACCACTAAGCTAGTCCCAATTGCCTGCACTTGGCCCATATCCCTCTATACCCATCTTACCCATGTAACTGTCCAAATGCTTTTTAAAAGACAAAATTGTACCCGCCTCTACTACTGCCTCTGGCAGCTCGTTCCAGACACTCACCACCCTTTGAGTGAAAAAATTGCCCCTCTGGACCCTTTTGTATCTCTCCCCTCTCACCTTAAATCTATGCCCCCTCGTTATAGACTCCCTGCCCCAGGCATCCTCCTCCCCACCCCGATCGACTTCCCTGAGAGTGGGCACTGTTCCTAGGGTCCTGGCGGGGCCCCTTGCCGCCCGACATTGCGCTCCCGTTTGACGGCCAGCTTCCGCTTCCTGATGGTTTCGGGTGGGAAACTGAACGGGATGGGGGACAGAGGTGGGGTATGCAGATAAGACCTGAAAATGTAAATCTCCCGGGCCTCATGCTGCCTAGGTCAGGGCGGTTTGCCGCTAGGGTTGCCAACCCTCTCAGCTTGTTGGGGTGTCTTGCGGAATTGAGGACTGATCTCCCGGGCACTTCTACGAGCAACCCAGGAGGAAAAGTTACAAGTTCACCTGACGACTACTGCTGCTGTATCTAGAACGGCACAGATTGTTCCTTCCCGAATCCTTCCCGACTCAGTGGAGCTGCTCCCACACCCAGCCTGTACACCTGCAGTCGTGTCTCTCTCAGATCTTGATGGTCCTCTCAATGACTACTCTGATAGAGGCAGGTGCCTCGTTGTAATGTTCCTCTGCATGTGTTCTTGCAATTCTTACAGGGGTCATTATCCATGGGAGCAGGGGAATACACCTTGTCACTGACAAGCCATCCATAGATAATCCACCCAGAATGCAGAAAAAGATGGGAAAGCAATAGTTTGATCTACTGGTGCAGAAAGACAAAAATGTAGTAAGTGACTGCATATGTAGGTATATTAAGAATTGTGCATGAAGGGTAGTGGGACATTTTATATTCAAGAAAGTGTATGGAAACAGTGAAATATGCTTTATATCTGGGGTGTTCAAATGTTAGTTTGTAGGCCATATGTGGCCCAAATGCTCTGGTCACCATGAAACCCTGGCAACCGTGGCTCCAATGTTTGCGGGGAGGCGGGGAGGGTGCGGGTGAGACTGAAAACGGCCAAAGAACCCGGCAAGGCCGGGGACCTGGAGGTTCTGCCGATCTTAACAGTAGGATCTCATTAACATCATGTAGATCCATCTCCCGCCTGGCAGCCGGCCAAATGGACCCCCTGGACACTCTTGGGGGCATTCCCTGGCTATTGGGAGGGTAGGGGTGGTCGGCAATCGGGGCTGGGGGGAGGTCGGCAATCAGGAGGGCTGCAGGAAGTCTGGAGATTGCGGCTGAGAGTTGCCGAAGGCTTCCTTGAGGGGCCTGCTCCTCTTGGCCCACAAGGAGTGCTGAAACAACCACTTACCTTGGGGAGCTGGCAACTCCAGCCTCCATTTACCTGCTGAGTTACCCGACCCCTGGGAAACCCATGCAGTTGCAATTAACTTCAAATCAGGCTCCCAAGTGCACTGTAGGAGCCTGATTTAAATATGTTAATAAGTGTCTTGCCTCTCCACGGCGGGACACTCGGACACCGCACTATCCACCACCGTTTGAATTTCACAGGCATGGAAGTTATGAAAAGATCTGATCTTAGCACTTATTCTGATTGGTGAATAAGTTCTAACTTTGAACACCAGTATCTACTAATACTGGCAGCTTGAGATATATGCAAATTAGTGGAAATTTTGTGGGTCATGGTCTGCATTTAAGTGGACTATGAAAAACAAAAAGTTTGGACACCTACTTGAGCTTTAAAATATAAATTTGGCAATGGGATGCTTTATGTTGTGAGTAGTGTATGGGGCAGTTAGTTCCATTTAAATTCCAAAGAGTGCTTGGAGGCCAGTGAGATATGATTTATATTCAGCATAGTGTGTGGGCCCAGTGAGAAGTGCTTTATATTCAGAACATTGAATTGGGGAAAGTAAGATCAGTTCATATCTACATTTGAGCAGAGAATAAAGTTGCCAATTTGAGACTATGGTTCTAGTGGAGCTGTAAAGTATGTCTTGCTGCTCTCTGTAAAATATCCTCACTAAGAAATCCAAGTCAACAACCAGAACAGAGCTTACAACCTTCTGACTCGGAGAGAAGCACACTACACCCCCAAACTCAACCAGCAACATGTTAATTAAACTCCAACAATGTCGTACTTCCTCATTACTGCTCTGAAGTATCAGCCTGGATTATTTGTTCAAGTCCTAGTCCTTAGACCTTCTAAGTCAGAGATGAAAGGGCTACCAAGTGATCCAAACCGACACTTAAATGTCCTATTTGCCATTGGCCATTTTTTTAAAGGAAATAAAACTTGCTTCTCCTATTAATAGATTATCTGCTGGAAGAAATAAGTTTTAAAAACAGTGTTTTGTATCTACCACATTCTCAAAGTAGTACATAAGAACAGAAGAATTTTTAAGAACAGGAGAAGACATTAGTCCAACAAACCCATCTGTTTTTGATTGATTTCAACTGCACATGCCTGCTTTCTCACCATTAACAATCTCTTATCTCTCCAGAAGTACCAATAAAGATTTTTAAAAATTCTCACCAATTTTCTGGGCCAGTCTTCTCCCCACCTCTCCTACAGGTGTTCACTCCTTGTTGAGGTATAGTTTCACAGGTGTCGGATCCCTTCTGGTACTTGGCCCAAGTAACCGTCATTCATGTGTGAACTTTATATGGGTAAACATCATAACGAGGGCTAGAATTTAAATGGGAGGAAGTTTTGCTACAGCTCTACAAAGTCTTAGTTAGACTGTGTACATTTCTGGGCACTGCACCATAGAAAGGATATATTGGCCTTGGAAGGGATGCAGTGCAGATTCACCAGAATGTTACTAGAGCTCCAAGGATTGGATTATGAGGAGAGATTACATAAACCAGGCTAAACCTGGAATATAGACGGTTAAGGGTTGACTTGATTGAGGTTTTTAGGATTTTGAAAGGAATTGATCGGGTAATAGAGTGAAACTTTTTCTGCTGGTGGGGGAATCTAGGACAAGGGGACATAACCATAAAATCAGAGCCAGGCCATTCAGGAGAGAAGTTAGGTAATACTATTTTACGCAAAGAGTGGTGGAAGTGTGGAACACTCTCCCACAAAAAGTAGTAGAAGCTAGCTCAATTAATTTTAAATCTGAGATTGATAAATTTCTGCTAGCCAGGGATATGGAGCCAAGATGGGTGGATGGAGTTAGGATACAGATCAGCCATGATCTCGTTGAATGGCGGAACAGGCTCGAGGGGCTGAATGGCCTACTCCTGTTCCTATGAAATGTAAAATGTTAAATGTCATCAGGTTATTCAACTGTGGGACACATCACAGTCAAGTCAGATTCTGTCCTTATTAACATCCACACATTACACAATTCCAGTAGGGGTCACTCATCTGTAATGTGGAGCAGAAACCTTGACCAATTGTAATACCTGTGCTGTCATCCTGGCTGAGACCAGCTCAGCTCAGGGGATTTTGCTGGTCTGTATGGTTCAGCTACTCATTGAATAAATTCACTGTGCTTTAGGGGAGCCATAAATATGAATAATTATAATTAACTGATGCTGTGATAAGAGTCAATGAATTAGAAAATTGCACTTTTAATATTGTTTGGCATTAACTGAGAGTTATTAGCCAATGTGCCTTAATTCCCACTGGTAAGAAGAGGACCCTCATCTTTGCTGCTGGGCAGTGCGCACTTTACCAATTTCAAGTACAACGTGCAAGACAAAAGTTAGTGATGGCAAACAAATATTTGTCAACAGGACTGGATATAAAAGTTAGAGCTTTTGTATTCTGCATTTTTAAATGGTGTTTATTTTTGGGGGGCAGGGCAGACGGTGGGTAGAAGCGGTCAATTGCTCATCAGATTTGGATTCTAACCAGCTGCAATGATGAAGTCTTTTATAATGTATCCTTTGTTAAGAGTAAAGCTTTTGTGTCTCCTGTGGTTTTTTAATTGGAGCCATGGAATTTACTCTATTTCTCTGTGTTTTATTGGCAAGATCCCCTGTACATGACATAATGTTTCAAAATAAAATTACTATCCCCATTACAGTACGCAATAGCACTAAACTCAATGACTAAACCTTTCATAATATTTATCTGATGACATTTAAAGCTTTATTTTTCAGCACACCTTCCCTGGTTTTGATTAAAAACGTGGATCAAGATATTTGATCTCCAGGATGCCCACAGACTAACTCTATAATATAATATTTATGTGCTTACAAAAATATGAAGTTCTATATGACAGCAATCCTGGTAAGATCAAATTTCACTTCAGAAATACTTGCTCCAGGTATAGGTATTTCCTCATCATACACACCAACCTGGAACACTGGCCAAAGTTAACCAACATCTTCAAAAAAACTGACACATTCCTGCCCCTGACCCAAAACTGACAATTCAAAAACAGTTCTGAATAGAAGCCTATAATGTGAAAACAAATAATTAACCTGAAGTGCAGCGGAACAGGCTTGAGGGGCTGAATTGTCTACTCCTGTTCCGATGTTCCTTTGTATGATGGCTTCCAACTTAAGTTGTAGGTATACTTAACATTCCTTCACTTGTAAGAGACTTGAGCACATAATCTGGGCTGACACTTCAGTGCAGTACTGAGGGAGTGCTGCGTTGTCGGAGTTATTGTCTTTCGGATGATCATCTCTCCCGAAATTCCCTGGTTCAAATTACTCCAGTCTGGCTTCAACCCTTCTCACAAGGCTGAAGCATTCCCAATCAAACTCACAAATGACATTCGCTATGACTGTGACCGTGGCTCATTATCCCCCTTATCCTCCTAGATCTTTCCATAACGTTTGACATAGTTAACCAGGCCATCCTCCTCCAATGCCTCTCCCCTGTTGTCTAGCTTTGTGGGACTGCCCTTGCATGTTTCTATTCCTACCTATTCGAATGTAGCCAGAGCATCTCCAACAATGGCTTCTCTTGCTACCTACATTATCACCACCAAAATGCCCTCAAGAAACTATCTTTGGTTCTCTTCTCTTCCTCATCCACATGCTGCTCCATGGCAACACCAAATGCGAGGTCAGCTTCCACCTGTATGCTGATGACACCCAGCTCCACCTCTCCACCATCTCAACTGCTTCTGTGCTGTCAGATTGCTTTGGTCCAGCTCTGTTCAGAATTCTTCAGTGATCGCTGCAGCCTGAACAGTGGCTGCCAACAAAAGATAAGATTTAAATTTTTTTTAAATTGAAAAGTGCTCCTGTGGAACTGGGAGGAGCAGGAGTATTCACCCTACTCCAGAGTCCTCACGATTGCCCTCTCTCCCATTTCTCATTCCAAGTCCCCATCCCCTCCCTGGGACATATCTTCAGGCATCTGCCGACGAGGCAAGTGGCCTGGCATTTGTCCTCTTTAATGCGCGAGCTACCTGTGGCGGCACTGTCAGCACACCGCTGGTTATGGACCAAAAAATGGACCATAACCAATTTCCACCCCTTTGTCTTTAGTAGCACACCATGGAACCTTGTGGTCTATTTATAACATTTACCATTTTTCCATTAATTTGCATTTATCTCAAACCTGTTAATAGTAACAGCTCTTGATATTCTGATTTAGGATTGATCCAACAGCAGTAAGAACAGTCCTTTCCAAACTTCCCAGCCCATGAAATTCACACAGGTCGAAAGAGCGAATAAGAATTGCCTAGTTGCCTGGATTTCATGGACTTGTTTGCCAAGATTTGTGAATTGCATGTGGACCACATGCCATAGTTTGGACATCATTCAACCCATTTCTATAAAAACAATTCACCTGATCTTCACCTTATTGCAATGCACCTTGGATAGGACAGAAACATGGAAAGCCCACCTCACAGACCTCTACATCAATTCCTCATCTTGGCCAAACTGGCAATAGATATTCCTGGGTACTTGGGTGAAGGGATCTTTCCCAGGGTAGTTTTTCCTTCCGCCCGCAAATCATCTCAAAGTTATCCAGAGTATTTGAAATTGGGATCTCCTACTGAGAGTCTATAGAATTCAGTTCAACTTCCTTTCACCAGTTTTAATAGCGGCCATGTTGTGATCTCTAAAATAGTCAATAAAGTTATTCAATTTCAACATTTACTTTCAGGTTTTAAAATGGGATCCAGGTTTAATAGCTTCTTGCAACTCAAGCAGATGGTCTGACTGAGTGTGAAGAAAAATAATGAGTTTCTGTTTTCTGTGTATTTACAAGCACATTTCTTGTAATATTTTTAGTCAGGCTCACTTTTTCAGTTGGTAGAAATCTTTGACCTTCCTAAACTGAGATGCTTTAAAGGGCTCTGACTAGTGCTTAATGTCAGCTTTGAAGTGGCATTTTATTTTTATGATTTCTTTTTATTAATACATAATGTGAAACAAATGTGTTGACACAAGATTAACTAGTTTGACAGGATAGTTCAGCTACTCCCTCAGGCCAAAGTCTCCTTTGATATATACCAAAGACAACAAAGAAAAGAGCTGGCAATATTTGATGTTAGAAAAAAAGGTAAGTCAAACAATTTCTTTAACAAATGGCTTTTTGTCTTTTTGCAAGCCATCACATACAAATATATAAACATGCCATGAGAACCTCAGTGTTTTCAAATGTGCATGAACTGGTTTCAGTACCCAGCAGGCTGCTCTGCTCTCCAAACAGCAGAGGCTGTTGAAACATTTCTCATGGTTTCTATTTCATACCTATGTCTGACCACATAACTCATGAGCATAAAAATATCAATATCTAGGAATGAGAAGAAGCCATTAAACCCATCTAGCTCAACCCATTGTTTAGCTTCCTATCCAAGAGTTGCTAGGAGGAGTTTCATCTCTCTTTTCCCTTGGTGTCAAGCCCATACCTACGGCCTTTGCTGAATCTATACATTTCAATTCAAGTGCTTCACTGGATTTCTTATACATTGCACCAGATAACCCCCTAACTTGACATATATATTGTTATTCCTTAAATACTTTTAGTTCATGGCTTTCTGAGCTTATTATCACATCTCCTAGCTTTCCTCAAAAAAAGGTTTTCTTCACTTTTACCCTCCTGATTCTTTTCATGATTTGACAGAGGCACTGGGGCCAATTTTGGTTCCTTCATTGCCCTATTTGTGCCCCAAAACTAGGTGGTAGCAGTTGGGAAATGGAGTGAGATTGGTCCTGCCCATTTTGCGCTGGTTTTGGGATGGGAGGGGGGGATGGGTGTTGTGGCGCACAAAGCTCCTGTCTGAAGCAGGTTGGAGCTTGTTGTTCATATTTAAAAGAGGGTCTGGAAGGACAACCCACCATTTTCCAGCCTTCAGGCATGTTAGATGCTGAGTCTCCAGGCTGTCCACGGAAACCCGGTGGGAAAGAGGCCTCAAGCAAACTTGTACATGAGAGGGCCTTTCAAAGGTCTGCAAGGTTTCCAGGTAAGTGTCCCAAGCACCAGGTAATGTAGGATGAGTGCACCAGGGCTACTGGGAATGGGGGAGGTATGAGCTGTGCTTGGGATGGGGATCCCCTATTGATACACAGCCAGCAGGGTGGACATCCCTGGTATCTACCTGCCTTTCTTCTGCCACAATCGTGGGCCATAAGAGCCTTCTCTGCTTTGCCAGATTTCCCATGCTCCCGCCCTCCCCCCGCTATTCTGCTGTAATCAGTCACATATCCTTTGGACACATCTTATGTTTCTCTAATTTCTCTCATTATCATCTCCTTTTGTCTTGCACCATCGTCACTTCTGTCATTTAATCATCTCCTGCTCTCCACCCAATCACAGACCTCTCTTTTTTCTTTTCCTGCCCCCTTTTCCCTGCTTTTAAGCTGTTAATCAGAAACATCTTCCAGTTCTGACGAAAGGTCATTGACCTGAAACTTTAACTCTGTTTCTCTCTTCACAGATGCTGCCTAACCTGCTGGGTGTTTCTAGCATTTTTTGTTTTTATTTCAAATTTCCAGCAGCTGCAGTATTTTGCTTTTGTTGAATGACCTCACTTTGGCAGATGTTGTGCTGATGGATGCTTCTCTTCCCAAAGCCCCATTCTCCCATCACCCCTGTGCACTCTGACCTACATTGGCTCCCGGTCTGGGAACGCCTCGATTTTAAAATTCTCATCCTTGTTTTCAAATCCCTTCATGGCCTCGCCCCTCCCTATCTCTGTAACCTCCTCCAGCCCTCCAACCCTCCGAGATCTCTGCGCTCCTCCAATTTTTGCTTCTTGCGCATCCCCGATTTTAATCGGTCCACCATTGGCGGCTGCGCTTTCAGCTGCCTAGGCCCTAAGCTCTAGAATTCCCTCCCTAAACCTCTCCGCCTCTCTACCTCTCTCTCCTCCTTTAAGAAGCTTCTTAAAACCTACCTCTTTGACCAAGCTTTTGGTCACATGTCCTAATACCTCCTTATGTGGTTCGGTGTCAAATTTTGTTTGATAATGCTCCTGTGAAGCGCCTTGGGACGTTTTACTATGTTAAAGGTGCTATATAAGTGCAAGTTGTTGTTTTTCGAGCAGACCTCTGGTGGCATCATTAGGAAATGTGAATGATTGACTAACCAGTATGTAGAAAGGTCCTTCAGAAGCAACCCAATCACCACACGCCATGCTTTACATGGTATTGCCTGAAAGAAGACATACCAGGGTGATTAGTAGCCAGCATTGCCGATTTGGCCACGCAATCCATTAAATTTGACTAACATAAAGTTTTCCTCTCCTACCAGTGGTGTCATCCATGGACTTGTCTGAGTTTGGATCTGGAGTTTATTAATCGTTCAATTGAACTTAGATTGGAGAATCTAATGCAATTCACACTTGACCATTCAGACAGGATTAAGACCAGTCCTAAACCATTTAAAACTGACTTAGACCTGAAGATAAAAATCAGCTCTAAAAATTATTTGCTTCATCATTTTGTTTTAAAATGAAAAGGTTTGTCAACTGAAGACAATACCCTTTAAAAACTCAAGTTATCTTTAATTAACGTTAAAGAATCTCAGTTTAGGAAGATCAAAGATTTCTCCCAACTAAAAGAGGCTGACTAGAAATATTGCAAGAAATATGTATGTATAAATACGTGGAAGATGGAGAGGATGAAATTGGTCTTCTCCAGTAGTGCAAAACAAGCTCATTGCGAATTGGCAGCATGTTTTACACCACACCTGATTTTGATTTCCATTGACTTGTGCTGCTGGTAAAGATCACTTTTACCCCCAGAAACTCAGTTAGTCAGAGCAATAACATTAGGGAACGATGATTGGTTGTAGAGATGATGATGGAGTCTGCCTGATGTTTCGACCGGATGGTATGTTGCCTCCCTGGTGCAAGGGTCAGGGATGTCTCGGAGCAGCTGCAGGACATTCTGGAGGGGGAGGGTGAACAGCCAGTTGTCGTGGTGCATATAGGCACCAACGATATAGGTAAAAAAACAGGATGAGGTCCTACAAGCTGAATTTAAGGAGTTAGGAGTTAAACTAAAGAGTAGGACCTCAAAGGTAGTAATCTCAGGATTGCTACCAGTGCCACGGGCTAGTCAGAGTAGGAATGACAGGATAGCTAGGATGAATATGTGGCTTGAGAGATGGTGCAAGAGGGAGGGATTCAAATTCCTGGGCCATTGGAACCGGTTCTGGGGGAGGTGGGACTAGTACAAATTGGACGGTCTGCATCTGGGCAGGACTGGAACCAATGTCCTAGGGGGAGTGTTTGCTAGTGCTGTTGGGGAGGGTTTAAACTAATGTGGCAGGGGGATGGGAACCGATGCAGGAAGTCAGTGGGAAGTAAAGTGGTGACAGAAACAAAAGGCAGTAAGGGAGAGTGTACGGAACATGACCGGACAGATGGTCTGAGAAAGCAGGGCAAAGACCAAGGGAAGTCTAGATTAAACTGCATTTATTTCAATGCAAGAAGTCTGATGGGCAAGGCAGATGAACTCAGGGCATGGATGGGTACATGGGACTGGGATGTTATAGCTTTTACTGAAACATGGCTAAGGGAGGGGCAGGACTGGCAGCTCAATGTTCCAGGGTACAGATGCTATAGGAAAGATAGAGCAGGAGGTAAGAGAGGAGGAGGAGTTGCGTTCTTGATTAGGGAGAACATCACGGCAGTAGTGAGAGGGGATATATCCGAGGGTTCGCTCACTGAGTCCACATGGGTAGAACTGAAAAATAAGAAGGGAGAGATCACTTTGATAGGATTGTACTACAGGCACCCAAATAGTCAACGGGAAATTGAGGAGCAAATATGTAAGGAGATTACAGACAGCTGCAAGAAAAATAGGGTGGTAATAGTAGGGGACTTTAACTTTCCCAACATTGACTGGGACAGCCATAGCATTAGGGGCTTGGATGGAGAGAAATTTGTTGAGTGTATTCAGGAGGAATTTCTCATTCAGTATGTGGATGGCCCGACTAGAGAGGGGGCAAAACTTGACCTCCTCTTGGGAAATAAGGAAGGGCAGGTGACAGAAGTGTTAGTGAGAGATCACTTTGGGACCAGTGATCATAATTCCATTAGTTTTAAGATAGCTATGGAGAATGATAGGTCTGGCCCAAAAGTTAAAATTCTAAATTGGGGAAAGGCCAATTTTGATGGTATTAGACAGGAACTTTCAGAAGTTGATTGGGAGAGTCTGTTGGCAGGCAAAGGGACGTCTGGTAAGTGGGAGGCTTTCAAAAGTGTGTTAACCAGGGTTCAGGGTAAGCACATTCCTTATAAAGTGAAGGGCAAGGCTGGTAGAAGTAGGGAACCTTGGATGACTCGGGAGATTGAGGCCCGAGTCAGAAAGAAGAAGGAGGCATACGACGTGCATAGGCAGCTGGGATCAAGTGGATCCCTTGAAGAGTATAGAGATTGCCGGAGTAGAGTTAAGAGAGAAATCAGGAGGGCAAAAAGGGGACATGAGATTGATTTGGCAGATAAGGCAAAGGAGAATCCAAAGAGCTTCTACAAATACATAAAGGGCAAAAGAGTAACTAGGGAGAGAGTAGGGCCTCTTAAGGATCAACAAGGTCATCTATGTGCGGAACCACAAGAGATGGGTGAGATCCTGAATGAATATTTCACATCGGTATTTACGGTTGAGAAAGGCATGGATGTTAGGGAACTTGGGGAAATAAATAGTGATGTCTTGAGTGTACATATTACAGAGAGGGAGGTGCTGGAAGTCTTAACGCGCATCAAGGTAGATAAATCTCCGGGACCTGATGAAATGTATCCCAGGACGTTATGGGAGGTTAGGGAGGAAATTGCGGGTGCCCTAGCAGAGATATTTGAATCATCGACAGCTACAGGTGAGGTGCCTGAAGATTGGAGGGTAGCAAATGTTGTGCCTTTGTTTAAGAAGGGCGGCAGGGAAAAGCCTGGGAACTACAGACCGGTGAGCCTGACATCTGTAGTGGGTAAGTTGTTAGAGGGTATTCTGAGAGACAGGATCTACAGGCATTTGGAGAGGCAGGGACTGATTAGGAACAGTCAGCATGGTTTTGTGAGAGGAAAATCATGTCTCACAAATTTGATTGAGTTTTTTGAAGGGGCAACCAAGAAGATAGATGAGGGCTGTGCAGTAGACGTGGTCTACATGGACTTCAGCAAAGCCTTTGACAAGGTACTGCATGGTAGGTTGTTACATAAGGTTAAATCTCACGGGATCCAAGGTGAGGCAGCCAATTGGATACAAAATTGGCTTGACGACAGAAGACAGAGGGTGGTTGTAGAGGGTTGTTTTTCAAACTGGAGGCCTGTGTCCAGCGGTGTGCCTCAGGGATCGGTGCTGGGTCCGCTGTTATTTGTTATTTATATTAATGATTTGGATGAGAATTTAGGAGGCATGGTTAGTAAGTTTGCAGATGACACAAAGATTGGTGGCATTGTGGACAGTGAAGAAGGTTATCTAGGATTGCAACGGGATCTTGATAAATTGGGCCAGTGGGCCGATGAATGGCAGATGGAGTTTAATTTAGATAAATGTGAGGTGATGTATTTTGGTAGATCGAATCAGACCAGGACCTACTCCGTTAATGGTAGGGCATTGGGGAGAGTTATAGAACAAAGTGATCTAGGAGTACAGGTTCATAGCTCCTTGAAAGTGGAGTCACAGGTGGATAGGGTGGTGAAGAAGGCATTCGGCATGCTTGATTTCATTGGTCAGAACATTGAATACAGGAGTTGGGATATCTTGTTGAAGTTGTAAAGGACATTAGTAAGGCCACACTTGGAATACTGTGTACAGTTCTGGTCACCCTATTATAGAAAGGATATTATTAAACTAGAAAGAGTGCAGAAAAGATTTACTAGGATGCTACCGGGACTTGATGGTTTGACTTATAGGGAGAGGTTAGATAGACTGGGACTTTTTTCCCTGGAGAATAGGAGGTTAAGGGGTGATCTTATAGAAGTCTATAAAATAATGTGGAGCATAGATAAGGTAGATTGTCAAAATCTTTTCCCAAAGGTAGGGGAGTCTATAATGAGGAGACATAGTTTAGGGTGAGAGGGGAGAGATACAAAAGGGTCCAGAGGGGCAATTTTTTCACTCAAAGGGTGGTGAGTGTCTGGAACGAGCTGCCAGAGGCAGTAGTAGAGGCGGGTACAATTTTGTCTTTTAAAAAGCATTTGGACAGTTACATGGGTAAGATGGGTATAGAGGGATATGGGCCAAGTGCAGGCAATTGGGACTAGCTTAGTGGTATAAACTGGGCAACATGGACATGTTGGGCCGAAGGGCCTGTTTCCATGTTGTAACTTCTAAGATTCTATGATGATATTGTTGAAAGTCCCAATAATGTCAGAGTTTGTTGTCCTGAGAGGATTGAATTCTCATTCTCAGAATAAGGTGTCAATACTTTATGTGTGTGATGGTGCTGTTTGCATTGCTATATACAGTCAGGAGGGAGTGGCCCTGGGAGCCCTCAACATTGATGCTGTACCCCATGAAATCTCATGGCATCAGGTTAAACATGGGCAAGGAAACCTCCTGCTGATTACCATCAACCGCCCTCACTCAGCTGATGAATCAGTCCTCCTCCATGTTGAACACCACTTGGAGGAAGCACTGAGGGTAGCAAGGGCACAGAATGTATTCTGAGTGGGGGCTTCAATGTCCATCACCAAGAGTGGCTCGGTAGCACCAGCAAAGGCTATGGGCCCCGACAACATCCCGGCTGTAGTGCTGAAGGCTTGTGCTCCAGAACTAGCTGCGCCTCTAGCCAAACTGTTCCAGTACAGCTACAACATTGGCATCTACCCAACAATGTGGAAAATTGCCCAGGTATGTCCTGTCCACAAAAAGCAGGACAAATCCAATCCGGCCAATTACCGCCCCCTCAGTCTACGCTCAATCATCAGCAAAGTGATGAAAGGTGTCGTCGACAGTGCTTTAAAGCAGCACTTACTCACCAATAACCTGCTCACCGATGCTCAGTTTGGGTTCAGCCAGGACCACTCAGCTCCAGACCTCATTATAGCCTTGGTCCAAACATGGACAAAAGAGCTGAATTCCAGAGGTGAGGTAAGAGTGACTGCCCTTGACATCAAGCCAGCATTTGACCGAGTGTGGCACCAAGGAGCCCTAGTAAAATTGAAGTCAATGGGAATCAGGGGGAAAACTCTCCAGTGGCTGGAGTCATATCTAATACAAAGGAAGATGGTAGTGGTTGTTGGAGGCCAATCATCTCAGCCCTAGGACATTGCTGCAGGAGTTCCTCAGGGCAGTGTCCTAGGCCCAACCATCTTCAGCTGCTTTATCAATGACCTTCCCTCCATCATAAAAATGGGGATGTTCGCTGATGATTGCACAGTGTTCAGTTCCATTCGCAACCCCTCAGATAATGAAGCAGTCCATGCCCGCATGCAGCAAGACCTGGACAACATCCAGGCTTGGGCTGATAAGTGGCAAGTAACATTTCTGCCAGACAAGTGCCAGGCAATGACCATCTCCAACAAGAGAGAGTCTAACCATTTCCCCTTGACATTCAACGGCATTCCCATCACCGAATCCCCCACCATCAACATCCTGGGGGTCACCATTGACCAGAAACTTAACTGGACCAGCCATATAAATACTTTGGCTACAAGAGCAGGTCAGAGGCTGGATATTCTGCAGCGAATGACTCACCTCCTGACTACCCAAAGCCTTTCCACCATCTACAAGGCACATGTCAGGAGTGTGATGGAATACTCTCCACTTGCTTGGATGAGTGCAGCTCCAACAACACTCAAGAAGCTTGACACCATCCAGGACAAAGCAGCCCGCTTGATTGGCACCCCATCCACCACCCTAAACATTCACTCCCTTCACCACCGGCACACTGTGGCTGCAGTGTGTACCATCTACAGGATGCACTGCAGCAACTCGCCAATGCTTCTTCGACAGCACCTCCCAAACCCGCGACGTCTGCCACCTAGAAGGACGAGGGCAGCAGGCACATGAGAACAACACCACCTGCACGTTCCCCTCCAAGTCGTACACCATCCCGACTTGGAAATATACCACCGTTCCTTCATCGTCGCTGGGTCAAAATCCTGGAACTCCCTTCCTATCAGCACTGTGGGAGAACCTTCACCACACGGACTGCAGCGGTTCAAGAAGGCAGCTCACCACCACCTTCTCAAAGGCAATTAGGGATGGGCAATAAATGCTGGCCTTGCCAGCGACGCCCACATCCCATGAACGAAGAAAAAATGACACAACTATATGAACCTAGCTCAAAACTTCACTTTGCACGTAGGATCCACTGCTACCTGGGCCCTTCTACAACTTTAGGAAGGGTCTGTTATCTTTGGAAAGAGTGAATGATTTTGAAGGGATGTTCACTGCTGCATTACCAAAAATGTCTGGGAGCCCATTTTTTGGAATATTTTGTGCCCGATTCTTTTTTTCTCTTTCTATTCTTGAATTCTCCCTGGACCAGTGTCCTACTTCTGGCTGAGATATTGTGTGTTCTATTTGCTACTGAGCCACTATCAGTATAGCTCTCCAATGGGCTGCAGATGGTGTGCATGCGCAGTCTCATGACATCTCTTCCTGATTTCCCTCTTCCCTAAAATGACAAAGATGATTTTCAAAAGGGTCAATGCCATCTAGATCAACTTGGAACATTTCCCAAGGGAGGCTCGTAGTACAGTTCCACTGTAGAGTGGCCAGAGCACCAGTTAAGCACAAGTGGATTGGTTATATAACCTACGTCCTCTCCTATGTGATAGTTTATCACAATTTATTTTGTTTACTGCCAGTGGCCACACAAAAGGTTCATTGTGATAAATAAGAAAAAAATGATAATTACATTCAGAATGTCACCTGCACTTGGGGAAGGGTGTGAATCCTTAACATTAATAAAGTTTTGATAGACCATGCAAAACCTTCATTAACCATTTTTGCATGAGAACAAAGGAGCAGCTGGGAGTATGGCTGTGTTGTATGTTGCTATTTTTAAGCAGATGGTTGGCACAATTTTCAATCTCTATCATTTGGGGTTGGTATTTGAAGGTCCATCATCTAATACTTTATTTAACCACATTGCCTAAAGTCATTGGTCCTAAATTGATTTTTTCATACTTTGTAAGCTGATGCTTGTCTCAACTTTCTAAGATAAAAACAGAAAATGTTGGAAATGCACAGCAAATCAGGCAGCATCTGTGGAGAAAGAAACAGAGTTAACGTTTCAGGTCGATGACCTTTCATCAGAACTGGAAGAAGTGAAAGATTTAACATTTTTTAAGCAAGTACAGAGCCGGGGGGGGGGGGGGGGTGGTGGGAGGAGAGGGGAGGAAAGAACAAAAGGGAAGGTCTATGATAGGATGGAGGGCAGGAGAGATTAAATGACAAAAAGGGATGATGGTGCAAGGCAAGGAGGGTGATAATGGGAAACGTAAAGAAACAAAAGATGGGTCCAGAGGAGCTGTAAATGGCAACAGCAGAACCATTACCAGCACCTGCTGTCCGAAAAAAAAGGGAGCAGTGTTTATGATCAGAAGTTACTGAAATCACTGTTGAAGGTTATAAAGTGCCTAATCGGAAGATGAGGTGCTGTTCCTCGAGCTTATGTTGAGCTTCATTGGAATAGTGTAGGAGGCTGAGGACAGAGAGGTCAGAGTGGGGTGGGACAGAGAATTAAAATGGCAAGTGACTGGAAAGTCAGGATCACACTTGCGGATTGAGTGGAGGTGTTCAGCAAAGCAATCACCCAATCTGTGTTTGGTCGCCCCAATGTAGAGGAGACCGCATCGTGAGCAGCGAATACAGTATACTAAATCGAAAGAAGTCCAAGTAAATCGCTGTTTCACCCAGAAGGAGTGTTTGGTGCCTTGGACAGTGAGAAGGGAGGAGGTGAAAGGGCAGGTGTTGCATCTCCTGTGCTCGCACGGGAAGGTGTCGTGGGAAGGAGAGTGGGTGTTAGGAGTGAGTGGACCAGGGTGTCACGGAGGGATCGGTCCCCATGGAATGCTGAAAGGGGAGGGGAGGGGAAGATGTGTTTGGCGGTGGCAACGCGTTGGAGGTGGCGGAAATGGTGAAAGATGATACGTTGAATGTAGAAGCTGGAGGGGTGGAATGTGAGGATAAGGGGGACCCTGTCGTGGTTCTGAGAGGGAGGGGAAGGGGTGAGGGCAGAAGTGTGCGAAATGGGTCCAACACGTTCGAGGGCCCTATCAACTACAGTGGGAGAGAAACCTCGGTTGAGGAAAAAGAAAGACATATCGGACGCACTGGTATGGAAAGTGGCATTGTCGGAACAGATGTGATGGAGACTCGGAAAAACTGGGAGAATGGAATAGAGTCCTTACAGGAAGCGGGGTGAGAGGAACTGTAATCAAGGTGTCTGTGGGAGTCGGTGGATTTATAGTAGATATTTGTTGATAACCTATCCCCAGAAATGGAGATAGAGAAGTCGAGGAAAGGAAGGGAAGTTGATGAAACTTACCAGTTCGGGGCAAGAGCAGGAAAGGGCACCAATACAGTCATCAATGTACTGGATAAAGAGATGAGGGAGGGGACCTGAGTAGGACTGGAACAAAGAATGTTCCATGTATCCCACAAAAAGGCAGGCATAGCTAGGACCCATACAGGTTCCCATAGCGACACCTTTTTTTTTGAAGGAAGTGAGTGGAGTCAAAGGAGAAGTTCAACGTAAGAGCAAGTTCAGCCAGGTGGAGGAGGGTGGTGTTGGATGGGGCCTGGTTGGGCCTCCGTTCAAGGAGGAAGCGTAGAGCTCGCAGGCCGCCCTGGCAGGGGATGGAGGTGTACAGGCACTGGATGTCCATGGTGAAAAGGAGACGGTTGGGACTGGGAAACTGGAAACTGTTAAAGTGGCGGAGGGCATTGGAAGAGTCGTGGATGTAGGTTGGAAGAGACTGGATGAAACATTTCTCATGTTTCTAAGGTTGCATTGGATGCCCAGTGACAGTGGCTGGGAGTAATTTTGACTGTGGCCGATAGTGTTAAATGGACAATTTCGGATCAGCCGCCGTTATACATCTTTCCCGATTTTCATTTATCAGGAGAGATATATAACGTGCGGCCGATCCGATATTACCCTTTTTACACTATCGGCCAAAGTCAAAATGACCCTCACTCACTGAATTTGGGAAGGGCTTGCCAACTGCATGGAATTAGACAAGATGAATTCTAGATTGCAGTTCAAAAGTTTCAGTTGATATGTTGAAAACATGAATAGTGACATAGTCATTCTTTGCTAGGATTCTAGCAAGTAATGTTACCAGATTAAATGTGTCATTAAAGAAAAGCTCTAAGACTCCAGCATGTATACTTGGTGTAGCTGTACTGATACTAATTTGTTCATTTTTATATAATGGGGATAGTAAGGTGATTTCATTCAATATGTGGGAACCCACTGCTGAAAAGTAAGTAGAATCCAGAAATATATAAGGTTAGAATGTTTAACGCGTTCATACGACATTCCTTTTTCTGCTATTTCAGTGGTGTTATTCTGGAGGTGTTAAAATAAATGGCTTAATGTTCCAAGAAGAGAACGGATATAGGAATGTCACACACATGCATAAAGCATTTATCTGTTAATACTGCAAACTGTAATTTTTAACCTAAAGTGTATACTGTGTGTGTATATATAAAACTGAGTGGCAGTGAGATATGAGGGAAGAAACTTAACCTCGTCTCGCCCATTTTTCAGGTGACTTTCTAGGTGTTAAAGTGGCGAATTTTGGGTGACGATCCCGCATTCCCAATCTCCATTGAAGGTATGTCGACCGCCATATTGATTCAGACAACTTTTAGTCATTCCCGGACACCCGCCTGAAATAAGCGTTCAGCCAATTATAATATTCAAATCAGGGTCCTTCACCAGTTTCAGGACCTTTTTTGTGATATTGGTGTGTGCCAGAGTCAGATTCGCTCATTCTTAAGCCCATTCAGCAAATCATGACAGGAACAGTCGGGAAGGAGGTGTTATATAAGAGGATCTTAACCTCTATTCAGGTTAGAAGCAGAAGGTGTTAGGAGTGAGGATGAGAGGTGGTGCAGTGTGCCCTTGTGATTAGTGATGAGGAACATGAGGCAGGGATGAGGATTGGTGTGAATGGTGTATGAGGGACAAATGGGAGTGAAAGCAGGTGCATTCCAAGAGATGGGTAAAGAAGGACCTGTACTGACCTTTTCTAACCTAGGAAGTCATTGAAACATTTTCTGCACTGGATCCAGGTCCTCCTTAAGGAAAAATACAGGAGTAATGAAGGCCTGGTTAAGTTTATGGAAGTGACGGTAGAGAAAGCATGATAATTGGAAGCTGTCCAACATAAGGCTTTTGGTAAAAGAAATGGATAAGGTAGATTGTTCAAAGAAAGCTGTCTGGGAACATCGTCTAGGAAAGCCAATTGATGAATTGATGGTGGGGGGGAAGATATTTAAGGAGATTAGATACTCCAATGTAAGCCAGTGAAAGAGACTGAGTGAGCCATAAACCTGGTGGGAATAGCTTGGTGCAAGAAAAACATTTTGGGAAGACATCAAAGCAATCCAAGGAAAGCTAGAAACAGGAAAGGGTGCTAAATTTGATGGATTTGAGCAGTATGGTTTAAACTAGGCCAACACACTAAATTTGAGATGGTTCATTGATTCCCATATTTCTGCATGTAACAGAATTCACAAGTGTAAAAATCAATGTGGAAATGTTGGAGTGATTTTTGTCTCACCACTACCCCATTTTTCAGTGTGAACAGGGAGATAATGAGATGAAAATTAGATTAAAAAACTTACCATTGAGTATCTGCCCGAGATCAGCCCATTTTAATTTTCGAGCCGGCCTTAATTTAGGCGGCCTGTTCTCCCACTAGAAACAGGCAGGAGCCTCATGTGTATATTCAAATTGGGGTCCTATGACATATTTAGGATTCCGATGAAATTTTGGCGGAAGCGCGCTGGGCAAGCCCCACCCGGTGAAACTGAATGTACAGCAGCCAAATCAACAGCCCTTAAAGGGACTGCTGGAGGCTGCTCGGAAAACATGACAGTAAGCTTTTTTTTTAACCCATTTTTGTTCGGTGAAGAGCTGCATGATTGCTCCTCCTGGTCCCATAAAAAGTGTCCTGCCTGCTGCCGGTCCCTCCATGGCACTCCCTATATCACCCCTCCATGGCACTCCCTATGTCACCTGCCCCTTTAAGATCTCCCTGCTGGCTTGGCTCCATGAAGGAGCCACTGGATTTCCCCCCCCTCCCTCCACCCCACCCAGAATCGACCGGGCCTCCCATCGGTTACATCAGGCGAGCAGTGCGAATGGTCTGCCCATCGGCTGCCACCCGCCTCATGTAGGCTTGAAATGAAAATCGTTGCATTGTTTAACTTAGCAGCCTATACTAAAGTGGTGTAGACTACATCATATAAGTGTGCCAAACGTAATTAGCAGGGCGACAGTATGAAACCACTAATTATAGGTGTCATCGAACTTCAGACACATTCTTCTTTTCCACCTACACAGCACAAACATTGTTACAAGCTGAATATGCTTGATAACTTTTGCCAAACTGTGCCAAAGCACGCTGTTACATTTCACATTTGAGCCAAACCTGCTTTAACAGTTTTTGCTATTTCTTTTTCATTGTTTTAATTAAGAAGGTTAGACTCTAATGTTCTAAACCAATAGATTTCACTGCCTTGCAGTAACCTCATAGCCCAGATTTTGCAGCCAAGAATTTCCACATCTTTGCTGTATGTTTTCTGTGGTTTCGTGTTCCCATACTGTGTAATGTATTAGAGAATGAAATGCATACTGTTTCTGTTTACTGAATTAAATGACAGTATTAAGTGCTCTTAAATCAGGTATGATATGAGACAATGTTAAGTAATTCTGTGATTGCCTCTCAACCACACCCTCAGAACAATGTTTTCTGCTATACCAGGTAACAGGTTAATTCTCATTCATTCATAATATAATTTTATAATATTTTCTTGTGGGAGATACCTGCTACTACTTATATCTGAGGCAGCTGAGAGAGTATACTCGCAAACAGCTTCAAAAATATATTCTTGCAATAAATTGGCTTGTGGGAGAAACCGCTTTCTTTCCCAATCCACAGATTACAGGCTTTATAATAACATTTCTTGTGTCTATTGTCTGTCAGACCATGGAGTCTGGCACACTGTGGGAGCATTGAATTTGTGTGCCAATTTTCTTCTTCCTGACTGGTAGAAGCTTCTGTAGTTTTTCCTCATTCTAATTGATTATCAATCATATTACACTAAACCTTTCTCCCCAACCACATTCCACCAGAAAAAAGCTAAATTTAAATCACGTTGCAATAAAAAAAAGGTCTACGCACTCACTGAAACAAAAAAGAAAGGTTTCGCTGAGACTATAGCCATTATGACACTTCCCACCCAGTCTCAGATTGAGAGGAAAGCTTTTGATGATAGTGTAGCTTTAACTGTTGCGAATTCTGAAATGACAGCATTAGCATATGTTCCCAAAAATAATATGGCAGAGACTACCTGCACAAACCTACAATTTTATTTATCACACACTAATGTGGAGACTGGAGTGAGCCTTGGCTCAGTGGTAGCATACGTGCCTCTGAGTCGGAAAGTCATGGGTTTGAGCCCCATTCCAAACAGTCCCGTAGAGCAGAGACGGGAGTCCTCTGGTTTCTGAATGATGTCTGGCAGGATACTCGCATCTGATGGGAGTGGAGTGGCCCCTGCCCCCACCCCGCCATTATGGGTGAGCAGGGGACCAGAGCTTTGGCCTCCTAATACTGGGTTGACATCTTAAAGAGTACTTGCATCTGATGGGAGTGGAGTGGTGGCACCCCCCCCACCCCGCCATTGCATCTAGCTGGTGCTCCTAGTAGGGAGTTATGAGTCTGACTAACAACCTGTCTCTGTAAAAAGGGACTTTGTTACAGAAATAACCCAGAGCACGATCTGCTGGATGCAAAAGCAGTGGTAGAAATAGTTTGCCTCATGTGTTGTTTGGCCTGGAAGAGATGAAGATATAGAGACTACTGACCTCCATAAGCTTTGGACTTAATTTAAGGACCTAGATTCTCTTCCCATTGACAGGTTTGTGATGGGGTGGTCCTAACAACAGCCAATGTGAAACTGATATTAACCTGCCACTATTTTCTCACAGGACCTTATGAGATATACAGGGCAGTTTGGAGGCCAGAAAACTGCCCTTCATTGGCTTACCACATCTGGGAGGGATAGAAATGCAGTTCTGGTGCAGCTAGCTAAAGAGGGGACATTGCATTTAAAGGAGGTGGGAGACCCCTCCGAAGAGGACAGCAACATTCTTTTAGCCCTAGAAATGTAAGACGTTGCAAGGTAGCTGAGGGAGCAGCAATCTTGAACATGGCAGCAGCTACAAGGGCACCATGGTTTTCAGATGCATCTGTGGAGATGCTGCTTGCATTTATATAGCGCCTTTCACGACCTTAAGATGTCCCAAAGCTCTTTACAGCCAATGAAGTACATTTGAAGTGTAGTCACTGTCGTAATGTAGGAAATGCAGCAGCCAATTTGCACTTGGCAAGCTCCCACAAACAGCAATACGATAACTGACTAGATCATATGTTTTAGTGATGTTAGTAGGTCCAGATAAACCTGCACCTGCTACTGGCCCTGCTATATCTCTATCCCCAACAGGTTTGGTCACATGGTTCCCTGGGATCTCCAGTGCTTCTTCCTTATGAGGGTTCAGAGGTCTAGTGTTGAGGAGGCTTTTAACCATGACCTGAGGTTCCCAGACATTAAGGGCCATCTTCTGGTGTAAGAGAGAAGAGAAGACATGAGAAGACATGAGTATAGCAGTGAAGACTGGGCAATCTTTTGTTAAAACATAGGGCCGCAAGACCCTCTGCTATCCTGCCCGAAATCTTAGGTAAGGGCAGAAAACAGGGCAAATCGGGGGGGAGGGGAGTGGAGCGGGGGTGGGGGTAAGGCCTTTAAACATGTTCCTGCCTGGACCTCAATTTCCCTCCTTGCCCACGCTGGGACTGCCATTGGCTACCCTTTCCCTGCATGTAAATGGAGGTGAGGACTGAGGTCGAGGCCTCCAGCCAATTTCCCTACTTGCCGCCGCTATTTCCATCATCCTCAAGGACCGCCAGGAGGAAGGTAGTGGTAGGCCCTGGGGTAGTGGTGGTGAGTTCCTGAAGTCACTGAATAGAAGGAGAGGGCCAGCAGTGGCCTCCTTTCCTTCCATAACAGCTCAATCCATTTACGTTTCTCGGGTTAAAAGAATGTTGCTGTCCTCTTCGGAGGTCGGGGGGTGGGGGGGGAGTCATCCACCTCCTTTAAATCGCTAGCTGCCTCTTCAGGTGCTGCACTTTAGCATTGACAGCATTCTCCTCTTTGATAACAGCAGGCTTGTCGGTAGCGATTCTTCTGGGGCTCCGCCATACATGCAAGATGAGCCTCATCACAATGGGTTGAGATTATAGCGGGGCTACTGCAGCGAATGAAAGACCCACCCCATCATTATCCCCCCAGGAAGAGGAAAATCCTGCCCATAAGGTTTATAAGAAAGGTTGAAAGCAAGAAAGGTCTGGTGTGGTGAGTTAGGGAGGCTTGCTCATGAATGGCATACCATGAGGGAAGGTACACTTGTAGGTCGCAGGTGAAACAAAGTGGGAGAAGGGTTCAGAGGTCAGGAGTACAGCCCCAGAGTGCCGTGAGAGTAATGAATGAAGGAATGTCACACATATAAAGAAACTGCAAGGATGTGTCAGGGGAGCAAGTCGTTTACCTTGGCTGTTCTAGTGTGGTCATTAAACTACTTCCTGTCCTGCAAAGGAAGCCTGGAGGTCAAGAAGGTAGCACATACTGTCAAAGCCATCTCTCTTCATAAAATGTAAACCACATGCTTTCTCCTGACCCCAAATAAGTGCCAGGTAATGATCAGCTCCAACAAGAAAAGGCCCAACCAGCTCCCCTTGAGCTTCAGTGGCACCACCATTGCCGAATCCCCTGCCAACATCCTGAGGGTCACCATTGACTATAGGCTTAACTGGACCTGCCATTTTAATATCATGGCTGTAAGACCAGGTCAGAGGCTAAGTACCTTGCCAAGAGTAGCTCACATCCTGAGCTCTCATAGCCTCTCCACTGTCCACAAAGTATTTTTGCCTAGAAGCTGCAACAACACTCAAGAAGCTCCACATCATCCAAGACACAGCAATTCGCTTGATCGGCGCCCCTCCCTCTTAACTCAATAACCACCCCCTTCACCACCAGCTCACTGTGGCTGCTGTATTTACTACCTACAGGATGCACTGCAGCAACCCAACAAGCTTTGTTTGGTTCATTCATTCATGGGATATGGGCGTCGCTGACAGGGCCAGCATTTATCGCCCATTCCTAATTGCCCTTGAGAAGGTGGTGGTGAGCCGCCCTTTTGAACTACTGCAGTCCGTATGGTGAAGATACTCCCACAGTGCTGTTAGGTAGGGAATTCCAGGATTTTGACCCAGCGACAATGAAGGAATGGCAATATATTTCCAAGTCAGGATGGTGTGTGGCTTGGAGGGGAACGTGCAGGTGGTGGTGTTCCCATTTGCCTGCTGCCCTTGTTCTTCTAGGTGGTAGAGGTCGTGGGTTTGGGAGGTGCTGTCGAAGAAGCCTTGGCGAGTTGCTGCAGTGCATCCTGTGGATGGTACACACTGCAGCCACAGTGCACTGGTGGTGGAGGGAGTGAATATTTAAGGTGGTGGCTGGGGTGCCAATCAAGGAGGCTGCTTTGTCCTGGATGGTGTCGAGCTTCTTGAGTGTTGGAACTGCACTCATCCAGGCAAGTGGAGAGTATTCCATCACACTCCTGACTTGTGCTTTGTAGATGGTGGAAAGGCTTTGGGGAGTCAGGAGGTGAGTCAGGAGGTGAGTCACTCGCTGCAGAATACCCAGCCTCTGACCTGCTCTTGTAGTCACACTATTTATGTGGCTGGTCCAGTTAAGTTTCTGGTCAATGGTGACCCCCAGGATGGTGGGGGATGTTACCTGCCACTTATGAGCCCAAGTCTGGATGTTGTCCAGGTCTTGCTGCATGCGGGCACGGACTGCTTCATTATTTGAGGGGTTGCGAATGGAACTGAACACTGTGCAGTCATCAGCGAACATCCCCATTTCTGACCTTATGATGGAGGGAAGGTCATTGATGAAGCAGCTGAAGATGGTTGGGCCTAGGACACTGCCCTGAGGAACTCCTGCAGCAATGTTCTGGGGCTGAGATGATTGGCCGCCAACGACCACTACCATCTTCCTTTGTGCTAGGTATGTCTCCAGCCACTGGAGAGTTTTCCCCCTGATTCCCATTGACTTCAATTTTACTAGGGCTCCTTGATGCCACACTCGGTCAAATGCTGCCTTCATATTAAGGGCAGTCTCTCTCACCTCACCTCTGGATTCAGCTCTTTTGTCCATATCTGGGTCAAGGCTGTAATGAAGTCTGGAGCCGAGTTCAATAGCACATACCAGCCTTGCAATCTCTACAACAAAAAGGACAAAAGCAGCAAGTTCATGAGAACACTATCACCTCCAAGTTCCCCTCCAAGATAAACACCATCCTTACTAGGACATATACGACAGTTCCTTCATAGTCACTATGTGGCCTAGAAATTAGATCGTGCTCGAATCGGGAGTGACGGCAAATTGGTCTGTTGGCCTCATTAAATACAATACCGGAGAGCTACAGGAGGCAGTTGTGGCCCCAGAGGCAGTTTGCTGGTCACGAGTGGGGTAGCAAGATTGACCAGCCTCCCAGGTGAGCCCGGGGTGGTAGGAAAACAGGAGGGGGGCTGGTTAGACCATATGCAAACCAATTTCTATTATAAAATAGGCATTCGGCCCCTTATTAGCACATACAAGAGGCCTAACACCTGTTTTAGGTGGCAGTCAGGTACGTGTCTACAGTGTCCGAACCAATATGGCATTGGATGTGTTTCCAATGAGATGGCTCCCTAAATTGGATATTTAATTTCACCCCCACTGAGTCAAAATCCTGCAATTCCCTACCTACACCATTGTGGGAGCACCATGAACCCAAGACTGCAACTTTTGAAAGAGAAGCCCAATAACCACCTTAGGGCAACGAGGGAAGGACTTCAAAAGTAGTCTTGTCCATATCCCTAGAACAAAAAGAGTCCATATATCAACCCCCTTTTACCGAACTGTTTTATTAAAAATGTCACTCTATAATTTTGCTTTCTGATAAAAATTCCTGTCCAGTATCTCCACTTATCGTGTATGTCTGAAGAAAACCATAAGTGGTACAAAAGTTCCTCTATGTGAATCACATTGGTATATAGGTGACACATGTATAAGTAACTTTTGCAAGGACCAAAAATAGACACAAGATGCAACGTTTGCACCAAATAGCAATACACAACAGCGTATGCCACCGAGTTGTGTCTTATCTTCTTTAGCTGCTAAGGGTGTTACCCGTGAGGAATATAAAGCTTAACAAATGCTTCTTTGAGTGGTGACGTTTGAAATGTTCTAGTAGAACCATTCATCTTTAAGTTTCAGGAGGTACATTTGACAATCAGAAGCAAAGCGTTCTTCATTATGGGTTAGGTAGTTCCAGGGACAGAACTTTAGACATTCATTAGTCTTAAAAATAATTTCTAATATTCTTTGTATTCTTTGTAAGGGGATGGTGCCAGAGGACTGGAGGATTGCAAATGTTACACCCCTGTTCAAAAAAGGGGCGAGGGATAAACCCAGCAACGACAGGCCAGTCAGCCTAACGTCAGTGGTGGGGAAACTTTTAGAGACAATAATCCGGGACAAAATTAATTGGCACTTGGAAAAGTAGGGGCTAATAAATGAAAGTTAGCATAGCTAGCAAGTTAGTTAGAAAGTTAAAGGTAAATCGTGTTTGACTAACTTGATTGATTTCTTTGATGAAGTAACGAAGAGGGTTGGTGAGGGTAATGCGGTTGGTGTTGTGTATGTGGACTTTCAAAAGGCGTTTGATAAAGTACCACATAATAGACTTGTTAGCAAAATTAAAGCCTATGGGATTAAATGCTCAGTGGCAGCGTGGATACGAAATTAGTTAAGGGACAGAAAACAGAGAGTAGTGGTGAACAGTTGTTTTTCAGACTGGAGGGAAGTATACAGTGGTGTTCCCCAGGGGTTGGTATTAGGACCACTGCTCTTTTTGATATATATTAATGACCTGGACTTGTGTATACCGGGCATAATTTCAAAGTTTGCAGATGACATGAAACTCGGAAATACAATAAATAATGAGGAAGATGGTAACAGACTTCAGGAGCATGATTTTGACCCCGAGCCGAGAAGCGGGTGGGGGGCTGGGTTAAATTGTGGACAGGAAACCCGGAAGTACAGGTTTCCTGGACACCCTTACGATTTTGATGTAAGGACGTCTTTTATTTTCTTTTGTCAATTTGCCATCCGACTGGCCGGCCTGATTGACTGGCTGGTCACAGTTGGACGGGAGAGCAGTCAGGGAGAGGACATGTTCAGGTAAGTCTTCAGATAAGTCTTTGATTGTATGGATGGGGGTGGGCATGGGTGGGCTGAGGGACATGGGAGGGCATAGAGCACTGATGGGCATGGGTGGGCACAGGGGCACCGTTGGGCCATGGAGTGGGGGTCAGTCATGAATGGTTTTGATAGAATAAATAAAGAGAAACTGTTTCCAGTGGCAGAAGGGTCGGTAACCAGAGAACACACACATTTATGGTGATAGGCAAAAGAACCAGAGGCGACATGAGGAAAAGCATTTTTATGCAGCAAGTTGTTGTGATCCGGAATGAATTGCCTGAAAGGGTGATGGAGGCAAATTCAATAGTAACTTTCGAAAGAGAATTGGATAAATACTTGAAGAGAAAAGATTTGTAAAGGCTATGGAGAAAGAACAGGGGAATGTGACTAATTGGATAGCTCTTTCAAAGAGCCGGCACAGGCAGGATGGGCCACATGGCCTCCTTCTGAGCTGTATCATTCTATGAGTCTAACCTCACTGTTTTTTTCCCTGTCTTTGTTGGAAATTCTGAATATGTCACTGTCAGTGTTGTTTAAAATTATTTTTCCTGCTATTTATTGCTTGCTGCTTGTGTCGTGCGTCTTTTTGTCTCTGAATTTTATTATTTGTCCTTCATGGGTATTTTTGTTTGGTTTGTTCATTAAAGGAGTTTTTTTGTCTTCAGTATTGTTGAAGTCTGATTACTTAGACAATTTGGTTAATTATCTTGAACAATCATCGATTAAAGTTCAAAATATCCAGCTGAGTAGAAATTCCTAGTTCCAATTTACATCTCTTAATTGCATTCCTCAGAGCTCTGAATGAACCTTTGATTGAAAGGCAGAGATATTGATTTGTCCCATGATAACAATCAACACCTTGACCTGTCAGTCTAGGGATTCATTTAAACTTCTCCAGAATAAGAATGGGAAAACATAAATATGAATAAGGGCACCTACAGAATTCACTGTTTGAACTGTGCTACAGCAGAATGAATGTTTACAGCCATATATGACATCGCTTTCCCAGGCATTAATGATATAAGTTTGATGGCTTTTCAAGGATGTTTGATTACCGATCTTAGTTTAGGCAGTTCCTATGTATATCACATCGTTCACCTGACGAAGGGGGAAGCCTCCGAAAGCTTGTGAATTTAAAATAAAATTGCTGGACTATAACTTGGTGTTGTAAAATTGTTTACAATTATCCAATCCACAGCATGGAACTGCTTTTGTAATTGCTATTGCATACTGCACAATGAGCAAGGTAGAAGTTATAGGGATTCATCAACCATTTTATTTTTATTCTTATAAAGATCGTCAAAGGTTCACTTGATACCCATAATTTTTAAAGATGCAATTTTTAGGATTATGTACCTGTCAATAATGGTCTCTTTTCCCCATTTTCTTTCCTTGCTAGTCTTTTCGCAGGTTGTACACATGCTGTTTCTAAGAGGGCAGGAGCGGCCACCTGCTTTCAGGTCACCCCAATATTATTTTTGGCTGGTTGCCTGCAAGCGTGCGAAAGTGTAAATTTCCAATCAATTTTCTTCCTGCTGTTGGGAGATATATTACCCACCACCTCTGCTCACACTCGGAGGAGAGCAGTAATCCAGTGGAGTTTGTTTTCCATAGATTCACACTTTTCTCTTAGAGAATAGTGTGAAGTAGTGGAAGAATTCACGAGCTGACAGACCATGACATGGCTGCTCTTTTGGCTGTAACCATCCTTATACCAGCGATAAGGTAACTAGTCCAATACAGCGGGAGGGCTTTATAGGCTCCATGGGCTCTCACAATCCACCAGTATCCCACTGAATGTCAACCCAGAAATCAGAGGTGGAGTCCACTCGCCAGGACTGTCAGGAGCAGGGTTTGAACATTGTAACATTGTACCTTCTGACTCAGGTGGGAATGCCAACTAAGCCAACAGTTTGCTCCACCCAGTGGAGTGGGGCACTGACACAGTGTCTGTCCACTGGTTGCCACTCTAAAGCCCTGTGCCACTTCCATGCAATGCAATTTATGATTTTATTTTATATCTTGTCAAAGAATCTTCCAAGAAAAAAAAATAAAAAATCATAATGTTCTAATCCATTTACTCTAAAACGAATGGAATAACTTGTTATAAACAAATAACTATCCACTTATAGTGAAAATCTCACATTCCTTAATGCTTCATAAGTGGAACACTTTTGTTCAGTATTGCTACTCTTCCAACCTAATCTGTTCTGTGTCTCTATCCTTCCATCTAGATTGGTTGTGCATTAAGTATTATGTAGGTAAATGGAACATAATGTGCCACACTCACTTGAAGTTGACTGTAGCAGGACACTTTCATCTGTTTTACAGTGATTCATTCATACCCACGTGTTAACACTGTTTTGACAGTTTGAACAATGCAGAACCCCTGTTTGGCAGTAATAAATGTATTACAATATGGTACACCCTTAATCATTCTAACATGGGTTATACAGAGTACAAAAATATATTTTAAACAATTTCTAGATTTTACAAAAACATTTATTCTTGCTTGGGAGGGTGAAACAACAATTGATGGCTGTCTTAGATAAATCGGGTATACTAGGCAATCCAGTGCATTGAGGGAGGGAAGTCTGAAGAATCTAGTCTGTTTCTGAGGCTGTCTTAAATTAATTCCTGAACTGTATTTAACCCATGCTACACCAGATTAGGCATTTGAAAATGCATTTACTGGACGAAATGAGGGAACAGTATTGCATTCTTCAGTAAAACGTTGAACAAAATAATATGTAGAAAATAAATAAAAAGTGAAGTTGGCCGATTATGTAGGAATACATATGATTCTTCATACAACACAAGTCTGACATTATCCTGCTTAATTTAATGGATATAAATTCAGGAAGTTGTTATCTTTACCACCGTCAGTGGAATTGGATTTGTTTGCCTGCCTGCACTTTATTCATTTGACAGTGTGACAGTATTTTCAGCGAGATTACAATGAGAGGACAGGTATCTAAAACTGGAGCTAGCTTTGTTTCTATAGAGTAGCTTCTCTTTTAATTGGGTAAAAACAATTCATGCTACATGACTTAGCACTTGTAGTTAACAAGATCTGCTGCTTCTTATGGACATACAATTGAGAGGGTTATTGCTGAGTCTGCTGTGATTGACAGTTCTGGGGAATGTTCCTGAAGGTGGTGCTAAGAAAAAGGTCAAGCAAGATTTTTTTTTCATATTGGTATACAGAGCAGAGGGTAAAATGATGTGATTGGTAATGTAATGCAGTAATATAACTTTTATTTTTAACCTTAATAATCTAACATTAAACCGTTGAAAGCTGCTTGTACAGAAGTTCACACTACATGAGTAGTAGCAGTGTTCAACTATAGGTCAAACATCTTACATTAAATATAACAAATATACAAATGCGTCACAGATGTTAATATTTGTCAAGCTCAAAATGCTTGCTACTTCAATGCAGGTCCAGTGTTCAACTATACCTTTAGCAATGGAGGTTGTGCAAAAATACCTCCAATAGGGCGAACCCATGCTGTTGGATATTCAATTAGATGTTGTTTTCTCTAGCAGTAGTGATAAGCTTATGTTGCTCTATTATAACTAGGTAAGTAATAATAGGTAGCGAGGAGGCAGGTCTCATCGTGTTAATTACTTTACTAGTGCTGTGGTTTAGTACAGTGTTTTTGAACCCATAGACGGTGACCCAAAAAAGGGGTTGTATGAGGGTGTTCTTGAGTTGTAAAACTATCGTTGCAATTTGCATAATGTGCCACATAGAAATGCCTCACCATAATTCAGTGAGCTTACATAAATGTGATTGTCACCTGGTAGATGTAAAGCTGTTATATCCACACAGGCAATGTAACGCTTCGGAGGCAGTTCAGAGAAGGTTCACTTGACTGATTCCTGGGATGAGGGGGTTATTTTATGAGGAAAGATTGGACAAGATAGGCCTGTATACACTGGAGTTTAGAAGAATGAGGGACTAGAAGGGATAGATGCTGAGAGGATGTTTCCCCTTGTCGGAGAGACTACGGGCCACAGTTTAAAAAAAGGGGTCTCCCATTTAAGATGGAGATGAGGGGAAGATTTTTCTTTCAGAGGGTCGTGAGTCTGTGAAACTCCCTTCCCCAGAGAACGGTGGAGGCTGGGTCAGTGAATATTTTTAAGGCTGAGTTAGATAGATTCCTGATTAACAATGGAGTCAGAGGTTATAGTAGGTAGACAGGAAAGTAGGGTTGAGGTCACAATCAGATCAGCCATGATCTTATTAAATGGCAGAGCAGGCTCGAGGGGCTGAATGGCCTGCTCCTGCTCTTAATTCGTATGTTCGTATGTAACGTTACATCGTAGTGCTGTTATCACATGGTAAAGTTATATTGTAATGCATTTATTACCTTGAATATGGTGTACCTGCACAGTTACATGAAGAAATCATGGATACATTTGTTCCAAATAGTCAAGATACTAAGATGAAAACTTATTGATATGTGTGTATTGAAAAAACTATCCTGCAAAGGTACAGCCAGGTAGTTTTAGCTTCATTCACATAGGATTTAAAGAGCTACAGAAGCCTCAGTGTTGGCAAATTAAATATTTAAGCTTTGAAGGTGGAATGTAATCTCTATAACAAATCTTCAGAGTTCACTGATAAAACTGTTTTTTTCCAACATAAACATAGTTATCAGTCAATAGTCAGATGTCTGCAAGATTTTCTAACCTCTTTTTAATCCCCTTGGGTTCCAAATATTTCTGACACTTTTAAATGTTTATTTCAAGTTTTATCACATGCTATATATTCTATGACTGTTGTAAGATTAAATATTTTTACTTGGGTGTATGGATGAAAGTCTATTTTGTTTGCAGCCGTGGGCTCTTCTTATTATCATTTTGGTTACCCTGTAAAAGTGAAGCATTTTCAATAAAGATTTCAAACAAAACAAGTGGGACTTCTAGTAAGCTGATTGCTGCAATAAAGTTTCAAGGTACTATATGAAATAATTACAGAACTTCAAACAGGGGACAATGTACTATTGTTTTAAAGAGATAAATGTAGACCTAAAACAGACTACGTGAAAGGTATACTTGGGGTTTTAACATTTGTCACTTTCATATGTAAATTTTCAATCATTGTCACTATTTCAGCCTCTGAGGTATTATTTATGCCTTGATTGATTGGCACCTTCCGCTAATGTCAATCCCCCATAAATGCTCTGTATTCCTCCGGAATTATTTTTTGAGTTTGGAAGCTTTGTTACTGTGTGAACACTGAGCTATCACAATGCTGTTGTCACGCAGGCCCTTCTCTGTTCATAGAATGTTGTGCATCTATATT